>NC_073227.2:180951363-181587954 GCF_029281585.2 Gorilla gorilla gorilla
CTATCTGTTCCCAATTATATGATTTACTATACAATCTACTTTCTAAAAGAATATTATTCTTTTCTCTTCCCTTTAAAGTTTCTCCTTTTTCTCCTTTGACCCTGAACTGTAGGCTCAACAGGTCTTTTTTTTTTTTTTTGAGACAGGGTCTTATTTTGTCACCCAGGCTGGAGTGCAATGGCAGAATCACAGCTCACTGCAGCCTTGGCCTCCTGGACTCAAGTGATCTTTCTCAGGCCATTTTTTATTTAGTGTCATTGTACAAGCTCTTTCTTCTATCTTTAATGCTCTTTCTTCCTTAGTGAACTACTTTGCCTACAAAACACAGTTAAAATATTATTCTGATTGCTAATGCTTCCTTGTATTCCTCACTTAGGACTTCAACTCTGATGAATCTTTTGTTTCTAGAGCAAGAATACCAAATAACATTTTAAATAGAGAAAGAGGGATTTTTACATACAGTTAGTTGCCTCCTAATAAGGCTGTGTGTTTCTTTAGAAGAGGCATGATGTTTTAGTCATCATTGTGCTTCTTTTAGGTTTTCAATAACATTTGTTGACTAAATATATAAAGAATGTTATAACAAAGTCCTGAGCAGACTGATATTAGTTCTCAATGTATCTCATACAGAACATGGCATAAATGATATAGTTTAAATATTTGGACTTGCTTAATGTTCTCTATTAATAGGTATTGCTGCAACTGTACAAACCAGTTTTCTGTAGAAAATAGACTATTAGAGATGCAAAGAACAGATATAACCTTGTACAGCTTTTTAATCTGAATCACAAAGAAACTGACTTCCGTGACTTTGTGATTGGTGACAGTATTTGTAATGCCTGTTAATCATCACACACATTTAAATTGTGCTAGAGTTGATGTTTTGCTGTGTGTAGCAAAGAACTGACTTTTTTATTCTACCTCTCATCTGAGCCCCATCAGAGAAACTAGATTTATGTTTCTTAATAAACCCTGCATAATATCCTACACAATAATAGTTATTTTCTTTGCTTTTTCTTTTATCTAATAAAATGTTGTGGTAACACTGTTTTATCAGTTTGGAATCCATGAAGCAGAATTTAATTAACCAATAATGATCTGTAGTTTAGATTATTTTACCAGCTTGTTCTACACTTAATACATACTTGGAAATATTTCTCTATCTTATAGCATATTTTAAAGTTATAACAGTTGTATTTCTATAAAACTAGGGCAAATTAGATTTTTTTTGTGAGTATCTTTTGTAAGTAGTGATTTAAAAATGTGCATTTCTAATTGGTTTTTATCTTGATATTCTTTATCTAAATTCAATAAATTTGCTTAATTATTACTTATGCAACAATAATACCTATATTTATTATTTCAAGGTGTACGCTTGAGTAGAGTTTTAATGCTAGCCTTTCAAAATCCTATTCGTTTATAAAAGTAAGGAAATTTACTCATTCCAGGTAAAATGTAGTTACCAAAGCAGTTCGAGAGGCAGACTTATTACCATTCAATCTGGGGTCTATTGGGCTCTGGCACAGAAGAACAAGAAAGGCAATGGTGCAAAGAAAGCTTGGGTTCTCATCCAGCCTTCATCTCTAAAAAGCTCTGAGGTCTTGGATAGTTCACTTAATTTGTCTGTTTTCAGTGATCTCATCTATTAAATGGACTTACTATCATTACAAGGTAAAATTTGAAAATCAATGTTACCCTAAATTAGTTGTCATCTTTATCTTTCTCCCTAAGATAGTGTAGTATCCTGTTTAACTGCCTTGGAGCCACGCTGCCTGGGTTTGTCATTTATGAGCCATTACCTCAAGCAAGTTACTTAAATTCCTTGTGCCTGTGTTCTCTCCTTTAAAAAATAGGGGTAACAGTAGTATCTATCTCATAGGGTTGTCATGAGGATTATGTGAGTCATTACATGAAAAGCACTTAGAACAGTACTAGCATGTGGTAATGCCTCTTCCTCTTTTGTAATGACCTGCCTATTACCTATTGCTATAATGACATAGATTTACTAAGAAGCAGCCAATTCACAAGTTTTGTATTACAGCTGGAAATAACTTTGAGAGAGGGAGAGAGAGAAAAAAAAGAGAATCTCAAGGGGAGAGGACTCAATACGTATACAGTTTTTTCCCACTGTCAGAAATGGAGTTTCTGCTGAGGATTAAGTACACGATGTGGGTTCTTAAGAAGGCAGCTTTGGTGCTGTAATGAACAATCACAGACATCAATACACCTGAAGAAGGTAATCCTGACCTCCGCTTTACCCTCTCTTGATACTCTAAGCTTTTATCCCAAATCTCAAATATTGCCTTCTCTTTTTTTTTCTCTTTTAAGGTCAATAAAAACTTCAAAGATCTTTTAGAGCTATAGATTTAGGCTGTAAATCATTCATTTTAATTTCTATGTTTCAAAAATTTAAAAGATTACTTATAGCAGTATAGTCATTATGTATTAGATTTTAACACTATCCTTAAAGATTTTAAAAAATATACATATATAGGTTCTTTCTCTAAGTACAGTAGATAACTATAATAATAGTAACAAAAGTAATTCACTATTTCTGAGGACTATCGAGTTACTAGTCTATATGCTAAAAGTTTTAAAAGCATCATCTACGTAAATGAACATACAACTCTTAGTGGTGGATCAATACATAAATGAACAGAGCATCCTTTTTGGTACTATTTGTATTTCTCAAATGATGAGATTGAAGTTTAGAGGTTTAAGTACCGTGTCCAAGAATACAAAGCTATAAAGTCAGTAAATGGTGGAATCAGGATTCAAAACTTCATTAGTCTCACTTTAAAAATCTTGTTCCCAAACAATAGCCTATAGTGACTCCTGTCTCAAAAAAGGATAATATGCCTCACTCCATTCATTGATTCCAATTTAACAGATAAATCTAAATGGAGAATGGTCACAGCAGCTGCTGCTCTTTGTACCAGACAAATATAATAATTCTCTCATGAAATAGGTACACTGAGAAATAGCCTCCCAGTAGTTGTGAAGTTTATGGCTTCTCGTATACTGTGTGTAAACAGAGTATCAAGCAAGCTCAGGGGTGATTGGTCTGATTTTCTAAATAAAGTGTCCTGGGAGAATAGGTTACTAGGAACTAGGTGACCCGCTCAAAAGAAAGTGGCATTGTTCTTGTCAAAGTGGTCATTGATTTTCTCTCAGGTTTCTGTAGGGAGTTGCAGGATAAATTTCTATTTGCTACAAAGTGGAAAAAAAATGTTCTCAGATGGACTTCTGTGTTTTAAAAATATAATCTTGGAAGGGACAAGAAGTCTAACAGAGAATAATCAGAGTTCTTAAAGAACTCTTTTTGAGATTTGTTGAGAAAAAAAAAAAGCTTAAAAAAAAAGGAACTAACCACATCCAAATTTCTTTTCGAGGGTCTAAAAAAGATTGGTAAAAGAAACTAAATTAGAAGAAAGTCATCTTTTTAGTTATACACATGACTCTATTACAATGTAATTTGTTATATACTTGCATTTATTAATATATTGATAGAAAGCTTTTCACATTTGATGGGCCAAATGAATTGTTAGATTTTTGAAATCATAGGGGAATAACATTTGTTTTATGCAGTAAGAATGTGCTTTCCATAGCCAAAGGGGGCATGATATCATGATACAACACATAAGCAGAAAAGTACTTAATGATTAATTTTTCTTTCCTTCTAATACTTTTTTCCCTTTCAGTGACCTAAAGCATCAGTTAAATAACAAACATTTTCCTATATGGATTCAATGTTGATAGAGGTATTCTCATCAACGCTACATGCATTTTATCTCAAGTACTTTAGGGATATAATTCATGAAAATCTTAAGCAGTGTGTGGCCATGTGTGGAAGTCGCAGACCAGGATAATTTTTGGGGAAGCCACCCATTTCATTTCCCAACTGTGGAGGACTTATACTGTCTATTGTCACAACTGCTTGAGCATCCTTATCATCTTTAGGTCAAAGATGCATTATTTAAAAGAGCCAAAAGGCTTATTTACAGGACATAATAGACAGTAACAGCTGCGAAGACATTGTGAATGTCTACTGGGTAATTAAAATGAGTTCTCAAGATAGATAAGCACACAAACTGAAATACATATTTATTTGAGAAGTCACACTGGCTCCCAAAGAGCTCTTAAGGGCTGTCAAGTAAATAGCAGCTTACATAGAAATGAGGATCTAGTCGAGTATGTGACAAGTAATGGAAATGTTGGTTGCTTTTTCTGTGTCTGATATGCTCTCTGGTGACCCTCATGGTGTCAGCTACGCTTTGCTTCCTCTGCCTGTGCATTAACAAGTTCTCCCATCTTTGTCAGAATATTGTAACCTAGAAGATTAGGTAGTTTGTGCATGTTAGATTTTAACCCATTAAGGACAAGGAAAGAAGAACAGAATCTGTTAGGCGGGCACAGAATGATTTAGAAAATAAGCAGAATGGAACATCCAGAAGGCTATGAAAGGGCAACGGCAGAAATAAAAAATTTACCATAGCAAGGAAGAAAAACAACGACGATAAACTCTTGAATATTTCTATAAACACAAAAGACATTCACTGAACTCATCAGATCAAACAGGGTTCTTAAGGAATACTGATTTTATGATTCAGTAACTTTATTGAAGAATAGAGCCTCTTCTAAGTGTTTATACTGACTGCAAAGCTTCTTGCCCCATCTCACCCAAAAAGATACTGGCCTCAATAAGAACATGATGATATTTTTTTAATGATGTATTCAAGTTTCCCTTCTCTCTATCCACTTTTTCTTTTTCATAGGTTAAACTTTTGCCTTTATGATGATGATACTTATTTACAGTTTTGGCTTTCATTTGCCTGCCGACATATCTCTGGTTCCATTTCTCTATTTCCTCCAAGAAGATCTCCAGGTGATAGAACACAAGTGAAAAGGTACATACTGGGAGGCGAGATGATGTTTTAGCATGTGCCACATTTGAGTAACTTACATATCTAAGTATAAATGTCTAATGGGGAATTAGATATATGGGTTAGAACCAGATGAAAAATCCAAGCTGGAATATAAGTTTATGAGTCACCTGGATACAGGTACTAGTTCACCTTAGTGGATTTAATGATATAGCCTGTGAAGACTGAGTAGCATGAATAAAAAAGAAAGTAGGGAGATGGGGGGATATGATTTGCATTGTGGGGATTCCAACTTTAATATTTAAGATTTGGACAGAGGAAGGAGAGTCCAAGAGGAAAAATGAGAAGCACAGACCATAACAACAACAACGATGAGGGTATGGACTGGAGAGTGTCTTAGAAACAAAAGGAGGAGAGTTTTGAGAAGGAGGAACTCAGATAATAAAGGAAGTCATATGAGACAAAGATTGAATGAGGTATGGACAATTGTGGTGAATTCATCAATAAATACCATTGGTAATGAGTTAATGGTAAGTATGGAAGTGGAGAGAATGAGACTCTGAAGTAGGGTTGAAAGAAAGGAAAGATATAAAGAAGTAAATTGAACAGCAGGTGGGATTAAGGACTTTCTTTAAAATGAGAAAAATCTGATCATGTTTCTTTGCCAAGAGGAAAAGATCAAAGCAGTCACATACACAGAAGAAAGAGGCGACCAAGGATGGTGTTTCCATCCTCAAGAGGCAGATGCAGATTGAATTGAGAACTGGGGTGGAGATATGTTCCTGGTATCATATTGCAGCAATTGAAGGAATAGTTTCCGGAATTGTTACAATTTCTCTTTGATTTTTAGCTGTGCAACCTTAAGTAATTTGTTAAATGAATAACACCTCTCTCAAGTAAGTTATCATACTTAAATAAAGTATTCCTTGTAATGTTCTCTGATATAGAAATTAAGTAATACAGTTTTGGTATATTTATAATATTAAATAAAACAGGAGGTAAGCATATAACGATATAAGCATATAAGGACGGGTATGGCTAAAACTAATTTTTTATGGACGGATATTACTAAGTTTTGCACAATTTCACCAGAATTTTTTAACCTCTCTGTGTCATGGTAGACGTGGTCATTGGTTGGGAGTGACTGAGTGAGTGGGCGATTGGGGTGCTTGAGGATAATAGCAGAGATTTGAGAGAGTTTTGTAGAAAATGGAAGAGGGAACACTAAGGAAGGATGAATGATGGATAAAATGTATGTGTACGAATTTTGAATTTAAAACATTTTTCTTTTCTTTTTCTTTCCTCTTCTCCTCCTCATCTTTTTTCTTTCCCTTCCCCTCCCTCTTCTCCCCTCCCTTCTGCCTCCTCTCCCTTCTCTCTTCCATCTCCTCCTCCTCTTCCTCCTACTTCTCCTCACTTCCCTCTTCGTCTCCTTCATCTCTTTCTCCTCATTCTTCTCAGTTTCCTCCTGCTTCTTTGGCAATTTTAAACAGTTCCGATAGGAGCAGAAAAGGCAGATTTGTTCTGGGTGAGGGATTTACTTGTCGAGTGTGACATAAATGCAAGTGGATTAAGGGTGTTGGCAAAAGATTAGCCTAAGTGGAAAGAAAGTGAGGACAGCAGGAATTTGTAGGTAATGAGAAAAACAAGGCAAGTTTAAGGGCCCTTGAATAGCAAGACATTGTAGGAGATGGAGACTAGAAGAACTGGGATAATAGGCATTGTAGTAAGAGAGAAAGATAATATAGGGTAAGATTTCAGAGGCGGAGTAATTCTAAATGATGGCAAACTTGGCATGGCAACTATAGATGTACAGAGGAGAAATTAATGCCAATTAGAAGGAATTCAAGAACTGTGGGAAACAGGCATTATATATGTAATTTACATGGACATCTGAACCATGTGCCAACATTCTAAATAAATTTTGGAAGATAACCAATTTGAAAGCCACAGTGAGTGGTAGAGAATTATGAAAGAGTTTTAAATAAAAGGAGGAGGTAGCAGTGATCTGGAGGAAGCAGTTGAGAGTAGAATGTAGACAAGGGTATTAAAGGATGGCTTGTCACTGGAGAGGCCCAGGTTTCAGCTAATGGCAAGGAGGTTGAAGGGTAATTCTGAAGATAAGGTAGAAGAAAGGTATTGTGAGATTACATCAGTGTCACTTGGGGCAGGGGAGAGGAGGGAGCACTTTTCCAAACTTTATTCCCCAGTGAGTTCCCACTTAAGCCTTGAGAGTCAAGCCAGCCGTGTGCCTCTCTTAGTACAACTCTTCCCCTTCCCCTGTGATTCCCAGGTCTAAGCTAAAGAAAGAGGAAAGTTCTGTTATGATTATGATTGACAGATATGGATATTTTGATTAGAGCATTATGACCTTCTTGTGACTGAAAATGATCAAAGGAATTTTTATTGTGGAAGAGAGACTAGAAATCATGAGATGAGCCCTGGTTTCACCCAGGGATGGAACTACCCATAGCAACAGTGCAGTTGAAAGAATCCAGATGTTTTCTACTTTTGACCTTTGGAATTCCACTTCTTAGTATAATGGGTATAGCCTTTTTTGATAGTCATAAATTCACATTTGTTTCTTGCTAACAAGAGATTCAAAAGTCTCAAACCATAGTTGATTAAAACTCATGGGAATATTCTTGGAAGATGCATAGAATCAAAATTAATAACGATTATCACTAGTGAATGTTAGGGGTTACTTTCTTTCCTTGAATTCTAAATAGACTAACCCATGAATATTTTAGCTGACATTTTTTTGTTGTATTCTTAGATTTGGCAAATGATTATGATTTGAAGTGTGCATCATAAGACTCTTTTGCGTATTGAAATGTATATCTGCTTTGCATGGGCTAGAAACAATTATTGATTGAATTTTTGCATACCTACAATCTGGCTGGGTGCTTCAGCCTTGTTTAAGGGGTTCAATTAAGCATTAGGGCACGTTTACTTCCTTTCCTGTTGGTCTTTACTTCCGTCTGCCTGACAGTTGCTCTTTGTACTTCTCATTGTCATCCATTTTCTAAATATGTCCAGCTCAGGAGGACTAAATCGCAGTGAACTCTTGTCAGTGCTGATGGACTGGCTGGCTTCCAGGTCCTTCTTGTTGGTGATCTTGTCAAACCATTACATGCTGATTATGGTTTATTGATGATGCCTGTGAAACTGCTTAAGAGGCCAGATGTAGCATCTCTGAGCAGTTGAAGCCTCGCAGCTGGTTAGTATGTTGCACACTACTTCTGCTTTCTACACTACATGGTACTGTATCAGTGACACCATACCTGATAACCCCTTGAAGGACATGCAGTGCTTCTTGGCTGATTACTTTCTGGTCTCTAGATGCTTTAGCTCACATTACTGCCTAAATAAAAACTTACGGTAACTTTCTGTACTCACTCATATTTTTTTCTTTTAGTAAAACAATAGCGTATCTTAAAAATATTTTCTCACTATTAACAAGTTTTCAAAGAATATCTTCATTCTAGAATATTGATATATAAGTAACTTAAAAATTGGAATCCTTGAATTTTTGAATATGTGATGAGGATAGGGATGAGTGGATCATGCTTGCCAATATGTTCGGTCTATTTTATTTTGGTCCCAAAATTCTTATTTTTAGGAAAAAAATTGACAGAAGGATTATAATCATGAATATTCCAATTTGATCAAGACCCAGAATTTGTTATAAGCATCCTTTGAAATTTTATTCCACTTTTAAGACTGAGGTAATACTAATATCTGAAATATCAAGAAGAACTGTGTATGTGATTCTGTTATCAAAATTTTTACCAAATGCCATTTGAATTTATGGTATTAATAGAAATAATTGTGCAACAAAAAGTCAGGTCTAAAATAAAGTCAACAAAATAACTCCTAAATGAATTTAGTTCTGGAAATGAATGTTTCTATTATTTTAATATTTACCAAATGGACACATACTTGCCTAATATTTAACCGTTACTTAACATGACAAGTTTATCTTGTATTGTACTAGCTAGGAACACAATGATAACTATATGATTGCTGAAATCCTGTGTGTCTTAAAAACAGAGGTGCTTAACTAGGTGATTCATGCAGTAAATTAGCTCCTGACCACTAGATGGAGCTATGCAACCTCTTGCATTATTAACAGATTTCTTACAAACTATTTGCTTTCCTTGAAGGGAAAAAATTATCCTTGAAAATTTCTGAGGAGAATCTTTTCCCTCCCATTTTAACCCCATCTTCTATTGATGACTGAAAAATGCCCCATATTCTCTGTATAATGACAAAGCAGCATTACGGTGATGACATGGTAATCATTATATTACGTTCTAGGAAGGAAGTAGATACATTGCCAAGGTTACCCTAGAGTTAATTCAGCCTCTCCACTAATAGTAATAGGTCAATCATGGTGACATGCTAACAATTCTTTCTTTTTCTATTCATTGGTTCAAGACACAACTCATTAACTTCATCTATTTGAATTGTAGACCACAGCTTGCTTCTAGGATTTAGGAGGCTATGGAAATGTGATTACATTTGGAGCGAGTGCATAAACCACTAACAATGTAACAAGTACAAATAATAGTTTTTCTTCTCATTTTATCAGTTACCCATCATGATTAACTTAGTAAATAATCTACAGGTCTTTTTGGCTCTGGAGGAATGAGGCTTACCCCTAAACAATGATTAGCATTGCGTATGCTAAATTAAATATAATCTTGTGCTACTTAATGTTTATCTTTCCTTGTAAAGAAAGACTTATTTTGTTTTGATTTATAAGCAATTATTTCACTATTTTGGCTTTCACCCTAAATTTAACCAGCAAAAATAAAAAAAATCATTTTCCTCAAATATTTCATTGTTCTCCCTTGTGGAGAACTATAATACTATGCACAAAATAGCTATTTAATAAGTTCTTGTTAGATAAATGAAAGGTTCATGACACCATGATTATAATTTATATAATGGGGGCAGTGCAATTTCATTTTCTTCTCTTATTCTTGTCCAAATTTCAATTTATTAAATTATCATAAAACTTCAAGTAACAAATATGTTTTAAATATTTAGATGTGGTGTTCCATATATAAGACAGATTTTTGGATGGTGAAATAATAATCTGAAATCCTAGGCACCACTGTGTTGCCCATTGTTTCAGGTATTTAAATAAGAGATTTTTGGACTGGAGTCATTTTAATCAAAGATCTTTATTTTGAATCTAAGGTCATACAGAAATTGGTAAATGATCAGAAGCAGTTAATTGTCAGTCAAATATTTTTGATAGAGAATATTTGTGAAGAAAGGCATAATCAGAACATTTTTAAGAAAGCCACCTGTTTTTGATGGAGCAGGGGCAGAAAATGGAAGGATGCTTCACACTGCTCTTTGCTTCTAAAATGAGGCAGTTCTGGAAAACCATAGATAAAGAACCATCCATTAATCTCTTTTGGCATTCAAGCCAACCTGATACAAATATAGGAACTAAAATGAGTTGATTTTACCTCGGGGAGTAAATAATACAACCTCAATTTCCCTTCAGCCTGTAAAAAGCTTCTAAGAAATATGATACCTGGGTTAACAGAAAGGAAACACATTCAAATTTATATGTTTCATTTGCAAAATGATATTCCTTTGATTTTAACAGCAAGACAAATTCACAACAGAAAATTCAGAAAATGCAAAAATTATAAATGAGAAAATAGGAGTGACCCATAATTCCATCACTCAAAGAAAACAACTTGTAGGGTTGTATATGGGAGTTCATATATGTATGGGCCTGTACTGACCATGTTTACCTAATTTGCTTTTGGTTTTCTTTCCTGTAATATACAGAAAATCTTTTTAAATATCTCTGATTTATCTTCTAAAACATGATTTTAGTAACTGCCTATTATTCTAATATATAGATGTACAATAATAATTTTACCAGGAATGTATTTTGGACCTTTAGAGGATGTCTTAATATTGATTATTGTAATCAATGTTATAATAATTTTTAATATGAGTTGATGTATGGTGAAAGTCTGTCTCAGAATAATTTTCTATATATTTATTATCATATAATGCTTACATGGTAAATATTTATACATATTATAAACCCATACATATATTTTTATTACTGATTTTTAGCATGTAGAAAGGGAAGGCTTGTACAGCAACTCAGGCTTTCTATTGACAAAGCATGAGGGAAATGATAGGGTGGGTGAAGAGTTTGTTTAGTTGTATTTTTGAAATAGTTGGCAGGAATATATAAAGATTATATCTATCTGTACTTTCCCAGGTACTTGAACTCCTGATTTCTGAGGAGAACCTAAATGCAAAATAATGTTCTCCAAAGCAATCACATTTGTAATCAACATCAAGACAGGGTATATTACAGCAGTGAGTAAAAGAATTAATGTACAGGCACAGATGCCACTCCCAGCAGGCTTGCTGACAGTAAGCATTTTACTAATTTTCTCTGTTTGGCCATAATTTCACTCAAGGTCCCATTTGTAGTAAAGCTCAAGTGAACTTAACAACTTACTCTAGAAATGCAGGAAAATGATGAGCAAAGTGCTATTGTGCTCACCAACATGGTGCTACCAAGCAGCTGTCACTCGCTGGTTTTCCATCACATAGAAATGATTTTGTCACTTTCTAAAGGAGAATTTTCATCTATACATTTTCATTTTCACTTTTTATTTTAAAACAATTTTAAACTTCCAGAAAACTTGCAAGGATAGTATGAAGGATGAATACCTATAACCCAGATTCCACGATTGATGACATTTAACCATACTTGTTTTATTGTATTTTCTCCTTCCCTCCCTCCCTTCCTTCCTACTTACCTATCTCTATGCGTCTGGCAGGAATATAACTAAGAGATGCTACGTTCTTATTATACTTTATCCTATATTATCTTATAGGTTGTTATAATATCAGTATTCTCATTTTATTACTGGTGATTTTTAACTCTTATTTCTTGATTAAAGTGATACCTCAAGGTAAAGTTACTATTTTTCTTTTGTAATGAATCATTACTTTGATAAAATGAATCATTTTATCAGAAGACATTTTGAAAGTATGTAAGTTTCACTTTCCTAATCAAACTTTTACCCACTAATTGTGGCATCCACTGAGGATTCTTGACTGAAATTGCTGTTACTATGATTTTTGCCAAGTGGTGGTTTTTTAACTCCATTACTCTATACTTACATAAAACACTGACAATATCATTCTTTATTTTGCTGCTAAAATTGCTGCAAATCTGGCTAGTAAAGCCACTTCAGACTGGTTTCTGTGTCATTTTTTGACATTTCCCTTCATTCTGTGAGGATAAAATATTATTTTCCAGCCCATCAATATGTTCTACGTTCATTTGTATTTTTCTTGCACCAGTCTCTGCGTCAGCCATTTCTTTAAGGAGTCCTGGTTGTTGTTAGTGGAGAATGGTCTTAGAAACCAAAATATTGTAAGCTAGATGTGCTTATTGTCACTTGAGTTTACTGCTTCTAGTGCCACTGGTTGGGCTAATTGAAAAAAATAATATATATGTGGTGTGTGTCTGTGAACATATATGTACATACACATATATATACACACATTTACATCTATGCTTCTCTTTCACTCACACCTTAAATTCATACCAATGCCACAGGTTTACTTCAATACCTCCAGTTCTAATCCAAATTCATAAAATTCACTCTGGCATCTTTTCCATACTTGTAGTTCCCTTTTCTGACAATGAGGAACTTGGCTTCCATTTGCTTATTTTCTCAACACCCACATTGTTAATCAATCTCAATGATCACCCAGAGCTGCTGCCAAAAACCCAGCATGGCTGTTGTTTTGCAAAGGTCCTCAATTTGCTCTCTCAGCTGCCTCCAACAATAGTACTGGGGGAGGCACAGGACAAAGAGATGAAGAATAGAAGTGAAAGATCCCTGATGGCTTTTTGACTATATTATTCAAAGAAGGAAGGAAGGAAGGAAGAAAGGAAAAGAGTCTAAATATTTTAATGTATAAATAATTTGATCAGAAAAAAATCCTTTACTCTTAGCTTTCTTTGAGTAGTTTTAATTCAATCAAACAAGAAATATATATAACATTTGAAAAAAGTCATCTCAAAGAGCATGATTCAGGTCTTTGATAAATAATGAAGGCCAATGTCATGTGAAATGATCTGAGAATTCATGCAGTTTATCTCCAAATCATGATTTTTCCCTTTATGATTTGATCATGGCTGCATGAAACTCTAGGGGTAGATGGCTGGCATACGTAGGTTTATTCTTAATTCATTTTGATGTGGTCAATTTCGTTTAAATGGTATTCAAGTATTAATGTTAAATATCCAGGATACAGACTTTTGATTTTTTGAGTTGTATTCACTCAGGAATATGAGGTTCTTTCACAGAACATCAAAGATATCCACAGCATTTTCATTTGATTCCCAGCTGAAAGAGCATAATGAAATTAAAGTCATCTTCCCTATTCCTTAATAAATGCTATGAATTGAAATTGAGCGCTAATAACTGAAGTGCCTAACTTCTGAGCATTTAGCAGAGTTGCTCACAGAATTCTTCAGTGGCACAGAGGAACTGAATGCAAAGGAAGAGAAACTTAAACACAAAAACCATAGTGAAAATTGAATTTTCTTTTGTAAGAATATTGTACACAGGACTGAGTTATGTCAAGAAAAAATGTTTTGCAATCAAATTAAGTTATTGACATTATGTTAGAAGGCTACAATGAATGGGATGTAGACCTGCATACATTACATTTTCCAGTCTGATTACTTACAAAGTTTCAGTCACAAACAATCTGTCTTCTTGTATTATCAATGTTTCAAGCAAAGAAGATTAGATGTTATACAGTGGCATTGTCATACAGTTGTGAAATGGAAGATTTGTGTATTCAACAAATATTTATTGAATGCCTAGTATGTTTTAGGCATTATTCTACTTCCTTACAGTACAGTGATAAATAAGATACCAGTGACAAATAAGGTAAATGAGATAAGTGATATTTAATCCTTGCCCTCATAGCTCTTACATAAGGGGGGAAGCAGACAATGAACATATTAAGTATAAATATACACACATAAAATATTTCAGATAATGTTAAGTTTCACTATGGAAAATAAAAGAGAGTAATGGGACAGAGTCAAGGTAGGTGCTAGTCTATTTAGAAACACTAACCACGGCAGAGTAATTACAAAACTTTACTTGTTAGAACGGAAAAACCTTGAGACATTGTTTAGTTCCACTCCATGTTTTTGCAAATATTAAACCTGAATTCCACAGAACTTGCCACTTGCCGAAGGTCCCGTGGCTTCTGACGTTCTTGCTGGGGTTTGAGTTCTAGTGTCTAGTAGACTGTTAGTCACAGTCACTATGTGATATCCTGGAAATTTACTAGAAATGTAGATGGAGCCACTCAGTTTCATGTAGCTCCTTGTGATCCAGACACAGTCCATATTTTTAAATTTAGCTCCTGATTTTTTTATCTTTATTAAATTACTACTTATAAATAGTTGTAAATGACAAATTCTTTATCATTATATAGTATTATATATTCTAATAATATTTTCAACAGATTAAAATAACAAAAATAGTAGTCTCTGTCCCCATCTCTTCCAATGCTTGATTCCTATTTCTAGAGGCAATCATGTTTTTTTTTCCCCCTAGGGTTTCTTCTAGAATGTACCTCCATATAGCTAAATAATATGCTCATATTTCTATTTCTTGGTTTTCCAGTTTTTGTACCTAATAGTTTCCTTCAACAGGCCCAATTCCTGTCATATGATGACAGCAAGAATGAAAACATCTCCTATAGTTTTCTTAAATTTACTTGGTGGAGCTAGTGTTTTCCTTGATCTTAGATAAAGTTTAGGATAATCGTTTGGTCAATTTTAGTTAAAAAAATAAACCCTACATTCAATAATTAATATGACTATTCTAAACAGTGGTAAAATATTTAATGTCGAGGCATGCATGCTTTTCTCCTCCTGCCTACATTTGTGGTAGGCTGTCAGCTTGCACAGTTTTGCACAAAGGAGGAGAATTGGATTCTTGGATCTCCACTTTTACTTCTATGGGGTTCTATGCTGCTTCTCCTTCATTTGCTAACCCTTGAAAGTCAAATCTTGGGGTGGAAATGAGAGGAGAGAGGAGTTTTCTAGGCTATTAATAATATGAGATGGCATACTTCCACTCTGGGAAAGGCATAAATTGACCTGTTCTCTTGTAAGATCATTTTGTGGGTGCTTTTGACATCTATGCTGATTGGAATTCTCTCACCACCGGTTCCTGGAAATTCAGAGTTACCTTTCTGTTGGGGACTATTGTTTTTCAACTGATGCAACTGACTGGATCTAACATATCTACCCCTAATTATGGGCCACATCTGTTCTGCAGTAACCAGCCACGCATCGTGTATCCTGACAAACGCTGAGAGCGTAGGCAGTCTTCTGACTGAACGACTTGTCTTGCACAAAGGTTGGCTTTTTCTCCTCTATGCTAGTGGAAAGGGGCAACACTACTTCTCCCCTCACATAGGGAAGGTCATGGGACTCACAGTTATCATTAAACCTCTCCCCAAATCCTTGCCTCTCTTTTTCCCCCAGCTCACTTCCTTGCCTCTCCAACTGTATTTACGGACTGTGGTTAGATATTCAACTGAGTGTTGGCAACCTATTTTCAGCCACATTTTGGAGTATTGGGCATATTATTTGGGGACCTCAGCCCAAATGAAGATTAAAAGTTGCATTTGTAACATTTGATTTCAAATATTTCTACTGATTTCCTTCTATGAAAGATGAAAATATAGCTCCCGTCTTTGATCTGTTTTTTGCTACATTTTTCCGTTGCTTCCATCTTCCTGAAAGAATTTTATCATGTTTTGGGTTGAATCAATATTTGGTGTGCACATTATAGTGATTATAAATATTTACAGCTGAGTCACAACTTCTACAGCTTTTTTATCCCATGCAGTTTTTCTTTGATTGGCTTTTTTTTTTCTTTTTAAAATTGTTTATGTACCTATCACTAATTAATTCTAAACCATTCCATCTAAGGTACAAATATTGATTTAATATGTTAAAAATCAGGAAAGGATAATAATTTTAGTTGCAGAGAAAACCTTGATACTTTTAAAGCAATCTAAATATGACCTGAGAAAGACTCTGAACTTCTATATTTGAGTCCTTTTGTCTCTTATCTACCTATGACCTGGAACACGGTCCTGGCCTCCAACCCCACTTTGAGTTCGCTCCCAACTCCACTTTGAGTTGCCCCACCTTACAGGACTGAACTGAACTGATGTATATCTTATACATACTGATTGATGTCTCATGTCTCCCTAATATGTATGAAAGCAAGCTGTACCCTGACCACCTTGGGCTCATGTTGTCAGAACCTCCTGAGGTTGTGTCATGGGTGCATCCTTAACCTTACAAAATAATCTTTCTAAATTGGTTGACACCTATCGCAGATATTTTGGGTTCACAGTCTTTATTCGATCTTCACATTTGATTGCTAGCATAATTGAAAGACTTTGCTCACTGCCTTCTGGTTGCAGTATACTGTGAAGTAGTTTGATAACATCCTAATTCTTGATTTTTTTGTTCTTCCCTCTTCTCCCATTGATTGTGTTGGTCATTTTAATCTGGCAGTTCATATCTTCAGTTCTAGGAAATAACCTTAGAATTACTTGGATAATTCCCCATTCCCGCAATTCCTCTTCTCCTTTACTGTAACATCTAACTTCTTATTGAAACCTCCTTGACAGGTCTTCTAATTAAAAAAAAAAATGTTCTCTCCAATTCCTTCCCCACATCTTTGTCTCGTTTCAATATCTGAGAAATTTCCTCAAATTTTAAGTGTTGTAACTTTTATTGAGTTTTTATTAATGCTATGAGACAAATGTTTTCTAAGAATTTTTGGGGGAAATATTCTCATTTAAAACAAAAACATAGCAATCGATGCTATATATATCATAAATATATATATATATATTACATATAAATATATATAACATCTGAAGATCTTACTTTTCTATCGTTCCCTGAACAGTTTCTGTTTACTCTGGATTTTAAATTTTTTATATTATTTTGGTCTCTTTTTTTACAATGGCAAAGGCTCTTTTCAAATCTGTGTCAATCCTTTTTTCTGTTTTTACTTAAGCCCAAGGCACTAAAATGCTGTTTGAAAATTCTGTTTATGCAGGTGATTGGTGGTCTCAGGCACTTTATAGTAGGGAACCTGCCGGTTTGATGGCGGAGGGATTTCTAAATGTGGTATCCATTGATCTTTTGTTTGAGGCTAGTCAGTTTCCCTGGAAAGGATTCTTTAGATTTTCTGCCAGCGATGTTGTCAATGTGGCTCCCACCATTCTCGGAGTCAGTTTGTTAAGACAGGCTATTGTTTCACTATGTAGTAGGTCAATTTCCACTTGATCCCACTTTTTTAAAGCACAGCATTCCACCTAACCTCAGCCCCTTCAGCTGTGCTTTTTGTCTCAGAGTCAAGTCTGTCTACTTCAAGCTCTCTTGAGAGTAAACCTCTAGTCTTCTGTTGTGACGCACAGGGAGAACTGCCTGGCTGCATTGAACAGATGAGGGTTTCTTGGACATCTAACCATTACCTATAAAAACTTTCAAACCATTTTCTAGGATTTAGTAGCACTTAAAAGACTGCCTTCAGAGGTGATTAGGACCTTCATCACTTCTGTATCCACATTTTAACTTTCAGTTTCTTGATATCACTTTTGTTTTTCTTTTATTTTTTTTGAGACGGAGTCTAGTGGCGGGATCTCGGCTCACTGCAGCATCCACCTCTCGGGTTCAAGCGATTCTCCTCCCCCTACCCTGCTGCAGCTGGGCTACAGCGCCACCACGGCCAGCTAATTTTTGTATTTTTAGTAGAGATGGGGTTTCACCATACTGGCCAGGCTAGTCTCAAACTCCTGACCTCGTGATCCACCCGCCTTGGCCTCCCAAAGTGCTGAGATTACAGGCGTGAGCCACCGTGCCCAGCCGATATCACTTTTCTAGTGTCTTATCTTGCACTCTCTTCTTTGTTCTTGTAAATTTAGGACTTTTTAATTCCTTTACTCTGTTCTCAGTAAAGTTTTGAGATGGAGCAGAAATAAACATAGCATGCAATCTATTATGTTTTCTGGAAGCTTTATATCTTCTTTTCCCGTTTATATTTTTTGCACATTTTAAAAGGTTCAACTTCAAATAAATTAGTATAATTTAATTTTTTAAATCATAAAAGATGCTAATTTACTTTAATAAACTAAAAATAATAAACATTTATTTAGAATTAATTATTCACGTGACTGGGGGAGGCACATGATTCCACATGATTGGGGAAGTTAAAATGCAAGAAATCATTTGAATGTCTCATTGTTCTAATAAACAGCCAAATCAGTCTCTTCAGATGAACACAAACTGTGCTGGAATACAGATAGTATGTTATACAAAGTCCATGTTATTGGTGTTTTAAAAATGGTTAATAATTGCAGTTTGCATTGACATTGGATGTTTCAGAAATGAATTCACAAAAGATTTTTTGATAATAAGGTAGGTACAGAAATTCATAAAAATAATTTTAAGTGAATATTCAATCATGAAATATGTATCAGCAAAACAAATCTTATTATCTAGTATTCTTTATTGTTATGATGAACAAAGTTATTATATAATAATAGTATTAAATTCTAAGAGTATTCCTGTGGAAAGATGCAAGAAATTAAAAAGGTAGTTGTATTTCGCTTCTGATCTATACACAAACTCTGACATATTAACCTTTTGTGGGTCAATTTTCTTTTTAAATTTATTCCTTTAAAAGTGGATGATCTATTAGTGAAAGGTCAGTCTTTTATCAAAAATTCACCTTTCTACCACTTCTGTTCTGTTCCCCAGACCCCTCCACACACACATACATCTTCAACAGCTTGCTCTTGTCATGTAGGCGTTGGCTGTCTGGATTTTTCAGCAGCTGAATTCAAACAACACAGCTTTCAATATTTTATTTTCATTCTTGGAGACATACTATGTAGTTCATTACACAGCCTAGAAATATTCTTACTTCCATGAAATATTGATTAGTGAAAGACTGGGTTCAATGTTTTATAATTGAATAAATGTGTATACTTCTCGAAGTACTATTATTAATAACTAATCAGAGCTTTTTCTATCAGTAAAGAAATCTTTATAAATCAAGCCTTTAGGACCCTAAATTATGTAGTTAATTACAGAAAGTTTAAATTGATAAATGCTTTATTCTATAACATTTGATTTTTGTAAAGCATAAGCTTGGAAAATGAAAAAAATTAGAAAGGTGAATATTATAATACGCTAGTACTACAAAGCCTAAGTTACAAAGAAGAAAGTGAACATGAGAAAGAAAAGAAAGGAAAATTCACAGTGCAGATAAGAAAGAATGTTGAAAATTTAAGAAAGTGCTTAATCATTAATAAACGTATTCCATGAAGTGCCCGACTGAGAGAATAAAAGTGAAAAGAGATTTAAAGATAGCTGTGGTGATGGGGGGCATGGTCATTGGGGCTAGCTCTTCACCAGTAAGTTAAAAAATTATTTAGAAAAACTCAAAATAGTCCATTTAGCATTCAACAAAGCTCCATTGGTACTAAATCTTTTGTAGCTCTGTATAAGTCTGGTCTTCTAAATAGCCTGAAACATTTAAAATGTCATATAATACAGTTTTCAAGGCAAAGACTAAAAAGAACACACTTGGTCAAAAATAAAAAGGCTATAATCAAAAATCTAATATTTTTAGAGGAAAACAACTACCACTTAGCATGATCAAGGAGTTCATTTATAAAAGTTATTCGTCAGAGACAAATAGGAAACCATTAAGCCGTACTCAGCTTCTACAAGATATATATCCCAATTGCTTATGAGGCTATTTGACATTGTTGAGCTCTTTGCTCTTTGTAATTGAAGGGCTTTATTAAATAACAAGAGGCTCTTCTTGTATGGACTATTGCCTTTAATTTGTGATATAAATTTCTGCAAAAGACAGCTCAAAGTCAAGCAGTTAACACTATGGATGCTATACTGCCAATGTGAACAATTTTAAATGCTCCAGCTGATTTATATATTTTAATTTATAAACGCTGTGTTTCCTGTTAGTGTTTAATAGAAATTCAAAATATTATCATTATTATTAATTACAAGTTTTATTTGTGGTGTTCTTAAAAAGTTCAATAATCATAAGAGTAATTGTATTATTATTTTTACATTTTTTGGCTTAATCTCAGTATAACACTCAATTTAATGTAGTGATCTTCAGTATATTTTTAATATCTGGTAGGGTTAGTTCACCTCAAGATTAATTTTTCAAAATAACTTGACTATTTGTGGAGTTCTATTCTAATGTATAAAGTTGAATGTTTGTGTAACTCTGCACTTTTTTTTTGAATTTTGATGAAAAGGACAACAAATACATGTAGGTGGACACAATAAGCTATACATTTTCCTGCAGTTTACTTTTAGCTGCCTAACATAGGATGCAAATTTCTCATTTTCATTAGTTCTAAGTATTTTATAATTTTACTTAATGGTTTCATTTTAAACTATGGGTTATTTACTAGATATTTTAAGGTTACTACGTAGATTTTGATTTTTCCTTTTACTTCCCATTTGTTAATGTATATTATCATTGCATTATGGTTAAAGAACATTGCCATGGTTTGGAAATGGTTTGTCTTTCCCCACCAAAACTCATGTTAAAACTTGATCCCTAATGTGGCTGTGTTGAAAGGTGGGGGCTAGTTGGAGGTGATTGAGTCATAGAAGCAGATCCCTCACGAACAACTTGGTACCATTCTCCAAAAAGTGAGTGAGTTATCCTATGAAACTGGATTAGTTCTACAGGAAATGGAATAGTTTCCACAAGAGTGGGTTGTTATAAAGTCAGGAGGCTTCTTGGGTTTCTCCCTTTTGCACTGTCCACTTCCCCTTTGGCCTTTCACCATGTTGTGATGCAGCATGAAAGCCCTTAGCAGAGGCTGAGCAGATGCTGGCACCAACATCATGCTTCTTATACTTCCCAGCCTGCAGATCTGTGAGCTAAATAAGCCTCTTTATAAATTACCTAGCCTGAAGTCTTCTGGTGTAGCAACACAAACCAGACTAAGACAAACATGGGATGTTGGTTTTCTTGACCTTACGAAGCTATCCTTTGTCAACCACTTATAGTTGATTTTTTATAAATTTTCCTTATTCATACAAAAAAAAACCCAGCATGTTTTTGCTGTAAGAACATAGCTGTCAAGTTAATGAACATCAGTTATGCTTTTAAACATTGTGTATCCTTACTTGGTCTATGTAGGCATCATGTGTCATTTTCCGAGTATAGTGTTATCTTCTGTCACTAAATTTGTTATTTTCTCCAAGATTCTAAAAAAATCAAGCTTTGTGCATGTTAAATCTCTACTGTTAGCTGTAAGCATGTTTATAAGCATAATATCTTCTGGCTCAAGTGTTACTTTTATCAGGATATAATGCCTATATTTATCTTTTATTAAGTTTTTTACTAAGAATTTTCTTGAATCTAAAATTGCAACAAGATTTTTGTTTTGCTTTTGATAAATTAAATAGTAGAATTGAGATAGCCAAATAATGAACTAATAAACTAGAGCATCGTTAAACACTTTTGAAAGCATCATCAATGAAAAAGATCAGCTCTATTTCTAAATAACAATGATATAAAATACGGAATTAAACATGTCAGTATTAATATATGACTATGTAATCAAGAAAGAAATATAAATGGAAGAGAATTAAAAGATGGTAAAAATTAAAGAAAAATGAATGTTCATAAAATAAAATAGCTCATAGATACTAAACAGATTTTTTTTGTGCCTACACCTAAATAAAATTCATAAAGTTTAAGAAAAGACCATTGCTTTAGGTCAATTATATTTTTGAAAGTACAATTGGGCTTACATTTACTTATTTTTAATTTTTAATGTTTTTTAGAAACAGAGTGTCTGTCACCCACACTGTAATGCAGTGGTGTAATCATAGCTCACTGTAACTTCAAACTGCTGCAATCCTACCACCTCAGCCTCCCGAGTAGCTAGGACTGCAGGTGTACCACATGACCAGCTAGTTTTAAAATTTTTTTTATAGAGATGGGATCTTGCCATGTCACCCAGGCTGGGTTCTCAAACTTCTAGCCTCAAGCAATCCTCCTGCATTGGCCCCCGTAAGTACTGGGATTACAGGTATGAGCCATCATGCCCAGCCTGGGCTTACATTTAAATACTTGTATATTAGCAGCTAACCATTTCAAATGAAAATTTATAGTACCATCATCAAACATAAAATAGTTATCAATAAATTTAACAAATGTTGGGCAAATCTTCTACACTGAAAACTTTAAAACATATCTGAAATGAAATAAAGACCTAAATAAATGGGAAGAAATACCATATTCATAGATTAGCAAACTTAGTATCAATATTTTAAGATGTTAGTTCTTCCAAATTTGTCAAAGTATTCACTTTTGAAAAGAACATATTTTTAATTATTCTGCTTGAAGTCTGCTAAGCTTCTTGTATGTATAAGATGATAGTTTTAATCAAACCTGAAAAAATTCTCAGCCATTATTTCTTCAAAAATATTTTTTCCTAACAAAGTAGTTTTCTCCTGTTCTTCTGGGAATTCAATTATACATGTATTATATACCTGATATTTCTCACATGTTACTAAGTCTCTGTTACCTTTCAGTTATTATATTCTCTCTGATTTTTAGATTGGCTAATTTCTAGTAATTTCTTTTCAAGTTTACCAGCCTTTTCTTCTGCATTTTCAATTTTATAGTGAGTGTTTTACTTTAACTAAGATACTTTTCAGTTTTATAATTTCTATTTGTTTTGTTTTTATAAATTACATTTCTCTTCAGAGATTTCTCTCTATTCAATCATTGTATTCATTTCTCTATAAATATATATATTTAATTCACACAAAATTTGTACATAGTTATGGAGCACAGTGTGATATTTTAATACATGCATACAAAATCAGGATAATTAGCATATCAATCACCTCAAACATTTACTATTTCTTTGTGTGGGTAATATTCAAAATCCTCTCTTCTAGCTATTTGAAAAATTACAATAAATTATTGTTGAATATAGTTACCCTACAGGGCTATAGAACACTAGAACATATTCCTCTTATCTAGCTGTAATTTTTAATGTGTTAATCAACTTCTTCCTATACTCTCCTCACACCTACTATTAACCTCTAGTATCCACTATTCTTCTCTTTACTTCTATATCAACACTTTTAGATCTCACATATGCATGAGACCATGTGGTATTTATTTTTGTGTGCCTGACTTGTTTCATTTAACATAGTGTCCTCCAGTCTCACGCACATTGCCATGAATGACAAGATTTCATTATTTTTTATGGTCGAATAGTATTCCATTGTGTATATATACCACATTTTCTTTATCATTTCATCTGCTGATAGACACTTAGGTTGATTTCTTATTTGGCCACTGTGAATATTACTGGAATAGACGATATGTGCAGTTATCCTTTCCTTTGGATACATATTTAATAGTGGGATTCCTGGATCACTTGGTAGTTCTGTTTTTAGCTTTTTGAGGAGCCTCTGTACTGCTACCCATAATGGCTGACTAATTTACATTTCCAAGAATGCATATGACTTTTTTTAAATGTCTGCATCCTTGCCAGTATTTGTTATTTTTTGTCTTTTTGATAATAGCCATTATAACTGCGATGAGATGATATCTTATTTTGATTTTCATTTGCATTTCCCTAGTGATTAGTGGTGTTGAGCATTTATTTATGTTACAATTTGAATGTCATCTTTGGAGAAATGTCTATTTAGATCTTTGCCTATGTTTAATTTAAATCATTTGTCTTTTTGCTTTTGAGTTATTTGAATTACCTGTCTATTCTGGATGTTGATTTCTTATTGGATGAATAGTTTGAAAACATTTTCTCCCATTCTTCCGGTTGTCTCCTCACTCTGTTGATTGTGTCTTTTCTGTGCAGAAGCTTTTTAGTTTGATATAATCTCATTTTTCTATTTTTCCTTTTGTTGCCTGTGCTGTTCACGTATTAACCATAAAATCTTGATCCAAATCAACATCCTGAAGCGTGTCCCCTATATTTTCATGTAGTACTTTCACAGTTTTGGATCTTACATTTAGGTCTTTTGTCCATTTTGAGGTGTTTTTGTGTGTGTATAGTGAGAGAGAGGGGTCTAGTTTCATCCTTCTGCATATGAATATCGAATTTTCCCAGCACCATTCATTTAAGAAACTGTCCTGTCCCTCATGTATGTTCTTGGCACCTTTGAAGAAAATCAGCTGGTTATAAATAAATTGATTTATTTCTGGATTCTTTATTCTGTTTCATTGATCAATGTATTTTTTTTTTAATGCCAGTATTATGATGCATTGGTTACTATAGCTTTGTAGTATATTTTGAAGTCAAGTAGTGTGATGCCTCCAGCTTTATTTTTTGGCTAAAGAACGCTTTGATATTTGGGATCTTTTGTGACTCCATCCAAGTTTTAGAATTATTTATTCTATTTCTGTGAAGAATGCCATTGGAAGTTTTTTAGGGCTTGCACTGAATTTTTAGATCACTTTGGGTAGTATGGTCATTTTAACAATATTTATTCTTCAAATCTATGAACATGGTATGTCTTTCCTTTTTCTGTTGGTATGTCTTCTTCAATTTTATTCATCAATGGTTTATAGTTTTCCTCATAGAGATCTTTTACCTCTTTGGTTAAATTAATTTCTACACTTTTTTTCTAGACTGTAAATAGGTTTGCTTTCTTAATTTATTTTTTAGCTAGTTTGTTACTGGTTTATAGAAACACTACTGACTTTTGTGTGTTGACTTTGTATTCTGCAACTTTACTAAATTTATCAGTTCTAAAAGTTTTTTGGGAAAATCTTTATGTTTTATAATATATAAGATTATGTCATCTGTAAACAGGGACAATTGCACGTACTCCTTTCTGATTTAGTTGCCTTTTCTTTCCTTCTCTTGCCTAACTGTATTAGCTAAGACTCTCCGTACTATGTTGACTAAGAGAGGTAAAGGTGGCCATTGTTTTCTTGCTTCAGTTCTCAGTGGGAAAACTTTCAGTTTCTTTTAGCATGTATTTGGCTGTGGGTTTGTCATATATGGTCTTTATTGTTTTGAGGTACATTACTTCTATACCTAACTTGTTGAGGGTTTTTATTATGAATATGTTTGTTTTTATCAAATGCTTTGTTTGCATCAATTGCGATGATTATATAATGTTTCTCCTTCATTCTGTTGATGAGATGTATCATGTTTATTGATTTGCATTGTTGAATGAACCTTACATTCCTAAGACAAATCCCATTTGATCATGGGATATACTATTTTTGATGTGCTGTTGGATTCAGTTTGCTATTATTTGTTGATGATTTTTGCATCTATGTTTATCAGGGTTATTGGCCTGTAGTTTTCTTTCTGTGTTGTTTACTTGTCTGGTTTTGATATTGGAGTAATGCCAGCCTAATAGAGTGAGTTTGGAATAATTTTCATACCTTTAATTTTTTGGAATAGTTTGAGAATTTGTGTTAGCTCTTTTTTAAATGTGTGGTAGAATTCATCAGTGATGTCATCAAATCCTGTTCTTCTTTGTTGGGAGACTTTTTATTACTGCTTCAATTTCAACTCTTATTATTGTTCTGTTCAGGTTTTCTAGTCTTCCTGTTTAAATCTTGGTAGGTTGTATGTTTCTAGGAATTTATCTACTTCCTCTAGGTTTTCTAATTTGTTGGTGTACAGTTGTTCATAGTAGTCGCAAATGATCCTGTGTATTTCTTTGGTATCAGTTGTAATGCCCCCTTTTTACTTATGATTTTATTTATTTGGGTTTTCTCTCTTTTTTTCTTAGCTAATTGTTTGTTGATTTTGCTTATCTCTTTTAAAAAACAACTTTTTGTTTAATTGTCTTTTATTTTTTAGTTAGTACTTTATTTCTGCTTCAATCTTTATTATTTATTTCCTTTTACTAATTTTGGATTTTCTTTGTTCTTGCTTTTCTAGTTCCCTGAAATGAATCATTAGATTATTTATTTGAAATCTTTCCACTTTTTGATGTTGGTGTTTATTGTTATTAAGTTTGCAGTTCGTACTGCTTTTGCTGTATCTCATAGGTTTTGTTATGCTTTTTCTTTTCTATTTTCATTTGCTTCAATAAATGTTTAAATTTTCTTCTTAATTTACATTTTAACCCATTGGTCATCCAGGCACACATTGCTTAAAATCCAGGTATATGTACAGTTTCCAAAGTTCCTCTTGTTATTGATTTCTACCTTTATTCCATTGTAATCACAAAAAGATACTTCATATGATTTTGATTATTTTTAATTCGTGGAGACTTGTTTTGTGGTTAGAATATTGTTTGTTCTGGAGAATGTTCCATGTGCTGATGAGAAGAATGTCCATTCTATCTTTGTTGGGTGAAAAGTTCTGTAAATACCTGTTGAGTTTATTTGGTCTATAATGCAGTTTAAGTCCAATATTTTCTTATTAATTTTCTCTTCAGATAATTTTTTTCCAGTATGATAAGTGGGATATTGAAGTCCCCACATATTAAAGCAGGATCTATCTCCCCCTTTAGACCTAATAACATTTGTTTTATACATCTGGGTGCTCCAACATCAGGTGCATATATATTTATAATTATTATACCTTATTGCTGAATTGATTCATTCATCAGTATATAGGCCTTCTTTGTTTCATTACAGTTTTTGACAAAGTCTACTTTATCTGGTATAAGTATAGCCTCTTGCTCATTTTTGCTTTGCATTTGTGTGGAGTATCTTTTTCATCCCTTCACTTTCAATTTGTGTGTGTCTTTACAAGTGAATAATTTTCTTGTAGGCGGCATATAGCTGAGTTTTTTTTTAATTCAGCCAATTTTGATCTTTAAATAGGAAATTTATTCTGTACATATTCAAGATTATTATTGATAAATGAGGATTTACTCCTGTAATTTTATTTGTTTCCTAGTTGTTTTTTATAGTTTCTTATTGTTTATCTTTTTGATGTTTTGGTTTTCTGTAATGATAGAATTTTATTCTTTTCTCTTTTTCATTTGTATATCTGCTCTATTAGTGAGTTTTATGCTTTTGTACAGTTTTGTGACAGTAGTTATTGCCCTATTACTTCTGGATGTAGGACTCTTTTTAGTATTCCCTGTAAAGCCAGTCTAGTGTAGATGAATTTTTAAGTTTTTGTTTGTCTGGGAAATAATGTCTTTCTTCTTCATTTCTGAAGGATGACTTTCTGAGTGTAGTATTTTTAGCTGACAGCTTTGTTTTTCTTTCAGCAATTTGAATATATCATCTCATTCTCTTCTGGCCTGTAATGTTTCTGCTGAGGAATCTGTTGTTAGTCTGATGAGGATTTTCTTATATGTGACTTGAGGCTTTTCTCTTGCTGTTTTTAGAATACTTTCTTTGTCTTTCACTTTTACAGTTTGAGTATAACTTCCCCTATAGAGTACCTTTTTGAGTTGAAACTGTTTAGGGAGTTTTGAGCTTCTTGAATCTGGATGTTCATATGCCTCCCAAGACTTGGGAAGTTTTCAGTTATTATTTTATTAAATAGGTTATTTCTGTGCCTTTCCCATTTCTTCTCCTGCATAATGCAATGTCCGTAACACAAATTCCATAATGCAAAAGTTTGATCACTTGATTTTGTCCCATAAGTCCTGTAGGAGTTATTCATTCATTTTTTTTCCTTTGTTTCACTGGGTTATTTCACAAGACCTCTTTTCAAGTTCAGAGATTCTTTCTCCTATATCATATAGTTTGTTGATGAAGCTCTCAATTATATATTTTTTTATTTTATGCATTAACTTCTTCAGCTCCAATATTTCTCTTTGGTTCTTTTTAGTGATATCTATCTCTTTATTGAATTTCTATTAATATCGTAAATTCTTTTCCTGATTTTGTTGAATTATTTATCTGCATTCTCTTGTTATCTAAGTTTCCTTAGGATAACTATTTTAAATTCATTTTCAAGCGGTTTGTAAATTTCAATTTTTTTAGGTCAGTTACTGGAAAATTATTCTTCTTAGTGATGTCATATTTCTTTGCTTTTTCATGTTTCTTGTACTCCTGTGTTGATATTTGTGCATCTGATGGAACTGTACCCCAGTTTTGTAAAGTGGCTTTTGTGGGAAAGGACTGTCATCGGTAGATTTGGCTGAGGGTGTCAGTTGGGTAGGGTGTGTTGGCTTTGTTCTGGTTGGTTGCACCAGTATTGTCTGTGCAGTTTCTTTAGCTATTGATAACATCACATAATGGCTATAAGTGCTTCAGTGGCTTAGTCTGCAGAGATTTTTGTTGCTGGTCTGTCTATTGGGCTCTGCTACTCTGGGCACAGGGTGGTGAGCTGGTCCTTGCTCTGTGGAAGTGCAGAATTCATCAGCGAGTGGCTCAGATCAAACGCTGCTTCCCTGGGGGCAGTGCAGAGCAGGGGAAGTGCAGGGAAGATCAACTGGTAGCTCAGCTTGGTTACTGCTCCCCTGAGGTTGGTGCGCAGGCCTGGTCCACTTTTAGAGAAAGTGAGCAGCTTGTCAACCTGTAGCTGGATTGGAGCACTGCTTCCCTGGGTGAAGGGCACTGGGGGGTCTGTGCTCCGTTAAGCACAGAGCTGATCAGCCTGTGGTTTGGCTTAGGCAAGTGCTTCCCTGGGAAATGGTGCCAGTCCGGTCTGCATTCCAAGGAACTGAGGATCTGATCAGCTGGCGGCTTTACTTGGACACTGCTCCCCTGGGGGTAGGGCACCGAGGCAACAGCTGTTCCATGAATCTAGTCTCTGAGTGGCCAGGATCATCGTGCTGTATCCCTTGGAATGGGAAATATAGAGCACCTCCTAGGTTTCTCTCAAGGGTTAGAGAGCTGTAGCAGCTGAGCTTGGGAATGCTGAGCTATCAGCTGTGAGCATGATGTAATGGGAGCAGAGCCTCAAGTTCAGAAAGATACAATTGCTACTGGTCTTCAGAGCAGGACTCATTCTAGCTGTGGTTGCAGTTTTGAAATGGTGCCTTATGGCAGCTCTTTGGGTCATTACAGGGCAGCAAGCACAATGTGGGCTCCTTCTCTAAAACAATGCAGCAAGGAGAGCTTCTTGCAGCAACCTAAAACAGGCTTAGGGCTATAAGAGATGCAGGATTCTCCAGCAGCAGAGATTGCAAGGATTCACAGCATTAATGGGGGATCCTGGGGGCTCCTGATTATCTTCTCCCCACACAGTGAAGTCCTTCCTGGCTCCAAGGGGACTGGAGAGATGAGGTGGGAGCAGGGTGGTGCTTTGCTCCTTTCTCTAAGCAGCCATCCTGAATCTTCATGTTCCACAATGTCTCTGCCATTCTCCTGCTGCACTCCAGCATTCTCCCTCAGATATTTTAATCAAGATATAGCTGTTTATTAGCTATTTTGGTACTATTTTGTTGGGAGAACAAGTGCCAGGCACCTCTAGTCAGCCAACTTGCTGATGTTATCATCCTGTCTTTTAGTTTAAATTCTTTAACATGTTTCTAAAAGTTATTTTATAGTCCTTGTCTGCTGATTGCCATATCTGCGTTGTCTTTCTACTAATTGCCTGTTTTCTTGATTATGTGTCACATTGTCCTACTTCTTCATATAGCTAGTCATTTTAATTATATGATAAACATTTTAAATGGTTTATTGTAGGGGGTCTTGATTACTTGCCCTCTAAATGATATTTATTTGTTTGTTTTCCTGGAAACCAGATAAATTACTTGTGGGTCTTTCTAATCTTGTCAGGCTTGGCTTCTTTTCTTATTATTTGTGGTCTCTTTAAGTTTTGACCTTAGTCACAGGGCATGGCTCTAAGTTTAGGTCATAGTTGTTACTCTTAAGGCATGGCCTTTTTGAGGATCTCAGTTGAGTACTCGGGCTTCACTGCAAAGTTTCCAAGCACTCTGAACTGCATAATAATTTTCATTTTATCTATTGTTAGCTATCAGCTGTACAGTTCTATGATTAAGCCTTGTTATTCACATAATCTTGACAAAGAACTTGCACAGCCCAGTCCTTTGTAAAAAACCTGTGGGCCGGGTGCAGTGGCTCACGCCTGTAATCCTAGCACTTTGGGAGGCTGAGGCGGGGGGGATCATGAGGTCAGGAGTTCGAGACCAGCCTGTCCAACATGGTGAAACCCCGTCTCTACTAAAGATACAAAAAATTACCTGGGCGTGGTGGCGCATGCCTGTAATCCCAGCTACTCAGGAGGCTGAGGTGGGAGAATGGCTTGAACCTGGGAGGCGGAGTTTGCAGTGAGCCGAGATTATGCCATTGCACTCCAGCCTGGGAGACGGCAAGACTCTGTCTCAAAAAAAAAAAAAAAAAGAAAACAACAACAACAAAAACAACTTGCGAGATACAGACTTCTAGGCACCCTCTTTTTGCTTCTACCTCTTGTTGACAATCTTCACCACAATTTTAAGCCTCCTAAGAAGGCTGTGCACCACTATTTGCCTCCTCAGCTCAGCCTGTCTACTGTGCTTTGTTTGAGTTTCACTTCTTTGTGCTTTGATGCAGAAAGTCATCTGGCCAAAAAAAAAAAAAAAATTTCCAAGGAAAAGAGGAATCTGATCTATTAAATTTTCTAATTTTCTTTGTCTCAAGAATCACCTCCCCACCTTGCTTGTTTTCTTGTGCCTGGAAACGCTTGTCTCATGTATTTTGTCCAGTTTTATATTTGATTAGGGCAAGAGGGAAAGTTTAATTTCATTTCATTTTAAACTTTAATTTTGTAGCATTTTAATATATTTAAGTTCATTATATCTAATTGGAGCTCAAGAATTACTGACATTTTTGTTAATGCAGCATTTTATTAAATATTCTCTTGCTGTGTAGTTTGTTAATAGTATGTGGCATTATAATAGATAAACACAAAATTTAGTACTGGAAGATTTTTTTTCTTGGAATTATCTGTAAATGTATACTTTTTTCAAAGTTAATGTTCAGCCAAGGAGACCAAAGTCACTCTGTGTATTTAAGTATGAAGGAGAATATAAAATTATATGATTACATTATAATTGAAAGGGCTGGGGGTGTTAAGGTTGGACAAGTCTATCTTAGTCTGCCACACTGATGTCAGTGATTCTCAAGGAGCTCAACTGACAGTTGCTTCAAATATCATGTCTTCCCACTCATCTGCCAGCAACTGTCCCTGAAAAATAATGACCTTTTCTGATTTTAGTTTTTGCAAATCTAATGTCTCTTGATAGGCTCTAACCTGGAACCATATGGAGAAATAAATTCCAGAGAATGTAGTTCTTAACTTCCCCCTTAGGCTGCACAGAGAAAATCCTAGAAGAATGTAGTTGTAATGCTGATTTGATTTCGACAATGCAGCAATGTATGCTTTGCCTCAACATCTCAAATACGTGAACTTTTCTAAAATGTGAAAAAAATTGGAAATTACTTTGTGAGCAGAAAATTTTGAATGTATTTCAGTTATTTAAATATTTTATTTTATATTTTAGTTTTATTGAGGTATATTCCTAATAAACCTTCCCTGAGTGAACACTGGTGCACAAATATCATTTGAATAGGTTTAAAAATGTCTGAATCACTCTGAACATAGAAAAAGAAATAATATTTTCCATTAATTATTAGAATAATTATGATAGTCTTAAGGTAAGGCACTTAAAATTTAAAATTAAACTCTCCATAAATCCATAGCTCTGAATACTAATCTAAAATGTTTCTAGCTTTACTTACATGTGTGAAGATGCCCTGTTTGTGTAGCACTCTCAATTAATTTTAAGGAATCAACTGAATAAAAGTGAGTACATAAAAGGCAGAGAAAGATTTAAATATTGGTCTCTGATTTGCCATATATCTTCCTCTGAAGACACTAAAGATTCAATTATCATTAAAGTGTAAGTGTGTATCTCTGTCGCTTGACCAGGATTATCACCTCTGCCATTTGAACCTGGAGGACTTCGTGTAAGGTCATCCTATCCTTCGTATATTTAATTGCCGTGGGGATGTATATCAATTATGCTCATTCCAAGCATATCAAAGGTAATCTTATGTGAAAATGGCCCTTTAATATTTTAAGTCCCTGTGGTATTTGTTTGCTGTGGGTACTCCTGGAATACCATGGAGAAAAAGAACTTTAAAGTGCAGTGGAAAGAAAGAGAGGGTAATTCATGCATAGGGAGTGATAAATCTCCCTATAATGGTCTGGGCTCTATGACCACACTGTCCATCATGTAATTTCCCTATCAGCTGTTTTCTATTTATTACTCTGAACCCTGCAGTTTGATGTTGGGTTCTGCTCCTCAATCTTATCTTAATATTTCCTTGATTTGGACATTCATCTATTCAACAAATATTTATTGACTGTCTACCATGAACCAGGGCTTGCTCTAGGTTGTGGTATATAGAACAGTGGACAAAATACTCAGAACTCTCTCACTTCACAGGGATTATATTGTGGTAAAAAGACTCAGGAAATGAAAAAAATTTAACTGTGTTAGTAATAAACGATAGAGAATAAAATAATTCAGGGAAGAGGTATGAATAGTACTGGGGGGTGTGTGTGTGTGCATGTGCATGCATGCGTGCATGTTTTGGGGATGGTGATGTCAATATTAAATAGTGTAGAGAAGGCTTTAAATGAAATTGTTACATTTAAGAGACTCGTGGAAGTTGATCACTCTGACATTTCTCCAGGCCTTCTTCATTTCTTTTTTCTATCCTCCATTCCTTTTTAAATCTATTTCTTCTTCATACTTAGCACTGTCTAGAATAATCTCTCTCATATATATGAGTGTTTGTGTGCATGTGCATTGTGTGTGTGTGTGCATGTGTGTGTGTATAATCTTGTTTTCTAATCCCATTAGAACGTAACCTCCATGAAGAAAGAGATTTTTGAATGTTTTGTTCAGTGTTTTATCCCCAGATCCTAAAAAGTTCTTATGTCATAAAGAAGTGATAAATAAACATAATTAAATGAGAGATTGAATGAGTGGATGAAAAAGAACATTTAAGAGAGAGGAAACAGCACATGCAAAGGCCATGCTGTGAGAGTGTATCTGGTGAATAAAATGAGCAATCAAAAAGTCAGTGTAGCTGGAATGGAGTGAGATGAGAAACAACAGTAGAAGATGAAAGTAGAAAGGTAATGGAATAGGGCACGGGTGGCAACCAATATAGGGCCCTTAGGTCACTGTAATGACTTTGACTCCTACTTTGAGTGAGATGGAAAGCTAATTGGATGGGTCATATTAGTGGCAAGACCTCACTTTTGTTTTTGCAGGGTCATTCTGACCATTGTGTTGAGAATTGATTGAAAAGCCAAGAATGGAAGCAGAGGGACCAGTTAGGAGTTTATTGTAAAAATGGCCTTCCCAGTATTTATTATTGTCCAATCTCTGTAAGTGTAACTGCCTTATTGTCTAGAGTGTTGTTTCTTCTCTTAAGTTCACAGCATGGAGAAATAAAAGCAAATATAAAGTGTCATTATAAATAAATTAAAGCAGAGAAAGAAAGATCCTGAAAATTATGTGAGTTGGCTTAAATCATGTACATGGAAGCAAACAATGTATATCTACCCTTAATAAGCCAAGGTTTTACAATTTCAGTTAATGTAAATGAGAATAAAAGAAACACTTTAAATAATATAAAAATCTCCTGGCATAGAAGCTTTTAAATATATACCTTTGAATATAGGAAAAAGAGTTCATTCAATTATGTTTAAATGACAGTATAGTGTTTTCTAATCCCGACACAAAATAAATTCTCTGGACAGTTAAATTTAAAATGAGGCTCTAACATGTAGTCAAGACATTTCTTACTGTAAATAAAATAATTTAGTCATAGAACTACACTAGAAAATTAGTTTACTCATAATTCTGGCACATAATTTTTTATCTTAAATCTCCATTTAAATGAAATAAATTACAAGTAGTCAAAAGCTTGACTGTGACTGCAATGAGGATGCCTACAATCAATTCTATGTCAACAGGGTTGAAGAGCCTTAACACTCTATGATAATAGGTTTGATAAAAGGGCTTTGGACAAACTCTATGTCAGAGACATTCTATTTCTTTCCCTGATACACACACAAACACACACACACAGACTCACACTCACTTACCAATCCCCAAAGATCACTGACAAATATTCTAAAAGACATGAAATAGTGAACTCTGTTCTTTCATCTTGTATTTATATATCTGTTTGTATTTATTTGAAGGTATTTTAATTGTATACTTCTAAAATGTTTTGTATTAACATGCAAAACCTAGTGGTATACCGCATGTGTTTGGCTGTTCCCATGTTGCTATAAAGAAATACCTGAGACTGTGCTGGGCAACAGGGACCTGGGCCTGGCCCATGAAACCATTCTTTCCTCCTAGGCCTTTGGCCTGTGATGGGAGGGGCTTCCCTGAAGGTCTCTGAAATGTCTTCAAGGCCTTTTTCCCCATTGTCTTGGCTATTAGCACTTGGCTTTTTAGTTATGCAAATCTCTCTATCAAGTGGTTGCTCCTCAGCCCACTTGGATTCTTCCCCTGAAAAATGGGCTCTTCTTTTCTACCACGTGGCCATGTTAGAAAGTATCAAAACTTTCACACTTTGCTTTTCCTTTAAATATAAATTCCAACTTTAAGTCATTTCTTTGCTCGTGCGTCTGAGTAAAAACTGTTGGAAGCAGCTATTATCACTTCTTGAACATTTTGCCACTTAGAATTTCCTCTGCCAGACACATTAGGTTGTGTGTCAGAAGTTCAAACTTCCACAGATTCCCTAGGGCCTGGACACAATACAGACAAGTTTTTCACTAAGGCATAACAAGGATGACCTTTGCTCTAGTTTCCAAAAAATTTCTTATTTGCATTTGATACCTTGTCAGTCTGGACTTCACTGTCCATATCACTATCAGCATTTTGGTCACAATCGTTTAGCCAGTATGTAAGAAATTCCAAACTTTCCCTCATCTTCCTGTCTTCTGAGCCCCCAAAACTCTTCCAACCTCTGTCTGCTACCCAGTTCCAAAGTTGTTTTCACATTTTTAAGTGCCTTTATAGCTACACCCCACTCCTTGATATCAATTTTCTGTGTTATGCCATTCTTGCATTGCTAAAGGCAATAGAAATACCTGAGACTGGGTAATTTATAAAGAAAAATGTTTTAACTGGCTCATGAGTCTGCAGGCAGTACAGAAAACATGGCACTGAGCATCTGTTTGGCTTCTTGTGAGGCCTCAGGAAGCTTATAATTATGGCAGAAGGCAAAGGTGGAGCCAGCATATCACATAGTAAGAGCAGGAATAAGTTGATGTTGGGGGAGGTGCCACACAATTTTCAACAACTAGGCCTCATGAGAACTCACTACTGCAAAGACAGCACCAAGGGAATGGTGCTAGACTATTCATGAGAAATCTGCCCCCGTGATCTAATCACCTCCCCCCAGACCCCACCTGCAACACTGGGGAGTACAATTCAAAATGCAATTTAGAGGGGACAACATCCATACTATACAACCATACCTACAGCTTCTGTCTCTTGGCTTGAACGTGAGACTTTATTAAGCAAGTTTTGTGAAATTAATTTGAATCTGCATTTGCAATGGACCATACACTAATAAACTTCTCATTTCTGGGCTTAATAATTTTTTTTAAAAAAACACATTTTTTTCACAAGAAAGAAGATGAAAATTGTTTGCTTTATAGCATATGTAAATTATCATAGTTTGAATTATTTCCATTCCTTAGCCATTGGTTTAGAAATAGTAACATCATTCTGGATTTAAATGAATGAAACTCCTGGGGTGAGATTTCATTATCATTAAATAGTTAAAGGAAAATTTTTAGGTGGAAGACTTTGTTAATTTGTTTATATTTTGATATACAATTTGCAAGGTCTGCTGTAATAAAGTACCACAAATTGGGTGATTTAAACTGTAAAATTTATTGTATCACAGTTCTGCAGGCTAGAAGTCTGAAATAAAAGTGTCAGTAGGGTTGGTTCCTTCTGAGAGCTGTGTGCAGAAATCTGTTCCAAGAATCTCTTTCACACCACTACCCCAATTTATGGTGGTTTGCTGGCAATCTCTGGAATTATTTGGCTTGTAAAAGTACCCTAATCTCTGTACTCATCTTCACATGGCATTCTCCCTATAGCATGTCTGTCTCTGTGTCCAAATTACCCCCTTTTATAAAGACACTAGTCATATTGGATTAGCACCCACCCTAATGAGCACTAAACATTTTCAGTAGAATTGTTTACTTAGCAAATTGTTTACTTACAGATGTTAAGTTCTCTCACGTTTCTTGTAAAATTCAATGCTTCTTTTGTAGCAGGTTGAATTTCAATTATGCATTCATCTCTTGAGTCAGTTCTAACACTTTAAATGCTTCAACGTTCCTTATATTCAGCAACTCATTTTTTAAGGGGGCATTGCTATGGTAGTTGGCTATCTTATTTGTATAAAAATATACAATAAGTATATGTGTATAGTTAATATTTGGAGGTACATCTAGGAATGGCTTGGGGTACATCACTGAACCCCTGCTATAGCATTCATGGGTGGATGTATAGTTTCAGAAAGATACCTGCAAATGCATATGTCCAAGGTACAGAATCCCAAACATAGGATTCCTTCCTTCCTTCCCTCTTTTTTGAGTGGAGAATTAAAACTGACCCCACACTCCAAGGGAAAGACAGGCTCTTCTGGAGCCATGGTAACAAATAACTGCCAGAAACAGTTTAAATGCATTTAGTTCATCACTACCAATTCTTCTCAGTGAATATGCTTCTTAAAGTCAACAAATCATTGATAGTCCATGCTTTGGAAAGCCAGGCAATCAGGGACATACTTACTTCAATAAACATGGCAGCCAATTAACAAGTATCTCAATCCAACAACCATGCTTCCATGTAGGGTAAAAGCCCACTTAAGCCTTAGGAATTTTAAACACTAGTGCACTTTGTGTTTCCCAAAACCCTGAATAAGATCAGCAGTCTTCTCTGCTCAAAGAACATTGTGCCTGAGGGGTCTAGCTCTGTCTCAATATGCTAAGTAACTAATTGAGCTTTGTCTTTTTGTTAAATATTAAGTAATATTTTCACCATTCTTTAACAGATTGAACGGAACTACTGTCAGTCAATAAGTGGTAGTTCATGTTATAATTGAGGTAATGCAAAGGATCAGATTGTCAAGCTGTACTCAACAGAAATCAAAGATATTACCCAATAGTAAATTTACTGACAATTGCAAGGATACAAGTAATCCCGAGGTACAGATAAAGAAGGGAGAGATCCTGTCAATGCAGATTTCTAGTCCCTTTCTCTCCTTAGCTTAGCATGTGATGTCTCTAAGTAATACACATGGGATACACTATTTACACAGAAGAGAGCCTCTTCTATCATGAAACATTTCCATTTTATACACAGATAGTTACTTTGCACATGAAATATTTTCCAGGAAACCATTATCCATACATGCTAGATTTGTTTACTATAAAGAATCCTAGAGAACTGAGCATTCACAGATAAGAACCTTTCCTCTGGCAAGTAAAAATTACTTTGCGGGCATATCCTCCTACTACAATGTCACCAATCACCAGGAAAAACAAAAAGGATTGTAGACCTGCTGCTCAATCCTTTTCTTGAAAATTATTATTGAATATTAATAACATTTTAGAATAATAATAAAATGGTAAAATGAAACATTTTCTTTTAAAAGTAGAGTACAGGTTTTTTTTTAGCCCTTATTATTAAAATTAGTATTTAGAGATAACTTTCCTAAAATAAAAGCAAACATTATGGAATAATGGGGCACTGAGACAACTTCTGATTCTCCTGACAGTATTTAAACCAAAATGGGAAATAGAGTCTGTTGATAATATTACAGCACTAAACACCCTAAAACTTAAGCTAAATAGTGGATATGATGCATGTTTTTAAAATTGTTATGCCCAGACCGTTAGTTCCCCAAAGAAGACCACCAGAGTCCAGAGTCAAAGCCAAGCGGCAAGGATCTTTACTACAAGTTCGAACCTGGTCCCTCCATTCCACAGCATACAAGAGGGCCCTGAACAATGCGAGTGTTTGCTTTTTATAGCCTGAAAGTTACAGGGGAACAAAGGAATTCTTTTGGTTCCCGCTCTTTCAGTAAAACTTTGAACGGCTGTCCCCTTATCGGAGACTTTCCTGGTGGTGTTTGTACTGGGCTCAGGAAGTTTGAGAGATATATGGCGATATGTGGTGGGATGGGAGGATGGGATGTGTTTGTACTGGGCTTGTTTGTTTTGAGCCCGGGGCTGAGGAATGTGCCCGCCTCCTTTCAAAATGTTCTTCGATATACTATTTAGAAGAAAAATCAGTTAAACCTGATTCTTTATCCTTAATCAAAACTCGCCACTGCCTGATCTTGTAAGAACACATTGCATTATGTCCTATACCTGATCATGGAGTTACCCAGATTTATCTGAATTAGGTCACCCAAGACCAGAGAATGAATAAAAATGGATTCCCACATCACAGATGCCAAGTGTGGTAGCTCATTTTCAAGATGGCTGCCAACAATTTCTTCTCTTTAAGTACATTCTGCTTCTTACATCTGTAAGAGGCCTAATTTTCACTTCCTCTCATGAATCTGGGATGGGACTTCTGATACTAAGTCATAAGAAGCCTTATTATAGTTTCTCCCTGATCCTCTTGGAATTTTTGCTTTTGAGTTACTCCCTCTGGAAGCCCAGATATTGAAGGGGTGGCCTGCCCCTCCACACCTGTGGGTGTTTCTCGTCAGGTGGGATGAGAGACTGAGAAAAGAGACACAGAGACAAAGTACAGAGAAAGAAAAGTGGGCCCAGGGGAGCTGCGCTCAGCCTATGGAGGACCCACGCAGGCACCGGTCTATGAGTTCCTTCAGTATTTATTGATCACTGTCTCTACCATCACGGAGAGGGGGATGTGGCAGGACAATAGGGTAATAGTGGGGAGAGAGTCAGCAGGAAAACATGTGAACAAATGTCTCTGTGTCAAAAACAAGGTTAGAGAAGGTGCCGTGCTTTGATGTGCATGTACATAAACATCTCTGGTGCATTAAAGAGCAGTATTGCCGCCAGCATGTCTCACCTCCAGCCTTAAGGTGGTTTTCTCCTATCTTAGTAGATGGAACATACAATTGGGTTTTACACCAAGACATTCCATTGCCCAGGGATGAGCAGGAGACAGATGCCTTCCTCTTATCTCAACTGCAAAGAGGCCTTCCTCTTTTACTAATCCTCCTCAGCACAGACCCTTTAAGGGTGTCAGGCTGGGGGATGGTCAGGTCTTTCCCTTCCCATGAGGCCATATCTGAGACTATCACACGGGAGAAACCTTGGACAATACCTGGCTTTCCTAGGCAGAGGTCCCTGTGGCCTTGCACAGTGTATTGTGTCCCTGGGTACTTGAGATTAAGGAGTGGTGATGACTTTTAACAAGCATACTGCCTTCAAGCATTTGTTTAACAAAGCACATCCTGCATAGCTCTAAATCCATTAAACCTTGAGTCAACACAGCACATGTCTCTGCGAGCACAGGGTTGGGGGTAGGCTTACAGATTAACGGCATCTCAAGGCAGAAGAATTTTTCTTAGTACAGAACAAAATGGAGTCTTTTATGTCTACTTCTTTCTACATAGACACAGTAACAGTCTGATCTCTCTTTCTTTTCCCCACAAGATATCATGGTGTGAGAAGTCAAAATCACATGGATAGTCCATGTACAGGTGCTCTAGGTGACAGCCTGTTATTAATCTGTTCAGGACTGCATAACAAAATACCATAGACTAGTTGGCTTAAATAAAATAAATTTATTTTCTCATAGTTCTGGAGGCTGAAAATCTGAGATCAAGGTGCCTGTATGGTTGGGTTTTGTTGAAAGCTCTCTTCCTGGCTTGCAAAGGCCACCTGTCACTGTGCCTTCACCTTGCAGGGAGAGAGAGAGAGGAAAGAGAGAGAAAGAGAGGAAAGAGAGAGAGAGGAGAGAGAGAGAAGAGAGAGGGAGAGGAGAGAGAGAGGAAAGAGAGAGGGAGAGTGTTAGATATGAGTTCTAAATTTCTTTTCAAAGAATCAGTATGTCAGTATGTTCAATTCTTCGCCTTCTACTTTTAAACTTCCTCATAAAGCAATCTTTTTTGATTACCTGCTCCACCCTGACTCATTTCAATCACCTACTCCACCCTGACTCATTCCTGTTACCTTCTGCACCCTAACTCATTCCGATTACCTGCTACATGCTCCACCCTGACTCATTCTCCACCCTGCATAAGCATTTTTTCCTGCCAAACCACTCACCCCATCACTGTCTTTAAATTAGCCAGTCGGAATTAGTTTAGCTTGTGTGGTCTAACGCTAGCCAATAGGGGAACGACACAGCAGCAGGGCCCACATGCGTCAGGGATAGGAACCCCTTTCCCTCCCTTGTCCAAGTGTGCGCTCACCATTACTTCATCTGTAAGGGCACACACTTCTATAGAAGTACCTTGCCTTGCTGAGAATTAAAAAGAAAATTTTATATTTGAGTGCTATTTCTTTTGCAGCACTGAAACTTTATTTATAACAGAAAGAAAGAAAGCACTCGTGTCACTTCTGGGGGTACTGATCCCATACTACCCAGGGCCTCACCCTCATGAAATCATCTAAGTATAATGATCTCCCAAAGCATCCATCTCCAAATATCATCATGTTGGTGGTTAGGGCTTCCATACATATATTTTGGGGGACACAAACATTCAATCCATAACACAGGCCTCAATGAGTTTCCATCTCATAGACAGCATTAATTTCCATTATGGGAATAAGCAAGCTTTAACATTGAGCCCAGTCAGATTTCAGATGACTGTAGCCCCAGCGAGCATTTAACCACAACTGCATAATAAATTCCAAGCTAGAACCACTCAACCAACTGGAGTCAATATACAGAACCAGGAGTAATAATAAATTGCTTTATGACACCAAGTCTTGAGCTGGTTTATTATGCAACAAAAGCTAATCTGAATAGAAATTAGCACCAGAAGTTGAAGTGTTACCATAACAAAAACTATAACATGTGGCATTGTTTTGGGACCAGTAGGAGAGCACTAGTTGAGAGTGTCTTAAGGAGACTCAGTGAAGGCTGATGACAGTGAGATTTTGTGACTGAAGTCTGGAGAAAAGAGAGGATGCCCATTATGTAGTGGCCTGAAAGTCTGGCAAAACTATTGACTGCAGTAATGTTGCAAAAATAAAATTATGCCTAATAAAATGCCATAGTTGGTTAAGAAAATTGCTAAGCAGAAGGTTGAAAATGTCAATTTTTTTTTAAAGCCACCTATGATAAGTTATGGATATAGAGAAATAATAAAAAAGGAACTTCTCATCAATCAAGCAGAATTTAGAGAAATATAATAAAATTGCTACTTGCTAGGTTCAAAAACACCTATTATCCCCAAAATATCAAACGAATATAATTAAAAAGACACAAACTGAGAAATGACCCTATTCTTTATTTCTCTTATCCTATATTATTTTCATGATTCATCTTTTCAATCCATGATTTCTAGTACTTTAAACTTCTAAGCACTTTCGTCAAGCAAAACTGGCTTTTTAAAAAAATCATCTCTGCCCTGTGTCATTTTTAATTAGAATGGAAGGTATATTTTGAAAACATTATTAGAAATGTAATGTACAAACTAATTAGGGGTAAGGATTAGTGAGCATGTCTGGATTGTACCAACCCTACACATTCCAAAGAAAGTTTTGGCCCTTGACCAGCTCCTGGGAAATAACTTCTAAGCCCTTGGAATATCTGGCTTGATGAGGATGTCTGTGACTTGGTCCATCCTTGCACTGCTATAAAAAAAAACCTGAGACTGGGTAATTTACAAAACAAAGAGATTTAACTAGCTCACGGTTCTGCAGGCTATATAGAAAGCATGGCTGGAGGGTCCTCAAGGAGCTTTTACTCATGTCAGAAGGCAAAGCCAGAGCAGGCATCTTCACATGGAACAGGAGGAACAGAGAGAGGGGGATGTGCTACACACTTTTAAGTGATCAGATCTCGTGAGAACTCTATCACAACTATAGTACCAAAAGGGGGAAACTCATTTCCGTGACTAAATCACCTCCTACCAGGCCCCATCTCCAACACTAGGGATTAAAATTCTACATGAGATTTGGGTGTGGATACAGACTCAAACCATATCAGTGTGTTACCTGGAGTCTTGGGCCATGTCAGATAGTTTATGCTAACAATGTGCTTTTTGGTAGGGAGTTTTTGGCCATATGGTATCAGTTTGACTTCTAGAGGAGCTAGAGATTGAATAAGGCCAGTCACAGATGACCTAAATTTGATGACCTCCTGGTGACCTAAAGTTGTTACTTTATAGTGGTTAAAAAGTCACCAAAATTTTCTGGCCTCAGTTTCATTATTTATACAATGGGATAATGATAGATCCTCTACCTAGGTCATAAAGTTGTCACAAAAGCCAAAATATAATATTGGTAAAAGTACACTGCAAGTTATATGGTTTCAAATTCTATAACCACTGCTACCACCACCTGCCTTACAACCAGTATATATTATTTCTGTACAACTGTATTATTACTGTAAAACTGTAAAACTGAGATCGAAAAGGCCAAGGGATTGAGACAGTCTTGCTTTAGCTAAAATCACATTAAAAAGTAATCTTCAGGCTTTTTTCCTCAAAATGATGTTAGGAAAATAATATTAATTAAAGAAGCTATTAGCATTAGCCATATTCTTAAACAAAATATATAGCCACCATTTTTTCTTTTTTGAGAAGGAGAAGTATCTTCTACTAGAAGGTGCTGAATATAGTTTGTTTGTTTGTTTTATATTAACCACAATACATAATGAAAATATGAATAAAATTCTCTCCTTAGGGCCAAATTCTTTCTTGAGCAAGAGAGAAAACCTAAAGACAAGCTAATCAGGCCCATTATTGTCTATTTGTTGTAGGTTGTCAAAAAAAAAAAAAAAAGGCATTACAAACAACTGGAATTATTCAAGGAATCATGGAAAATAGAGACTGTCTAAATGAAAAAAAAAATCACCTCATTGCTCTTTACACTTCATTTGAGGATTTTATGCACTGTTAATTTATTCATTGAGCTCTGGTTCTAAATGCTCCAGTGGAATCAAGACTGCTTTTCTCAAGGGGCAGGGAAAATGCTGTAGGGTTTTCAAATCAGAATTCGTGTTAATAATTCTAAAGCAAAGGCTTCTCTGCTGGAACAGAAAGATTAACTCTGCACGTATTCCTGTCCCTCACATTTTAATTTTTTTTTTTTTTTTTGGCATTAACACAAAATGTGTTTTGTTGACTCATGGTGTGCCATATTAGTTAAATTAAACATCAAACATCTGTCTAACTTTCAGATTCCAACATGAGTATGTTGGCAGTCTCAGTAAAACTGGGGCTGTTAAAGGCCTTCAATCAGTCAAAGGGATAGAGCTGCAGTAATGGCAAACTCAGCAAGCAATTACATCAAAGGATTTAAAATCTATTTCAGTAATGCCTTCTGGATAATGACATTGATCTCAGCACTCCCCTTGCAGATTTCCTGGTATCGCAAAGCAGGATTCTGCATAGTTTCGCATTTAGAAAAACACCATTCACCATTTCTTTTTATGTGAACATAGTTCAATTCTCTTGAATACACCTACACAGCTATTTCTATAAAGCTAATAGACTTTTATTCATAAAGCCAAAATTCATGCTATGTACACAATCCTTTCTTTGTTCTTTTCTGTCACACCAATTTTGCCAAAGTGGTAGAAGTAATGAGAAGATTATGCTACCTTTTACCCTCATACTATTTTTACCTTAACACAAGCAGTATAAACAGATCAATCAATCAATCAATCAATGTTTTGCTCTTTCTCTTTGTATTTTAACCTTCACTCAAGTTTGCTTATCTTTAGGGGTTGATATGCATAAATGAAATTATTGTAGATGAGAATGTTTTACATTAAAAGGATTTTTGTAAACCTAAACCCTCCCTCCCTTCTTTCCTTCTTCTGTTTTTTTGCAGTCTCGGGGGTTGAGGTGTCGGGGGACATATTGGTTTAGGGAGATTTGTGAACTATCTGTAGATCACTTGAGTGGGTTTTAATGCTGGCTAAGTAGTTTTTAAGCAGTTGTTCTAGTGAAGGAATAGCTAGATGTAACTTCATCCTTAAACGTAGGTGCTATAAAGCAACTCTCCAGTTTATCAAAGTTATGTGTGGTTTCCTGCTTTAAAAGAAGTAAAAATTCAAATCTAATGCTACACTGAGACTACATTTTTTTAAAATTTTTATATATTTAAGGGGTACAAGTGCATATTTCTTACATGCTCATATTGTATAGTGGTGAAGTCTGGCCTTTTAGTGTACCCCTCAGCAGAACAGTGAACATTGTACCAAACAAGCAATTTTTCAACCTTCACCCTCCTCCCACCCTCCCACCTTTTGTAGCCTCTAATGTCTATTATTCCCCTCTGTAGGCACATGTGTACCAATTGTTTAGCTCTCACTTATAAGCAAGAGTATGTGGTATTTGACCTTCTTTTTCTGAGTTATGGCACTTAGGATAATGGCCTCCAGTTTCATCCATGTTGCTGCAAAAGACATAAATTTATTCATTTTTATGGCTGAGTAGTATTACATACACATATACCATTACATGTGTATGTATATATACACCATTATATGTGTGTATATATGTATATATATACCATTACATGTATATGTATGTGTGTGTGTATATATATATACACACACACACCATTACGTGTGTGTAAATATACATTTTCTTTTAAATTAATTTTTTTTTTCACATGGCGTCTTGCTCTTGCACCCAGGCTGGAGTTCAGTATCACGTTCTTGGCTCACTGCAACTTCCGCCTTCCAGGTTCAAGCAATTCTCCTGCCTCAGCCTCCTCCAGAGAAGCTGGGATTACAGGTGCACGCCACCATGCCCAGCTAATTTTTGTGTTTTTAGTAGAGATGGGGTTTCACCATGTTGTCCAGGCTGGTCTCGAACTCTTGACCTCAAGTGATCTGCCCTCCTCGGCCCCCACAAAGTGTTGGGATTACATGCATGAGCCACAGTACCCGGCCTATATATATATTTTCTTTATTCAATTCTTTTTTGATGGACATTTAGGTTGATTCCATAACTTGCACTTGTGAATAGTGTTGTGATAAACATATGAGTGCAAGTATCTTTTTAAATAATGATTTCTTTACCTTTGATTTGATACCCAGTAGTGAGATTGCTGAATCAACTGGTAGTTATAATTTAATTCTTTGAATAGTCTCCATGCCATTTTCCATAGAAGTTGTACTAATTTACATTCCCACTAGCACTCTTCATCTTCAACAACATCTGTTGTTTTTTGACTTTTTAATAATAGCCATTCTGACTGGTATACAATGGTATTTCATTGTGGTTTTAATTTGCATTTCTCTCACAATTACTCAGGTCGAATATTTTTTTCATATGTTTTTTGGTCACTTGTATGTCTTCTTTTGAAAACTGCCTGTTTGTGTCCTTTGCCCCCTTTTTCATGTTTTTGTTTTGTTTTGTTTTTCTTGTTGAGCTGTTTGAGTTCCTCACAGATTCTGGATATTAGCCATTTATTAGATACAGGGTATGCAAATTTTTTTTCCCATTCTGTAGGTTGTCTGTTTATTCTGGTGACTATTTCTTTTACTGTGCAGAAGCTTTTTAGTTTAATTAAGTTGCATTTGTCTGTTTTTGTTTCTGCTGCATTTGCTTTTGAGGTATTCATATATTCTCTGCCTAGGCCAATGTACAGAAGAGCTTTTCCTAGATTTTCTTCTAAGATTTTTATACTTGCATGTCTTACATTTAGGTCATTAATCCATCTTGAGTTAATTTTCATATCTGGTGAGAGGTATGGGTCCAGTTTTATTGTTTTGCATGTGAAGATTCAATTTTCCCAGCACCAGGTATTGAAATAAGGTTTCCTTTCCTCAGTGTCTATTTTTGTGACTTTGTCAAAGATCAGTTGGTTGTAATATATCACTTTATTTCTGGGTTCTTTATTTTATTCCACTGATCTATGTGAGACTACCTGTTTTTGATGTAACATAATAATAGATAATACGTGTAATTTTATTATTTGTTATTTATTTGTCTGGTCTTTGAATCTATAACCTACTCTATGCCAGAATCTCTAGTGTATTACTACAAAGCTTGTATTGTTAAAGCTCTTTGTATCATCTTCTAAACTCCTAAAATCTTTTTTATCTTAAACCAAATAAACATTCTTTGGCATGTATATCCCATAAGATGCTTACCCTATCTCTATTACTTTTACAGTGAAACAGTTTGAAATGGTTCTAAAAAAAGGTTTCCATTTGCCACCTCCAATTCATCCCTGTGCCTTGACCTTAGCTGCTAGGAGAAAGATGATTAAAGGTGGCTCTGATTCCCCTATACCCAAGGGCAATAAAGTCCATATACAACTCTATGAGTATACTGGGGCAAAGCCACTATGCACCTATTCAAGTATACTGAGATGTTACCGGGAAATGAGGATACTTAAACTTTTATTACTCTGTTATCTAGCATATTAATAACCAAGTTATATTCTATCTAGTTTAATAGGTGAAAGAGTGCCTAGATTCAACCAATAGGCTGTGGGGAAGGTTTAGAGTGGGAAAGAGAAGCTAGTGCGACCCTATGGGTGCAGCTCTTTGGGCTAAATCAGTGTACTGTTGTTGTTTACACCTCAGAATGTATAGTAGGAAATGAAGTGTTATATACTTATAGTTCCCTCTCCTGTAAGTGTCATAATAGATTATACCAATTTGGAAAACTGTATATAGAAAAGAGCTAATACCCTCAGGGATCTACAGCTCTAATGATGCTTTTGAGGCATAAGTTTCTGTGACTAATGATTTTGCTAGTTAGAGCCACTGGCAAAGGGAATAAATACCTTTCTGGAGGCTCCCTTTGGGGTTTGGAACTTCTTGCCTGCATGACAAAGCTTAGCTATTACCTTGCTATTAGGCTTTTGTCAAAACTGAATGTCTAATCCAGACCTACCTTATAACTCTCTGGTCTGATAATACGTTTTTGGGTGGTTAATTCAGTTGCCATGACTAACAAGGTGGGAAGAGTCTAATAAGCCTGTCTTCTAATGCAGTAACATATTAAAAAATGCAGCTGGCCTGGCCCTAGCAATGTCTCTCTTTTATATGAAAAAGTAGCAGCTATCTCTTCAGGGGAACCTTATCCCCAACCTCACTGTCTGAAGCAAAGCAAGCTGCTATCTCAGTGGGGCCATTGAATCACAGAAGTTCCCCTAAATGCTAGGCCTAATTCACTGATGATTGAGCAAAGTTGGAAGCTGACAGTATCCTCTGGGTTGTGCAGATATTCAGTGTTAACAATAACTATGCAGGATTAAAACCAGTCATGGGCACTTTACTTTGTGGGCAGTATAGAAAGTCATTCTCATTGATTTGGCCAATGCTCCCTTTGATAAACTTCAGTATATTTTTACTGAATCCAGCTCTTTAGTCTGCCACTTGGAAAACTATAGGCGATGAATAAAAAACACCCATTTTGAGGCCATGAACTGTGAAAACAAAGGTTGCTGATTAATTTTCTGGATTACTCATATAAATACCCATGGTTAAGGCTTGTTTTCTAATGAGACTAACTGCAATCAATCTGTTGATTGAGCCTGCGTCACCCAGATTCCCAATGTTGCTACAAAGATTCATCGTTGTGCTGAACATGGCAACACTTCCACAATTAAAGTAGAATGGGCACATTGCAGTCTGCATAGTTATGATGCAGAGGCTGCCACTGAACTCATACTTGTGACCCCTGATAAAGTTTGACCTAATTGTCTCTCACGGAGAGAGGCTGTATGGCACAGGGCATTGTCTGTGCCAACTTGTGACAGTTTGACTTCATGGATCTTTGACCCCATGCTGGTTATCAGTGATGTCTTGCCACCATTTTTACTTTTTTGGCTTATTGCTTTGTCCTTGTAGTCTGACCCAAATGACTCTAGTCATACCATCATGGCCTTCGAAACTAACCTATGTTATATTTTCAGATTTCTGGATCATTTGCAATCCGACAATGGATAACTCAAGTAATTAGTGGACTTTCAATGCTCCTTATCATATGATATTGTTAATAGTTGAAATAGCCTCCTTAAAAACTGACTTAAAAAGTTTTCTAACTCTACCTTCTACTTAACAAGGCAGTTTGGTGACTCAATGTGACTATTCTCAGAAAGAAGTTATCTCCTCCTAGCCACTTCTGGATAATGATCAGAATGAAAGGGAAGGGGTTATGTAGATCTATATTGAAACTTTGGGAATCCCCCCCTGATTATTCCTGGCCATGGTACTTATTTCATTTTCCTAACAGCAACCCCAGGCAGCCTAGTTCCTCTGGGTGAAAGCCTGTCCACGAGGGTCTAAATAACTCACATTTGATTCTGGTTCAGGCACTAAGATTCTCTTGTTAGATTGGCTTAGTCGCAGACCATATGGGTATTGACTATTTGGTTGAATGTATTGCTCCTTGATTCCCCCTGTAGTGGAACATATGGGCCAAAGTAAGAGACATAATTGGTTTCTGCATACTTTCTTCGTTAGGTTAAAGAAAGATCACTTTTAGGCTAGAAGATGATCTTCCTTGAACCTAAAGATGATCTTCCATTAAACTGAGATCTAATTAAATGGCTGGATTTGAATGAAAAATGATTGGGAAAAAAGTTGTATCGAAAGCTAGGGACTAGGACAGCTGAATTTTGTCATGGCAGAAGGATAACAATCTTAGTTCTAGGAGACCCTTGAAAGCATAGGTAAAGAAAGGACTGTACTTACCTCCGTCTTTCAGAATCACCTCTGGAGCTTCCTCATGAAGGAAAACATCTTGAGGCCAAAACCTCAGTGTTTCTCTCCTTTAATGAGTCTGCTGCGTGTGTAGGCAGGCATTCATGCGGGCTCATCTGTGTTGCCCTGTGAGGCTTGTGGGCTAGGATGCAAATATGCTGATGCTCATGTTGCTTACTGGCCGTGATTAAGAAAATCCATTGTCTCTTGGCTCAGGCCTGTTTGCCAGCAAACATGAAATTGTGGCAGGAAACCATGTTAGCCTGCAAGAACGGTAAAATCTCAGATCTTCTCAGTTTTTGACAGGAGCGATACTTATTTGGAGTTAAGTTCATTCCTTGAGTTTATTATTATTATTACTTTTAAAAAGAAGAAAAATGAAGATAACCAAAGATATACCTTGAGAGTTTTGTTTTAAAATAATATTTTTGAAGAAATAATGAGCATGTAAAATAAAAGGACTAAAAAGGATACTTGAATTATGAAGCAGAAGAAAGAATATGTTTAATAAATAAACTCAAATCTAGTTGAAAGAAACCAACTCTCTAGATAATATCTGCAAAGCTAACATCTACAGGGGTAGAAGTAGGGGAATAATATTTCAAAGAATAAGGGGATCTAATAACTAGAAATTGGGTCTTGGTATAATCACAGGTAAGACTGATTAGATGAGAAATCGTGAGGATTAGTCTAGGAATTCTTAAGTATATTCTAACACAGACAAGATTTGTTGATCACTTGGGAAAGGGAAAGGGCTGACATTTTGATAATGTCATGGGTTGAGTTCTCTCATATTCTGTGATGATTTAAAGATAGCATGTACTATATTTTGGGTAGACCACTACTTCTTTTTACTTTGTAGTGTGACACAAAAGGGTTCTATGTGCTAGGGAAAACTTTTATAATATTGTGATTTACATTTTATATGTGTGAACAATTTCTGGGTACAAATATAAAGAGACTGGCCAAGGACGTCTATCTAAGGAAACACATATGCTTTGCATGATTTTTAGAAGTACTTCTGTATTTAATTTATGCAATTTATAAGGTAGGTGGCTAGATATCACATTGGAGAGTATTTAGTTAATTTAGTATTTACTATTTAGTTGAACTTTAGTTCTTACAGCAATTATGAGAACACAAGAAAAACAAAGATTTATGGAAGGCAAGTTTAGTCTAACCATATGTTGAGGTTTCTAGTGCATTCAAGGCCACTGAGAATGAAATAGTCTGTTATCAGAAAGTAAAAAGAAAATAATTTTAAAATTATGTTAAAAAAGCTTCTTATCTTTTACTTCAACACAACTACAGACTAATATAATGATGTTAAATATTGGTAACAGAAAACAAATATCAAGCAAACACAATCTTCTTCCTTAGTCTGCCCTCTCAGTTCTGAGAATAGGAATAATAGCGTTCATCTACCACACTGTGTATACAGTTAAAAACTCATAGGGAAAGTATTGATGCAAAAGGATTGAGATAGCTAAAATTAAAGCCCCTGAAAGTTAGACTGCTTCATAGAATGCTAACTGCTGACACAGTTTCAATTAGTGTATATTGTAGATTGAATAATGCTATTTCAAGCATGGACTACAAAAAATTAGTGAGCTGAAAATAATGAAAGATAATTTGAATAATGGTAACATCACTATTTCTCATCTAATATTTATATCATATTTATAATTTTATATTCATCCTCATTACCATCAAACAGCACCAGCAAGAACAGAAACTAGCTTCATTGTTTTCCTGTAACGTATCTTCACTGCCAGTTAGAAAAAGAAAGTTCTATTTCAGTAATAAAATTAGAACTCCAATCTTTTATTGGAGAGAGAATACTCACGCTACAAGTTAATAATTTTGTGACTCTCAAAAGTATAGCAGTTGAGTTTTCTTTCTACTATTAGTCTGAATTTTTCTTATAAATACAAGGGAGTTAGGAATGATATTCCCAAATACAGATAAGAGAAATCAAGCTACAAAGGGTCTGTTAACTTTGCATTACCTTTTGCTGGTAGTATGGCCAAATGATATTCATCTTCAGTTTGTGTTTTTTACTAAAATGTGTTGCCAATGAAAAAATTTAAGTTTGGGATATTTGTGTATTACAGATAAATTGTTGTGCAATACTAGCCATAAAATATTGTATTGTTGAAAGTATAGGCTGGGTGCGATGGCTCACGCCTGTAATTCCAGCACTTTGGGAAGCACAGGCAGGTGGATCACTTGAGGTCAGGAGTTTGAGACCAGTGTGGCCAGCATGGCAAAACCCCGTCTCTGCTAAAAATAAAAAAATTAGCCAGGTGTGGAGGTGCATACCTGTAATCCCAGCTAATCGGGAGGCTGAGGCAGGAGAATCGCTTGAACCTGGGAGGTGGAGGCTGCAGTGAGTAGAGATCATGCTACTGCACTCCAGCCTGAGTAATAGAGGGAGACTCTTTTTTTTTCAGAGTATATTATTGAAAATATATATAGGAAAATATATTATTGAATATATATGCTTATAAAGCTATGGAATGTGGATGAAATATATATACTCATCAATAATTCTAGTTATTCTTCTCTTGTTTTTGCAAATAATTTGCACTGAGTTTTTTTTAATTTTGTCATTATACTATATGTGCCCTTTTAGAATTTTCAGGAACACGGTATTTTTTAATTTACTGTTATAACCATCAGAATCTGGCAAATATGTAATACATGACCAACACTAAAGAAATACAGAAATTAAAAAGAAAATTATGTTATTACAGGACCCCAATATAGAGACCTAAATATGCACCTATGAAATAACTGCCTGAAGATGCTTCTAATGGTGAAAGTGAGATTATGAATATTGTGTCTTCATGGTTCTGCCTCTACTATCTACAAACAGGCACTTCAAAAACATAGCAATATTTTCAAGTATAACAAAAGTCCAGTGTGACTGAAATTTTGTTATTTATCAGAGGAAGTAATTTATCAGTATTTTCTGCTCTAATGTGTTACTCAGCTGCTCTAATGTGACACTCAACATTCATTTACATACTGTTTTATTATCTTTCTTCTGCATTTTGAGACTGATAAACTATCTTTAATTGCATTTCTTTAAAAAATTTTACTTTGAGCTAATTTAAACTTCAGAAAAATTACAAAAATGACAAAGATGGTAAACGGTGTTTTCAGATTCCCCTCATCCAGCTTCTCCTTATGCTAACATCTTACATAACCACAGTACAACCATCAAAAACAGAAAATTAACATTGGCATAGTTTTATTAACCAAACTGTAGACATTCAAATTTCACCAAGTTTTCCAATAATGTCCTTTTATATGTTCCAATAGCCTATCCAGCATCCCACAGTGTATTTAGTTGTGATTTATTCTTAATTTATTCTATTCTGCGAAAGTTTCTCAGTCTTTCCTTCTCTTTTATGATCTTGTCAGCCTTGAAGAATACTGATTCATTAATTTTTAGATGATCCTTCAATTTGGGTTTGATGTTTACTTATGACTGGATTTCCTTTCTAGTACATTGTAACAAGGGGTCCATATGTTGATATGTCTCATTACTGGCAATGTTAATCTTGATCATGTGGGTAAGGTGATGTCTGGCAAGGTTTTCTGCTGTAAAACCTACTTACCTTTATAGTCAGTATACATTTTGGAAGATACACTTTAAGACTACACAAATCCTGTTTCTTCTCCATCTTTCACACATTTTAGTACACATAACTGGATCTTCAATTATTACTGTGGCGTTTGCCTAACAGTAGTTTTCTATTTCCCTTTTCTTCTACATTTACTAATTGGAAGTCTACTATAGGGAAGAGCTCTATCAGTGTGGACAGATGGATATTTATTTTATTCCATGGGTTAAAATATAATATTATTAATTTTTTGTTCAACTTATTTCATCTTTGAAGTAATTCCTTCAGGTTGGTCCCTCTATTCTTTTGACAAGTTCCTATCCTATTTATGCATTTATTTGAGCACTTTCTTTCTTTCTGGCATGAGAAGATGTTCCCAAGTACACTTAAATCCATGGTTAAAATCACATACTTCTCCAAGAAACTCTGATTCCTTTGATTAGAGAAAGGTAGTTAGAGACCAAGATCTGGGTACTAGTTGTGCTCATTGCTAGAGGTCTGTCAGTGTTTCTAAGTCTCCTCAGCAGAACAAACCATGTATATGTATGCATACTGGCTCATGCATATATATACAACTATATTTCTGTATTTATCTATATGATTACAAATATTAAATAACATAAGTTTATACTCATATCTCTGATTCCAGAACAGTACCACAGCATTCATTTTAGCCTTTCACATTTCTTATTAGTAATTTTTATTCTACAACTGTGTTGAAATTTAGTGATGATTTTCTTTTTACACAGTTATTTTGTAGGTTAGATATGTTCTTTCTTCATCTAATTTCATGGATGTGATTTTGTGTACAGTTTGTGTTGTCACGAATATATTTTAAATCATTTGGAGAGAGGAATTTGAGAGGTTGATTACTACAGTCTGAATTGTCTTCAGCCATCCATGAACTAACCCCTTTTTGTTTTATTAACTGAAACAAACATAGAATAGTGAAATCCTATGAAATCAGAAACACTAGGTTTCAGTCAGTCTCTACTGATACCTCTGTAACTCTAAACAACTTTATGTACAATGAAATTAACATCTGTGGGAATCAGTTATATCATCTGAAAATGGAGAACTTAGGCTAACTAATCTTTAAGATTTCTTCCACTGTCTTTTATAGTAACTCAAAAGATTATCGGAAACAATATTGTTAGATCAATTTTGTGCCAAAATCAAATAATGTGGTCTGAGTGGAACATATTGATTAAAAGTATTCTCTGAGTTAAATCTGGGTTCTAACACTTAATAGTTTTGTGATCTTATATTAGTTATATCTCAGTTTCAGTTCTGTCTTCTATATAAGATGTTTTGTTGTTAAATTCTCTAAATTAAATTTTTTAGTATATGTGGAAAACTTTTAAATGACTAAATCTATCTCTTTAGTAGTTTTAGATCTATCCATCCTTTCTCTTTTTTATTGTGTCAGTTTTTATAAGTTGTATTTTTCCAAGAATCTGCTGATTCCATTCAAATTTATTCACAGAGTTATTTATTATATCATCTTATGATCTTTTTAAGGTGGTAAGAACTTTAGAAATATCTCTTTTCATTCCAGTATTAGGTGAGCTAAGTTTTCTTTCTCTTGCTTCATCAGTCTTGCTAGAGATATATCAAATTTGTTAGTTGTTTCTAAAAACTTACTTTTAATTTTACTGATCTTTTTATATATCTCTATATTTCATTCTTTCTACTTTTGTGTTTTTGTTCCTATTTCAATAAAAATTTAATATTTAATGATTACTTTTGAATAATTTATTATAACATATGCACCTACATCAATAAATATTCATTGAGGTACTACCTTATAAAGAGAGTACTTTTTTGAATTAAGGCCCATTATGTCTTTTGTTAATATAATATAACTATATGATTGAAGGATTAGTGATTGCACAGTATAGTATTTTCAACCCTTTTACTCTCAATCTACTTGTGTATTCTTATTTTTTATGTGTCTCTCATAAACAGCATATATTATTCTTCTTAAATCAGTCTGAAAATCACTACATTTAGTCCAATTTATTCTAATGATTTAACTGATAGGTTTAGGTTGAAATTAACATCTTTTTATGAGCTTTCTCTTTTCCCATATGTTCCATATATTTCTGTCTTTTCTTTTGAGTTGATTTTTAAATTTATTCCATTTATATCCCTTGTTTTTCTATTCCTATTTAGATATCCATAGAAATTGTTTATACATGTTCTTGATTTATGAAAGCATTTTCTCTCTCCTTGGACAATGAATGAAATTTATATCAGGATCTCCACATAACTCCTGATATACATTTTATTCTGTAATTCTCTAAATATTTTACTATTATAAAATATAATTCTAAGACCATAACACAGTACTATTTTTGTTTTATACAGTCAATGTTTGATTAGGTTAAAGCATATATTTACCATTTTCTTTAAGAATTTATATTTTATATTAGGTAATCCGGTACCAAATACTCTATTTTAGGGTTTCAAATAATGCTTTTTTTGGAAGTATGCTCAAATAACTTTATTTTACCCACTTAATGCTCAGATTGTGAAGTGAAACATCTCTTTGAATAGAAAAGAAAAAAAACAGAAAAGGCTGAAAAGATATAGTGGAGCACACTCCAATGGTAGCCTTATATTGCCTAGGTCAAAATAAAATATCTCAGTTAAGACAGTGCATATCCCAAGCCTCCCTCCTGCCTGAGTGGAGATTTCCTTTCTCCTTTCTTTTTTATTTGATTTTAAGTTCTGGGATACAAATGCAGAACGTGTAGGTTTGTTACATAGGTATACGTGTGCCATGGTGGCTTGCTGCACCTATCAACCAGTCAACTAGGTTTTAAATCCCATATCCATTAGGTATTTGTCCTAATGATCTCCCTCCCCTCTCCCTGCTGCTCCCAACTGGCCCTGGTATGTGTTGTTCTCCTGACTGTGTCCATGTGTTCTCACTGTTCAGCTCCCACTTATGAGTGAGAACTTGCGGTGTAACATGCAGTGTTTGGTTTTCTGTTCCTGTGTTAGTTTGATGAGGATGATGACTTTCAACTTCCTCCATGTCCCTGCAAAGGACATAATCACATTCCTTTCTTTGGCTGCATAGTATTTCATGGTGTATATGTATCACATTTTCTTTATCCAGTCTATCATTGTTGGGCATTTGGATTGCTTCAATGTCTTTGTTATTGTAAATAGTGCTGCAATAAATATATGTGTGCATGTGTCTTTTTAGTAGAATGATTTATGTTCCTTTTGGTATATACCCAGTAATAGAATCGCTGGGTCAAACGGTATTTCTGGTTCTAGATCCTTGAGGAATCACCACACTGTCTTCCACATTGATTGAACTGATTTACATTACCACCAACAGTGTAAAAGCGTTCCTATGTCTCCACAGCCTTGCCAGCATCTATTGTTTCTTGACTTTTTATTAATGGCCACTGTGACTGGTGTGAGATGGTATGTCATTGTTGTTTTGATTTGCATTTCTCTGATGATCACTGATGTTGAGCTTTTTTCATTGTTTGTTGGCCATATAAATGTTTTCTTTTGAAAAGCGTCTGTTTATATCCTTTGCCCACTGTTTGATGGGCTTGCTTGTTTTTTTCTTTTAAATTTGTTTAAGTTCCTCATAGATTCTGAATATTAGACCTTTGTCAGATGGGCAGATTGCAAAAATCTCCCATTCTATAGGCTGCCTGATCACTCTAATGAGAGTTTCATTTGCTGCACAGAAGTTCTTTAGTTTAATTAGATACTATTTGTCAATTTTGGCTTTTGTAGCAATTGCTTTGGTGTTTTCATAATAAAGTCTTTGCCCATGCCTATGTCCTGAATGATATTGCCTAGGTTTTCTTCTAGGGTTTTTATAGTTTTGGGTTTTACATTTAAGTCTTTAATCCATCTTTAGTTAATTTTTGTATAAGGTGTAAGGAAGGGGTCTAATTTCAGTTTTCTGCATATGGCTAGCCAGTCTTCCCAGCACCATTTATTAAATAGGAAATCTTTGCTCTCCATTGCTCTTTTTTGTCTGGTTTGTCAAAAATCAGATGTTTGTAAATGTGTGATGTTATTTCTGAGATCTCTGTTCTGTTCCATTGTTCTATACGTATATTTTGGTACCAGTACCATGTTGTTTTGGTTGCTGTAGCCTTGTAGCATAGTTTGAAGTCAGGTAGCATGATTCTTGCAGCTTTGTTCTTTTTGCTTATGACTGTCGGCTATACAGGCTCCTCTTTTGTTCCATATGAAATTTAAAGTAGATTTTTTTCTAATTCTGTGAAGAATGTCAGTGGCAGTTTGATGGGAATAGCATTGAATCTATACATTACTTTGGGCTATATGGCCATTTTCATGATACTGGTTCTTCTTATCCATGAGGATTGAATGTTTTTCCATTTGTTTGTGTCCTCTCTATTTCCTTGCAGAGTGGTTTGTAGTTCTCCTGGAAGAGGTCCTTCATATCCCTTGTTAGCTGTATTCCTAGGTGTTTTATTCTCTTTATAGCGGTTGTGAATGGGAGTTCATTTATGATTTGGCTCTCTGCTTGTCTATTGTAGGTGTATAGGAATGCTTGTGAATTTTGCACGTTGATTTTGTATCCTGAGACTTTGTTGAAGTTGCTTATCAGCTTAAGGAGTTTTTGGGCTGAGATGATGGGGTTTTCTAAATATAGACTCGTGTCTTTTGCAAATAGAGACTATTTGGCTTCCTTTCTTCCTATCTGAATAGGCTTTATTTCTTTCTCTTGCCTGATGGCCCTGGTGAGACCTTCCAATACTATGTTGAATGGGAGTGGTGAGAGAGGGCATCCTTGTCTTGTGCCAGTTTTCAAAGGAAATGCTTCCATCTTTTGCCATTCAGTATGATAATCAGCTGTGGATTTTGTCATAAATAGTTATTTTTATTTTGAGATATGTTCCATCAATGGGGTGTTAAACCTAAAACTAGGTAGTTTACTGAAAGTTTTTTACATGAAGAGATATTGAATTTTATCAAAGGCCTTTTTTGCATCTATTGAGATAATCATGTGGTTTTTGTCATTGGTTCTATTTATGTTATGGATTATGTTTATTGATTTGCATATGTTGAACCAGCCTTGCATCCCACGAATGAAGCTGACTTGATTGTGGTGGATAAGCTTCTTGATGTGCTTCTGGATTCAGTTTGCCAGTATTTTATTGAGGATTTTCACATCGATGTTCATCAGGGATATTGGCCTGAAGTTTTCCTTTTTTGTTGTGTCTCTGTCAGGTTTTGGTATCAGGATGATACTGGCAAATAGACTTTAAACCAACAAAGATCAAAAAAGACGAAGAAGGGCATTACATAATGCTAAATGGGTCAACTAAACAAGAAGAGTTAACTGTGCTAAATGTATATGCACTGAATACAGGAGCACCCAGATTCATAAAACAAGTTCTTAGAGACCTACAAGGAGACTTAGACTCCCACACAATAATAGTGGGAGACTTTAACACCCCACTGTGAATGTTAGACAGATCAACGAGACAGAAAATTAACAAGGATATTCAGGACTTGAACTCAGCTCTGGACCTAATAGACATCTATAGAACTCTCCACCCCAAATCAACAGAATATACATTCTTCTCAGTGCCACATGGCACTTATTCTAAAATCGACCACATAATTGGAAGTACAACACTCCTCAGCAAATGCAGAAGAATGGAAATCATAACAAACAGTCTCTCTGACCACAGTGTAATCAAATTAGAACTCAGGATTAAGAAACTCACTAAAAACTGCAAAACTACATGGAAACTGAACAACCTGCTCCTGAATGACTCCTGGGTAAACTATGAAATTAAGGCAGAAATCAAGAAGTTCTTTGAAACCAATGAGAACAAAGAGACAACATACTAGAATCTCGGGATACAGCTAAAGTAGTGTTAAGAGGGAAACTTAGTGCTAGCTGGATGAATAAAGAAGAAAAGAAAGAAGAATTAAATAGACACAATAAAAATGATAAAGGAGGCCGGGTGCGGTGGCTCACGCCTGTAATCCCAGCACTTTGGGAGGCCGAGGTGGGCAGATTACGAGGTCAGGAGATCGAGACTATCCTGGCTAACGTGGTGAAACCCGGTCTCTACTAAAAATACAAAAAAATTAACTGGGCATGGCGGCAGGCGCCTGTGGTCCCAGCTACTCGGGAGGCTGAGGCAGGAGAATGGCGTGAACCTGGGAGGAGGAACTTGCAGTGAGCCGAGATCGCACCACTGCACTCCAGCCTGGGCGACAGAGTGAGACTCCGTCTCAAAAAAAAAAAAAAAAAAAAAAAAAAAAAAAAGGATAAAGGGGATATCACCACTGATCCCACAGAAATACAAACTACCATTAGAGAATACTATAAACAACTCTAGGCAAATAAACTAGAAAAACTAGAAGATATGGATAAATTCCTGGATGCGTACACCCTCCCAAGAATAAACCAGGAAACAATAGAATCCCTGAATAGACCGTTAACAAGTTCTGAAATTGAAGCAGTAATTAATAGCCTTCCAACCAAAAAAAGCCCAGGACCAGACGGATTCACAGCAGAATTCTACCAGAGATACAAAGAGAAGCTGGTGCCATTCCTTCTGAAACTATTCCAAATAATTGAAAAGGTTGGCCTCCTCCCTAACTCAAACAATGCTTTATTCATGATGATTATCTTACTGCTGTTAAAATTTTTGGATTGGCAATTGTTTCCTTTTTTAGCAATTTAATTGCATATTTTTTATGACTCTGACTCAGAATGTTGCTATTGAGATTTCACCTGTTTATATAATTGCTACTCTTTTAAGGATATTCTTATCTTTCTGGCTGATTTTAAGATTTATTTCCTTGTATTTTATTTTCTGAAATTTTACTATTTATGTCTAGTTGTGAATTATTTTTTAATTTAGCTTGTGTTGACTATTTAGGAATTCTTGAATCAAATGATCACTTCTCTGAAATTTTAGCTATCATCACTAAAAATATTGCCCCACGTCTTCTTCAGTAAAATTGGCAAAATTTTAAGCAGATAAATAATAATACATTCAGCTTCATAATTTATTAGCATATAGTGAAAAAAGTATTCTAATATGTTTATATTTCTGGATTTTTCCATTTCTAAATTTTTCATATGTTTTTCTTCATAGCTGTAGCTAATAATATATCTGTTTTACAGTTTTACTCCAAAGAATCAGTTACTTCCCATTCCTCTGCCATAACAATAAACTTATTTTCTGATCCTGTCCTAAACATTACCATTTTTTAGCATCTCATATATACTCCAATAAGGCAAATTCTTATGTGCTTAAATACTAACTTGAAGAGAAGTTACACAAGGAATGCATATTTCTTGTGGAAACATTTAAAAATACAGATAAACACAAAAAGGAAAATTAAAAGTCATCTGTAATTCTGTCCATAGAGAAAATCACAGCTATATATTTTATGTATCTTCTCATGCGTCATAAACATTTTTACTTTTATTTTATCTATCTATGTATCTATTATTCATTTATTTATAAAGTTTTTTTTTCAACTTTTATTTTAGATTCAGTGGATACCTGTGCAGGTTTGATATCTAGGTATATTGCGTGTTGCTAAGGTTTGAGGTATGAATGGTCCCATCAGCCAGTTACTAAGCATAGTACCCAACAGTTGTTTTTCAACACTTGCCTGCCTCACTCTCCACTCTAGCAGTCCCTAGTGCCTATTGTTGCCATCTTTATGTCAATGAGTACTCAGTATTTAATTCTCACTTATTTTATTTATTCATGTTTTTTTGAGATGGAGTCTCACTTTGTTGCCCAGGCTGGAGCGCAGTGGCGCGATCTCAGCTCACTGCCACCTTCACCTCCCAGGTTCAAGCAATTCTCCTGCCTCAGCCTCCCGAGTAGCTGGGATTACAGGCATGTGCCATCACATCCTGCTAATTCTGTATTTTTAGTAGAGACAGGGTTTCACCATGTTGGCCTGGTTTGTCTCGAACTCCTGACCTCAAGTGATCTGCCTGCCTCGGCCTCCCAAAGTGCTGGGATTACAGGCGTGAGCCACCGTGCCGGCCTTAACTCCCACTTATAAGTGAGATATGTGATATTTGGTTTTTGTCTTCTTGTGTTAACTCACTTAGGATAATGGCCTCAAGCTTCATCCATGTTTCTGCAAATAACATAATTTTGTTTTCCGTGGCTGTGTAGCATTCCATGGTATATATATATGTATCACATAAACATTAGTTTTTTAGTTTTTAATCTTTATTTGTTCTCTTGGGTATTGTTTATTATATATTTTTTCAGACTTATTTAAAATATTTGCACTTTCTACATGTATCAGGTTATTATATTAGTCATATCTTTTATTTACCAGTGAGAGCACTAACCTCATACTCATTTTGGTTTAAAAAATTAGCTGGCATTAGAATGGGGAAAGTAGAGAAATATCTATAATATGTATTAGCATATAAAATTAGAATAAATATTAAGTTCAGTGTGCAGAAACATTATTTTTTAAATTCCTAAATTCAAACAGCGTTTTTAGTATTTAATTTCTCTCTTAATTTCTTGGCCGTGTTATTCAATGGGCTTCATTGTTTCACATCAAAATGGCCACTGACATGGTGTAACCAGACTGACATACTGACAGCGGAGAAATGCAGTCAAAAGGAAGTGTCTTCCCGTTTTGTATAAAAGGAGAGTCAAAGGATTGACCTGAATGGAATAGCTAAGACCTTGGCCCTATTCCCAGATTAATCAATGTTATCATAGAATGATATACTCTGAATGATCAGGCTTGAGTTATATTTAAAGTTCCACATTTTGATAATTTTACTGAGTAAAATAACAGAAGAATGGGGATTAGAAAATATTCTAGGGTTTATTTGCATTCATAATGGAATTACAGGGCCTGGTTTTCATGTTCTTACATTTAACAAACAGAAGACCAGGCAACATATGTAAAACAGTATTTTGTAGATATTCTACAACAAATAAAATGGTATTGTAATCCCCAAGGTAAGGAAAACAAATAGGGTGAGACATACAATTTTGCTAGCTTATTGCCCAGAGGTGGTGACCAATTTATAGCTTTAGGAAGGGACATCAGACAGAGGTCTGTGGTATCACTGAGTTGAGGGGATGGAAATCAATATTCAGGCCAAAGCAGCTAGAATTTGTAGGACAGTGTACTGGAGTGAAGGAAGCTGCGCTGAAAGAGGGAGGGCTCAACTGATGTACAGAAGCTGTGGATGATGGCAAATTCCTTGTCAGAATCTATGTAGCCAGAAGACAATGGATACTTCAAAGTACCAAACAAACAAACAAACAGAAAACTGACAACTTAGAATTCTATATCAAGTGAAAATATTTTTCAAAAATGATGATGAAGTAAGGAAAATTCAGAGAAGCAAAAAAGGTAGGTGAATCTATTGTCGATAGAATTGAATTTCAATAAATGTTAAAGGAAGTCTTCAGTTAGAATGTAGGAGACACTAGAAAGAAAATTTGGAACTATGCCATGCAATCAAAGCTGGGAAATGGTAAATGTATGCATAAATATAGTTGCCTTTTTCATTTTTTAATTCCTTCAAAAGATAACTGATTAAAGCAAAATAAATAATAGTAATATATATTTTGTGCTTCATAGTATTATTAAGAATACAATAAGTAACAACAGAAATAAAGCAAGGTGAGAAATGGAAGTAATATTGTAAAATTCTTACATTATATGTGAAGAAATACATCTAGTTGATGGCGGGTTGTAGTGAGTCAAAGGTGTATATTGTAAGCCCACATATTCATAAAATGAAAACAAGGTATAATTAATTATAATTTAACGTTATTAGTCATTAGTTAATAAGCTAATAGTGAAATTACAATACCATAAAAATAGAATTAATCCAAAAAAAGGCAGGAAACATGGAAAACAAAGCAAAGAACAGATAGAACTGAAATGAGATGAACAGCAAAATAGATCCAAACATATCAGCAGTTGCAGCAAATGTAAACTATGTAGTCTAATTAAAAGGCATTAATTGTTAGATTGTTTTAAAAAACAGGACCCAACTATATACTTTCTCAATGAATATAACATTAAATGAATACAGAGATAGCTTAAAAATAAAATGACAGAAAAATTTATGCCATATAAATGCTGATCAAAAGGAAGTTGTAGTAATTATATTAATATCACATGAAGTGTATTCAGAATGGGAATGTTATCTAGGATAAAGAGGGACATCTCATAATAATAAAGGATTCAATTTATCAAGAAAGCGTAACAGTTCTTGTCTTGGTTCAAGGTGCTATAACAAGATACCGTAGACTGGGTGGCTTAAACAACAAATATTTATTTTTCACAGTTTTTAAAGCCTGGGGAGTCCAAGATCAAGGTTCTGGCAGATTGAGTGTCTGGTGAGGGTACACTTCCTAGTTTTCAAATTGCTGTCTTCTCATTATATCCTCACATGGTGGTTGGGGGTAGGAAGGGGGTGGGGAGAGAAAAAGAGAAATAACTCTGTCTTTTCTTTTAAAGGCACTACTCCCATCATGAGGACTATACCCTCAAGACAGAATTACTTCCAAAAAGCCCACCTCCAAATACCATCACAATGGGGATTAGTGTTTCAGCATACATATTTTGAGGGTTGGGGGATTCAACACAACATTCAGTCCATAGCACTCCTGAATATATATGCTCATATAGCAGAATTATAAGATACATGAAGCAAATGTAGATGGGATTGTAAAGAGAAGTAGACAGCCTCACAATTATAAGAGAGCTAAACACTCCACTCTCTGTAATTGAGGTAATAAATAGAAAATCAGTAAGTATACAGAGATTTGAACAACACTGTCAACCAACTTGACCTAATTCTCAGTTATAGATCACTTCACCCAACAACAGAAGAATGCACATTTTTTTTGAGTGAACATGGAACATGCACCAAAATAAGCCATAATATGGGCCACAAAACAAGTCTCAATAAATTTCAAAGGCTTAAAATTATATGTAGAGGTGTCTGGCAAGATGGCTGAATAGGAACAGCTCTGGTCTGCAGTGCCCAGTGACATCAATGCAGAAGGCGGGTGATTTCTGCATTTCCAACTGAGGTACCCAGCTCATCTCATTGGGACTGGTTAGACAGTGAGTGCAGCCCATGGAGGGTGAGCAGAAGTAGGGTGGGGAGTCGCCTCACCCGGGAAGTGCAAGGGATCAGGGAACTCCTTCCCCTAGCCAAGGGAAGCCATGAGGGACTGTTCCGTGAGGAACAGTGCATTCCAGCCCAGATACTATGCTTTTCCCATGGTCTTCACAACCCACAGACTAGGATATTCCCTCTGATGCCCACAGCACCAGGGCCCTGGGTTTCAAGCACAAAACTGGGCAGCTATTTGAGCAGACACCAAGCTAGCTGCTGGAGTTTTTTTTCATACCCCAGTGGTACCTGGAATGCCAGTGAGACAGAACCATTCACTCCCCTGGAAAGGAGGAATGAAGCCAGGGAGCAAGGTGGTCTAACTCAGCAGATCCCACCCCCACGGAGCCCAGCAAGCTGTGATCTACTGGCTTGAAATTCTTGCTGCCAGCACAGCAGTCTGAAGTTGACCTGGGACACTCGAGCTTGGTCAGGGAGGGGCATCTGCCATTACTGAGGCTTGAGTAGGCAGTTTTCCCTTCACAGTGTAAACAAAGCTGCAGGGAAGTTCAAACTGGGCAGAACCCACCACAGCTTGGCAAACCTCTGTAGCCAGACTGCCTCTCTAGCTTCCTCCTCTCTGGGCAGGACATCTCTGAAAGAAAGGCAACAGCCCCAGTCAGGGGCTTAAAGGTAAAACTCGCATCTCCCTGGTACGGAGCACTTGGGGGAAGGGGTGGCTGTAGGCGCAGTTTCAGCAGAGTTAAACGTTCCTGCCTGCCGGCTCTGAAGAGAGCAGCCAATCTCCCAGCACAGCGCTTGAGCTCTGCTAAGGGACAGACTGCCTTCTCAGGTGGGTCCCTGAGCCCCATGCCTCCTGACTGGGAGACACCTCCTAGCAGGGGTCGACAGACACCTCATACAGGAGAGCTCCACCTCCGGCTGGCATCTGGCAAGTGCCCCTCTGGGATGAGGCTTCCATAGGAAGGAACACGCAGCAATCTTTGCTGTTCTGCAGCCTCCACTGGTGATACCCAGGCAAACAGGGTCTGTAGTGGACCTCCAGCAAACTCCAGCAGACCTGCAGCAGAGGGGCCTGACTGTTAGAAGGAAAACTAACAAACAGGAATAGCATCAACATCAAAGAAAAAAAAGAACGTTCACACAGAAACCCCATCTGAAGGTCACCAGCATCAAAGATCAAAGGTAGATAAATCCACAAAGATGAGGAAATACTAGCAAAAAAGGCTGAAAACTCCAAAAACCAGAATATCTCTTCTCCAAAGGATCACAACTCTTCACCAGCAAGGGAACAAAACGACAGAAAATGAGTTTGACAAATTGACAGAAGTAGGCTTCAGAAGGTGGGTAATAACAAACTCCTCCTAGCTAAAGGATCATGTTCTAACTCACTGCAAGGAAGCTAAGAAACTTGAAAAAAGGTTAGAGGAAGTGCTAACTGGAATAACCAGTTTAGAGAAGAACATAAGTGACCTGATGGAGCTGAAAAACACAGCATGAGAACTTCGTGAAGCATACACAATTATCAATAGCTGAATTGATCAAGCAGAAGAAAGGATATCAGAGATTAAAGATCAACTTAATGAAATAAAGTTTGAAGACAAGATTAGAGAAAAAAGAATGAAAAGGAAACATGGAACTATGTGAAAAGACCAAACCCACATTTAATTGGTGTACCTGAAAGTGCTGAGGAGAATGAAACCAAGTTGGAAAACACACTTCAGGATATTATCCAGGAAAACATCCCCAACCTAGCAAGACAGGCTAATATTCAAATTCAGGAAATACAGAGAATACTACAAAAATACTCCTTGAGAAGAGCAACCCCAAGATTCATAATCGTTAGATTCACCAAGGTGGAAATGAAGGAAAAAATATTAAGTGCAGCCAGAGAGAAAGGACAAATTACCCACAAAGGGTTGCCCATCAAACTATCAGCAGATCTCTGCAGAAACCCTACAAGCGGGAAGAGAGTGGGGACCAATATTCAATATTCTTAAAGAAAATAATTTTCAACCCAGTATTTCATATCCAGCCAAACTAAGCTTCACAAGTGAAGGAGAAATAAAATCCTTTACAGACAAGCAAATGCTGAGGGTTTTTGTCACCACCAGGCCTGCCTTACAAGAGCTCCTGAAGGAAGCACTAAACATGGAAAGGAAAATCCAGTACCAGCCACTGCAAAAACAAACCAAAATGTAAAGATCAACACTATGAAGAAACTGCATCAACTAATGGCCAAAATAACCAGCTAACATCATAATGGCAGGATCAAATTCACACATAACATAATTAACCTTAAAGGTAAATGGGCTAAATGCCACAATTAAAAGACACAAACTGGCAAATTGGATAAAGAGTCAAGACCCATTGGGCTGCTGTATTCAGGAGACCCATCTCATGGCAAAAAACACACATAGGCTCAAAATAAAGGGATGGAGGAAGATTTACCAAGTAAATGGAAAGCAAAAAAAAAAAAAAAAAGCAGGGGTTGCAATCCTAGACTCTGATAAAATAGACTTTAAACCAGCAAAGATCAAAAGAGACAAAGAAGGGCATTACATAATGGTAAACGGATAAATGCAACAACAAGAGCTAACTATCCTAAATATATATGAACCCAATACAGGAGCACCCAGATTCACAAAGCAAGTTCTTAGAGACCTACAAAGAGACTGAGACTCCCAAACAATAATAGTGGGAGACTTTAACACACCACTGTCAATATTGGACAGATCAACGAGACAGAAAATTAACAAGGATATTCAGGACTTGAACTCAGCTCTGGACCAAGCGAACATAATGGACATCTATAGAACTTCCCACCCCAAATCAACAGAATATGCATTCTACTCAGCACCACATAGCACTTATTTTAAAATTGACCATATAATTAGAAGTAAAACACACCTCAGCAAATGTAAAGGAATGGAAATCATATCAAACAGTCTCTTAGACACAGTGCAATCAAATTAGAATTCATGATTAAGAAACTCACTCAAAACTGCAAAACTACGTGGAAACTGAACAACCTGCTCCTGAATGACTACTGGGTAAATAATGAAATTAAGGCATAAATAAATAAATTCTTTGAAATCAATGAGAATAAAGACACAATGTAGCAGAATCTCTGGGACACAGCAAAAGCAGTGTTTAGAGGGAAATTTATAGCACTACCTGCCCACAGGAAAAAGCAGGAGAGATTGAAAATTGACACCCTAACATCACAATTAAAAGAACTATAGAAGCAAGAGCAAACAAATTCAAAAGCTAGCAAAAGACAAGAAATAACTAAGATCAGAGCAAAACTGAAGGAGACAGAAACATGAAAAACCCTTCAAAAAATCAATGCATCCAGGAGCTGGTTTTTTGAAAAGATTAGCAAAATAGATAGACCGCTAGCCAGACTAATAAAGGAGAAAAGAGAGAAGAATCAAATAGACACAATAAAAAACAATAAAGGGGAGATCACCAGTGATCCCACAGAAATATAAACTGCCATCAGAGAATACTATAAACACCTCTATGCAAATAAACTAGAAAATCTGGAAGAAATAGATAAATTCCTGGACACATACACCCTCCCAAGACTGAACCAGGAAGAAGTTGAATCCCTGAATAGACAAATAACAAGTTCTGAAATTGAGGCACTAATTAATAGCCTACCAACCAAAATAAAGTCCAGGACCAGATGAATTCACAGCTGAATTATACCAGAGGTACAAAGAGGAGCTGGTACCATTCCTTCTGAAACTATTCAAAACAACTGAAAAAGAGGGACTCCTTCCTAATTCAGTTTATGAGGCCAGCATCATACTGATATCAAAACCTGGCAGAGACATAAGAAAAAAAAATTTTAGGCCAATATCCCTGATGAACATCGATGTGAAAATCCTCAATAAAATACTGGCAAACCGAATTTAGCAGCACATTAAAAAGACCGAGCATGGTGGCTCACACCTGTAATCCCAGCACTTTGAGAAGCTGAGGTGGGTGAATCACAAGGTCAAGAGTTTGAGACCAGCCTGGACAACATGGTGAAACCCCGTCTCTACTAAACATAAAAAAAAAAAAATAGCTGGGTGTGGTGGCGGTCGCCTGTAATCCCAACTACTCAGGAGGCTGAGGCAGGAGAATCGCTTGAATCTGGGAGGGGGAGGTTGCAGTGAGCCAAGATTGCACCACTACACTCCAGCCCAGGTGACAGAGTGAGACTCTGTCTTAAAAAAAAAAAAAAAAAAAAAAAATTAAAAAGCTTCTGCACCATGATCAAGTTGGCTTTATCGCTGAGATGTAAGGCTAGTTCAACATATGCAAATCAATAAACGTAAATCATCACATGAAGAGAACCAATGACAAAAACCATATGATTATTGCAATAGATGCAGAAAAGGCCTTTGATAAAATTCAACACCCTTCATACCAAAAACTCTCAATAAACTAGGTATTGATGGAAAGTATTTTAAAGTAATAAGAGCTATTTACGAAAAACCACAGCTAATATCATACTGAATGGGCAAAAGCTGGAAACATTCCCTATGAAAACGGGCACAAGACAAGATGCCTTCTCTCAGCACTCCTATTCAACATAGTATTGGAAGTTCTGGCCAGGGCAATCAGGTAAGAGAAAGAAGTAAAGAGTACTCAAATAGGAAGAGAGAAATTCAAATTGTCTCTGTTTGCAGATGACATGATTGTATGTTTAGAAAACCCCATCGTCGCAGCCCAAAATTTTCTTAAGCTGATAAGCAACTTCAGCAAAGGCTCAGGATACAAAATCAATGTGCAAAAATTACAGGCATTCCTATGCACCAATCATAGACAAACAGAGAGCCAAATCATGACTGAACTTTCACTCACAATTGCTGCAAAGAGAATAAAATACCTAGGAATACAATTTACAAGGTATAGGAAGGACCTCTTCAAGGAGAACTAGAAACCACTGCTCAAGGAAGTAAGAGAGGACACAAACAAATGGAAAAACATTCCATGTTCATGGATAGGAACAATCAATGTCATGAAAATGGCCATACTGCCCAAAGTAATTTATGGATGCAATACTGTCCCCATCAAGCTACCATTGACTTTCTTCACAGAATTAGAAAAAACTACTTTAAATTTCATGTGGAACCAAAAAAGAGCCCACATAGCCAAGACAATCCTAAGCAAAAAGAACAGGGCTGGAAGCAACATGCTACCTGACTTCAAACTATACCACAAGGCTACATTAACCAAAACAGCATAGTACTGGTAGCAAAACAGATATATAAACCAATGGAACAGAACAGAGGACTCAGAAGTAACACAACACATCTACAACCATCTGATCTTTGACAAACCTGACAAAAACAAGCATTGAGGAAAGGATTCCCTATTTAACAAATGGTGTTGGTAAAACTGGCTAGCCATATGTAGAAAACTGAAACTGGACCCCTTCCTTACACTTTATACAAAAATTAACTCAAGATGGATTAAAGACTTAAATGTAAAACCTAAAATGATTAAAACCCTAGAAGAAAACCTAGGCAATACCATTCAGGACATAGGCATGGGCAAAGACTTTATGACTAAAACACCAAAAGCTATGGCAACAAAAGCAAAAATTGATAAATGGGATCTAATTAAAGAGCTTCTGGACAGCAAAAGAAACTGTCATCAGAGTGAACAGGCAACCTACAGCATGGGAGAAAATTTTTGCAATCTATCCATCTGATAAACGGCTAATATCCAGAATCTACAAGGAACTTAAACAAATTTACAGTAAAAAAAAATCCCCATCAAAAAGTGAGTGAAGGATATGAACAGACACTTCTCAAAAGAAAACATTTTTGCGGCCAACAAGCATATGAAAAAAAGCTCATCATCACTGATCATTAGAGAAATGCAAATCAAAACAACAATGAGATACCATCTCACGCCAGTTAGAATGGTGATCATTAAAAAGTCAGGAAACAGCAGATGCTGGAGAGCATGTGGAGAAACAGGAACACTTTTACACTGTTGGTGGGAGTAGAAATTAGTTCAACCATTGTGGAAGATGGTGTGGCAATTCCTCAAGGATCTAGAACCAGAAATATCATTTGGCCCAGCAATCCCATTACTGGGTATATACCCAAAGGATTATAAACCATTATACTGTAAAGACACATGCACACGTATGTTTATTGCAGCACTGTTCACAGTAGCAAAGACATGGAACCAACCCAAATGCTCATCAATGATAGACTGGATAAAGAAAATGTGGCACATATACACCATGGAATACTAAGCAGCCATAAAAAAGGATGAGTTCATGTCCTTTGGACGGACAAGGATGAAGCTGGAAACCATCATTCTCAGCAAGCTAACACAGGAACAGAAAACCAAACACTCCATGTTCTCATTCATAAGTGGGAGTTGAAGAATAAGAACACACATGGACATAGGGAGGGGAACATCATACACTGGGACCTGTTAGGGGTTGGCAGTGCTAGGGAAGGTAGAGTATTAAGAGAAATACCTAATGTAGATGACAGGTTGATGGCTGCAGCAAACTGCCATGGCACATGTATACCTATGTAACAAACCCGCACCTTCTGCACATGTATCCCAGAACTTAAAGTATGATAAAAAAATTATATGAAGTATGTTTCATTACCAAAATGGCATTAAGCTAGAAATTAATAGAAAATTAAAAATCCACAGATACTTGGAAATAAGGCAGTACACATATACATAAAATGTGGGTCCAGACGGGGTGCAGTGACTCATGCCTGCAATCTCAACTCTTTGGGAGGCTGAGGCAGGCAGACCACTTGAGCTCTGGAGTTCAAGACCAGTCTGGGCAATATGGTGAAACCACATCTCCACACACACAGAAAAAAGTACAAAAATTAGCCAGACACAGTGGCCCACACCTCTACTCCCAACTACTAAGGAGGCTGAGGCATGAGATTTGCTTGAGCCTGGGAGTCGGAGGTTGCAGTGAGCTGAAATTGTACCACTGCACTACAGCCTGGGTGGCAGAGTGAGTGAGACTCAAAACGATCTCAAAACTAACTAAATAATTAATTAACTAAAATTTTAAAAAATGGGTCCAGAAAATTAAAAGGGATATTAGAAAATATTTTTCAATGAATGAAAATGATGATACTAAAAGTTGTAGGATGCTGCTTAAGTAGTGCTTAGAAATTTTATCATTAAACTTTATTAGATTAAATCTATGATCTAAGCTTCTATTTTCAAAACTAGAAAAAGAAGAACAAATGGAAGCCAAAGTAAAAAAAAAAAAGAAAGGAAGTGATAAAGAACAGAATAGAATTCATTTAAATAGAAAACAGGAAGCCAGTTGAGAAAATGAAAGAAACCAAAGCTAGTTGTGGTAGAAACATCTAAGATGTCTCCTAGTGATCCCCCATCATTGCATCCATGTATGCGTATTTCCTTCCCTGGAGTGAGAACTAGATTTAGTGCCTTGTTTTTAATGAAAGACGTATAGCAAAAGTAATGGGAGGTCAGTTTTGAGATTAAATTATAATGCATTCTGGGCTCCCTACTGCTCACCGTCTCTTGCTCTATCATTGGGTAGTTCTGATGGAGGATGGCTGCCATGTTCTGAGCTGCCTTATGGAGTTGCTGTCGCAGGAGGTCTCTGGCTAACAGGCAGTGAGGAATACAATAACCTTCAAGGAACTGAATCTTGCCAATAACCACTTGAGGCAGTAGAAGCATATATTCCCCCAGAGCAGCCTTGAGGGGACTGTAGCCACTGCTGTCATCCTGACTGCAGCTTTGTGGGGACCCTGATCCAGAGGACCAGATAAACCTCACCTGGATTTCTGACCTGGCAAAAACTGTGTGAAAATAAATGTTTATTGTTTCAAGCTGCTAGTCCCTGGGGTAATTTCGTATAAGGCAATAGATAACTAATACATCATCATAAGAAGAGAAGACTTTATTTGGTAGACAGGAGAGTCACTGAAAGGTTTCAAGTATGTAAATGTCATGGCCTATTATTTTAGGTAGATTGCTCTGATAGTAATGAGAACAAGGAATATAAATGAATGAAGCTGGATGGTTTGTGATTTGATAGGAGGTACTGCAGTTTAAGTGAAAGATGATGAGTCCCTGTGCAGAGACACATTTGAGAAATATTATCAGGAAAAAAAAATAAGCAAAGCTTGGTGACTAACTATGGGAAGGATGAGGGAGAGGCATAGAATGGCTCAATGTCTCTTACTTAGATAACTGAATTTGAATAACTGATAATGGGAATAAAGAGGAGGAACATTCTGTTCCTCATGATTGTCTTATTAGGTAAGCGTGTTAAGCAGAACACTGTGCACCAATTATCACTCCCAGGGGAGGACTGTAAACACCTTGCCAATTTCTGCTTAGGTTCCTAGATTTGGCAGGGGGTTCTGCACAAACCCAGCTGCAAGAGTGTGAGCCCAGTGGGACAGAATACTCAGACATGTCATGCAAAACAACTTCATTACTCATAGATAGGCAGCAAGAACCAACAGAAGCCTAGGATCTATGGCAGGCCAGTCTCAAAGGATCGGGAAACTGCCCAGGGCAGATGGTATCTCCTCCACACATGCTTTACTTTGCACCTAAGCTAAAGAACCCCAAAGCATTCAACTCTGGGTTTTTGTTGTTTTTTCGTTTTTTACCCTAGGGGAAAATTCACCACTGAGCTCAAGCATTGTAAGACATCCTGTTCTAAGGAGGGATGAGGACAAATCCTCTACTGTTCCCAACAGTTGCACAGGGTACTGCATCTACAGTTACCCTGCGAACTACAAGCAGGAGGTGAAAGAGCTGAGTCAGCCAAGGTCATCTGGGGACCTATCCACTGGCAGGTATTAATATAACTCCCTTAATAGATATCTGGGACTTGGGTCAAATGACTTGCCCAAGGCCAGGCAGGCAGTACATGGTATAACCTCAAAAACAGTGGTCAATACTATTATAGTTCATATTATCTTGTCAAGTTCTAGGAGAGGAAGAGGGTCACATGAAAAGCCCGTGAGGACCTTTTGAGGCCATGATTATACCAGGGAACTGAGAGGCTCTGAGGGCTCCTCAGGGAGATGGACCCATAGAGGCTCCACCATGCTAGCGATGCTGGCCCTGTCTGTTGGAGTTAGAAATGTTGGAACTGCATCAAGCTGCCTCAGGCATTCAGATGAATGCCTCTGTGAAGTTAAATCTCCATATTGGAAGCAGCAGAGTCAGAATTGAAGAGTCCTGAGCGAAGCCTGGGAGAATTGCCACTATGAAGCCTGAAGTGTGAACTCCCTGATGCCCCACCCCTGGAAGCAGCCCTGCCCCCAGAGTGCTGGGGTGAACCTGCCTCCCAGAGGTTCCTCCAATGCTCTCATTGCCACCAAAGTTTATTGAGCACCAACTCTATGCTAAGCCCAGAAGCTGGGGATGGAGCAGGTGGTTGGATAGTTGTGATCTTTTTCCTCAGGGAAGATGATCAACTAAACTAAAAGTTAAAAATGAAATGTGCTGTGATAGGGGAAGTAAGGGTATCTATCCTCTTTTGGTAGGGTCGAAATAGACCCAAGGATTGGTGGGATGCAGTATTTGTTGATGAAAAGTTGCTTTCATCTGATGGCTTTAGAAGTACATACAGAATGATCAATGGAATAGAGTTCCTGACAAGATTGAAAACTGGCATGTTGAGGACAGAAGTTAGGAGGACTGGAGGTTGAGGTCAGGAGATGGGATGTCAAACTGCCTTATTCAGAAGACAGAGCTGCCCTGTGATAAGGTCTAGGTTGTGGCTATAGCCAGGAACGGAGATAAAGAACTCTGAGATAAGGAGACCTGGCAAAATGCTGTCCAACAGAAATATAAAAAGCATAAAATAGTTGCAAACGATCTATCTGAAAATAGGTTAATAACCAGTATACATAAGGAGCTCAAACAACTCTATAATAAAAAAAAATAATCCGGCTGGGCGTGGTGGCTCATGCCTGTAATCCCAGCACTTTGGGAGGCCAAGGCAGGTGGATCACCCAAGGTCAGGAGTTCGAGACCAGCCTGGCCAACATGGTAAAACCTTGTCTCTACTAAAAATACAAAAATGAGCCAGGCGTGGTGGCAGGTGCCTGTAATCCCAGCTACTCGGGAGGCTGAGGCAGGAGAATCTCTTGAACATGGGAGGTGGAGGTTGCAGTGAGCCGAGATCACACCATTGCACTCCAGCCTGGGGGACAAGACCGAGACTTTGTCTAGAAAAAAAAAAAGAAGTAATCCAATTAAAAATAACAAAAGATTTGAATAGACATTTCTCAAAAAAGACATACAAATGCCAAACAGGTATACAAAAAGGTGCTCAACATCATTCACTGATCATAAAAAAATGCAAATGTGAACTACAATGAGATATCATCTCACCCTAAATAAAATGGTTTTTATTCAAAAGTTGGGCAATCACAAATGCTGATGAGGATGTGGAGAAAAGGGAACCCTCATATACTGTTGGTGGGAATATAAATTAGCACAACCACTATAGAGAATAGTTTGGAGAGTCCTCAAAAAACTAAAAATAGAACTGCTATATGATCCAGCAATTCTACTGTTAGAGATATACCTACCCCAAAGAAAGGAAATCAGTATATCAAAGAGATACCTGTACCCCCATGTGAATTGCAGTGCTATTCACAATAGCCAAACTTTGGAAGCAACCTAAGTGTCCATCAACAGACAATGGATAAAGAAAATGTACATATATACACAATGGAGTATACTAAGAAAAAAGAATAAGATCCTGTCATTTTCAACAACATGGATGGAACTGGAGGTCATTATGTTAAGTGAAATAAGCCAGGCACAGAAAGACAGACTGCATGTTCTCACTTATTTGTGAGAGCTAAAGATTAAAATAATTGAACTCACGGAGATAGAGAATAGAATGGGGGTTACCAGAGACTGGGAAGAGTAGTGGGGTGGGGGAGTGGGGATGGATTAAGGGCACAAAAATCTTATTTATATAAGACCCGGTATTTGCTAGCACAATAGAATGACTACAGTCAACAATAATTTATTAGACATTTAAAAGTAACTAACAGTATAACTGGGATGTTTGTAACATTAAGAAATAAGTGTTTGAAATGATGACTACTCCATTTACCCTGATGTGATTGTTACACATTGTATGTCTATATCAAAATATCTCTATAAATATATACATAAATACATACACAGACTATGTACTCATAAAAATTAAAAATAAACAGATTAATATAACATAAACCACGTAATTGGGCTACATATATAATTTTTAATTTTCAAGTAGTAACACTTGAAAATATAAGAAACAAATAGGTAAAATTCATTTTTAATATTGCTTTCAACTGAATTTAATATATTGAAAATACTACTTCAAAATGTATTCAACATGAGAATATTAATGATATATTTAACATTACATTCTCATACTAAGTTTTCACTATCCAGTGTGTACTTTATAACACTTCAATCAGAATAGCCACAAATCAATTGCCATAGCTCCAATGAAATCACTTGGGGATGAAATTATGAGACTTTAGAAGCCAAGCTAATTGAGGCAGGCAAGGGGCACTGGAAGCGGTCTGTATCCTTCTTTCAAATTTGAGTTTTCGCTTACTATCAAGCCACTCTCTTGGCCATGATTGGCCTTAATTTTGGGCAACCAACTCTCTTGGTTGTGAGAGGTATACCTCATCATGGTTGAAATCCCACTTTTGCTTTTGGGATTTTTCTCACCATAATGACTCTCATAAAGTCCCCAGTTGTGGTTTGATGATCAGACCCTTTGGTATTGACCATCTCTTTGGGGTCTCTGGCTTTGTAGAATTTCTGAATTCATCTTCACGTTTCTTTTCCTAAAGTAGGAACTAAACTTAGACAATATCCCTTTTTCCAGTGTGCTCCTTCTCTCTGGAACATGTCTCCCCTCTGTTCTCTGATTCTGAGTGTTGCTCCTTTATTGGATACAAGAGTCTTTGGACGGTTCCATTCTCAAACCTCTGCTCATTTCTGCATTGCTCAACTTGTAGTCACCTCTAAGCTGTCACCATTAGTTCCACATAAAGTTCCACTCCTCTAGATTTATTTTTCTATGATGCTGAAGGTGACAAGCTGAAAATTCTGTCTGCTCACCTCCCAGCTTGGGACCCTTTGTGAACCAATATCAGAGGGACACCTTCTCAAGATCCTCTGGCCTTCCTTACAACAGATGGGGTAGGCAGAGGGTTATTCAGTGTGGAGCCTGATTTGTGTGTGTGTGTGTGTGTGTGTTGTTTCCCTGCTTGCCTAAGCATTTCCACCAAAAGCTTGGCAACCTCAGCATTTCCACCAAAAGCTTGGCAACCTCAGCTCTAGCATCCGCTCCCAAAACAAGGGAAGTTGAGCAGAAAAAGGCAGACTAAGGTGGAAGTCACAACTGTGCTTCTCATGCCTTAAGTACCTTCGTGGATTCAATAAACTTGAGGGATGGTCCTTACCTTTTCCACACCCAAAACTAAATACTGTTAGTGTTTGGCACAGATTGATGATTTGGATCAAGGAAGGATATTCAGGTGGTGTTCCCAAACCAATAAGGGTGCTAGTTTCTGGTGTCTCAAAACACATAATATTATTCAGGAGGCAATGTTGGGAGCAAGCCATGTATATGGCATACTTGTGGGTATCTAATCCTGGCATATCTGTTTTAACTTCTCATGCAGTTATAACTTTATTGTATTGTTTTAATTGCTTCTGGTCTAGTTTTTCCCTTGAGCTCCCAAAAATGTCATTTCCAAGTCATTCTCTTAGTGATGTTCTGCTTGTCAGCAAGTAATGTTTGGGATTTAAGGAAAAATTTTACTTAGTAGCCTGACCTCAGCTGTTTTGGAACTGATTCCTCCTTGTTTTTCTTTCTCCACTCAAACCTGGAAATTCACTGTCTTTGTGATTATATCCGTAATGCACTTGGAAATCAGACAGCCCTCTGTTGGATGGAGGGTACAAAGCTGATGTTGAAAGTCACAGTAAGAGATGGTGGGAGAAAAAAGACCTTGGCAGACACCTGCCCTCCAGGAGAAGGCTGACATGCACAAGCATGAGCAGTCAACATCTGACACTGTTGAAGCAGAAGAGGCAAATTAACAGGAGTTATCTAGACATGAACTCTTTGGGACAGTGTTTGGTAAAATTGGAATCAGGTCAGATGTAGTCAGAGTTAAAGGTGGAATCTGGTGTTGGTAGAGTAGAGATTTTTCCTGATGGGAGATTACTGGAAAGTGAGTGGGTGAGACATGTGGCATGTGTCAAAGTTACTGAGAGGATGATAACCTGAGACTGGGTGGAGTCACAAGAGCAGGTGGGGACCTGTGACAAAGTGAAGCCTGTGGAGAAGGCATGCCACAGCATCAGAAAGATCCCTGGTGGCAAAGATGTGAAAGCTAGTGGCAGGTGTGAAAGAAAAATACTAAGAAATGCCAAGAGTCTCATTTGTGTATTCAAAGGGCTCAGACAGAGGTAAGTCACTGGACTCTGTAAAATCCAGTGAGGGGTTGAAGACAAGAAACAGTGAGGGCTCCAAGAGAGGGAGGGGCCGTTAATTGGCTTTCTAGGGTATTTGTTGAGAGGAACTGGCCAGAGTTAGAGATGAATTAGAGCTTCCATGTAAGCCAAAGGGAGCATAGAAGGAGGAGCATCTTCCACAGGATCCATAAGCAGCAGGAGGTCAGTTTCAGCAGACGTTACCATTTACCTCACATCAGAGATCTTGCTGCAGGAGTTGCAGAAAGTTGCCCTAATCAGGAAGCATGCCTACATGGCTGTAGGAGACAGGAGGAGCAAAATGCCATCAGGAGCAGAGCAGGGACAGAAGGGCCTGGAAGGATGAGAAGGCGTCAGATTCCCTCATCCCCCATACTTTACACCACTCCCTTCCTTTCATCCCTCACCTTGAGGCTTTCTTTCACATTCTTTTCTCTATGGGTTCCCTTCACCTATTTCAACCTCAGCCTTCATTGGGGTTCTGGGAATGCATGGGACATGCTAGAAAGAGGGATCATAAAAGTTGGGGGAAAGATGAATCACCTTTTCCAGAAGAAGAATCAAGTCAAGTGCAACCTTGGTTTCTTTCTGGCAAGCTCTCCAAACTAGAAAACCAAAAGAATGGGTTATATGTGGTGAACATCTTATATGAGCCTGAGTTAAATGGTTCTTTGGGGGACAATCTGGCGGGGGGGGGGGGGTATTAGACTCTGAAAGCCCCAAGAATTAGTTTTCACTGTTAAATGGAAAATGACAATAATAGTAAGCTTCATTTATGTATAGTGTTTTCTCTCTCAGAAAATTCTTTCACATACATTGTTCCACAAAACAACCTTATGAGTTATGCCACCCTAGTGTTATCCAGGCGAATATGAGTGTTAGGTGAGTTAAACAGCATGTCCAATATCAGGACTCAGAAGTTCTGCCTTCAAAGCCATCCAATCATAACCCAGTTCCCTCACATCCTGTCACCGGGTAGGCAGTGCTCGTTGCCCAGCTCCTTCATTCTTCATGAGGATGCACTTGACAGGAAATCTGAGAAAAATGAAAGTTCTGATTTCCTTCTGGGCCTCTCCTCACAGTGCTTTATTTTATGACAGGAGTTTGCTCTAATTCCTGCTAGCGATAGAGATTGTAGACCTGATGTATCAGGAAAGAAGAGATTATGGTTAAACCTTAGGGAGTTTAGGGTTGAATAGGCAGGACTAAGATTACCTTTTAATGCTTTAGATTTGGTCTTCTTAATGTCTTTGCAAGGACCCTGAAAGACAAGAAAGAAATAAAAGGCTGGGACCTAATTTTTAATCTCCTTTCTTTAGGTAAACTTCAGACATTCATTATTCACAATTATGAATTTTTATTTGGAAAATAATGGAGTTCTGTGCTCCTTCATTTTAATAATTTTTAAAGAGGATAAAAATATCTATATTTTGCCTTCCTTAAAAAATTTAAATAAGCGTTTTCTGCATTTGATCCTCATTTTCTTCAGTCATTTGTCCTCTTCTGCAGACTTTTACCACTGCAGGTGCATACATGCTCCAATAGATAGGATTTGCTCCATGAGACAGGAGTTTGGGCTCTAGCATTTGGTCAGGGGCTTTCAAAGATTCAGCATTGCTCTCCAGATTAGACTTAATACAAAGGAAAGTCACATCACAGATGCACCTGTTGCAGGTGTCTGAGCTTTTAATAATCCAATCCGTGGCCAGGCCACTGAAATGCTGGCCAACATATGTTTGTGGATCCAAAAACTTGAGGATTAGACCTTTACCATACTCCAAACTGAATAATGTTAGTGTTTAGCACAAGTTGATGAGCTGGATTGAGGAAGAATATGCAGGTGGTGTTCCCAAACCAAGAAGTGTGCTATGTTTCTGCTGTCTCCAAAACATATGGTTCGAAAGCAGTGTGCTGTGGGGAGCAAGCCATGTATGAGACACACTTTTAGGTATCCAATGCTGGCATATCTTCCTTAACTTGTGTGACTTAAGTTGTGTCCAACTACTGACACACTCTGAGATTTTGCTACCATGAGCTCTGTAACACTCAGATACATAGTCTGTGAGCTTCTGAGATAAACCATAGTTCCCACTCTACCATCTACCCTGCCCAAGTTGTTTCCCCAAGATGATGTTCTATTCTCTTCTGAGAGTTCCCATCTTAAGTACTGACTTGTGCCAATATGATTGAGTTACAAAAATGGGAAGAGCAACATTAATAAAACGAAGTCAATCTTTCTGAGTGTATTAATCAGGGTTCTCGAGCTAGAACAAATACGATGTGTAGATGGATAGATAGGTAGATAGAGTTTTATTTTAAGGAATTGGCTCATGGAATTGTGGGCGCTGGCCAGCCTGATATTTTCAAGGCACGCTGGCATTTCAGATACTGGAGACCCAGGGAAGAGTTACTATTGCAGTCTTGAGTCTAAAGGCAGCCTGGTGACAGATGTTTTTTCCCTTGGGACCTCAGTCTTTCATCTGCAGGCTTTTAATTGATTAGATGAGGACCACTCACATCATGGGGGGGGGGATCTACTTTACTCAAAATCTACTGATTTAATATTAGTTACATCTGAAAAATAGCTTCACAGAAACATCTAGACTGGTATTTGACCACAAACTGGATATTATGGCCTAGCCACGTTGACACAAATTTAATCATCACACTAGGGTTTTCTTACCTGATTTCTGTCTCTATTTTCCCCCAATATTGGTAAAGCTAAACTTTTCTGTAGATAGTAGAGTAAGAGAAAGAAGATCCCTCCTCTAAACAGGAAGCAAAAGTTAGAATCATTTTCTCATGAAGTGAAGCTAGACGTCAACCATAGTAGATTAAGTTTCTTCAGGAAAAAAGAGATAGTTCTCTATTATCTGAAGTGCACTGCTCCTTTTAACAACTGAAAATGCAAGCTCTGGACTGGAGTTCCAGGCCTTATCACAGAGTTCGGGACATTTACAAAGGGTTGTTGAAGTTCAGGGTGGGTATAAAAAGAGGCATAATCCCTTATGCCACCAACCAGTTTAGCTGATCCTTCTACTACTTCTGAGCCTTCTAGATCCTTCCACCTTTCTATGGGCCTCCCTATTTTCCAGTTGCATTTTTTTCATTACATCATATAAAGGCCTTCTGTAATTTATTTTTTATTCAGCCCAATGCTAGGTATTTCTCAGTGTTTCTTCCTCTCCTCTGGCAGTAGGGCATATCGAGTGCCTGGGCCAGGGACAGTTTCTTACCCCTCTGCCAGGAGTAGGGTATGGCTCCCCTTTCCCAACAATAATGTGTGTCCATCTGTGCTGTAAGAGTGAAGGGTTTTGCTGTCATTCTACCGGTGAGTTAATGCTCTTAATCTTTAGGGGAAAATGGTCTAAGCAACCTGGAACTTCAGGGTAGTTTTCTTGAAGGAACTACTAATGCCTGAACTGGGTCTGGAAAGACAGTTAAGCAATATCCCAGAGGAAAAAAAAAGTATAAAGGGAATTTCAGAGAGAGAGAAAAAGCATTATGAGCAAAGACATGAAAGCACTGAGTAGCATGAGAGATTCAGGAGTAATAACAAGCATTTCTCTATTTTGGAACAAAAAATACACAGCAGAGAGTAATTTCAGGAGAATGTTGAAGTAGAGAGAGAGAGAGATGAGAGATGACCTAGTGACAGGACTTTTATACTGTTAGAAAATATAGGCTTGATTTGGTTGGCAATAGACAGTCACTGAGGGTTTAAAAGAGGTAAGTGCCACGGTCATTTTTGTTTTAGGTAGATTTCTCCAATAGTAATAAATATGATTGAAGAGAGGCAAAATTGAAGTAACACATCAGTTAGCAGGTTACTGCATGGTTTTCGAAGAGAGACAATGCAGGCTTGAAATACTATGGTGGCAGTACAAATTGAAAGAAGAGACATATTTGGGAAGTATTTAGGAGGTAAAATTTAAAAAAGAAATCTTGGCAACGGACTCATTTTGGGAAAGTTGAAGAGATAGGAAGGGTGGCTTTTGTGTTTGTTGCTTGACTGAGTGCTACTAATTAAGAGCAAAGCCAGCTAGTGGAAGGGTGTTATATTTGGAAGTTGTTAGGGTTGGGGTCCCTGTTGGAAATTGAAGTTGGAAATGTTCAGAAAGCAATTGGATTGATGAGTTTGGGCTTAAAAAAAAAAAAAAGCAGGCATTAAAGTAATTAACTCATCTAAAGTCACTTAAGAAGAGTGTAGAAGGAACAGCGTAGTGGCTGAAGGGCAGAATTCTGGTGACTGGAGTTTCTATATAGTACAGTATCTGACATACAGTAGGCTCTCAATAAATCATGAATGTGTCCATACTTGAGTTTGTGAAGGCAGTTGTCTGAGACTTTCTGCTCTATTTGCAGAAAAGCTTGCAGCCCAAACCTCAGGGGATTGGGCATCTCGGGTGCTCACAAGGCAAGGTCACTCACCAATTCCAAGTAGCAATGGCATCAGGGCACCATGCAGTGTCTTTACCCCTGCTCCTGTACATAGCTCTTGTTCATGCCACTCCTTACAACAGCCCTATTGGGTAGATATTAACACATTTTTTTTTTCTTGAGACAGAGGCTCACTCTGTCACCCAGGCTGGAGTGCAGTGGCGCGATCTCGGCTCACTGCAAGCTCTGCCTCCGGGGTTCATGCCATTCTACTGCCTCAGCCTCCTGAGTAGCTGGGACTACAGGCGCCAGCCACCATGCCTGGCTAATTTTTTGTATTTTTAGTAGAGACGGATTTTCACCGTGTTAGCCAGGATGGTCTCTATCTGCTGACCTCATGATCCACCTGCCTCGGCCTCCAAAAGTGCTGGGATTACAGGCGTGAGCCACCATGCCTGGCCCAACACATCTTTTTATAGCTGAGATCTGGGACTCAGATTCAGTGTCTCATCCAAGGCCTGACAGCCAGTGCCCTGTGCAGCTTCAATAAACAGAAATTATGATGGTGGTGACAGTGGTGATCTCCATTGACTCTAGACAGACAAGGTGGCTCCCATTTCCAGCAGGCTCAGCTTTGTGTGTTGCTTCTGAGGATCCTCAGTATCTGCAGCCAGACACCAGGGCTGGAGAATTCAAGGCATTTCTCCAGCTAATAACTCTCAGAGACCTCAGCATGACCCCTGAATGTCTGACAGAAAGTCACTCAAAGCATCAACAATTTCTACCAGAACCTCCTCTGTGAGGATAAATCAATAACTTTTGTTTCGCAGTGACAATAGAGATTACATTTGCCATCCTGAGGAGAAGCCTGGGTAACTAGTGGGGCAGCTCCTCAGCCTCACCGCTAGATATGGCCCTGCCCCTACAGAGCACTGGGTGGGTCCTCTCTACTAGGTATCTCTGCCACGGCTCATTCATTCTCACAAAGGATTTTGGAAGCCACAGATGTTGGAAAAAGAGCAGTAAGATGGATAGACCTGGTCCCTGTCTGAAAGGAAGAGACAGATAAGCCAAAATTACAACACTGTGTGAAAATTACTGTGATGGGGAAGTGAGAGACGTATCCCAGCTTGGGAGCATCCAGGGAGAGAGAGAGAGACAGAATGAGAAAGAGACAGAGAGAGAGAGAGAGAGAGTGAGATTACCATTTGAGGCTTCAGTTCTCCTGTGAAGTGGCAGTCAAGCACATCTGCTGAGTAGGTGTAGGCCAGAAGTTTAAGGAAAGTAAAGGAGGTTTGGAATAGCGTTGAGAAGGATGTGAGTGTTAATGTTGGCTAAGGAGACAATGATATCAACTCCACAGTGACTAGCACTTAGTAGTCACTCAATAAATGTACATATACACAAATATACATAGAATGAATGAATAAATACATTTCAAATGGTATTGCTGTTGATTATTAGTTGTAGACTCATTTGTATGATTTTATCCGATAGGAGTGAACCACTTAATTAGAGGGAGTGTCTAAAAAAGGCAGAGAGTTGGGATTTTGCCAGGCAGGGATGATGAAAGAAAAGTAGGTGGGGATATTTAGGATGATACTTAAGTAATAGATTATGACGTTTACTGTGAAGAAGGAGGAAGTGAAAGCAAAAAGTTGTGAATGGAAGGGTCAGTGGACTGGCAGTCCTGGGAATGTTAGTGAATTGGCGTGTGAAGGCATAAGCTAGAAGGGTTGGAGGTTGAAGTCCATGATGGGTTGTCAGACTGTTATACAGAAGGAAGAATTATCCCTTGTCATAGGTCTAGGTTGTCTATTGGAATGGAGGTAAACAAATTTGAGATGAGAAAGCCTAAGAATTGAGAAGTCAGCTTCTTGGATAGTCCATCCATAGATTTAGGGGTATTCTAGATATTTTTTCCTCTTTGAGATCCTTCCCCTGGGCCCTATCCCACCACTACCCTACCATCCAGACTCACTAAAAGTACCGGAATTCAGATGTGACAGCAAACTTGAGCACCTGAAGGGGCCATGGTATGGCTCAAAGCCAGGTATTGAGCTATGAGACAGAGTTGTAGTGGACATTTTTGGTTTTATTTATTTTATCACCCGTCATTCATTCATTTTATGTTAACTGTACCTCTCTTGCCTTGTGGGGAAACGAATCCCATTTTTCAGTCTTGATCCATACATGCTCATGGAGTTGTCATCCCTCCATCCAGAACCTCCCTCTAGAAGTCTCCCGTGTCTGGGTCTAGCTAAAAGAAGATTTCACTCAACTTGTCATAATGACTATTTCATCATCCAATTGGTGGCACCTGCAGGGACTGTTGTGAGGAAGCACTACGTTTTCTGAACACTGAATCCTGGCAGGATATGTCTTTCAATTTGCTATCAGTCATCCAGCCACTACCTAAGGACTAAGAATGAAGTCACACAGAAGAAAGAGCCAAAATGTGAAAATGAAACTAAATTTTGATGACATCTATTGAAGCCCTGCATCAACACTGCTGCTGGAAGCAAACTCTGCTCCTAGATATTTCCGTTATATGAGTCAATACTTTCCCTTATAATTGCCTATGATACAAGAATCTTCTCTATCACTGGCTCCATTGTCTGTGTTTATCCACTAAACATTTATTAACTTTCCTGTACCTCAGTAGGTATAAATGGTACCTTTTTTGAAGAGTGGTAAAAATTAAATGAGATAATAAATGTAAAATCATAAATTTGCTCTACAGCAATGAAGTTCACAAAGAAGTCACCATTTACCAGGGTGGGAATAAAATCATTTAGTTATCATGGCAGCTCATTCTCCTATTTAGTATAAAAAATTGTAAAACTTAACAAATTGCTTATAAAGGAGTCTTGGGTATTCAGTCCCTTATGGCTGTCTATAGGATGCCATGACTACATGGTCCACCCAAAGGCAGGTGGCTCCACAGCCTCCATGCCATATATGGGCAGTGTCATCTTTTAATGAATCAAGACTTCGTGCTTGATTTAGCTCTCAGCAAATACGTTCACTCATCAAATCAACTCCCACTCTCTTCACATATAAACGTGCCAGTAAGAAACCTGTCACAATATTCTATTTTTCAAATCCCTGATACCACTAATACCCTTCGGCAAGTCCCCTTCTTTCAACCTACCATATCCCCCCACATCATCCCCACTTTATACATACTTAGGTAAATAGTCATCTCCCAGAAAAATCTGGATAGGGTTGTAGAACCGAGGCCTATCAAGTTCAGTTTAGGCTAGGACATAAGCAATTAATAACTTCTGAGAACAAAAGCACAGAGTTTTGTTGAAGAGAGGAGGGCAAAATTACCTTCATTCTTTTGTGAGTAGACTTTGGCAAGGAGTAGGAGATAGCAATTAATAGCTTGATCAATTATCCTGCCATAAATGTAAATTACCTGGCACAGAGTGTATAGGTAGAGCAGGAATACCTCATCCACTTATAGTCAGCCCAACCTCTTTCCCGCAGCAAAGCATTGCTATACCTCCTAAATTTGTGTGATAATCAACCTCTTCCTAGGGCCTCAGATCCTGAGTCCAGAGAAAGGAATGTGGAGGCAGCTACTTTAAGACCCTACACTGCCACTTGTCCTTTCTAGTGAAACTCAAACATGTTCTTGTTACCCTGGGAAATTTACAGCATAATTTGGGTTCTAGTTTTCAAGGGTATTGAAAAATCTAGATGAGAGATCAAGGAGTCCTTAACCTTGGACTCTGACCAAAATATTCAGATTCTGGCTAATTTCTCAATTCTAGGTCCTGCCATGGGGGCTGCCTCCAGGAATCTGAGCCTCTTAGACCTAACCAAGCTCCAGGGAGAATTTTTTTTATCCTGTTTCTGGCCTCTGGGATGCCTATGCCTTCTCCATCCCTGAGGGCCAGCCCATTTATGCCTTTTGGCTGCTCTGATATTAGGCATATGGCAGAGCATGTGATGTTTTATAGCTCCAAGTAACACAGTTTCCCTTGTATTCAATGTCAATAGCACCTCCAGGAACATACTTCTTAAAATGTAAACTATGTCCTCTGAAGTTGTGCAATGCCTGAGTCCTAGGTGTGGGCAAAAGCATTTGAGCACATTTTAAAGAGAAATAATTCCTCATCTGCATTACCATTATCCAGCTAATGATCTTTGCAGAGCTAGAGTAGGGATTCCTTTCTAAATTGTGTCCCCACCTCGTTTTGGGCAGGTCACTTACTAGCCCCTGTTGTGTCTGCAATCCTGTTTACTTACCTCTTGTGCTATGTGTCTTTGACTTGCTATGTAAACCCAGGACAGTTACTCAGCTCTTTTAAGTTACTATCTCTTCCTCTGTGAGAAGTCTTTGGGCCGTGCATACATGGAAAACCTCCCCTGACTAACTTTTGTCTTAGTCTTTCTGTCTTTTGCATAACTAAGTCACACTAAATTCCCAGTTGTGAAGATTAGCTAAAATCATGAATGCGGTATATTATTAAGTACATTACTTAGAACAGAAATTAATATTATTCTTTGGGCTCTGTTTCTTGTATAAGCCTGGGCTCTTTGCAGAAGCTAAGGGTTGCTTCCCCATGACATTTTTCTAACAGGTAGGGCAAAGTGAAGAGATAAGTGTACAGCCACGTTGAGCCACACTACCCTATCTTCTCCCATCTAGGCTTGAAGATTGGTAGTGGTATATCAAGTGGGTCCAGTGGCACCTGTTCATCCTGTTCATGTCATCTTTCTTTCTTTGGTGGCTTCAACTCCTTTAATTTTTTTTTTTTTTTTTTTTTTTTTTTTTTGCTGTCAGCTGCTCCATTTGACCCTTCAATAGCTTTGACTCAGACACATACATGTGAATGAGAATAAGAATACATTTGGTACATTTGACTGCTTTTGCTCTAATGGCCTAAGTACAGGTCCAGATGAACCCAAACAACTGTCCTCTTGCATAGGTACAGGGACCACCTTTGATGCATAAATTAAGAGTCCCTGGAAGAGATCCACAAGGTGCACAAAGATCACAAGGCAGACCATCAAACTGATTTTAAAAAACTGCACTGAAGCCAAGATCCCGCACATTATCATCAAACATGGCTCACGGAAAGAAGGAACAATGACCACATTCACCAAAAGGGTATCTCCATAGACAAGCTCTGTGAATGCATCTGCCACCAAAACATTCTACGTTGCTCTGATTAGCCTCAAGAAAGTGGGACCTAAGTGGGGTATGGTTTACTCTTGCTTTTCTAGTTCTTTAAGATGCATCATTAGGTTGTTTATTTGAATTTTTTCTTCTTTTTTTGATGTAGGCACTCACGCCTGTAATCCCAGCACTTTGGGAGGCTGAGGCGGTGGATCACCTAGGTCAGGAGTTTGAGACCAGCCTGGCCAACATGGTGAAACCCCATCTCTACTAAAAATACAAAAGTTAGCCAGGCATAGTGGTGCACGCTTGTAATCCCAGCTACTCTGGAGGCTGAAGCAGGAGAATTGCTTGAACCCGCGAGGGAGGCGGAGGTTGCAGTGAACCAAGATTGTGCCACTGCACTCCAGCCTGGGTGGCAAGCAAAACTCCGTCTCAAAGAAAAAAAAAAAAAAAAGCTGTAAATTTCCCACTTAGTACTGCTTTTGCTATGTCCCAAAGGTTTTGGTACATTATGTTTCCATTTTTATTTGTTTCAAGAATTTTTAAATTTCCTTTTTTTTTTCATTGAGCCACTGGTCATTCAGAAACATATTGTTTCATTTCTATGTGCTTATACAGTTTCCAAAATTACTCATTATTGCTTTCCAGTTTTACTCCGTTGTGGTCAGAGAAGATGTTTGACATTATTTCAGTTTTTTTGAATGTTCTAAGACTTGTTTTATGACCTAACATATAGTCCATCCTTGAGAATAATCTATGTGCTGAGGAGAAGAATGTGTATTCTGCAGCAATTGAATGAAATGCTCTGTAAAGATCTATTAGGTCCATTTGTTCTATAGTAGATTAAGTCCAATGTTTCTTTGTTAATTTTCTGCCTGGAAGACCTGTCCAATGCTGAGGGTGGGTTGTCGAAGTCTCCAGCTATTATTGTATTGAGGTGTATCTCTCCCTTTAGCTCTAATAATATTTGCTTTATGTTTCTGGGTGATCCAGGGTTGGGTACATGTATATTTATAATCATTATATTCTCTTTCTGAATTCACCCCTTTATCATTATTTAATGACCTTCTTTGTCTCTTCTTAACAGTGTTTGTCTTGAAATCTATTTTGTCTGATATAAGTATAGCTACTCTTTGTCTTTGATGGTTTCTAAGGTTATGGAATATCTCCTTTCATCCCTTTATTTTCAGTCTTTATAGGTGAAGTGAGCTTCTTGTAGGCAACAAACAATTGCATTGTGTTTTTTCATCCATTCATCCTCGCTGTGTCTTTTTATTTGAGAATATAGTCAATTTACAATCAAAGTTATTATTGATAAGTAGGGACTTATTTCTGCCATTTTTTTGTCATCTTCTCATCATCTTTCTATTTCAGTCATTTACACACCACAATTCCACATTATAATCTTCTGTGTTTCTCTGTGTACTTACTATTACTAGTGAATTTTACATCTTCAGATGATTTCTTCTTACTCATTAACATCCTTTTCTGGTAGATTGAAGAACTCTCTTTAGCATTTCTTGTAGGACAGGTCTGGTGTTGATGAAATCCCTAAGCCTTTGTTTGCCTGGGAAAGTCTTTATTTCTCCTTCATGTTGAAAGGATATTTTCACTGGATGTACTATTGTAGGGTAAAAGTTCTTTTCCTTTAATACTTTAAATATGTCATGCGACTGTCTCTTGGCCTGTAAGGTTTCCACAAAAACATCTGCTGCTACATGTATTTGAGTACCATTTTATGTTAGTTGTTTCTTTTCTCTTGCTGCTTTTAGGATCATTTCTTTATCATTGATTATTGCAGGTTTTATTGTGAAATGCCTCAAGGCATTTAATAATAAATTAGTGTTCCTTGAGTTAAATTTTCTTGGTGTTCTATAACCTTCTTGTGCTTCAATACTGATGTTTTTCTCCAGGTTTGGGACGTTCTCTGATACTATTCCTTTGAGTAAATTTTCAACCCCTATCTCTTTCTCTACCTCCACTTTAAGGCAAATACTGATTTGATTTTTTGAGGCTGTTTTCTTTTCTTTTCTTTCGAGACAGGGTCTAGCTCTGTTTTTCAGGCTGGAGTGCAGTGGCAGGATCATGACTCACTGACTCACTGCAACCTTCACCTCCCAAGCTCAAGACATTCTCCCACCTCAGCCTCCTGAGTAGCTTGGGTTACAGACATGCATCACCACACCTGGCTAATTTTTGTGTAAATTTGTGTAATTTTTTTTGTGTGTGTATATACACACACACACACATGCATTTATATATTATATATATATACACACACACACACACAAATTAGCCAGGTGTGGTAATTCATGTCTGTAGAATATATATGTATGTTCTATTTTTTTTTGGTAGAGATGGGGTTTTGTCATTTTGCCCAGTTGCCCAGGCTGGTCTTGATCTCCTAGGCTCACGAAATCTGTCTTCCTTGGCCTCCTAACATGCTAGGATTACAGGCAAAGATCTGTATTCAAGATTTAAATTCTAGATTTTGTAGACGTGCTTCATTATTTGTTTTTCTCTTTTGTCTCCTCTGAATATGTATTTTCCAATAGCCTTTCTTCAGGTCCACTAGTTATTTCTTCTGCTTGATCAGTTCTGTTATTAATAGACACTGATGCATTCTGTAGTATGTCAATTGCATTTTTCCACTCTAGAATTTCTGCTTGATTCTTTTTATTGTTTCAATCTCTTTGTTAAATTTATCTGAAAGAATTCTGAATTCCTTTTTTGTGTTGTCTTGAATTTCTTTAAGTTTCCTCAAAATAGCTATTTTGAATTCTCTGTCTGAAAGGTCACATATCTCTGTTTTTCCAGTATTGGTCCCTGATGTTTTATTTAGTTCATTTGATGGGGTCGTATTTTCTGGATGGTCTTGATGTTGTAGGTGTTCATTGGTGCCTGGGCATTAAAGAGTTAGGTATTTATTTTAGTCTTCACAATCTGGGCTTGTTTATGCCCATCCTTCTTGGGAACATTTTTGAGGTATTCAGAGAGACTTGGGCACCAAAGCCAATAACACTGGTTTTTTCAGATTCTTAGAGGTAGAACCTTGGTGATCTTGGATAAGATCTGGAAGAATTATCTGGATTGCCAGGCAGAAACTTTTTTTTTTCCTCTTACTTTCTCCTAAACTAATGGAATCTCTCTCTCTATGCTGAGTCACCTGGAACTGAGGGTGTGGTGATGCAAGCACCCCTGTAGCCACCAGCACTTGGGAATGTGCTGAGTCAGACCTGAAGCCAGCACAGCACTGGGTCTCACCCATTGCCTGTTGTAACCACTCCAGCTACCATCTATTTTCACTCAAGGCCCTAGGCTCTACAATCAGCAGGTGGGGAAACCAGCAAGGTTTTTGTCTCCCATTTAGGGTGGTGAGTTCCCCTAAACCCTGGGTGGGTCCAGAGATGCTGTCTGGGAGCCAGGGATTTGAGTCGAAAATCTTGGAAATTTACCTGATATTTTATTCTACTGCAACTAAGCTGGCACTGAAACAACAATATAAAGCTCTTCCCACTTTTTTCTCTCTTTTCCATAGGCAGAGGAGCCTCTCCCTGTGGCCCCCACTGCCTTCAGCCCATAAGGGAGTTTTTCCAGGCTACCTCCGATGATCACTTAAAGCTCAACAGCTCTTCATTCAGCTTGTGGTGAGTGCTGCCAGGCCTGGGACCCCCACTTTAGGGCAGTGGGGCTCCTCTCTGGTCCAGGACAGGTCTAGAAATGCTGTCTAAGAGCTTAGGCCTGGACTCAAAGACCCCAAGAGCCTGCTTGTTTCTCTGTCCCACCGTGGCCAAGCTGGTACCTAAGACGCAAGACAGAGTTCCCTTTACTTTTTTCTCTGCTTTTCTCAAACAGAAGGCATCTCTGCCTATAGCCACCACAGCTGGGAATGTGCTGGGTCACACCTCAATGCAGCATGTCTAAGAGCCCAAGGCCCACAGTATACTACCTGGGTATTACTTCTGCTTATTCAGGGCCCAAGGGTTCTTTAGACAGCAGGTAGTGAACCCTGCCAGGACTGGGTCCTTCTCTTCAAGGCAGAAGGTTCCCCTTTGGCTCAGGGTGTGTCTGGAAATGTCATCCAGGAGCTAAGGCCTGGAACAGGTATCTCATGACGCTGCACAATACCCTATCCTACTGTGGCTGAGATGGTATCCAAGATGTAAGCCCTCTTTGCTCTTCATTCTCCTCACCTTAAGCAGCAAGCTAAGCTGCCTTGGACTCTGGGGAGTGATGGCACAAGCACTGCTTTATCTGTTCCATCTGGTGTCTCCCTAGGTCATGTGCAATCCTAATACCCTGACTCTAAGTCCAGTTCAGCACTAAGAGTTACCAAGAATTTCAGTCCTTGTGTCCTAGACTGCCTTTCAAGTTTACTTGGAACCCCAAAGCACTTCAGCCTGCTGTGGTGAGGCGTGCTGAGAAACTGAAGTTCAAACTACTGGGCTGGGTGATTCTTTTCTGGCTAGGTGAGGTCCAAATGCTCCCTCTTGCATGGGTGCTGGCTGAGCCCAGCACGGCTTTGCTCTCTGCTGTGACAGGGCAGCACTGAATTCCATGTAAAGTCCTCCAGTTCTGTGCTCTCCCTCCCCAAGTGCGCAGACTCTCTCCCAACAGCATGGCTGCTGCCAGGGGAATTATTAAGAATGGTGTAGGAGATTCAAGACTGTCTGTCTTACTTTCTTCAGTGACATGAAGTTAAAACCAGGTAGTCTCCTTTAGTGACATGAAGTTCAAACCAGCTGGTCTAATTGCTCACCTGATTTTTGATTCTTGTGATGGTTCTTTTCTATGTGCAGATAGTTGTTAAAATTTGGTGTTATTGTCGGGATGAAGAGTGTAGACTTCTATTCCACAATCTTGCTCTACCCACTTCCTGCCCCCAGTTGAGATTCTTGCATTTTTGGGTTATAGTTGTATTAAATTAGAAAAAAATGTAGTTATTATTACATCAAATAATTTTGCTGTCCTGTCTTCACCCTTCATGGGCTACAAGTTGAAGTACATTAGGTTGCTTGACATTTTCCCAGAGCTCACTTGTGCTCTGTTCATTGAAAATTGTTTCTAAAAATTGGAACCACTTCAAAATCTATCCAAACAATTCTGTAATCAAAGAGAAGATAAAAAAACAAATGCAAGGATGTCAAGAAAATAATACTAACTCAGTATATATCAGTCTATGGTCAGTACAAATTTACTAAGAAGAAAATAGAATAAAAATAATGAGTTTTATTATATTGGGGTCAGAGAATGGCTTAGAGTTTTAAACTATTTGTATATTTTAGAACTTATTTAATTTTCTGGCCTACAATACATGGAAAATTTAAAAAACATGTATGTACCATAGAAACTTGAACAATAGATAATATTGTTTTTACATTTTATACTTGTCTGTACTTAGAAACAGACTTACTTAATGTTCTTCTTTAGATTATCTGATTCCTCCCTATTAGTTTGTTTTCACACTGCTAATAAAGACATACCCGAGACTGTGTAATTTATAAAGGAAAGAGGTTTAATGGACTCACAGTTCCACAGGACTTGGGAGGCCTTACATGGCTGCAAGTCTTACATGGCAGCAGGCAAGTATGCATGTGAGTGGGAACTTCACTTTATAAAACCATCGGATTTCTTATTAACTATCATGAGAACAGCATGGGAATAACCCACCCCCATCATTCAATTACCTCCCACCAGGTATCTCCCATGATATGTGGTGATTATGGGAGCTACAATTCAAGATGAAATTTGGGTGGGGACACAGCCAAACCACATCATACTTATTTTCCACAATATGGTGTGTCATAAATTTCAAATATTATGTTGAAGTCTACTATTACTATTTATTTCTGTGGATTTTTTATGTCCTATAGTTTCTTTTAAGTGTTTGTTATTCTACTTGGCATAGAAACATTCATATGATTTGTCTCTGTTTATTGTATCTGTGTTTATTTAGAAGCTATTCACCTTTGTCCTTTTATGCCTTGATATCGTATACTAACATACCACTTATCTCTACATGATATTTATGATATTTTGAAATTTTGTCTTCTTTTTCAAGGCTGCATATCACAAATAAATGTTATTTAGGCATTTATAGTTAACTGTATGCTTAGTTGGAGTCAATGTCAACATCAGTTTTTATATGTTAAATCTTAAATTATGAGTTTCTCATTTTGATTCACATTTTATTTTGCTGTTTTATCTTTCAAGATATATTTTTAAAAGATCTCACTAACACCATACTTTCTGCATTTGGAATATTTTATTGTTGCCTTTATACTTAAATGTTAGCCTGACTGAGTAAAGAATATTTGGGCCTCATCCTGTTTTCTTCACCACTTCATTCTTCATTATTCTATTGCAGGATTTATCAGTCTCAGAACTATTGGTATTTTGGTCTAGATAATTCTTTACTATGAGGGGCTATCCTGTGCATTACAAAATGTTTAGTAGCATCCCAGGCTTCTACCCATTAGATGTCAATGGCACCTAACCCCAGTTGTGACAACCAAAATGTCCGTAGATGTTGCCAGCGCTCCTGAGTGAAGTGTCCCTGGTTAAACCAAAGCTCTATTACATAATGAAATCGAGTGTGACTGATGAGGAACCTGAGGTCAAGCTGCTTTCTTATTTTTCTGCATTGACTATGATGTACATCCTTTTAATCTGTGCGGTGAAATCTTTCTTCATTCTTAAATTCTACTAGTTTAGACAGTATATGTCTCAGACATGGTGGAATTTTCCTGATTTTTTCCCTTACCTATGTGCTTTTTTGTTTCACAGATTTATATCTTTCTTTGATTTTTTTGTCTATTAAATATTTAAATTAGTATTTTTTTCCTTTATGTTTTTTTCTGTTTTTTTTTTTTTTCTTGATAACACCAGTCATGCCTATGTTGGACTTAAATTACCCGACTTTCATAACTATACTTTTACCTCTATTGAAATTCATCTTTTATCTTCTTTCCTTTGATGTGTATTCCTGTGATTTACAAAGCATATTCCCTGCTGAAATCCTAAGGTAGTCTGAACTCCTGGAATATAGTTACATATCTTAAATATCTAACTTTACAAGTATTACTTTAGTTAATTTAGTGGTGTGTGTGTGTGTGTGTTTAAAAAGTTTAACAACTATAAACTTGGTTTTAGGTTATTGTTTTACATCTTTTATCTGCTGTATTTCCTGTAGGATATTTTTGAAAGTTAAAACACACCAGGTGCAGTGGCTTGCATCTATAACCCCATCACTTTTGGAAACCAAGGTGGGAGGATTGCTTGAGCCCAGGAGTTCAAAACCAGCCCTGGAAACATAGCAATACCCCATCTCTACAATTTTTTTTTTAAATCTGCCAGACAGTGTGGTGCACACCTGTAGTCCCAGCTACTCCGGAGGCTAGGGTGGGAGGATCACTTGAATCTGGTAGTTCTAGGCTGCAGTGAGCCATACTCATCTCCCACTGCTAAAGTCTGGGCAGTGGAGACTTTAGAGAGAGAAAGACTCTGTCTTAAAAAAAAAAATGAAATCATCATTGAGAGAAGGAAAATTAGTATCTGTCCCAATCATCTTTCAACTTTTATCTCCTTATGTGGGATACAGCAATTCCCCCAGGATTTTTGTTTTTAAGTATTAGAAACTGAAGAGTTGATATTAATAAACTATTGAAAAATTTTTGCAGTACTTTACTTGATTATTGAAATAATATTGTCAACTTTTACAATCACAAAAATAATTAAAAAAATTTTTTTTATTATTATACTTTAAGTTCTGGGATACATGTGCACAACGTGCTGCAGGTTTGTTACACAGATATACATGTGCCATGTTGGTTTGCTGCACCCATCAACTCATCATTTACATTAGGTATTTCTCCTAATGCTATCCCTCCCCCAGCCCCCCACTGCCCTACGGGTCTCGGTGTGTGATAGTCCCCTCGCTGTGTCCATGTGTTCTCATTGTTCAGCTCTCACTTATGAGTGAGAACATGCGGTGTTTGGTTTTCTCTTCTTGTGTTACTTTGCTGAGAATGATGTTTTCCAGTTTCATCCATGTCCCTGCAAAGGACATGAACTCAAAAATAATTTTTTAAAATAACCATATGCATAGAACTTTCTCCTTGATTATTGTCCCACAACAACTTAGCAAGGTATTAAATTTTTTTTTGTTATATAGATAAGAAAATGAGGGCAAAGAGTTCACAACACTAGTAAAGCAGAGAATTTCATTTTTCTGAATCTTTTTTTCCCTACAAGATTGAAATAATGAACAACTTTCTAAATATTATAACCATGCTGCTTGCAATTATATTATTTAAAATTTAAAATTAATGAAGTTAATAGCGACTATTTTAGGAGTCACAATTTTTTTTTTTTTTTTTTGAGATGGAGTCTCGCTCTGTTGCCCAGCCTGGAGTGCAGTGGTGCAATCTCGGGTCACTGCAAGCTCCGCCTCCCGGGTTCACGCCATTCTCCTGCCTCAGCCTCTCTAGTAGCTGGGACTACAGGCGCCCGCCACCGGGACCGACTAATTTTTTGTATTTTTAGTAGAGACGGGGTTTCACTGTGGTCTCAATCTCCTGAGGGAGTCACAAATTTTAAGGCAGGAATACTTTTGTCTGTAACAACCAGTGAATTTCAGTGGATTAAGAAAAATATAGAGAATGTATCCTTTTGAAAAAAAGAAAAGTCCTATGTATGTAATAAATTAATTCAATAAATTTATTTTTATAAACAGGTCATGTAAAATGTAATGAATAATAATAATGTACCTACATGTTCATTTCTATTTCTTTATATCTATTTCTGTTTTTAACTTTATCTCAGTCTTTAATCTATATCCTTGTTGAAACCTACATTTTTTGGTTGTTCTTTATACATATATTTTCTTTGGTAATTCTGCTGGATGATTATACATCTCCCCCATTGTTCTACTTCTGTTCTTCAGATAATTCTCTAAACTGCCACAACAGAAAGGTATTAAGAGAGATGTGTTTGGTTCTGCTATAGTTTATCTGTGAAAGCAGCCCATAAAAGGACTCAGAGAAAACCCCTGGGAAGCATTATTCTTATTTTTCTTAAATTTGTTTTTAATTTTTATGGATATATAATAGTTGTACATAGTATTTTTCCAACTAAGTCTAAGATACTAAAATCTTTATAGAGCAACACTTATAATTACTTTTATACAAATCATCTCTTTTTTAGTTTATTAATTTTCCAGGCACTAATAAGCTTCATGATTTATAAATGAAATGCTGCTCTGTTCTTGAAAGAGATAGTATGGTGTGAAATATATGAAAAAAGTGAAATAAAAGTTACCTTGGTTTTAGTTCTAGCAGTCTTTGAATAGGTTTAGTGTTTTCAGTAGTATTCAGTTACTACAGTATAATCTTGTATATTTTAAAAAGTCTGTTTATTTTGGAAGTTTGTTATTTCTATTTTAGTGTAGGAGCTATGTGAACAGAAATGATCTTGTTCCCCCTGCCTGTTATTTTTTCCTGGTTTTGTTTCTTTTACTTCATTCACCTAATGATAGTGTCATTGCTCTAGAATGAATACAATAAATGACAAAAAATACTTACTAAATATTTATCATGGATGTCCATAATGTTCATTTTTAATCACAAGTAGTAGATTTGTAAATCTAGACAATTAATTCATAAAAATATTTAGTTATTTCCCTTCCAATTTAGACAGGGAGCAACCAAGAAAACAAAGAATAATTTTACATAAAAATTAATGAGACACAAATAATCTATCATTCTTTTTGCTGCAAGGACAAAATTTGCCATGGGATATTGAACAGAGCAGTTTGTAGGAATATATGAGGCCAATGTTTCTCTGTAGCGTAAAATCTTTTACATTCAAAACTAGATTTTTATCCATAGTTCTCATTATACAGAACTACAAGTTAAAATCAAGCAGTGCAATTTGTGATGGTTTGATTCTTTCAATGGCAATATTTTGGATGTTTGGTGGTAATTAAATGGGAATTACTTAGAAATATTCTAATATTTATTCTATATTCTAATTAGCTACAGTTTAAAATTACTTAGAAAACCTGTAATAATCGGTTGACACAGGTCAGTGTTATTCTTATTTTACAGATTATAAATGGAACAATAGAAAAGTTAATAAGCATAGTCATAGTAGAGATTCAGCTGCAAAATTATCTGTCTTTTATTTATATAGACAATGAAGATAATGATAAAGACTATGTGTTTATTACATATATACATATGCATACATATATAATATTTTGTTCCAAATTTCAAATCAAAATTTAGGTAATTATTGTCACTCTAATGAGCCACAGTTCATACATACATTGACTCAAAATAATTTTAATGACAAAATTAATATTGAGCAGCATGATTAATGAAACATTACGACATTGAACCTTTTCTTTCTAATCTCTTTTCTGTTGTTTGGTTTGACTTCCATAGTAAACAGATTTCTTCAACAGGCAAACTTAAGAGTTTCTTAAGTGCAATTTTTATTATTGTTTTTGTACAATGTTGCCTGTTTATTCTGAAAAATATGAGAAAGAAATAGATGAGGATATATAGCTTTGGAATAACTGTGGGTCCTTATCCAATAAGTCACCACAGATACCCTGACTCGTTTTGATGACAGTTTCCTCTCTTATGTGATTATAAAAACTTCAAGATACAAGTTGAGTAATATAACCATATTGAATATGAAAGCTTGAAAAAATGTGTAGTAGAGAGATGTTACAAATGTTACATAGCCTATTCACATATAAAGAAAGACAATGCAGATAATTTTCTTAATAAAGAATATGTGTGAGTACACTATATTCTACTGTATTGCATATTTTGGTTTGGTTTGTTTTTCTTTGTTTTAGTAAACTAAGAAAAACAATTTCAAGGTCGTTGTCAATGAAGACAAACAGCTATTTCCTCCTATAATTTAAATGTAGGGTTATCAAGCAACCACACTGTATATTATATTAACCTGTCTTTTCAAATACACAATATATTCTGGTTGTTTGTAACAGTATGGGTTATGTTATTTTTCAACTTGAAACATCATCAAAAATCATATATATACGTAGAGAACAAAATTGAGCAAAGAAATATTTGATATAAACCTACTGATGTAGGTTAAAGTGAGCATAGGAGCTAAATATAAAGATAGAATACAGATAGAAACAGATACAAATATATAGTTATATTTGTAAGAGTTATCTTCATGATAACATGACATCTTGAAAAATACTTCTTGAATTTGCTAATTTGAATTAAGTAATTACTTCTTTCATGGCAAATTAAATATAGTCACTAAAGCATGTTTATTTTATAAAGAGACATTGGATCATTTGGAGTATTGGTATCGCTGGGATACCCCATAACCACCAAACCTCAGTCCCTAAAAATAATAAAAGCTTAATTTTTGCTTATGCGACATGTCCAACATGGGTTAGATAGAAACATCTGCTTATCACATTCTCATCTAAGAAGTCCAGGATGAGGGAGAGTCCATTTTGGTGCTTTCATGACTGCCAAGGCAGCAGAAATAAAATGTGAGAAATTTTTTACTGATTTGTAAGTCTTCCACTTCAAAGTGACATGTGTCACTTCTACTCACAATGTGTTGGTCAGTAAAAGTCATGTGGTCACTTTCAACTTCAAGTGGGCAGGTACATGAATCTGGGAGGAAGAAACAATTTATTTGTTGAACAACACTAATGACTCTTTTAGCCTATCCTCTAAGTGACAAGTAGTTCTCAATGAAAAATATATGCACTCCTTTCCATTGGAAACAACCCCATTCAATCATAACATGAGGCACAAATTCTAATTTTTTTGCACTTGTGAGGAACATTCTTTAGCAAATAATAATACATAGTAGACACTACATCAGCTCATCTCTTGACAGATTTACTAATTAAAAAGGCAAAATATCTGTTCTCATTCCTCCAATATACGATGGGATAACAGACATAGGATGGTCATACAAAAAATATCATACAGAAAATGATATATAATGCATGGTAGACATATTCACTAGCATACAACTTGATTATTGAAATAATATTGTCAACTTTTATAATCACAAAAATAATTAAAAAAATTTTTTTTATTATACCTTAAGTTCTGGGGTACATGTGCACAACGTGCAGTTTTGTTACATAGATATACATGTGCCAGGTTGGTTTGCTGCACCCATCAACTCGGAAATCCTTGTGGGTAGATATTTTGAGAGCAATAATGTGGGTGCTCACTAATGTTCCTTATTAGGACTTGGTTTTATTACCAGGCTGTAGATCTTTGTTTCATTGTTCTCTGTGGACTCAGTTCCTCCCTATAAGAGATTATCCTGGTTGACCTCTATGCTTTTCTTGGGGGTGCTGAGCATCTTTCTCCATCCACTACCTACCCATGGATGAGTCAGGAAACAAGGATTGTTTTCTTAAATCATCGTAGAATGTTTTGAACGAGGCCCGTGATTTTCTTTTGCCATACACCTCCTGATTGATTTGATTGCAGTCACTTCCATATGACAACAGCCACTTACATAGTTAATTTTCTGGAATTATTTCTTAGATTTTATATAGTTCTATGTATTCCTCTCTCTCTCTTTTCTTTCCTTACTCATCTTTCTCTAATACCTCAATTATAAAAATCTTGGGCTTTTTGTAAATTTAGTCTTTTTTTCTTAATTGAAGGTTCCTCAGCACCCCATAATTGGACTTTTACTCTGAGACACTTAATCAGTAAGGGAGAATAAATGGAATAATATCTATGATCATGGATTAGAAGATTTAATATTGTTAAGTTGTCTATACTATTAAAAGTGCTATACAGATTTGATGCGAGCTGTTATCAAAATCTCAATGACAGTTTTTACAGAAATAGAAGAAACAATTCTAAAATTTATATGGAACCACAAAGGACTTCAAATAGCCAAAGCCATCTGAAGCAAAGAGGACAAAGTTGGAGGCATTACACTTCCTGATTTCAAAATGTATTACAAAGCTACAGAATTTAAAACAGCATGGTACTTGTATTAAGATAGATATATTGCCAAGAGAGCAGAATAGAAAGCCCAGAAATAAACTTACGCATGTATCATCAGTGATCTTCAACAAGGTCACAAAGAATACACAATGGAGAAAGGATAATCTCTTCAACAAATGGTGTTTTGGGAGAATTTGATATTCACATGCAAAAGAATGATATTAACTCAAAAATGGATTAAAGACTTAAACAAGGACCTGAAACTATAAAACTTTTAGAAGAAAACCTAAGAAATGCTTCATGACGTTGATCTTGGCAGTGAGTTCTAGGCTATAACACCAAAAGCACAGGCAACAATAGCAAAAAATGTACAACTGGGACTTCATCAAACTAAGAAGCTTCTGTACAACAAAGGGAACTATTAACACAGTGAAAGACAGCCTATGGAATGGGAGAAAAATATTCACAATCCACATATCTGCTCTGGGACTAATATCCAAAATGTAGAAGAAACTCCCACAACTCAATAGCAAAAACTACCAAATAACCCAGTTTAAAGATGGGTAAAAGACTTGAATAGACATTCCTCCAAAAAAGACGTACAAATTGCCAATAAGTATATGAAAAGATATTCAACATCACTAATCATGAGAAAAATGTCAATCAAAACCACAGCGAGATATCATCTCACATCTGTTTTGATGTTCAGTATAAAAAATAGATAAGTGTTGATGAAAATGTGGAGAATATTCAGTGCTAATACACTACTGGTGAGAATGTGAAATGGTGTAACCCCTATGGAAAATGATATGGAATTTCCTCAAAAATTAACAATAAAATTACAGTATGCATTCCCACTTCTGGGAATTTATCCAAAAGAATTAAAATCAGGATGTCAAAGAGGTATATGTACCTTCATGTTTACTGTAACATTATTTACAATAGCCAAGATAAAGAAACAATCTAAATGTCCATTGATTTGTGAGTAGATAAAGAAAACATGGTATATACATACGATGAAATATTTCAGCGATTAAAAAAAGAAAATCCTGCCATACAAAGCATGTATCAACTCTGAGATGATAATGCAAAATGAGATAAGGCAATCACAGAAGGACAAATATTGCATGATTCCACTTATATGAGGGTTCTAAAATATGGAAACTCATAGAAGCAGAAAGTGGAATGGTGGTTGCCAGGTGCTGAGGCTAGGGGGGACATGAGGATTTGCTGTTCAATCAGTGTGAAGATTCAGTTATGCAAGATCAATAAGTTCTAGAAGTCAGCTGTAGTACATCATTGTGCTTATAGTTAACAATATTGTATTGTACACTAATTTTAAGAGGATAAGTCTCCTGTTATTTGTTCTTACCACAGTGAGAATACAAAGCAAAACAAAATTAAAAACTAGGGGCCAAGTTTTCCCTCTTAGCCTTGACATCTCTTAGCCCGTTAATATCTGTTTTCTGCTAAACAAAAGGAAGAACTGTTTTTTTCTTTCTAGCTACTTATTCAGCTTTTTTTTACTTCAACATCACTTAAATATTTCTGTGTCTATTGAAAGACCAGTGCATACAATGAGTGTGCATATAATTTGACAGTGACCTCTTGCACTAGACTAATCAGTAAGACTGACTTTCCCTGATGTTGCTGTCAAGGACGATGCTTCCTTGTTTACTCATTCATGGGCATTGCTCTTGAAAAACGTATAACCATGTGAGTCATTTCTATGCTTCAGTGTAAAACAAGAATTTCCCCCCAAATTTTAGAGATTAATTCCACTACGTACAATAAAAGTAACCTTCAATCTGTTCTTCTAGTCTAAACATGCAGCTACAATTAAAGTCAGAGCCTGACAGAATTGTAAGGATAGAGTGTTTGGACATTTTCCAAGTGCCTACTTACTGTCTGTTCTTGCTTTGATTTCGCCATTTATAGCTCATAAATAGGGTGAATCAAAACAAGGCTCTTAATTCCTCCTTCTCTAGAACAAGAATCAGCAAACTTTTTATTTAAAGGACCAAATAGTACATATTTTTGACTTTGTGGATCCTATAGCGTCAGTCCCAACTGCTCAGCACCAGTGTTGTGCGAAAGCAGCATAGGCAATATGTGAACAAATGACCATGGCTGTAAACAAAATAAAATAATACCTTATTTACAAAAATAGGTGGTGGGCCTGATTTGGCCCATGGGCAGTAGTTTGGCAACCCACACTCTAGACCTGTGCTGTTCAGTAAGTCAGCCTTTAGACACATGACTATTTCTATTTAAATTGAATATAATTAAAATAACATTAAACATTCTAGTTCTCAGTCATCCTCACCATATTTCAAGTGCTTAATAGTCACGTGTGGCTAGCCACTCTCTATTGGGTAGTGCCTTAGAACGTTTCCATTATCACAGAACTTTCTGTTGGGCATCTCTGTGGTCTAGACCAGCTTAGTTGAAATTCTTTAGCAAGCTCTATGCTATGCACTGAATTCCTTCAATAACCACGAGTTCACCAGAAGATATGACCTACAGCCTCGGTTGACCATATTGTTTGGACTTATATTAAAGTTGCTGTCATTGACTCAGTATTTAAGGAACCAGAAATAAATTCTAAATACATCAATTGCCTTGGAATAACTATCCTTTTACACTCCCCACTATATGCCTGAGTGTTTACCTTAGTTTCTTAGAAAAGAAAGTTCTAAATTCTTATGAAGTAAATATGAAAGTCTTAATGGCAATGAATTCTCTCCAGAGTTCTTGGTCAGACATTATTTTAAGCTCTTTCAGTGCCTTTTTTTAAAGGCTAAACTATGCCATAGTTTTGGCTAGTGCCAAAGATTCTGATTCACAATATGTTCTTGAATTGAAATATGATTGCCTCCTGACCTTTCACTGTCATGGCTTATCCTCTCGAGTGGACTCCTTTTGCACGGATTTTTGTCAAAACCTTGTCAGGGTAATAAAACTTCAGCCTGGTTCCAGCAAACATGCCAGAATTTAGACCTCCAAATGAACGCTGTCCATGCCAAAAAAAGTTAGCTTGGAAGCTACGCATTTATTTCAGTGATGCTAACATTATTTTAAAGGTTTTAGAATTAGACTGTAAGAATTGCCTTCACAACATAAATAACTTATATTTTAGAAAGTACTCAATGCTCCTTAAATTATGATGTGGTTACATCCTTCTAAACTCTTCAAAATTGGAAAATATTGTAAATCAAAAATGAATTTAATACACCTAGCCTACCAAACATCATAGCTTGGTCAAACCTATCTTAAACATGCTCAGTTATTTACATTAGCCTACAGTTGGGAAAAATAATCTAATGAAAAGCCTACTTTATAATAAAATATTGAATACCTTGTGTAACTTATTGAATATTGTACTGAGAATGCAAAACAAAATGATTATATGGGTACTCAAAGTATGTTTTCTATGGAATGTGTGTCTATTTTACTCCATCATAAAGTCAAAAAAATCATAATCATGGTAAGTCAAGGGCCCTCTCTGTTTATTCAGCATTTGCTGACTGATACATTATACTTATATAGTGCATAGGATGTTCAAACATGAGAAAGAAACAGTTTTTAATCCTTAAGGAGCTTGCACAATAGGACAAATAGACACGTACTACCAAAACTGCAATGAAAGCAATAAATTTAGGTAATAGTAAAAAAAGTAACCCAAAGTTGTCCATTGAACGGGAAAATGGCAAAACTTAACATAAACTTTGGTATTGAAATATAAGATGTGACTACAGTATTAGTGCTTTGTCTCCGAAAATGATTCAAAACATTCAATAGTGTAATAGATGAGTAACATGAAATCCTTCTAAGTAATCACCTAGAAAAACATGTGTAATTTACATGTTGCATAGCCTTTGCATATTTGTACTAAGGTGTGTCATTATAATTTTGAATATATTAAAGTGGCATCCTTGTCTGGGGTAAATACCTGAGATTCACTGTCTTACAGACATGGAAAACTAGGATGCGGACACACAAAGAGTGAGTTTCAGAGTGGAAGTTTAATAGGTGAAAGAAAGAGAAAAGCTCTCTTGCAGACAGAGGGGTCCTGAATGGGTTTCCACTTCTGCAGTGAAATGAGGAGGTTTTATAGATTAACTTGAAGAGACAATGACTGATATACATAGGGTTCCAAAGATCAGTTCAATCAGATGTGCCATTTACACAGCATGTGAAAAGCTGGCCGCCACACCCTAATCTTTTATTATGGAGATGGGTTCTCTACCTGGGTGGTGTCATGTTGCCTGGTTCGGTACTGTACAGGTGAAGACAAAGAAAAGGAAAAATGGAGCCTCCATGTTGAACATGCCTGGCCTCCAGGTAGCCCTTTTCTATTGGCAAGCTGCTGGTACTCAGTCGTGCAAGCTTCCAGCTTGTTTATCTATGTCTGCAGCTCAAATTTTTAGGCTGCTCTTTTTTAGAAAAGAAATTATTTTGGAGCTGCTTTTTGTTAAAGGAAGCCTTGCTGAGGACTCCTTTACCCTCACTATCTGCCTAAATATTTTTTTTCTAGTTCCTGTATCAATATGAGTATCTAATACATAAACAAACAAAAATTATCACATTATACCTTGAACATTTTCTGTATCAGACAACTGGAATTATTGCTTTTAAAATTAAAGGGTTAAATAGCTGCTGGAATGATTGATTGAACAGTACAAGGAAAGACAATATACACGCATACACACATGTACACACACACATTAGAAGAAACAGACAGGATGAAAAGACGGCAGACAGGAGGCAGGACTAGCTTGAAGCTCCTGCTTGGACAGATGGAACAGTGTGTGGAGACTCACATCGTGAACATTTGCTCAAAGACCTACCATAGGAACATACCAGGAAAGTTGAGAGAATCCACAGACCCTTTGTAGGAAGTGGATTGTTGCTGCAGGCTCCCGGAGATACCAAAAAACTGTGAGTCACCTTGCTTTCCCAGCTGGGAGGCTGGTGGTCTGGGATAAGTTTTCAGCCCTGATCACCAACTGCCTGGAAATAGATTCATTGATGTTGGGAGGGCAAAGAGGGAGTGAGACCACCCTTTAGGACTGTGGGCTGCATGGGAATGAGGTGAGGCCTGTGACTGCTGGCTTTGCCTTACTTCCCTGGTGTATTAGTTCATTTTCACGCTGCTGATAATGACATACCTGAGACTGAAAAGAAAAAGAGGTTTTATTGGACTTACAGTTCCACATGGCTGGGGAGGCCTCAGAATCATGGCAGAAGGTGAAAGGCACTTCTTACATGGCAGAGATGAGAAAATAAGGAAGAAGCAAAAGCGGAAACCCCTGATAAACATGAGACTTATTCACTATCATGAGAATAGCATGGGAAAGACTGGCCTCCATGATTCAATGACCTCCCCCTGGGTTCCTCCCACAACATGTGGGAATTCTGGGAGATACAATTTGAGTTGAGATTTTGGTGGGGACACAGCCAAACCATATCATTCCCCTCCTGGCCCCTCCAAATCTCATGGCCTCACATTTCAAAACCATTCATGCCTTGCCAACCGTCCCCCAAAGTCTTAACTCATTTCAGCATTAACCCAAAAGTTCACAGTACAGTTTCATCTGAAACAAGCCAAGTCCCTTCTGCCGATGAGCCTGTAAAATGAAAAGCAAGCTAGTTATCTTCCTACAAGCTAGATACAATAGGAGTACAGGTATTGGGTAAATACAGCCATTCCAAATGGGAGAAATTGGCCAAAACAAAGGGATTGCAGGGCCCACGCAAGTCCAAAATCCAGTGGGGCAGTCAAATTTTAAAGCTCCAAAATGATCTACTTTGACTTCAGGTCTCACATTCAGGTCACGCTGATGGAAGAGATGGGTTCCCATGGTTTTGGGCAGCTCTACCCCTGTGGCTTTGCAGGGTGCAGCCTCCTTCCCAGCTGCTTTGACAGGCTGGCATTGACTGTCTGCAGCTTTTCCAGGCAAATGGTACAAGCGGCCAGTGGATCTACCATTCTGGGGTCTGGAGGATGGTGGCCCTTTTCTCACAGCTCCACTAGGTAGTGCCCTAGTAGGGACTCTGTGTGGGGGTTCCAATCCCACATTTCCCTTTCACACTGCCCTAGAAGAGGTTCTCCATGAGGGCCTTACCCCTGAAGCAAACTTTTGCCTGGGTATCCAGGCATTTCCATACATCTTCTGAAATCTAGGCAGAGGTTCCAAACCTCAGTTCTTGACTTCTGTGTACCTGCTAACTCAACACCACGTTGAAGCTGCCAAGGCTTGAGGCTTCCACCCTCTGAAGCCACATGAGCTGTACGTGGGCCCCTTTCAGCCATGGCTGGAGTGGCTAGAACACAAGGCACCAAGTCCCTAGGCTGCACACAGCATGGGGACCCTGGGCCCAGCCCACAAAACCACTTGTTACTCCTGGGCCTCCAGGCCTGTGATGGGAGGGGCTGCCTTGAAGGTCTCTGACATGGAGACATTTTCACCATGTTCTTGGGGATTAACATTAGGCTCCTTGCTACTTATGCGAATTTCTGCAGGCGGCTTGAATTTCTCCTCAAAAAATGGGTTTTTCTTTTCTACCGCATCGTCAGGCTGCAAATTTTCTGAGCTTTTATGCTCTGTTTCCCTTTTAAAATGGAATGCTTTTAACAGCACCCAAGTCACTTTTTGAATGCTTTGCTGCTTAGAAAGTTCTTTTGCCAGATACCCTAAATCCCTCTCAATTCCAAAGTTCCACAGATCTCTAGGCCAGGGGCAAAATGCCACCAGGCTCTTTAGTAAAACATAACAAGAGTCACCTTTGCTCCAGTTCTCAACAGTTCCTTATCTCCATCTGAGACCACTTCAGCCTGGAGTTTATTTTTCATATCACTATGAGCATTTTTGTCAAAGTCATTCAACAGCAATTTAGGAGGCTCCAAACTTCCCCACATTTTCTTGTCTTTTTCTGAGCCCTCCAAACTGTTCCAACCTCTGCCTGTTACCCAATTCCAAAGTCACTTCAACATTTTCAGGAATCTTTTCAGCAACACCCTACTATACTGGTACCAACTTACTGTATTAATTCATTTTCATGCTGCTGAAACAAACCTGAAACTGGGAAGAAAAAGAGATTTAATTGGACTTACAGTTCCACATGGCTGGGGAGGCCTCAGAATCATGGCTGAAGGTGAAAGACACTTCTTACTTGATGGCGGCAAGAGAAGAGTGAGGAAGAAGCAAAAGCGGAAACCCTGATAAACCCATCAGATCTCATGAGACTTATTCACTATCACAAGAATAGCATGGAAAAGACCATCAACCATTATTCAATTACCTCCCCCTGGTTCCCTCCACAACACATGGGAATTCTGGGAGATACAATTCAAGTTGAGGTTTCAGTGGGGACACAGCCAAACCATATCACCTGGTGACCTGTATGACTGAGAAGAGGCAGCCATAATCCCCCTGGGAACATAACTCCATTGGCCTGGGAACCACACCCCCCATCCCCTACAGCAGCCACAGCAAGCCCTGCCCAAGGAGAATTCGAGCTCAGACACACCTATGCCTGCCCCCACCTGTTGTACTGGAGTGGAGTAGGGCTGAGACTGGGGTTGGGCCTTCTATGGCAGTTGGAAGTCAGAGGTGGAGGCCCTGGTGGTCTTTCTCTACCTGCCCTGGTTGCCAAAGACAAAGGACATAACTTCTTGGGAGCTCTATGCCCTGCACACCACCCAAGAAACCTGAATACTTAACCAGGTGGCCCTAGGACAAGTTTGCATCCTCCCTATAGTACCACTGCTGATGTGCTCTTGAAAGCAACACCTCCTGGCTGGAGACCAACCGACACAAAACTACTGCACTAAACAAAAGTAAAACCAAGGACCCCCACAGAGTCCATTTTACTCCCCTGCTACCTCTACCAGAGCAGGTGCTGGTATCCACGGCTGAAAGACCTGAAAATGAATCACATAACAAGACTCTTTGCAGACATTCCCCAGTACCAGCTTGGAGCCCAGTAGCTCTCCTGGGTGGCTAGACCCAGAAGAACAAAAACAATCACTGCAATTCAACTCTCAGGAAGCCCCAACCCTAGGGGTACGGGGAGAACAGCACATCAAGGGAGCATCCCATGGGACAAAAGAATCTGAACAGCAGCGCTTGAGTCCCACATTTTCCTTCTGACGTAGTATGCCCAAATGAGAAGAAACCGAACAACCAATTCTGGTAATAGGACAAAACAAGATTCTTTAACACCCCTAAAAGATCACACCGACTCATCACCAATGGATTCAAACCAAGACAATATCTCTGAATTACCAGAAAAAGAATTCAGAAACTCGATTATTAAGCTAATCAAGGAGGCACCAGAGAAAGCTGAAGTCCAACTTAAACAAAATCAAAAACATGATACTGGATATAAAAGGAAAAATCTTCAGTGAAATAGATAGCTTAAATAAAAGACAATCACAACTTCTGGAAATCAAGGCACACTTAGAGAAATGAAAAACGGTCCAGAAAGTCTCAGCAATACAATCAAACAAGCTGAAGAAAGAATTTCAGAGCTCAAAGACAAGATTTTCGAATTAATCCAGTCCATCAAAGACAGAAAAAAATAAAAATAAAAAAAGAGAACAAAGCCTCCAAGAAGTTGGGGACTATGTTAAGCATCCAAAAATAAAAATATTCAGTGTTCTCAAGGGAAAAGAGAAGTCTAAAAGTTGGGAAAACATATTTGAGGGAATAATTGAGGAAAATTTCCATAGCCTTGCTAGAGATCTAGACGTCCAAATATAAGAAGCACAAAGAACACCTGGGAAATTAATTGCAAAAAGAACATCATCTAGGCACATAGTCATCACGTTATTTAAAGTCAAGACAAGGGGAAAAGTCTTAAGAGCTCTGAGGCAAAACCATTAGGTAACCTGTAAAGGAAAACCTATCAGAGTAACAGCAGATTTCTCAGCAGAAATGCAACAAGCTAGGAGGGATTCGGATCCTATTTTTAGCCTCCTTAAACAAAACAAGTATCAGCCAAGAATTTTGTATCCAAAGAAAGTAAACTTCATAAGTGAAGAAAAGATACAGTCTTTTTACAAACAAATGTTGAGAGAATTTGCCACTGCCAATCCAGCACTACAACTGCTAAAAGGAGCTCTAGATCTTGAAATAAATCCTGGAAATACACCAAAATAGAACCTCCTTGAAGCATAAATCTCACAGGACCTATATAATAATAACACAATAAAAAAAGTATTCAGGCAACAGATGGAATGATGAATAGAACAGTGCCTCACATCTTCATAATAATGTTGAAAGTAAATGGCCTAAATGCACCACTTAAATGATACAGAATGGCAGAATGAATAAGAATTCACCAACCAAGTATCTGCTGTCTTCAGGAGACTCACCTAACACATAAGGACTCCCATAAACTTAAGGTAAAGGGATGGAAAAACATATTCCATGAAAATGGACACCAAAAGCAAGTAGGAGTAGCTATTCTTATATCAGACAAAACAAACTTTAAAACAATAGCAGTTAAAAAAGACAAAAAGGGACATTATATGATGATAAATGGACTAGTCCAACAGGAAAATATCACAATCTTAAATATATATGCACCTAAACTGGAGCCCCCAAATTTATGAAACAATTACTACCAGACCTAAGAAATGAGACAGATGGCAACACAGTAATAGTGGGGGACTTTGATCCTCCACTGACAGCACTAGACAGGTCATCAAGACAGAGTCAGCAAAGAACAATGGATTAAACTATACCCTATAACAAATAGACAACATATTTTCAGAACATTTTACACAACAACTGCAGAATATACATTCTATTCATCAGCACAGGGAACGGTCTCTGAGATAGACCATATGATAGGCCACAAAACAAGTCTTAGTAAATTTCAGAAAATAGAAATTATATTAAGTACTCTCTTAGACCACAGTGGAATAAAATTGGAAATTATCTCCAAAAGGAACCTTCAAAACCATGCAAATACATGCAAATTAAATAACCTGCTCTTGACTGATTGTTGAGTCAACAATGAAATCAAAAAGGAATTAAAAACAATTTTGAACAGAAGAATAATAGTGACACTACCTATCATAACCTCTGGGATACAGCAAAAGTGGTGCTAAGAGAAAAGTTCATAGCATCAAATGCCTACATCAAAAAGTCTGTCAACCTGACCAACATGGCGAAACGCCATCTCTACTAAAAATACAAAAATTAGCTGGGCATGGTGGCAGGTGCCTATAATCCCAGTTATTCCAGAGGCTGAGACATGAGAATAGCTTGAACCCAGGAGGTGGAGGTTGAGTTGAGATTGTGCCATTGCACTCCAGCCTGGGAGACAGAATGAGACTTCGTCTAAAAAAAAAAAAAAAAAAAAAAATGGTCTGAAGGACACACCTCATGAAAGTGGAGAAATAAGAACAATCCAATCTCAAACCCACCAGAAGGAAAGAAATAATGAAGATCAGAGCAAAACTAAGTGAAATTGAAACAACAACAACAACAAAAAACAATATAAAGATAAATGAAACAAAAATATTTGAAAAGATAAATAAAACTGATAGAACATTAGCAAGATTAACCAAGGAAGGAAGAGAGAAGATCCAAATAAGCTCAATTAGAAATAAAAAGGGAGATATTACTACTGATACCAGAGAAATGCAGAAGATTATTCAAGGCTACTATGAACAGCTTTATGTGCGTAAATTAGAAAACCTAGAGGAGATGGATAAATTCCTGGAAATATACAACCCTCCTAGATTAAACCAGGAAGACATAGAAACTCTGAACAGACAAATAACAAGCAGCAAGATTAAAATGGTAATAAAAAATTGGCAGCAAAAGTCCAGGACCAGACAGATTCAGAAATGAATTCTATCAGACTTCAAAGAATTAGTACCAATCCTATTTACACTATTCCACGGGATAGAGAAAGAGAGAACCCTCCCTAAATCATTCTACAAAGCCAGTATCATCCTAATACCAAAACCAGGGAAGAACATAACAACAACAACAACAACAACAAACTACAGACCAATATCCCTAATAAATAGATGCAAAAATTCTCAGTGAAATACTAGCTGACTGAATCCAATAGCATATCCAAAAGATAATTCACCATGATCAAATGGATTTCACACCAGTGATGCAGCAATGGTTTAACATATGCAAATCAGTAAAGGTGATACACCACATAAACAGAATTGAAAACAAAAATCATGTGATCATCTCGATGCAGAAAAAGCATTTGACAAAATCCAGTATCACTTAATGATTAAAACCCTCAGCAAAATTGGCATGCAAGGGACATACCTTAAGGTAATAAAAGCCATCTATGACAAACCCACAGCCAACACTATACTGAATGAGGAAAAGTTGAAAGCATTTGCCCTGAGAACTGGAACAAGACAAGGATGCGCACTGTCACCACTTCTATTCCACGTAGTACTGGAAGTCAGAGCAATCAGACAAGAGATAGAAATCAAGGGCATCAAAATCAGTAAAGAGAAAGTCGAACTGTTGCTGTTTGCTGATGATATGATTGTATACCTAGAAAACCCTAAAGACTCATCCAAAAAAGCTATTAGAACTTGTAAATGAATTCAGCAAAGTTTCAGGATACAAAATTAATGTACACAAATCAGTAGCTCTGCTATACGTGAACAGTGACCAAGCTGATAAATCAAGAACTCAGCACATTTCACAATAGGTGCAAAAAAAAAAAAAAAAAAAAAAAGAAATATACCTAATCAATGAGGTGAAAGTTTTCCTTTACAAGGAAAACTACAAAACACTGCTGAAAGAAGTCATAGATGACACGAACAAATGGAAGCACATCCCATGCTCATAAATGGGTAGAATCAATATGGAAAAATGACGATATGGCCAAAAGCAATCTACAAATTCAATGCAATTGCCATCAAAACACAACCATCACTTCACAGAACTAGGAAAAACAATCCTAAAATTCATATGGAACCAAAAAAGAGCGTGCATTGCCAAAGCAAGGCTAAGCAAAAAGAACAAATCTGAAGGCATCACATTACCCAAATTCAAGCTATAGTATAAGGCCATAGTCACCAAAACAGCATGGTACTGGTATAAAAATAGGCGCATAGACCAATGGAACAGAAGAGAGAACCCAGAAATAAAGGCAAATACTTTCTACCAATTGATCTGCGACAAGTCAAACAAAAACATAAAGTGGAGGAAGGACACCCTATTCAACAAATGGTACTGGGATCGCTGGCAAGTCACATGTAGGAGAATAAAACTGGATCCTCATCTCTCGCCTTATACTAAAATTAACTCAAGATGGATCAAAGACTTAAATATAAGACCTGAAACTATAAAAATTCTAGAAGATAACATCAGAAAAACCCTTCTAGACATTGGCTTAGGCAAAGACTTCATGACCAAGGATCCAAAAGCAAATGCAACAAAAACAGTGATAAATAGATGGGACTTAATTAAACTAAAGAGCTTCTGTAAAGCAAAAGAAATAATCAACAGAGTAAATAGCCCACAGAGTGGGAGAAAATCTTCACAATCTATACATCTGACAAAGGACTAATATTCAGAATCTACAAAGAACTCAAATCAGCAAGAAAAATCAATGAATTCCATCAAAAAGTGGGTTAAGGACATGAATAGACAGTTCTCAAGATATACAAATGGCCAACAAGCATATGGAAAAATGGCCAACGTCACTAATTACCAGGGAAATACAAATCAAAACGACAATGTGAAACCACCTCACCCCTGCGAGAATGTCCATAATCAAAAAATTAAAAAATAACAAATGTTGGCCTGGATGTGTTGAAAAGGGGAACACTTTTACACTGTTGGTGGGAATGTAAACTAGTACAACCACTGTGAAAAACAGTGTGGTGATTCCTTAAAGAACTAAAAGTAGAGCTATTATTTGATCCAGCAATCCCATTCCTGGGTATCTACCCAGCGAAAAATAAGTCATTATATGAAAAAAGATACTGGCACGTGCATGTTTATAGAGGCACAAATTGCAATTGCAAAAATATGTAACCAGCCCAAATGGCCATCAATCAAGAAGTAAAGAAAATGTGATATATATAGATATATATATCTCATATATATATATCTCATATATATATCTCATATATATATATCTCATATATATATCTCATATATATATCTCACATATATATAATGGATATATATATAAAATGGATATATATATATAATGGATACATAATGGATATATATAATGTATATATATATACACATTATATATATATATACACACACACATAATGGAATACTTTTCAGGAAAATTGATACTTGCAGGAAACTTGATGCAGCCATAAAAAGGAATGAATTAATGGCATTTGCAGCAACCTGGATGGAACTGGAGACTACTATTCTAAGTGAAGTAACTCAGAAATGGAAAGCCAAACATTATATGTTCTCACTCATAAGTGGGAGCTAAGCTAAATGGATGCAAAGGCATAAGATAATACAATGGACTTTAGGGACTCTGGGGAAAGAGTGGGAGGGGGTGAGGGATAAAAGACTACACATTGGGTACAGTGAACACTGCTTGGATGATGGGTGCACAAAAATCCCAGAAATCATCACTAAAGATCTTATTCATGTGATCAAACACCACCTATTCCCCAAAACCTATTGAAATAAAAAAAAATAAACAGGCAGAGAGATACCAAAGAAGTAAATGGCCTCAAGGGCTTCCCAAGTTACTCATTTATTTGCTAGGTTTCAGATTAAAATTAATGATTTAAACATAACTATTTCTGGCCTCCATGTGTACAGTTAAGCAAAATGTGCTCATGCCATCCAAAGGAGCCTACCTGATGCAATAGAATTTCTAAACACGAATTTAAACATTACTCCAAAATAAAGCATAAGGAATGAGAAAAGCATATGCTGAGGTATAAAAAACAATGTCATGGTTTGTGGAAAAAAGAAAGCTATGATGACATGTCCTGTCCGTCATGGACATCCCTATTTTATGTAAGCTTTGTGTTTCTTTTTGACTATATTAGTAAATATTAACATTTAAAACAGAAAATATTGAAATCATAAATTTCTGTTAAAGGCATAACATTCCTCAATATCCTTCGAAATATTTACAAGAAAAGGGCAAATAAAAGATTGACAAAGAGTGTGAATATGCATGTCAGAGAGAGAAACTTTAAATGGTTAATATAAACATGAAATACAGAGTCTTAAACTACTTATCATCAGGAGAGTGAAGTTGAATACATGAGACCACTGTTTTTATTGTTGTTCATTACATGTCCAATAACACCCAATGTTAGAGGTGTGTGGTAGAACCATCACTCATATTCTAATGGCAGGAGGGTGAATTCTCATACAGATAATGCGCTACTAAACTTGCACTTGCTTCAAACTAAGAAAGGGGTAAATAATCATGTTTGTCTTTAGAATTCTCATCTACATTTCTCTTCTTTCAAGTATCCTATCTGGTAATAGCAGTATGCGAGTGGTAATGTGCCGCCCCATCAATGTTTTACTTACATGATACTTTTCAGGAAAATTGATGCTTGCTTTTTGGAGTCTACAGAAGTCTCATTTACTTCATTACTTAAAATCCAGTGATTTTAGTACCTGTGTTCATGCAGAATCTCAGATCCCTAGGCAATTTCCTCTTCTTTCAAAACAAAGTAATCTGGTAACATTTATTAGAATAAAAAATGCATATGTTTAGCTAGAAGTGAAACGACAGGGAGATCATTTGCTTTTCCTTCATATACCTCTTTACTATTTGAGTCATTAAAATGCTCATAAACAAGTCGTTATTAAAATAAAACTGAATGAACTGAGTCATAAAAAGTGATTAGTCTAATTCTACGAATCATAATTTAAATTAGCTACCTTCCTTGATTAAAATTGGTTATGACGCCAGATAGATAATGTTCCACTTTCTGTTATTATCACAGCAGCATAAAGGCAAGAGTAAGCATTTGTAACTTTTTGCTTTGAGCTTTAAAATTATGGTCAGTATTGGATGTGGGTAATCTTTTGATATTAATGTATGACAGTGATTCAGTTATGAAATGTTATTGCCAGAACTAGTAATTTGTAGTAAAGATACAACATTTTATTTCACCACTTTCCGTTTTCTTGCAGAAAATAAATCTTAGAGATAATAAAAAATTGACCAATTAATAGAGCCTTGATTCTTGATGCACAGTGCTTCAGATAATTGCCCACTCAACTCTCCAAAACCTTTCTTTTTCAATTTTCTTTGAATTATTTTTATTAAATCTGGAAGAAAGCCTCAGTGGGTATATTCATGGCTCATAGCCCTGATTGCTAATAGCAGCTTGTTAAATCTGCTCAGTAAATGGATGCACCTAAAAGCCCAAACTCATGAATCCAAGTTCCTGAACCAGAATTCCTATAAAGGGTCATGCAAAATGTAGATCAAATAAAAAATGTGTACAGACACAATAAGTGCTTCTTAGTTGTGTTATTTGACTGTAAGTATTTGTTGTTAAGGGAAAAATGAAAGGAGAAAACATATTAGTTAAATATTTTCCAATTTGAAATATGAATTGACTTCTACTTCATTTTGCTTAGAGATATTCCTAATTTTAAGTAAAAATATTTTAAGATTTTTCAAAAATATGCAATAACCATCTAAACCTTATTGAATAATTCAGAGTGATCCACATGGCACACTATTTAGTTAAGAAGTATATTTCCATTCCCACAATATTTGGTGAAGTCAGTGTGTGCAGAGATCATATGGTGAGAGAGGAAGCAAGAGAGAGGGAAAGCATCAAGCTGTTTTTCACAACCAGCTCTGAAAAGAACTAATAAAGCAATAACTCCCTATTAAGATGAGGACAGCAACAAGTCATTTATGAAGGATCTACCTTTATGAGCCAAACACCTTCTATTAGGCCATGCCTCTAACATTGGGGATCTAATTTCAACATGAGGTTTGGGGAGACAAACATCGAATTATAGCAGGGAGCCTTTTTGCAATGATTACCATTGATGTAATTTACAATGTAGAATAATGTCTTCTTCAATAGAGATTCTTAGGTAAATTTTCATATGGCTGTTGCTCAAACAGCTTTGATTCAAACCAGAAAAGGGTTATATAAATAATCATATTTATCTTTAGAATTTTCATTCTACATTCTTTCCTCCAACTAAGCATCCAATCTGATACCATGAACCATGTCAGTGGAAAAGGATCTCCAGTCAAGTTTCTAGTTACATGGTACTTTGAATCATAATTACATGGTTATTTTTTGAGGTGGAGGTGTCTTGGCAGTCCTGTTTACTTCACTATTTAAATTCCAGTCACTTTAGTGCTTCCAGAAGCTTATTCAGGATCTCAGACTCCCAGGAAGTCCCATCTACTCATTCCTAGTACTTCTGAGAATCTCTGGAGTCTCACAAAATGGTCGGCCAGGTCCCTGCCAAATATTATTTTGTCCACTGGGCCTCCCATCTCTTCTGCAGAGCCACTGAGCCTGCATTGAGGTTCTTCAGAGCCATCTTTCGGCATTGTGAATCACACACTATAGGAGTTCTCACGGTGTCAGCATGGTGCTGTTTTCTGCTCCAAAATGGAGAAAATGCTTAGTAACCTCATACATGAGGATCATTTATGACATAGAAACCAACGGTGACTTTCTGGGTATCCCAGTAAAGGTGCTGAAAACCAAATATGCTGATGGCTATATTGTTCTGCCTCTCTTACTCTATGTTTACCTTCCCTCCATGTGTTCTCAGTCCTCATCTTAAAAAAAAGATTCCAGCCAGATGCAGTGGCTCATGCCTGTAATCCCAGCACTTTGGGAGGCCAAGGTGGGAGGATCACCAGAGGTCAGGAGTTCGAGACCAGCCTGGCCAACATGGTGAAACCCTGCCTGTGCTAAAAATACAAAAATTAGCTGAGCACGGTGGCGGGTGCCTGTAATCCCAGCTACTTGGGAGGGTGAGGCAGGAGAATTGCTTCAACCGGGGAGGCAGAGGTTGCAGTGAGCCGAGATCGCTCCACCGCACTCCAGCCTGGGTGACGACAGAGCGAGACTCCATCTTAAAAAAAAAAAAAAAAAAATTCCTTCTGCTGGACTCTTGTTCCCTAAAATCAATCAACTCATATGTATAGAATCCTGAAGGCATCAGAGATCCTCACATTTAGATTCATAATGTATTAGAGTGATTTTATGGCATGCATATATCATATTTCCTGTTGAGCGAATGTAGTGAATTTTTCTTTCAAGAAAATAGCATCAGAAAACCTGGCTAGAGAACCTATCTGGAAGGCAAGCATCAACTCCAAAAAGATGTGATTTTCTAGCTTTGCTGTCAGAGAGTAAGATATTCTATGAATAGTTGTTAAATTATTTGATGCCAGTCTTTTTCAGCAAAAATCCACAAAAAAGTAAACTAATGGATACTAATGAATTTAAATTTGTTTACCCATAAACTCTCCTTTGTTTTGGCTCTTTTTCACCTATTTTGACATGTGTGGAATTAGAAATAAAAAAGTATGTATTTAGTTATTTTCTGTTAAATACAGTGATACTTCAGACTGATGTATTCCAAAAAAAATATACATTAATCCAGTTGTTCTGCCACCTGAATATATTTGAACTCCACATTACATTATTAACGTGCAACCATGGTATTCTTCTGAGAATATCCAGTGTGTTTTCTTTTACCATTAGTAGTAGAATAATATAGTTGACAAAATTCAGTAATCCTCAGTTATCTGAATTTTGGAAACACCACATATAATTCATTTCTGAATTAGTTTGCTCTAGAGATGGGGCTTGAAGAATTTTCATTCCTCAGAGGCTTGAATCTTAGTAAAAAATTGAATTTTAATTACTTTTCCTGAGTTTATTGGACTATTATTTTCTTATCTTTTACCGTCACTAAAAAAAAAAAAAAAAAAAAAAAAGCTTTGCATACATTTTTTGAAAGGGAAAATGTATCGGGGATCTTGCCCCGATATTCACATAGGTTCTTTTCTATTTTCCTTAAGCATCAGCCAGCTTGAGAAATAAAGGGACAGGGTACAAAAGAGAGAAATTTTAAAGCTGGGCATCCGGGGGAGACATCACATGTCAGTAGGTTCCGTGATGCCCCACAAGCTGCAAAAACCAGCAAGTTTTTATTAGGGAGTTTCAAAAGGGGAGGGAGTGTGTGAATAGGCGTGGGTCACAGACATCAAGTACTTTACAAGGTAATAGAATATCACAAGGCAAGTGGAGGCAGGGCGAGATCACAGGACCACAGGACCGAGGCGAAATTAAAATTGCTAATGAAGTTTTGGGCACCATTGTCATTGATAACATCTTATCAGGAGACTGGTTTTTGAGATCAACCGGTCTGACCAAAATTTATTAGGTGGGAATTTCCTCTTCCTAATAAGCCTGAGAGCGCTATGGGAGACTGGGGTCTATTTCACCCCTGCAGTCTCGACCATAAGAGACGGCTACGCCCATGGGGGCCATTCATAGGCCTACCCCCAGGCATGCATTCTCTTTCTCAGGGATGTTCCTTGCTGAGAAAAAGAATTCAGCAATATTTCTCCCATTTTCTTTTGAAAGAAGAGAAATATGGCTCTGTTCCGTCTGGCTCACCGGTGGTCAGAGTTTAAGGTTATCTCTCTTATTCCCTGAACAATTGCTGTTATCCTGTTCTTTTTTCAAGGTGCCCAGATTTCGTATTGCTCAAACACACATGCTGTACAATTTGTGCAGTTAACGCAATTATCACATGGTCCTGAGGAGACATACATCCTCCTCAGCTGACAGGATTAAGAGATTAAAGACAGGCATAGGAAATCACAAGGGTATTGGGGAAGTGATAAGTGTCGATGAAATCTTTACAGTTTATGTTTAGAGATTGCAGTAAAGACAGGCATAAGAAATTATAAAAGTATTAATTTGGGGAACTGATAAATGTCCATGAAATCTTCACAATCCATGTTCTTCTGCCATGGCTTCAGCCAGTCCCTCCGTTTGGGGTCCCTGACTTCCCACAACAAAAAGGACTAGTTGTCACAGGGATCTGGGATCAATAAAACAAGATTATGATTACAGTAATCTTCCCTTATCCACAGTTTGGCTTTCTATACCTTCATTTATCCATGGTCAACCATGGTCCAAAAATATTAAGATATTTTGAGAGACAGAGAAAGGCGGACACACACACACACACACACACACACACACACACGGAGAGAGAATATATTCACATAATTTTATTAAAGTGTATTGTTATAATTGCTCTATTTCATTATTAGTTATTGTTTTCCATCTTTTACTGTACCTAACTTTTAAATTAAACATTTCGTAGGTATATATGCGGTTTGGTGCTATTTGCAATTTCAAGCATCCCCTGGGGGTATCGGAATATATTCCTCACAGATAAGGGGGGACTACTGTATAAAATACAGTTAGAAATCATAATACTACTAGAATTGTTACTTCTCTACTGACTTTAAGTGTATTGAACTGACTAGTACTATAAACAGAACACTACTCATCAAGAGAACTTTTAACCTTTCCAATCAAAAAGGGTTTATTTTGGGTTTCATGTTGCATTTTCAAGGTTTAATTTTTTTCTGTCAATTTTTACTTTATTTATTTTATTATACCTTAAGTTCTAGGGTACATGTGCACAACGTGCAGTTTTGTTATATAGGTATTCATGTGCCAACATAATTTTTTTAAATGATAAAAACTTTATAGAATCTCATAGGCTAAATGATTTGCCTAAGGATGCACAGTCATTGTGCACTGAAACTGTCTTAAATCTAAGCCCTATGGTATGGAGGTCTGTCCTTATTCCATAAAGTGTAGCTGAAACATTTAATTGTGCTTGGAACTAATTGGAACTAATTAATTGGAACTAACTAATTAGTTCCAGTTAGTACTGGAATTAATAAAACTGGAATTAATTTGTCTCTGGTTTAAAAATATATGATTCAGAAGTCATTAATCTTGGATTGTTCTTATTTTTATTTGAAATTATTAGAAGAAAATAGTTATATAGTTTTAACTAATTTGATATAAAAGCATGTTTTACAGCTAGTACCTAGATGTTTCCCTTGAAATAGAGTTTATATTAGAAAACCTAACACAACATTTTCTGTACTGTATGGTACAACATTTTCAAATGTCACTATGTGGAGTTATAATAAATGATTGGTAATATGCTTACTAATGACTTGCAAAATTTATTTTTGGTAGAGCAGAAATGGTGACTAATTTATTTAGCTTCTGCTACTATAGATTAGCCTATTAATTTATTCAGTTGTTAAGATATATTTTAATTGTTTTAGTTTCCTAAAACAATGACAACAACAACAACAAACATGTTCTATATGAAGGTTATAATGAACTTACTAATAGGGTATTGACTACTTATTCTTTTCATTCATCTTCTGCTGGGAAGGTATTGATTACTGTCCTTTGAATCATTCTCAAATTGCTCCACATCTACCTAAAATGGTTTTTATGATGACTTCATATTACTTTCATTTTCAATTGTCTATAACAGGACTCAATAGAGAATAAAGAATGGTTCTATTTTTTTTAAAAATAGAAAATGAAAATATGCAAAGATGTTTAATATCTGTAAGAGATGATATTAATTTTAGGTTTGTTCAATAATTTCCATCATTAGAATATGTTCCTTGGAAATCACAGAATGAAGAATCTGATACGAAATGTTAATAACATCAAATGGAATAAATTATTTTCTATGTTATAATAATCTAATTTAACTAATACTCTAAGAAGGTAAGTTTTCTTCTGCAATTGAGGGATTTAACTTTTTCAGACTGTGTTGTCGATCATATTGAGGGATGTATTGATTCCCATAGGTTTTTCTGGTACTTTAATTATGGCCTTATGTATCAGAATGCTTTGCATCAAACATAACTATCTTGTTGTCTACCACAGTGAAGCTTCTGAAAAAATACAGTTTGTAAATTTTTTTTATTATATGACATCATCATGGATTCTTAAAAAAAAAAGGAAGCCAATCCTCATTGACAGATTTTTAACTACTTATTGCTGGTAGTCTTGTGTTCTTGGATACAAGTGCAAGTATAAACATAATAACTACAATCAAAGTAAAATAAAATCCTTTTAATTTTGGAAGTTAGTGGGTTTAAATACCATATTTTAAATTGAGAGGGAGGTAGATAGGTATCTGTAGCCTAAACAAAGCTTTAGTGTATGAGACAATTTTTAATTTTTTTGTTTATAATTTATTTGGGTACAGATTATGCTATATTCTATAAACATTCTATATTATATATTATATTATATTATATTATATTATATTATATTATATTATATTATATTATATTATATTATATATGCGCCTGTTGCTGAAACTATGAAGAAAGTTTTTGTTCGCTTCCCTTTTGAGGGATTTTTTTGAAGTATTTTTATCACAATATTTTCTTTTTATCACCTATAAAACTTCTTAATTTCAAGGAATTTGAGAATAAGAGTAGAGGTCAAAGTCTTCTCTTCGCATCTTACTGTTGAGTGAAGGAGACCATTGTGACTTTCTTTTGCAGAAATTCTCTTCTATAGAATTAATCTTTGCATATAAAATGGGAATGAGAGGCTATGCTACTGTCGCCACTCATGTTCACATGATTAGAAGATGTTTTGGTTCTTTAAAATATAGTATATTTCAATGACTGTTTTGATTGATAAAAATGAGTCTAATTTGAAAAGTATGTACTTGATTGATTTTACTATAAAAGACAATTTTTATAGAGGCAATAGCAAATAATATTATAATATATAATATGTCTTTTGAATTTCTAATCCTAAGAAACATACCTTTGAGCTAAGAAGAAATGAGATCTAATAACTCTCTTAATGGAGATTATATATTTTATGATTTTAAACATTACCATCCAGAAGGTCTTGTTTATAACCGAACTTCAATATGAGATAATTTTCTTTCTGGGAAGAAATAAGAAATAGCAAAACAGGCTGGGTGTGGTGGCTCACACCTGTAATCCCAGCACTTTGGGAGGCCAAGGTGGACGAATCACGAGGTCAGGAGATCGAGACCATCCTGGCTAACATGGTGAAACTCCCTCTCTACTAAAATTACAAAAAATTAGCCGGGGGTGGTGGTGGGTGCCTGTGGTCCCAGCTACTTGGAAGGCTGAGGCAGGAGAATGGCGTGAAAGCAGGAGATGGAGATCGTGCCACTGCACTCCAGCCTGGGCGACAGAGCGAGACTTTGTCTTAAAAAAAAAAAAAAAATAGCAAAACATTATTCAACATGTGGAATGTTTTATATTTTCATTATGGCTAAGAAGTATTATACGTTGCTTAATTTCCAAATATTTGTGGACCTTCCAGGTTTCAATCTTTTTTAGTGTTTTATGGTGATCTGAGAACATAATTTATATGATTTCTATTCTGTTAATTTTGTTAAGATGTGTGCTGTGGCCCAGAATATGGTCTATATTGGTGAATGTTTTATGAGCTTGAAAAGAATGTGTATTTGGCTAGTATTGGATGAAATATTTGATAAATGTCAATTAGATCAAGTTTACTGATAGTGCTGTATAGGTCAGCTATATCCTTACCAATTATCTGCCAGGTTATTGATTACTAATTAAGAGATGTTAAAGTCTGAACTGTAATTGTGTATTTCTCTCTTTTATTCCTTTCATTTACATTGTTTTAGCCCCACGTATTTTGATTCTCTTCTTTTAGGTACAGAAAGCTTTAGTATTGTAACATTTTGGAGAATTGGCCACTTTAACCTTATGTAATGCCCCCATTTTTCCTAATAATTCTTGCTCAGAAGTCTTCATTGCCTGATATTAATATAATAGCTTTCTTTTGATTAATATCAGCATGGTATATCTTTCTCTGACCTACAAAAGTCCTTATATTTAAAGCATTTTTCTTATAGACAAGATATTCTTGGATTTCTTAATCCACTCTTACAGTGATGTCTTTCAACTGGCATATTTAGATATTCAAATTTAAACTAATTATTGATATAGATCAATTAATATCTACTATTTTTATAACTGATTTTGTTTTTTTTCATTTTTCTTTTTTGTTTTCTTCTCATTTTCTGCATTCTCTGGTTTTAATGGAACAATTGAAAAAAATTCAATTTATTTCCTTTCTTAGCATATAAATTGTACTTCTTTAAATAATTAGTGGTTGATCTAAATGTGCAATATACACTTTAACCTAAATCTACCTTCAAACCATAATATGCAAGTTCAGGAGGAGTACAGATGTCTTAAAGCAAAATATTCTAAATTCCCTTTCTTTGTGATATTGCTGTCATTAATTTTATTTAATATATCACCCAATGCATTGTTACTATGAAAACTTTAAAAGTTATTTTAAAATCAATTAAGAATAAAAAGTTAAAAAATTCTTTTGGCTTTCATTTATTCCTTCTCTTTTGGCCTTCTGTTTTTCTTTTTGTAAATCCAAATTTCTAACCTATACTATTTTTCTTCTGTCTGAATTAATCATTTTAACATTTTCTTCAATGCAAAAGTCCTGGCAGTAAATTCACTCAGTCATTATTTGTCTGAGAAAGTCTTTATTTTTTATTTTGTTTTATTTTTGAAGGATAGTTCTGTAACAGCTCAAGGTTATTGGAGTTTTTATTCTTTCAAATTTTTAAATATTTCACTTCAATCTTTTTTACTTTTTTATTTTTTTAAATTGTACTTTAAGTTCTGGGATACATGTACAGAACGTGCAGGTTTGTTACATAGGTATATATGTGCCATGGTGGTTTGCTGCACCCATCAACCCGTCATCTACATTAGGTATTTCTCCTAATGCCATCCCTCCCCTAGCCACCCACCACCCCCCACAGGCCCTGGTGTGTGATGTTCCCTTCTGTGTCCATGTGTTCTCGTTATTCAACTCCCACTTATGAATGAGAACATGCAGTGTTTGGTTTTCTGTTCCTGCATTAATTTGCTGAGAATGATGGTTTCCAGCTTCATCCATGTCCCTGCAAAGGAAATGAACTCATTTTTTATGGCTGCATAGTATTCCATGGTGTATATGTGCCACATTTTCTTTATCCAGTCTATTATTGATGGGCATTTGGGTTGGTTCCAAGTCTTTGCTATTGTGAATAGTGCTGCAATGAACATGCATGTGCATGTGTCTTGATAGTAGAATGATTTATAATCCTTTGGGTATATACCCAGTAATGGGATTGCTGGGTCAAATGGTATTTCTGGTTCTAAATCCTTAAGGAATCTCCACACTGTCTTTCACAATGGTTGAACTAATTTACACTCCCACCAATGGTGTAAAAGCATCTATTTGTCCACATCCTCTCCAGCATCTGTTGTTTGCTGACTTTTTAACCATCCCCATTCTAACTGGTGTGAGATGGTATCTCATTGTGGCTTTGATTTGCTTTTCTCTAATGACCAGTGATGATGAGCTTTTTTTCATATGTTTGTTTGCCACATAAATGTCTTCTTTTGTGAAGTGTCTGTTTATATCCCTCGCCCACTTTTTGATGGGGTTGTTTGTTTGTAAATTTGTTTAAGTTCCTTATAGATTCTGGATATTAGCCCTTTGTCAGATGATAGATGCAAAAATTTTCTCCCATTTTGTAGGTTGCCTCTTCACTCTGATGATAGTTTCTTTTGCTGTGCAGAAGCTCTTTAGTTTAATTAGATCCCATTTGTCAATTTTGGCTTTTGTTGCCGTTGCTCTTGGTGTTTTAGACATGAAGTCTTTGCCCATGCCTCTGTCCTGAATGTTATTACCCAGGTTGTCTTCTGGAGTTTTTATGGTTTTAGGTCTTATGTTTAAGTCTTTAATCCATCTTGAGTTAATTTTCATATAAGGTGTAAAAAGTGGTCCAATTTTAGTAAAATAATTGATTTTCAGTTTGTTCAGATTTTCCATATCATAAAGATGAAAATGGAGACTTACTAAGTCTTTATATGTTAAAGCTTAAATGAGAAGTTTCTTATTATACTTGCAAATTTGCATTTTCCTTGGTACAAATGGGATTGAGTGCCTTTCCCTATGTTTAAAAACATTTTTTTTAAAGTTTTGTCAATTCCCTGTTTAAATGCTGTTTCTCTTCAAGTTCTCTATTGCTCCATAAATATAACTCCCCAAGTTGGTGTTTAAAACTATAGTTTGTTATCTATTTTATTTTTCTGGGGTTGACTGGGCCCAATCCAGCAGCTTTAGGTTGGTATTTTATGCAATTGTAGCCACATGGCAGCTCGGGAGCTAGGGCTAGAGTAATCTGAAAATTTATCTGGCATGAATGTCCAGAATAGTTTATTTACATCTGGTTGTTTAGTACTTGCATAAGTTTTGTATTGTTGCCATACCAAATTACCATTAACATAGTGGCTTAAACAACACACATTTGTTATCTTACAGTTTTGTAGGTCAAAAATCTGACATACCATTCACTGGGCTACAACCAAATTGTTGATAGAGGCAATCAGTAATTGTCTAGAGACTCCTTTAAATTATTAGTGCCTCCTTTCTGGAGGTGCTAGGCTGGGGTTTTGTCTATTTCCTGCTTACTTGGGCTATTGGCAGAATTCAGCTCTCACTGACTCAGATTTTTACCTCAGCTATAGGTTAAGGTTTCTGTTTTCTTCTTGGCTGTCGGTTTAAGTGAGGACCTTTTGTAGCTCACTCTAGAAGCTGCCCATGTTCTTTGTCTCATGGCCCTCTTCTTCCATTTTCAAAGACAGCAATGTCAGGCTGAGTCTTATCTCTGTATCTTCCTTTAAATCTATCCTCTTTTTACTTTTATTGCATCTCTCTGACTCAATGTTTGACCTTCCTCTTCCATTTGTAAAAGCCTAATAATCCAGAATAATATATCTATTTTAAGGTTTATATTCTTAGTCCCATATGCAAAGTTGCTTTTACCATGTAGGGTAACATAATCACATGTTCTGGGGATTAGAGCACAGACATTTTTGGGGACCATTATCTGCCCATGATGTATTCATTGCCACTCTTTGTCCACATGGCATCTTGTATTTCAAGACCATGTCACAAGGCTTGCCTGTCTTTTCTTTTTTTATTTTAAAATTTTGGAAAATTTTATATATTCAGTTGACACATGTTCAGGTTTCTTACATGGATATATTGTGTAATTTTAAAGTTTTGGCTTGTAGTGTACCAATCATCCAAACAGTGAACATTGTACTAAATAAGTAATTTTCAACTGCTATCTACCTCTTGATCCCCCTTCTTTGAGGTCTCCAGTGTCTAGTATTTCTCTCTGTATGTCCATGTGTGCCCATTGTTTAGCTCCCACTTATAAGTGAGGATATGTGATATTTGGTTTTCTGTTTTTCAGCCATTTCACTTAGGGCAGTGGCCTCCAGCTTTATTCATGTTTCTGCAAAGGACATGATTTTATTCTCTTTTATGACTGCATAGTAACTCCTAATGTGTATATGCCACATTTTGTTTATGCTATCATCTAAATGTCCTAAGTTGATGGACACTTAGGTTGATTCCATGACTTTGTTATTGTAAATAGTGTTGCAATAAACTACAAGTGTGGAGCCTTTTTGATATAGTGATTTCTTTTTTTTCTTTTTTTTTTTTGCAGAGATAGCCAGTCATGGGACTGCTGGATCAACTGGTAGGTACTATTTTTAATTATTTGAGAAATCTCTTATTGTTTTCCATAGAGGTTGCACTGATTTACATTCCCACCAATAGTGGATAACTGTTCCCTTTCCTCTGCATCGCTGCCAACATCTGTTGTTTTTTGACTTTTTTATGATAGCCATTTTGACTGGTGTGAGATGGTATCTCGTTGTGATTTTAATTTGAATTTCCCTGATAATGAGCAATTTTGAACGTTTCTTCATGTATTTATTGGGCAATTGTATGTTTTCTTTTGAAAAATCTCTGTTCATGTCCTTTGCCCACTTTTTAATAGAGTTGTTTGTTTTTTCTTGCTGAGTTGAGTTCCTTGTAGATTACTGATATTAGTCATTTGTCAGATGCATGGTTTGCAAATACTTTTTCCTATTCTGTGCATTATCTCTTTACTCTGTTGCCTATGTTTTTTGCTGTGCGGAGCTTTTTAGTTTAAGTCTGATTTGTCTGTTTTTGCTGCATTTAATTTCGAGTTATTAGTCATAAATTCTTTGCCTAGACCAATGTCCACAAGAGTTTTTCCTAGGTTTTCTTCTAGGATTTTGATAGTTTCAGATCTTACATTTAAGTCTTAAATACATTGTGAGTTAATTTTTGTATATATGGTGACAGATAGGGTTCCAGTCTCAGTCTTCTGCATATAGCAATCCAATTTTCCCAGCATCGTTTTTTGAAAAGGGGATCCCTTCCCCATTGCATGTTCTTGTTAACTTTGTTGAAGATCAGGTGGTCGTAGGTAGGTGGCTTTGTTCCTGGGTTCTCTATTCTGTTCCATTGATCTTTGTATCTATTTTTGTACCAATACCATGCTGTTTTGGTTACTATAGCTTGTAGTATAATTTGAAATCAGGTAGGGAAATGCCTCCAGCTTCATTCTTTTTGTGCAAGACTGCTTTGGCTATTTGTACTATTTTTTAGTTGCATATAAATTTTAAGATTTTTTTCTGATTCTTTGAAATATGAGATTGATAATTTGACAGGAATTGTTACCTGTAGACTGTTTTGTACAGTATGGTCTTTTCAGCAACATTGATTCTTCCAATCCATGGGCATGGGAAGTTTCTTCATTTGTTTCTGTCACTTAGGATATCTTTAATCAGTGTTTTGTATTTCTTGTATAGATCTTCCACTTCCTTGGGTTAAATGTTTTTATTCCCAGGTATTTTGTGCATGTTGTGTATATTGTAAATGGAATTGAGTGCTTGATTTGGTTCTCAGCTTGAACATGGTGTATAGAATGGTACTGATTTTTGTACATTAATTTTGTATCCTGAAATTTTACTGGGGTAATTTTACAAGTCTAGGAGTCTTTTGGAGGAGTCTTTAAGGTTTTCTAGGTATAAGATCATGTCATCAGAGAACAGAGATAATTTGACTTCTTCTTGGAATTTTAATTCTTTTTCTTTATTCTTCTTGCCTGATTGCTTTGGCTAGGACTTCCAGTACAACGTTAAATAGAAGTGGTGAGAATGGGCATTCTTATCTTGTTCCAGTTTTTAAGGAAGATGCTTTTGACTTTTTCCCATTCAGTATAATGTTGGCTGTGGGTTTGTCATATATGTCTTTTAGTATTTTGAGATATCCTCCTTTGATGCCTAGATTATTAAGGGTTTTTTTTAATAATAAATGAATGCTACATTTAATTGAATGCTTTTTTTCTGTATCTATTGAGATGATCATATGGTTTTTGTTTTTCATTCAGTTTATGTGGTGGATCATATTTATTGATATGCATATTTTGAACCATCCTTGCATCCTGGAATAAAACCCACTTAATCAGGATGTGTTATTGTTATATGCTTCTGGATTTGGTTTGTTAGTATTTTGCTGAGGATTTTTGCATCTATGTTTATCAGGGATATCGGCCTACAGTATTTTTGTTGTTGTTGTTGTTGTGTCCTTGCCTGATTCTGGTATCAGGGTTACGCTGGTTCTGCAGAATGAGTTAGGGAGGAATCCCTTCTCCTCAATGGTTTGAAATAGTTTCCGTAAGATTGGTAGGAGCCCTTTGTATGTCAGGTAAAATTTGGCTGTGAATTCATCTGGTCCTAAGCTTGTTGTTGTTGTTAGGATAATTTTTATTACTGCCTCAATTTTATTACTTGTTTTTGGTCTGTTCAATGTTTATATTTCTTCCTGTTTCAATCTTGGGGGGTTGTATATTTTCATGAATTTGTCCTTTTCCTTTAGGTTTTCTAGTTTGTGCATGTACAGACACTCACAGTAGTGTCTGATGATATTTTGTATTTCTGTGATATCTAATGTAAAGTCATCTTTATTTCCGATTGTGCTTATTTGAATCTTCTGTGTTTTTCTTGGTTAACCTAGTTAGCAGTCTATTAATTTGGTTTCTCTTTTCAAAGAACCAACTTTTCATTTCATTGATCCTTTGTATCCTTATTTTGGTCTCAATTTTACTTAGTTCTGCTGTTGTCTTTGCCATTTCTTTTCTTCTGTTATTTTGAGGTTTGGTTTGTTATTGTTTTATTAGTTCTTTGAGGTGTGGCATTAGGTTGTTAATTTGAGATAATTGTTTCTTTTTGATGTTGCCAAGTAATGCTACAAACTTTCCTCTTAGCACTGTTTTTGCTGCATGTCAGAAGTTGTCATATGTTGTGTCTCTATTTTCATTCATTTCAAAATTTCTTTTATGATTTCTTGCTTTAATTTTATCATTCACCCAAAAATTGCTCATCAACATATAGTTTAGTTTTCATGTTTGTATAGTTGTGAGAGTTCCTCTTGGTATTGACTTCTAATTTTAATCCACCTACATCACTTGCCTTTCTAAGGGAATGGTTATACCAAAGTTATAACACTTTTTACCTGGTAGCTTGCTTCCAAGGAGGAACTCCCCTAGAACCCTGAAGAGTCAGACAGTAGAAGCTGCCAGATGATTTTGGCAGTATACCAAGAAATAGCACAGCATAACGTACCTTCTATAATCCTATATGGCCGAAACAGCCACAAGACCTACCCAGATTTGAGAAAATGAAGACAACAGATCAACATCAACTCTCTTATTTGTGAAGTCAAATTGTGGGATGGAAATATGTAATAAGCTACAATTTTCATTTCCAATTGCTGTGTAAAAATCTACTCCCAAATTTAGTACCTCTAAAACCAGTCTTATGATTTTTATGGGAGCAGTTCTCTCTTGAGGCAGTCATAGTTAGATACTAGATGAGACTTCAATAATCTGAATTCTCATCTAGTCTAGATATCCAAGATGGTACACTCACATGGCTGCAGTTGATGTTGGGTTTTTGCTAGGAGCTCAGTGTGAGCTACTGCCTGGCGTGTCTACACTTGGCTGCTTCATGTGGTTTGAATTTGAGAATGAGTGTTTTAAGAGACCCAAGTAAAAACTGTAAGACTTTATAACTTCACCTTGGATGCCTCAGAAGGTCATTTGATCTGCATTCTATTGGTAAGTCAAAGGATTTGGGTCAGCTTAGATTCGAGGTGAGGAGAAAAAGGCCTCTGGATGGGGTTGTGGAAAAGTCAGTGCAGAAGAGCATATGGAGTGGGAGCTACTCTTGTTACCCTCTTTGGAAAATATAATTTACCATGTATTTTGCTCATTTTTGTGTTTGGTTATTGTATTTTTCTAACTTTTTATGGAGGCTCTTTTTGTATTGTTGTGGTTATCTATTGTGTCATAAACCACCTTGAAAGCTCAATGGCAGATCAATAATTTATAATTATCTTTTTTGGTTTTGAGGGTTGATGAACACAGCTGGGTGGTTTTTGTTGGGTGTTTATCTTGTTATGGCAGTCAGATGACATCTGGGACTATAGTTATCTGAATACTTATTTATTTACATAAACAGCTAGGGGCTACTCAGGTATCTCTCTTCAAGCAGTTTCTCAGCATGGCCAGTTTAGGCTTCCTCACCGCCATGGGGGCCTCAGGGCTCCAACTGATCAGGGCAGAAAGTGCTGATCTTTTTAAAGGAAAGGGCTGAAACAGGCATAGCATCACTTTTGCTTAACTATAGTTTTGAAATAATCATTTGTCAGTCTGGAGCCGAGGGGAGGGGAAATATACTGTCTCTGAAAGGAAGGAATGTTAATAAACTTAGAGCTATCTTCAATCTGTTACATGCATAAAGAAAAACAGAAAATAGCTCCTTCCTTGTTATGTGAGTTGCAAGTGATTTTTCAAGTTTGTTTCTTGTCATGGTTTTTTTTTGTACTCAGCAAACTAAAAAATAATAATTTGTGTTCACATCTACTTATATATTTATAGTTCTTTGTTTTGTGTTTAGAAATACTTTTCTCATTCGTGACTTACTTTTAAAAAATTCTTACATTTTCTTCTAATGCTGTTACGGACTTCTTTTTCTGTGTTTAAACCTTTGAACCACATGTAATTTATTTTTCTTTATGTTTTTTTTATAAATATACTTAAAAATTCTTGGGACTACTTTGTGTTTTCAATATTACTTATTAAGTAGTATATCTTCATTCATCCCACTAATTTTGTTCTCTTATAATCAAAAATCTTTATGAGTCTAATCCATTTTGAACATTTTCATCTGTTCTTTTGATCAATCTATTCATGTACAAGAAAAATGGTTTTAAAAATTGTGGTTTTATATCACCTAGAAGGTATATATTTCTCAATATGGTTCCTTGTCAGAATGTTCTTTGAAATTCTTGCTTATTTATTTTTCCCTTAAAATATCAGAATTAGTGTCTCTGGTTCCAAAAAGTTCTAAAAATTAACATGTTCCTTTTTTAGAGAAAATGTGTATTTTTTTATTTTTATTTTTTATTTTTTTGAGACAGAGTCTCACTCTGTTGCCCAGGCTAGAGTGCAGTGGCGCAATCTCGGCTCACTGCAAGCTCTGCCTCCCGGGTTCACGCCATTCTCCTGCCTCAGCCTCCCGAGTAGCTGGGACTACAGGCACCTGCCACCACAGCTGGCTAATTTTTTTGTATTTTTAGTAGAGACTGGGTTTCACTGTGTTAGCCACGATGATCTCCATCTCCTGACCTTGTGATCTGCCCACCTCAGCCTCCCAAAGTGCTGGGATTGCAGGTGTGAGCCACCACGCCTGGCCAAAATGTGTATGTTTTTTAACATATAATGCACCTATCCAAGAAGGTAGTATGACTTTCCAATTATTTTTCTGATTTGTGATGTTTATTATTAAAAGGAAGAGGTGAAATTCATGATATTTTGTTCTTCAGCCTCTTAAATTTTGTTTTACATGGATATTATACATGTTTTGTTTAAATTATTCCTGTAATTCTCTTTTTATCCTAGTTATTATTATTTTCTAATAAAACCACCGAGTATGTTATCATTTGTATATATTTTTCTCAGACATACTTCTGATTTCTTTATTTATTATCTTTTTTTAGTTTCTTTTAGTTTTCTGAGTAAAAAATTATATTATCCTAAATAATAGTAATTTTTATCTCTAAAAGTATACATTTAAAAAAATTTTAAATGACACAATTTTCTCAAGTATATTTGTCTACTGGGGTGGAAGGACATATCATCTTCAAATGGAAATGTTTATATGTGCATATAATTAAATATCACATATTATTCATAACATGAATTTACCACTGGAGTTTCATTAATTTGTGTTTGGAAACATTTGATCCTGTCCAACTTCTGTGTTTTACATATGAGAGAAGAAAGATTTAAGAATTTAAGTGACCCAGTGGAAACTTGCTACCTAGTTATGACTGAGAATTAGGGTGACTAAGTCATCTGGGTCAGAGGGAATTGACACAGCGTATCTCTACCTACTATTCCTTCCCTTAGTTATACTTTCTACCTCAATTAAATGAAACTGCTTTCAATCCCTTGCCCTGGCTCCATGCCTTTGCCTGTGTTATTCTTCCTGCATGTGGTGCCTCTCTCTCATATCCATACTTCTAGTCTCTCCCCAATCATTTTGAAAACTCCCATCTTGTTTTTATCATCCTTCCGTGCTCCTCACTCTCCACAAAATACAACACTACCCTCGCAAACCAAGTATTGCTGTGTACCTTTCTCATGGCTCATATCGTTTTGTAACTTATGCTCACTTGTGTGCATGTATTACATTCCTTTCTAGGCCATATTTTACTTGTTGTGCTCAGTCTTGTCATACTTCCAATTTTTAGCACGGTGCATTGAACATAATAGAAAACTGAAGATGATTCTTGAGTTAACGACTAATAACATTCATATTTATTGAGCCATTATGTATACATGTCTAATCTATTTACAACAAAATTTATGTGCAAGTACACAGATTTATACACATACCTCCATACATATACATATGCAGATACAAGCTCTAGTGTTGATAATTTTCAATATATTTAAATCATCAATGAAGGTGTTCTTATATAATATTACTGATAAGAAAATTATATTCAGTGTTTCGGAGGTCAGTATATTCTGACATTAGCATGTAAAATGGATATTAACATTATGTAGATAAATGTCTTTTGTAAATTTATTATAGTAAGGAGAAGCATTGCATGTTTCAATATTTGTAACTGATTATCAGAAAATGTAAAATTTTTAAAATAAAATGTTTCAAAAAACACATTTTATTTATAAATCTATACTTAGAGAAACACTGTATATGGGTAACATATAACTTACTAGAGAATCATAATCACATTGTCATATTTTTTCAAGGCTTAGGTCATTGCTTACAATGGAAAGTTTCCTGCTATTAGTACAGTATAAGAACAGGAGGCAAATTCTGTTAATTAGAAACAAAAAATTCTATAAATGAGTGATAAATATGATGAGAACACATTAAATGCAGATGGACTTGAGAAGTGCTAGCACTCATGATGAGAGTTTCAAGTATGTTTTATCACAAAGGAATAGATTGGAAAAACCTGAATACATTACCTGTCCAGGTGGGCAATAAATAAGATTAACTTCTTATACAAAATGTATTTTCTATCAAAAAAGGTAGGTTTTTTTTACTTGACTTATTTAAATTAATTTTCTTTACGGAGTATGCCATCTGTTACTCTGACATGTTATATGGTAAAAGGGCATTCTGGATGCTGCTCTATGCCCCAGTAAGCATTCTTTTCATTATTCACAAAGTCAAAATTGAGAATATATCACCTGTACTATCACATGCCTTTCTCAAAACTCAACCATTTGAAGAGTAGCCCCAAATGAGAATTTTTTTGATATAAAATATCTGAAAAAGATTTTATTCTGTTTATGTGAACATTTTTTATAATAGATATATTTCCTTCTTGGTACTTAACCAAGGGTTCAGAGGTAGATTAAGTTTTCTTCCCTATTTATTTTGCAGGAGAGTTTATTTGTACTTTATTTTTAAGGAAAAGTATTCGCTAACTATTAAGTAAATTTCTATTTGTCAAAAGCTGGTAGTAGTATCTGTTAAGGAAAACCATATACATAATCTAAGACCTAGAAATCCAATAGAAATGTGTACATATAATCACCAAAAGTTATGTAGTAGAATGTTCACAATAGCCACATTTGTATTAGTCTCAAATTGAACACTATCCCAAATACCTGCTAAGAGAGGAATGGGTAAATATATTATAGTGTCCTCACAAAATGCAATGCCATACAGCAATGAAAATGAACAAACTATACTGTACGTAATAATCTGGAGGGATCACACACACATAAATGATGAGTGAAAGGACCCAGATGCAAAAGCCTACATATTAAATGGGTCTATGTAAATAAAGTTCAAAACAGAGAAAAATAACCTGTGCTGTGAGAAGTGAATATAGTTGGGGTAGTGTCTGGAGGAGGCATTTGAGGGACCTTTGATGCTGGTATCGTAGTAATGCCTGTTATGGGTGTTCATTAAATAAGTATACTCTGTTAAAGAAAGTCATTAAGCTTTTGAACTTATGGTATGTGTGCTGTTCTGTATATATATTTTAATTTAGTAAAAACTTTAAAAGTACTGCCAATTAGCTGGAAAATCAGATTTCTATATTTACAATAAAGTTTTTACGGCCACTTACTGCAAATGGCATAATTTACTAGTCAACAAATTTAAAAAGTAACTTTACCTTTGTCAAGAATGAAATTATAAATGCTATTTATATAGGAATAACATGATCTCCTGTAGAAATCTAGAGCAAAAAAAGTATAATGATATATATTTATGGTATTTTCAAATTTACAGGGCGGTTTCAAATACATTATTTAATTTTCTCCTCATTCCTATGTTTGTCAGGCAAAGGAGAGACTATTCCTATTTTTGGGAAGAAAAGGACTTTGATTCTATTAAGTTTATGGCACCTGCTTAAAAATAATGTTTGTAAAGCTGCTATAGTCACAGTATAACTTAATATTATAGAAAATTCTTTGGTGAAAAATAATTTGATAAAATTTACATAACATTGGCAAAGGTGTTGCTGCTCAAATTTATGTGAGCTCTCCAAGTTTTCCCTGTACAGTTATGAACATATTTTAAGATGTTCTGGTTTGAGGCTAAAATAATTTTCTGTTATTTGTAGTTTTGCATTTAAGAAAGTTTTCTAGGCCCTAGATTGAATGAACAGAACATATTTGGAGAAATTATCTTAACTTTTATATTTTCCATATATGTGGATAATCATTAGCTTTAATGAGTTATTTCATAAATATTCTGGACAAACTCGTATCTCATTGAACTTTAATAAGCAACTCACCCTGATGATATAAAGGTGAATCATAAGTTTCCATTATGAGATAGAAGCTTGAATTTCTGTGACTTAATCCTGACACCTGTTACACATTTGTCATTCCTGCAGTTAAAATGGAAACATCTGTGGCTATAATTACAGAGACAACAAGACCTGGGCTTAAATGACATGATTGGAATTATGGTTCCAGTTTTATTTCTCCTCAGTTGGATATTCTATTAGACCTTTTAATTATATGTCATCCCTCTCGTAAAATTGAGAATCACCGACACTTTTTACAACCTCCTTGTTCTCATATGTAAAAATCTGTTGTTATGATTAAGATCATGCATGAAAAGTATAACTGTACCTCATTTTTCCTACTTACTATCACTGGTAATGCCTGTTACTTACTATCACACATTAAAATTATTATCCTCAGCCGGGCGCGGTGGCTCACGCCTGTAATCCCAGCACTTTGGGAGGCCAAGTCAGGCAGATCACGAGGTCAGGGATCGAGACCATCCTGGCTAACACGGTGTAACCCCGTCTCTACTAAAAATACAAAAAAAATTAGCTGGGCGTGGTGGCGGGCACCTGTCGTACCAGCTACTCGGGTGGTTGAGGCAGGAGAATGGCGTGAACCCAGAAGGTGGAGGTCGCAGTGAGTGGAGATTGCGCCACTGCACTCCAGCCTGGACCACAAAGCGAGACTCCGTCTCAAAAAAAAAAAAAAAATTATTATCCTCAGCATTGAAGATAGATATTAGGAGCTTAATAAATCCTTGGTGAATAAGTCATTAACAATTGTTCTAAAATATCCTCTAGTTTTATCCGTAAGAAACAGAGGATATGGCTGGTCTAGGAAAAGTATCCTAAATAATTCTATGGTGATTGCATCTACATAAAAAAGAGTTTTTACCCATTGTTCAAATACAGAACATTTCACAAGAGGTTTTTTAAACTAAGCATTTTATTTTATAACAGTTTTAGATTTACAAAACCTACAATTTTGTTACACATATTCCACAACCAGATTTCCCTATTGCCAACACCTTACATTGTTCCGATATATTCATCACAAGTAATGAACTAATATTAATAAATTATTATTTACTCAAACCCATACTTTATTCAGATTTAATTAGTTTTTCCTTAATGAGATTTTTCTGTTCTGAGGTACCATGTTATCTTTAACCATCATATCTTGTAAGGCTTTTCTTGGTAAAGACAGTTTCTCAGACTTCCTGGTTTTGATGACCTTGATAGTTTAGAGAAGTAATTATCAGGTATTTTGTAGAAGGTCCCTCAAATTGGTTTTGTCTGATGTTAGTCTCTTGGTTAGACTGAGGTTATATGGTTTTGGAAAGAAAACCACAGAAGTAAAGTAGCATTTGCATCATGTTATCTTGAGATTACATTCTATCAATATGCATTACCACTGTTGATATTAACTTTGACACATGGTGGTGGTAATGTTTGCCATGTTTCTTCATTGTAAAGTTATTACCCCCTTTCCATACTCTACTGTTTGGAAGCAAGTCACCGTGTGACCCACATTTAAGGAGCGCAGGGTTATGCTCCACCTCCTTGAAAGGGGATATACACATAAGCTGGAGTTTTCGTAACCATGAGATTTTTCTCTTCTCTTCCATGTATTCAAATATTTATTTATATTAGTATGAATGTTTATTATGTATCTTTATAATTAAAAATATACTATAGGCTACAATATAGCAATACATTATTTTATTGCTCACATTGTTCTATCTTTGACTACTGGAAGCTCTTTCAGTTGGCTCCTGTGCCACTTTGATATACCTCCATGCTCTTATTTTTGAGGACTGCTTTACTTTCTGGTGCTATGAGATGCTCAAGGCTCATATTGTATATTTTCTCTCCCAGTCCTTGAATTAGCCATGTCTCTAAGGAGCACCAGTCCTTTTACTGGACGATGGTATCAGAAATCAAGATCTGAGCACTGGGTTCACATCACATTTATCATTGAATGCTAGTCCTAGAATATCCATGAGAAAAGCTCTGTCAATTATTCCTAATAATTAGTTTCACCAAAATTGTATCTATGTATATAATACATAGTCTCACCAAAATTGTACCATAATGTATATTATACTCAAATTTTGGATAGATTATAAAAACAAGAGATCTTTTCTATGAAATGAAAATATTGTTCATTTTGAAGGATCATTAACACAACATAAATATACAAGGCTGATATTGATTGCTGCAGTTTAAATCCTTAGGAGAATCCACATTTTTGTGATGCATATCAATATTTTCTCAAAGATTGAAAAACTACTTTCAGCGATTTGTGCTATGATTACTAAAATTTTCCCTCTTAACACTAGAGAATGTACTTTTTTCTGAGATTTCATGACAGTATTTTTGATTATATACACTACCACTAAGGTAAGGAGAAACAAATTGAAGATATAAAACAGACACGCTCAACATCACTAATGATCAGAGAAATGCAAATCAGAACCACAGTGTGATACCACCTTGCTCCTGCAAGAATGGCCATAATCAAGAAATCAAAAAATAATAGGTGTTGATGTGCGTGTGGTGAAAAGGGAACACTTCTACACTGCTGGTGGGAATGCAAACTAGTGTAACCACTGTGGAAAACAGTGTGCAGACTCCTTAAAGAACTAAAAGTAGAACCACAATTTGATCTAGCAATCCCACTACTGGGTTTCTACCCAGAGGAAAATAAGTCACGAGATGAGATTGTCTTTTCTTTTTTTTTTTTTTTTTGAGATAAGAGTTTCACTCTTGTTGCCCAGGCTGGAGTGCAAAGGCGCGATCTTGGCTCACCACAACTTCCACCTCCTGGGTTCAAGCGATTCTCCTGCCTCAGCCTCCTGAGTAGCTGAGATTACAAGCTTGTGCCACCACACCCGGCTAATTTTGTATTTTCAGTAGAGATGGGGTTTCTCCATGTTGGTCAGGCTGTTCTTGAACTCCTGACCTTATGTGATCAGCCTGCCTCAGCCTCCCAAAGTGCTGAAATTACAGGTGTGAGCCACTACGCTTGGCCAGAAGTCATGAGATTTATACAAAAAAAGATACTTGCACATGCATATTTATAGCAGCACAATTTGCAATTGCAAAAATATGGAAACAGCCCAAATGCCCATCAATCAACAAGTGGATTAAGAAATTGTGATATATATATATATATATATACACACACACACACACAAAGGCTTGGAGCAAACACAGTTTGTGGGTAATTAACATTGTTGACTCCCCGGGTAGAGAGCAGTCCTGAGCACCTGAGCACGAATGATCAAACGTTGGTTTCTGGATAAAGGAGTCAACAAAGGTATCTAGATAAGTTCCTTTACATTCTCTTGTTATCTAACCTTTGCCCTCAGACTCCAGATGAGAGAATCAGCTGTCTTCAGCCATAATTCTCTCTTGAAGCTTTTGCAAAACCTCCCGGCCTTCCAGGAAGGTTTGCATCTTTCCCTGTAACTTTTTCTTATAACTCTTCCCACCACCCTGACCAATCTCCTATATAGTTATATAAAAAATATAGAAAGCTTATTTATTTACTGCTGGTTTAGACTCTGTCATCAGTAAATGCCTTTTTCTTACCTTGCCTCTGTTTCCCATTATAAGAGAAGAGAAACAAGCATTACTTGCTTATTTGCTTTAGTGTCTTTCTTATTCAAAGTGTTTCTTAAGGTTCAATAGTTGTAACTTTTAAAGATGAATAAATGGATGTCTAGCACTGCCTTTGATGCCAAAGGAGCGTCATTTGAATTAAGATACCACTCGGGAAAAGTGTCTATTTTCTTTAATTTTATACTCAGAAAAATGGAAATATAAATTCAAATGTGTAACCCTGTCCTCTATAAAATGAAGATGAATTAATCATGAAATGATTTTTCAAGTCCCGTCTAGTTTTTAAAATTTAGTAAGTCTACAGAGACACTTAAATGTAATGGTTACATATTCTGTTAAGGATTCTGCAGTCATTATAAACGTGGATATTTTCAGAACAAATAAAGAAAAATTCAGTTTTTCACTTTATACGGGCCACAGTGACATGGGCTATGTCACTGTCTCCTTTGCAAAGTTGAAATATGTTTCAAGAGTTTAATCTTACTAATTGATTTAGGAGTTTGAACTTACTGACTTATTTGTCGATTTACTGTTGATTGCTTTTGCTCTCTAGTGGCTGAAGATTTGAGAATCAGCAACATCTCAAGAAGGCAGAAAAAATACTATTATAATAAGATAGGGATATGATTACAACAGAAATAATTTCTCTAATTTCTTTTATTACCATTTCCCTACTGCCTCTTAGACCTATTATGAACTGTTTTAGAGTCTGTGTGTTGTATCCCAGCACTCATTTCTCATGATCTCTCCTGATTTCTTATGTGGTTTCCTAGTAGATATTCCAAACATAAATGTAGAAATCTGCACCAAAAACCAAAACTCAGCATTGTATATTGATTTGTGTTTTAAGAGAGACCTGAATTTACCCAATTCTGATGACCAATCATTATTTTACAGTAGAGAAAGATATTCAGATATTCGTTTTTTTATTCTGATGAAATATTAGTTTATTGAGAGGCATAAGGAGAACTCAAGAGATGTCTATTTTAATTGAAGGGAAAAAACCTGAAAAGAATGAGGGTTGAAAGAAAGGCAATAATCATTATATGCTTAATCTCCCATCCAAAAGGGAAGAAATATATATGAGTTCTCATTTCAAGATGCATGTTGTGCAGAATCAAGACCATTTTTGGTTTTTAAGTTTCTATGGATAAAGGCTGAGAAGAGAAGAGGAAAAACAGATTTTTACAGTGCCTATGATATCCTTAGAAAATCGACTTGCTTTACAAAAAATAAAATTATAAACACAGCCTCTAAAATATATCAATTATATATATAATTAGAATTATTATTCAGTTTGCTAAAAGGGTGATTCTTTCATTTGCAACAACATGGATGAAACTGGAGGACGGCCAGGCAAGGTGGGCTCATGCCTGTAATTGCAGCAGTCAGATCACCTGAGGTCAGGAGTTCGAGACCAGCCTGGCCACCATGGCAAAACCCTGTTTCTACTAAAAATACACAAAAACATTAGCTGGACGTGGTGGTGGGTGCCTGTAACCCCATCTACTCAGGAGGCTGAGGCAGGAGAATCGCTTGAACCTGGGAGGCAGAGGTTGTAGTGAGCCGAGATCATGAGATCATGCTACTGCACTCCAGCCCGAGCAACAGAGCCAAACTCCCTCTAAAAAAAAAAAAAAAGAATCTGGAGGACATTATGTTAAGTGAAATAAGCCAAATATGGGGGAAAAAAAAACCATACTGCAAAACAACAACAAAAAAATGTTGAGTACATCGAAACAGAGAACAGAATGGTGGGGGTGGGGTGGGAGTGGGAATGGGAAGATATAGGTCAAAGGGTACAAAGTAGCAGTAATGTAGAATGAACAAATGTAGAGAACTAAAGTACAGCATGATGTCTGTTGTTAATAATATTGTATTATATTGTATTGTATGTTGAAAATTTTTCAAGAGGTAACTATTTGAGATAATATACATGTTACATTGTTTATTTACCTCCAGTAATTATTTCACTGTGCGTATACATCAAAACATCATGTTGTTTACCTAAAATTTAAACAATTTTTTATTATCTTATAATGGTACTATAGTGCATAGTTAATTATCATCTCCTTGATAGAAACTTTACAAGACTTTAATAATTTTCCTGTACATTTGTTTTACTTTGTTGCAGATAACTAGATGCTTAATACGAAGCTTTTGGGTTACGGTGACTATTTTTGACTATTTCTGTATTAAAATATTCAATATTTCTCTTGTTAACTGTGTCAACAAGTAAAATGAGAGTTTTAGTTGGAAAAATGATGGAGAGTAAACTCTCTAATTTACTCTTCATAGTTGTACTGGCATTTGTCTTTGATAAACAATGATAGCCTTCATCTTGCTCATAATAAGCTATGCAAAAGTACCTATAACAAGCTGACTTGCATGCATTCTGATGGTCTCTTTCCCAATTTAAATGGGAAAGTAGGCCTAGGGGCATAAGTTCATTTTTCTTTCGTTTCCTTTACTTGTCCCAATTTTTTCTAAACATTTTTTACTCTAGATCTTCTTTTCTATTATTTTTTCTTTATATTCTTAGACTAGTCTTCCTGTTTTTTTTTTTCAAATTATGCTCAACATGGCATTCAGTAGTCCATGCATATATGTTTGAATTTCAAGTAAAAAAATGGAAATAACTATATTTTCTTTTGCAAAAGCCAAAGGAATTCAAATGTATTGATTTTATACTTAGTATAATTCAGAAACTGATATTTTATGTTTGGTAAGCTAGGCATTAACAAGCCATAGGCTTTGCACCTATCAATTCTAATCACTGAGATTCTTTTTTAAACATTTTTATAATGTTTAAAAAACATACATTTTAAAATTGACATACAATATCTTACATATTTAAAAGCATGATATTTTGAAACACATATATAATGTGTAATGATCAAATCAGGGTAGTTAGCACATCTATTATCTCAAACCTTTACCATTTCTTTGTGATAACATTCAAAATTTTCTCTTTCGGCTATTAAAAAAATACAGCAAATTATTGTTTACTGTAGTTATCTCACAGTGCTATAGAGATCTACACCTTGTTCTCCCTGTTTAACTGTAATGTTGTGTGCTTTAACCAAACTCTCCCTCTCCCTCCTCTTCCCTACCCTTTTCAGCCTCTAGTAACCACTCTTCTACTCTCTACTTCTTAATCACTGGAATTCTAATTTCTCAGAAGTAAAAGGAATATTTGAGCCTGTGATTATGATATTTTTTCAAATTTAATATTTAATACAGAAGAGAAAATAATATGAATTTAAATATAATTTTAGGAAATCTAATACAAGCATATTATAGACAATTTAAAAGATAAACATTATTTACACTTGCCTCACTGTCATATAGCCATGGACAGAAATGTGGGAGTATCAATCAAATGCATATACAGATGATAAAAATCATGTGCTTATTCCTGTAATAGTTCCTGCATCAAATAGTACTTAATAAGTACTTTATTTCCTCTTTTCTTTCCATTTCATTATGACATATCCTTTTATTCTCTGATTGTTTATTTAGCTACTCAGCCTTTCATGTATTTTTAAACTTACTGAGTTTAAATAATTTTCTTTTTCTTTTTTTTCTTTTTTTTTTTTGACGGAGTCTTGCTCTGTCGCCCAGGCTGGAGTGCAGTGGCATGATCTTGGCTCACCACGACCTCCATCCACCTCCTTGCAGGTTCAAGCGATTCTCCTGCCTCAGCTTCCCAAGTAGCTGGGATTATAGGCATGTGCCACCAAACCCAGCTAATTTTGTATTTTTAGCAGAGACGGGGTTTTGCCATGTTGGTCAGGCTGGTCTTGAACTCCTGACCTCAGATCATCCGCCCACCTCGGCCTCCCAAAGTGCTGGGATTACAGGCATGAGCCACCGCGCCCAGCCAATAATTTTCTCATCATTAGTTTCTTTTTCTAAGACTTTGAACAATAAAATTTGAATTAATTATGTGTTTAAATAAATGGTATTGAGTTAGTATGCCTAGTTTTATTGCCTGGATATACAAGATGTATTCTCACCTATTTTACCATATATTTTTACCTTCTTTTACCCTTTGTTTTGATTTCTTTATTTTTTATAATCATATTGAAGTGGATATACTTCTCTAAGCTATTACAAAACCTTTAAGATATAAGACAGAGTGTAAATAAATAACAGATACATATTCCCTTCATTCTAATACTTGATGAATTCTCCAATTTAATTCATATTTTTAGGTCACTATGAAAGTCTCTTTCTAACAAACACCTCAAATAACACCACCTTTTGCCATCATTAAAATCATTCTAATTGGTTATGCCTTTATAAAAAATGTTGTCTGGAGGATCTGCTAACTGGTTCATATGACAGGGCACCACAAGATTACTCTTTGAACAATGCCAATTTAATCAGGCCACTCTCATTCATAAATTCAATATTATCGACATAGTCAAGGTCAAAAGCTTTAATATGGCATAAATATTCCTTAGTGATTTGTTTGCTTAGCTTTTAGAAAGCTTATTTCCTGCCATACCCTTCTGTCTATCTTATATTCCACTCACATAGATCAATCTACAATTTTCTCAGGAGTTATTGTGTTCCTGAATGCCTCCATATAGTCTCTAGGTATAAAGGCACCACATCCGAAACTGGGAAAGAAACCTATGAAATCTCTCTCTCTCGAAATTCAATTTGTATTAGTACATGTGTAGCTTTTCTTAATTCCTCAGGCAGAATTATTTAATTCTTTTGTGTTCACATAGTGCCTACTCATATCTTTCTTATGGCATCTATCAGACTGCATTTTATTTATGTCTTACTTATTCTCAATAAACTGTAAACTGAAGCAAAAGCCCTAAGTACGACTCCACAAATGTCAAAAAGAATGAATGAATAAGCAAAAATAAAGAAATGAGAAAGAAAATATTTCATTTTAGGTATCAAGGTAAATGAGAACTTTTAATAGACTATAAACACAAATTTAACTTTTTTTTCCTTCATCATAGAGAATGAAAGAAATCACAAATAGAAACTAGCACACCATGGACACACAAACCTGTGTTTAGAGAACTTGAAGAAAAATGGTTTCACTAGCATTACATTAAAATAAATGATTTTATTTACTCTCAACTGACTTTTAATACAATATAATGGAAAAATATGAAAAAATATATTGTTTTCAGTTTATTACTCAGTTTCATAAACTTTTGACGGAATACAGTTTCAAAATTGAATAAAAGGGCCAGAACTGATACATCTTAGTTAGAAAATCAATGTTTAAATACCTAAAATATTTAAAACTGATAGTCCCTTGGCTACACACACATACACACACATGCACACACACACACACACACAGAAAGAGAGAGAGAAGCATGGGAACAAATACAGATATATATATATATATACACACACACACAAACATACCTATGAGGGTTTTGAGTTTCCCTGTAGGATAAATGAATCTATTAGTAACTCATTTTGTTCTGTTACAGACAATTTAACATTTTTAACATTCAGTTGATATGCTGTGTTAGAATAAATCTAGCCGAATAAGTAGTGCAGATTGCTTCTTTATGACTTATTTGTTGCAGGTTTTATCGATCCTCTCTTCTTGACCTCAATGAAAACCAAAGAAAATGTTAAGAAACAAGTCAAAAAGAAGATATAAAAGTCAAAAAGTAACATACTTATTGGCCTGGAGAATTATAGTTTCAATAGAAACTGGAGAGTATGAGTCAGAGTCAAAATAATTAGATTGAAAGTGAAGGTTTTATTCTCATACCTTTGACACTAGAAAAGGCAGGATGGATAGAAAATAATTTGGACACTTCAGGAAATGAGAGGAAATTACTTTCACAACCTACATGTACCTGAGAGCCCACTTTTCACACTCTGCGGGAAGGAAAGTCAGACAAAAAAGCAACTGATTCGATTTCTTCTAGCTTAGTTATTTTGTATTTGCAATGTTTTCTTAACTGCTGTGACCTTAGGACTGCAACATTTTATACATTATGTTTGCAAAGAGTGCAAAGAGAGCCTCTGCTACTAAGGGACTAATTTTAAGAATATGAAGATGTACTTGATGAAAACCTTAACAATGAACTGGTAAACATTGGAGCAATATTATCTTTAGGTTATTTGACAGCCTATGAAAAACTGGAATAAATTAATTTAAAGACCAGAAACCAGACATCCCTCTTGGGTATACATTTTGAAGGCACTGAGCCATAAAAGGAAAGGTATTTACATCTTATTGTGCTGCTCCTTAGCCTTCATTTAGGTGATATATTGTAATAATACCCTGGTCTAAATGCAAAAGAAATGACTGATGATGCTTTTAACGCTCAAGAATGAAAAGTTAATCGTGTCACAATAGTAATTCCATTTAAAATATGCCATGGACCTTTGATGACCACTTGAAATTTTTCTCAGGGAAAATATGCTTGTATAACATCATAGTAAATATGATTGGAAATATCATAACTGGTCATAACAATTGCTAATAAAATTATATGAAATACTACACATCCTTTGAATGTGTTCTGAAACTATTAATGTTAATGGGAATAACTTAGCAGGTAGAAATGGAAGCTAGAAGGCATTTGAACACTTTAGAAACATCATGGGCATAAGCAGAATCAATAGGACTTGAGCCATATGTTATATGTGCATCTGTCCTTGTAAATGGCTATAATTTGACATAAAAACGGGTTTTTCTCTCATCCTAACTACCGGTTTCTTTCTGGTTGTGAGTCGCTATAGAAATAATAATATCAAAAACATTATGCCATTATTCTTTATGAAAATACTGTGACTACAAAATGCTATATTTTAAAAATCAATTTGTCTTACAAAGTAGCTCTTAGAGACTTAAGATAGTGTCCAGAATGAGGAAATCATATTTTATTATTCTGACTCCATCATTGACTTGCCTTGAGATTCTGGATAAATTCTGTGTTTAGCCTTTCTGTGCTTCAGCTTATGAAACTATAAAATTTATACAAAGCAATTATCATGCCCTATATTAACCTAATGGGGAAATGAATTTAAAATACAATCGGGTTAGCCAAATAGACTTTTTCAAAATAACAACTTTGCTAAAGATGTTTCTATTATATAGTTATAGGTTTGAACATGACCACTGAAGACCTTTTCAATGCTTGCAACTACCACGTGGCTTGGGGCCTCTTCACTGGGGCACAAAACTTCTTTTTTTATCCCTCCTTTTCCCTGCTACCACTCCTTTTATCTAGTATTCAGCCTGATAGTATTTTAACAGACTGAAAGATTTATAATTTATCTATTCAACAGCTATTTACTAAATGACTTCTAAGTGCTAAGTGGATCTTTGTGCTGTAAATTCAATAGTAAACAACAACAAATAGCAATAACAAGAATCTCTGTTCTCAGTAAGGACAGTAAGTGGTCAGAGAAAATAAATGAGACCACTAAATTATATTTGTAAAATATTATTCATAAAACAAGGAAGGGCAGGGCATGGTATACTGATGGGATGTGTTACAATTTTGTGTAGAGTTGTCAAGGAAGGTTTGCAGAGACAGTGATGTTTGTGTAAAGACTCTCTAATAAGGTCAAGAAAAAATATGGGATATTTGAGGGAATGGAATTCAAGGCAGCAAGGTTTTGCAAAATGAGTAAGGGACAGGTAGTAGGAGATGTGGCCACAGAAGTGGCTGATGAAGGCTTTGGCATTTACTCTGAGTTAGGTGAGGAGCAAGGGGAAGATTTCAAGCTCAGAATAAAAGATTCTGAATTACATTTTAAGGTGATCACTCTGCCTATTTGAGAACAGATAATAGACAAAGACGAAAGTAAGAACACTTTGCAGGCAGTTACAATTATCCATGGGAAAGATGATGGTGGCTCCCCTTCCTCAACCATATTGATGCATAATTCACAAATAAAAACTGTATGTATTGATAGTATACAATGTGCTGTTTTGGTATACATTGTCAAGTGATTACTACAATCAAGCTAGTTACCATATCCGTCACCTCACAGAGTTACCTTTTTTGCATATGAGGTAAGAACACTTAAGATCTACTTTCTTAGCAATTTTCAAGTATATAATAGAGGACTTATTAACTATAGGCAGTATAGTCACTGAATTAGTTAATTCGTGCTTCTATAACAAAACAGCACAGACTGGGTAATTTATAAATAACAGAAATTTACTTCTCACTTCCCAGGGACTGGGAAGTCCAAGATCAAGGCACCAGCAGATTGGGTGTCTGGTGAGGGCTGTTCTCTGCTTCCAAGATGACACCTTGTTGCTGCCTCCTCACATGGCAGAAGGAGGAAAGGCAAACAACCTAGCTAGTTATCTCCAGCTTTTTCAATAAAGGGATTCATATCATTCATGTGGGTAGAGCCCTCATCACCTAATCACCTAAAAGCTACAACTTTGAATATCACGACCTTGGTGATTAGATTTTAATATATAAATTTCGGAGAAACACATATTCAAACCATTGTAGTTGCCATGCCACAAACTAGATTTCCAAAATGTATTCATCCTGTGTAATTGAAATGTTCTACCTATTGATCAAAAACTCCCCACTTTCTCCACCCTCTTGTCCTTGGCAATCACCATTACATTATTTGTCTCTGGGTTCATCCATGCTGTCACAAATGACAGGATTTCCTTCCATTTTAAGGATGAATAATATTCCATTGTGTGTGTGTGTGTGTGTGTGTGTGTGTGTGTGTATGTATACATCACATATTCTTTATCCATTCTTTCATCAATGGTTGCTTAGGTTGATTCCATATCTTGGTTATTATGAATAATGCTGCAGTGAACATGGGGTGCTGTTTGATGTACTAATTTTATTTCCTTTGGATTTATATGCAGTTATAGAATTGCTAGAGTATATAGTAGTTTTATTTCTGATTTTTTGAGAAACCTCCTGTATTAGTCTGTTTTCACTCTGCTGATAAAGACATACCTGAGACTAGGCAATTTACAGAAGAAAAAGGATTAATGTTTAATGCCCTTACAGTTCCACATGGCTGGGGAGGCCTCATAATCATGGCAGAAGGCAAGAAGGAGCAACTCACATGTGAAGGGTGGCAGGCAAAGAGAGAGAGCTTGTTCAGGGAAGCTCCTGTTTTTAAAACCATCAAATCGTGTGAGTCTCATTCACTATCACAGGAACAGCACAGGAAAGCCTCACTCCCATAATTCAATCACCTCCCACTAGGTTCCTCCCCGGACACGTGGAAATTTTGGGAGTTACAATTCAAGATGAGATTTGGGTGGGGAGACACAGCCAAACCATATCATTCCACCCCCCGGCCACTCCCAAATCTCCTGTCCTCACATTTCAAATTCAAGGCTGTTGTTCAAGGCTGTTGCCTTCCCAACAGCCTCCCAGAGTTTTACCTCATTTCAGCATTAACTCAAATGTCCACAGTCCAACATCTCATCTGCCTAGGAGCAGATGAGACAAGGCAAGTCTTTCCTGCCTAGGAGCCTGTTAAACCAAAAGCAAGTTAGTTACTTCCTCGACACAATGAGGTACAGCCATTGGGTAAATACAGCCATTCCAAATGGGAGAAATTGGCTAAAACGAAGGGCCTACAGGCCCCATGCAAATTTGAAATCCAGCAAGGCAGTCAAATCTTAAAGCTCCAAAATGATCTCCTTTGACTCCATGTCTCACATCCAGGTCACACTGATGCAAAGGATGGGTTCCCGTGGTCTTGGGCAGCTCCACCCCTTTGGCTTTGTAGGCTAGAGCCTCCCTCCCCATGCTTTCACGGGCTGATGTTGAATGTCTGCAGCTTTTCCATATGCATGTTGCAAACTGTCCGTGGATCTACAATCCTGGGGTCTGGAGGACAATGGCCCTCTTTTCACAGCTCCACTAGGTGGTGCCCCAGTAGGGACTCTGTGTGTGGGCTCAGACCCCACATTTCCCTTCTGCACTGCCCTAGCAGAGGTTCTCCGTGAGAGCCCTGCCCCTGCAGCAAATTTCTGCCTTGATACCCAGGCATTTCCATACATCCCCTGAAATCTAGGTGAAGGTTCCCTAACCTCAATTCTTGACTTCTGTGCATTTGCAGACTCAACACCATGTGGAAGCTGCCAGGACTTGAGGCTGGCACCCTCTGAAGCCATGTCCTGAGCTCTACATTGGATCCTTTCAGCCACAGCTGGAGCTACTGGGACACAGAGCACCAAGTCCCCGGGCTGCACATAACACAGGGACCCTGGCCCTGGCTCACAAAACCACTTCTCCCTCCTAGGCATCTGGGAGGGGCTGCTGTGAAGACCTCTGACATGCCCTGGAGACATTTAACCCATTGTCTTGGGGATTAACATTCGGGTCCTTGTTACATATGCAAATTTCTGCAGCTGGCTTGAATTTCTCCTCGGAAAGTGGGATCTTCTTTTCTATCTCATTGTTAGGCTGCAAATTTCCTGAACTTTTATGCTTTCCTTCCCTTTTCAAATTGAGTGCCTTTAACAGCACCCAACTTACGTCTTGGATGCTTTGCTGCTTAGAAATGTCTTCTGCCAAATACCCTCAATCATTTCTCTCAAGTTCAAATTTCCATAAATCTCTAGGGCAGGGGCAAAATGCCACCACTCTCCTTGCTAAAACATAACAAAAGTCATTTTTGCTCCAGTTCCCAAGAAGTTTCTCATTTCCATTGGAGACCCCCACAGCCTGGACTTTATTGTCCATATCCTTATCAGCATTTTGGGCACAGCGGTTCAACAAATATCTAGGAAGTTCCAAACTTTTCCACATTTTCCTGAATTCTTCTGAGCCCTCCAAACTATTCCAACCTCTGCCTGTTAACCAGTTCCAAGTCACTTCCACATTTTTGGGTATCTTTTCAGCAGCGCCCCACTCTCCTGGTACCAATTTACTGTATTAGTCCATTTTCATGCAACAGATAAAGACAGACCCAAGACTAGGCAAGGTACAAAACAAAGAGGTTTAATGCACTTACTGTTCCACATGGCTGTGGAAGCCTCACAGTCATGGTAGAAGGCAAGGAGGAGCAAGTCACATATTACGTAAATGGCAGCAGGCAAAGAGAAAGAGCTTGTGCAGGGAAACTCCTGTTTTTAAAACCATCAGATCTTGTGTGACTCATTCACTATTACTAGACCAGCACAAGAAAGACCCGCCTTCATAATTCAATCACTTCCCACTGGGTTCCTCCAAGGACCCAGTGAGAATTGTGAGAGTTATAATTCAAGGTGAGATTTGGGTGGGGACACAGCCAAACCATATCACCTCCATACGGTTATTCATGACAAATGCACCAATTTTTATTCCGACTAACAATATACAAAGATTCCCTTTTCTCCACATTTTGCCAACACTTGTTATCTGTCTTTTTGGTAATAGCTATTCTAACAGGGAAATTTGCATTTCTCTGATAATTAATGATGTTGAAATACACAGTTATATATTTTTCCTTATACTTCTTGGTCATATATATGCCTTCTTTTGAGAAATGTCTATTTAGGTTCTTTACCAATTTTTAAATTGGTTTGTTTTCTTGCTGTTGAGTTGTTTGAATTCTTTATATGTTTTAGATATTAACTCTTTATCAGATGTATGATTTGCAAATATTTTCCCTATTCTGTTAAGTTGTGTCTTTGTTGTTTTCTTTGCTCTGAAGAAGCCTTTTAATTCCATGCAATTTTGTTTGTCTGTTTTTTGCTTTTGTAGCTTTTGTTTTTGGGGTAATATTTTAAAAATCATTGGCCAGACCAAGGTCAAGAAGCTTCTTCATATGTTTTCATTCAGTAGTTTTAGAGTTTCAAGTTTTACATTTAAGTCTTCAATCCATGTTGAGTTTATTATATATGGTGTGAGATAAGGGTCCAATTTTATTCTATATGTGAATATCCAGTTTTTGCAGTACTATTTATTCAAGCAACTTTCCATTCCCTATTGTGTGTTCTTGGCATCTTCATCAAAAATCAATTGAACAAAAATGTGTGGATTTATTTCTGTGCTCTCTATTCTGTTTCATTGGTCTATATATCTGTTTTTATGTGAATACCATGATGTTTTGATTACTATGGCTTTTTAGTACATTTTGAAAGCTAGTAGTGTGACACATCTCACTTTGCTCTTTTTGTTCAAGATGCTTTTGCTATTCAGATAATTCCTTGTCTATCAATAATTATTTTAAATGTGGAAGGATTTAATTTGCCAATCAAAAGACATACAGTGGTTGAATGGATTTAAAAGAAAAAAAAAACAAGATCCAATATTTAGTGTCTACGAGAGACTCATGTTAGCTTTAAGGGCACACATACTCTTAAAGTGAAGGGATAGAAAAAAAATATTCTACACAATGGTAAGCAAAAGAGACCATGAGACATATACAAAGCATTCCACCCAACAGTAGCAGAATACACATTTTTAATAAGCGCTTAAAGAACGTTCTTCAGGATAAATCATATGTTAGGCAACAAAAAAAGTCTTAGCAAATTTAAAATACGAAATATATCAAGTATGTTTTCTGTCCACAAGTATACACAACTGGAAACCAGTGACAGAAAGAAAATTAGAAAATTCCCAAATATGTGAAAATTAAATGATACAATTCTGGATAACCAATAAGTCAAACAAAAAATCAAAAGAGAAATAAAAATATACCTTGAAACAAATAAAAATGGAAACAACATATTAAAACTTATGGGACGTTGTGGAAGGTCAAGGTGGCTTCTAACAGGGTGGTGGCAGAAAAGGTGCTGGTAAATGGTCAGATTCTGGATATATTTTGCCTATAGAACCAAGAGGATTGCTTTTAGAATTGAATTTTGGTGTGAAAGATAGGATGTCTCTGAGGTTTTTGTCCCAAGCACTCAGAATAATGGAGTTGACATTAACTGAGATGAAAAGGATTGGGTGGGTATAGGGGAAACTGGTTTACTTGTAGATAAACTAGACATTTATTTATAACATATGTTGAGTTTGCAATATATGTAATCATCAGAATAAAAATTGTGCATAGACAGTTGTATGTTCTAACCTCTTGTTAGAGAAGAGTCCAGTCTGGGGATATAGATTTGGGAATCATCAGCAGATGATGCTCTTTAAAGCCAAGAAACTGGATCAGGTCACCAATGGAGTAAATGTGGATGGAAAATAAAATAGGATCAAGGCTGAAGTCCTGGAGCACTCCTATAGAAGGAGATCAGGCTGACAAGGAGGAGCCAAAAAAGTGTCTAACTGGTATGGTTTGGCTGTGTCCCCACCCAAATCTCATCTTGAATTGTAGCTCCCATAATTCTGATGTGTTGCAGGAGGGACCCAATGGGAGATAATTGAATAATGGGGGCGGTTTCCTCCATACTGTACTTATGGTAGTGAGTAAGTCTCAGGAGATATGATGATTTGATAAGGGGTTTCCCTTTTTGCTTGACTCTCATTCTCTCTTTTGCCCATCACCATGTAATAAATCCCTTGCTCTTCCTTCATCTTCTGCTGTGATTGTGAGGCCTCCCCAGCCACGTTGAACTATGAGTACATTAAATCTCTTTTTGTTATAAATTACCCAGTCTCAGGTATGTCTTTATCAGCAGTGTGAAAATGGACTAATGCAGTAACTATTAGCCAGTGAGGAGAAGTGAAATGGAAGAGAAGAGTTCCCAGGAGCCAAAAGAAGAACATGTTGGCTGGGTGCAGTGGCTTGTGCCTGTGATCCCAGAACTGGGAGGCCGAGGTGGGCAGATCACTTGAGGCCAGGAGTTCAAGACCAACCTGGCCAACGTGGCAAAAGCCCGTCTCTACTAAAAATACAAAAAATAGCCGGGCATGGTGTGGGTGCCTGTAATCCCAGCTACTCAGGAGGCTGAGGCAGGAGAATGGCTTAAACCCAGGAGGCTGAGGTTGCAGTGAGCCGAGATCGCACCACTGCACTCCAGCCTAGGCGACAGAGTGAGACTCTGTCTTAGAAAAAAAAAAAAGAACATGTTTTGGGGAGAAAGTAACTATTTGTTGTATCAGAAGTTGCTGACAGGCCAGGTAGGATGAAGACTGAAAACTGACTTTGGGTTTAGAAATGCAGGACTATCAGTGTCTGTGACAGTAGCAATTTTGGAATAGTGGTGGAGAAGAAAACTTGACAAGTGGATTCAAGAAAGAAAGACAGGAGAGGAATTGGTCACAATGAGAACAGGCACCTCCTTTGAGTTGTTTTTCCTCAGTTAAGAGGAGTGGAGAAATGGGGGAATAGCTGTAAAGAGATCTGAGGTCAAGAGAAAGCTGTATTATAATGAGAAAGTTAACAATATTTCCTGATGCTCGAGCAATTGCTATTTTTCATTTTTTCTCACTGAAATACGAAAGAAATCTACCATCAAAAAGTAACTACAAGGGAAGACATGTTGGAAGTTTGATGAGTAGAGAGTTAGAAAGTGAACACATACTAAAAAAATGCATGTATCATTTAAAATGATGTTGAATATAACAGAAACTACCCTGTCACAGTTATGAGAGGATGTACATGTGTGATTGTGAGAGTCGGTAATCTCTTCTAAATCTCCATGCACTTTTGCATTCAGTTTCTTTTTCCTTCCCTATTTTTTTGTTTCCTTTTTTCTTTTCCTGCCATTGCAGGATCTTTTTGACATCTTTTTAGATCATTTCTGGCTAGCTTGAAAGATATAAGGGATGTTTCAGGTTATAAAATAACAGTATTTATTTAAGTAATATTCCAAGTGACTATACACTCTGACAGCCTTCTAAGTCTTAACAAAAATTCAATTCCCATTTCTGGGGATTGTTTTCCTCCTGTTGTTTATGTTGCTATGTGACATACACATGCTTTATTTGTTACTCTTTTGACAAGATCCTGCTACCTTTTTCTAAGCCCAGGCTCGTGACATCTGCTCCAGGTTGTACATTTAATATTCTGTTTTTAGGTGACTCTTTTTTCTGTATCCTCATTGCCTGAACCTGACTTACTTTGCCTGGCCCTCATTATCTTCCACCTAGACTATAGTATTTTCTTCCTGACAGTGCTCACAGCTTCTCATTTTCACATTCTGAGATTCAATGCATATGCTATTTAAACAAAACTGATCATATTTCTTTCTGGATTAAAAAGATGCAATGGACTGTATTGTCATTATGATAAATTATAAATTTCATAATCTTGGCTAACCTTCCTGGTCTTTTTCTCACATACTTTCTTCCTGTATACAATGCTCATCACAAACCATTCACTCTTTTCCATATGCACCATGTTCTTCCAGCCTTCCCTCCATGCATATATGAATCTGTGTGCCCTTTCCACTTACAGAAGGACCATCCAATAGACCTAGGTCAAACATCTCTTCCAGAGGGAAGTCTCCATTAATTTTTTTGTGTACAGTTACCAACTCCCTGATTTGTGCATCCCTCTTCTTCATAGAACATCAAGTCTTATAAGGGCAGGATTTGTGGTTTACTGCTGTATCTCTCAAGTCTAGACCTGTTCTTGGTTTAATGTAGATGCACAATAACTGCTTGTCCAGTGAATAAAATTTCCCTAACCCATGTGGCAGAATCTGGAACATAACAAATACTTTAAAATGCCTATTTAATGCTTCTGTCTACTTTGCTTCTAAATATTTTGCTAACTTTAGATGCCCCATTATAATTTCTCATATAATACTCTACAGACTTTCAGTTGTGGTGAGATAACTCGTGTAACCTTGAGAATCACAATATCTTGTTCATGGATATCCAAATAACTTCTTATTTGATAACCTAGACCCAGAGTTGGCCCTACTCATATTTCCCAGTCTGACAGGTATTTACTTAACTTTGAGCATGATCGAGGATTTATATGGAAATAAAGTAGCTACATTTTATTTAAAAGCCTTTATAAATAAATGAATTGAATACAAAGTACATTAAAATAATTTTTAAAAAACACCTATACCATCCTTTCTATATGGCCTGTGTTGTTTGTGAATGCAAAATCAAGCATGTAAAAACACAGCACAACAAAAATAATAAAAGGTGATTTACTTCATTTTTTGGATGGAGTGCACAAAAAAGGGAAAGACACTAACTTTCCATCTGTGTTAGGTTGTTCCTCCGTTGCTATAAAGAAATAGCCAACTGAGACTGGGTAATTTACAAAGAAAAGGTTTAATTGGCTCACAGTTCTGCAGGCTTTATAGGAAACGAGATGCTGGCAACTGACAGCTGAAGAGGCTTCAGGAAGCTTACAATCATGGAGGGAGGTGAAGAGGGAGCAGGCATGTCGCATGCAAAAGCAGGAGCAAAGGGGTGAGAGAGAGTTGGGGGGCAGTTTCACACACTTTTCAATAACCAGATCTCATGAGAACTCACTCACTATCACACCAAGCCATGAGGGGTCCTGCCCCATGACCCAAATACCTCTCACCAGGCACATCTAATATTGGGGATTACATTTCAACATAAGATTTAGGCAAAGACAAATATCCAAACTATATCGCCATCTCTTTAATGCTACACTTAAGATTATACATCAGGGCTGTCTAAAATGGTTTGCTTTTTCTCTCTCAGGTTGGCCATACATAGCAACAAAGTCAACAAAGTGGTTGAAAGTTAAGTCCCCTTTGATGACAGAACAAAAGGTTTTATTGGATAAATGTTTTAGGCCTTCCTAAGTTCACCTCTCTTCTGATTGAATTTTAATTGAAAATCAATTACATTCTTTACTAATGAAGTATTATTCTTACAATGATAAGGCCGAAAAAGCATTGATAGGTATTAGTCATATTGAACACTTTTTCATATGCTTTTTGGCCATTTGTATACCTACTTTTGAGAAATGTCTATTCAGGTCTTTTGTTCATTTTTTAATTGACTATTTTCTTGCAGTTGAGTTGTTTGAGTTCTTTGTATGTTTGGATATTAATCCCTTGTCAGGTTTATTGTTTGTTGTATGAACTTCGAAGTAATGAGATCTCACCCATTCACTGTTGTTATGAGCTGCCTTCCCAAAGCTGACAGCTTTGTCAAAATTGAATTTTTCTAGGTATAAAAATAGAATACCACATCTTTAATTCTAGATCTGTGCAAGATGCCAACATGGTTAGCTTGTCACAGTTGTTCTTCCTTTACTTTTAATGTGTTTATTTCTGTATGTTCTTACTTCAAGTAGTTGGGGCTCACTATTATCTGACAAAATATAATTATTATGATGCTGACCAAAATGGAAATATTGTAATGACTTTGATTTGTCTTTAATTAATAGAAACTAATTTTTAGAGAAGTTTTATGCTTATGAAAATTGAGTGAAAATTAGAGTTCCCATCTACTCCTTCACCCCCAACACAATTTTTTTCATTAACATATTGCATTACTGTGGTACAGTTGTGATAATTGATAAGCCACTATTGATACATTATTAATTAAGTCTATAGTTTACAGAAGGGTTAACTGTTGGTGTTATATGTTTTATGGCTTTTGATAAACGTTTAATGACATATATCCTCCATTACAGCATCACATAGCATCATTTCACTGCCCTAATAATCCCATGTGCCTCACCTATCATCCCTCTCTATCTCCTCTACACTCCTGGCAACCATTGATTTTTTTTTACTGTTTTTATAGTTTTTTTCTTTTCCAGAATGACTTTAACTTTTACCAGTGAATGTGGGGGAGTTGCTTGCAAAGGAATCAAGATCATTCTTTGGTTGATAACAAGTTATTTTTATGACAATTAAAATCTCTTATTTAAAATAAACTGTTTAAAAGATTAATTTCTGATTGGACTATTCTCAGGTGATGTGTGGGTTGCTGCAATCTATCAGAAGTCACCCAGTATCTTGATATTTTATTTTCAGTTATGACTTATACAGTGTTCTCCTGGCAAAATAGTTTGGTGTATTGATGTTGATAGAATTGGAAGCATACCAACCTTAGGTATTTAATTTTTTTGGTGAAACTAAGAGATATCTTAGAAAAAGTGAATGTAATATCTGTATGTGTAAATTTCACAACTATTTGGGAGATGCTGTAGGTTTTAAATTTGATCTGAAATGTAATGTAATTTTCTGCCAAATTGCCACAGCGTTACTTCCCTTCTTCCTCCCTCTCTTCTTCTTTCCCTCTCTCCTTTCCTTCTTTCCTTCTTCCTTCCCACATCATTTTTTGCTCCACAAATGTTTATTTAAAAATTAATGTCATTATTTGCTTCCCTGCCTCCTTTCATCCTTGCTATTCTTTTAACGGATATTGATTTAACACTTATTAATACAAATAAATAATACAAATATGATGATCTCTAAAATCTCTCCCAGCTCTGACTTTCTGATCCAACTACTTTTAGTAATTCCACTGTCACTGTGCTCATTCAAGCCACCATTGTCTCATGCTTATTTTACTGAAATAGACTTTAAACTGGTCTCTTTACACTCTTGCCACCTCTTCTGTCTTCTCAATGTCTTGCATCATTCTTTAGAAGTATTAATTGGGTAGCAACACTTTGCGTCCCTCAAAATCTTTCAATCACTCCCCATTCCAATTAGAATAAAATCTTAAAATAGGGTTCACAATTCTGTCTAACCTGACTCCCAGCCATTACTCCAGCCTCATCTGACCCCAGTTTTGTAGGTTTTGACTCTTCTTTCAGTTGTTAAATCATCATGCTCCTTTGCCACTCCACATCATTTTGTGTGCTGCTCCCTAAGTCTACAAAGCCCTTCCTTTCTTCCCATTCTCTAGCCAGATCCCCTCATCTGGATAACACCTACCAAGTTTTCAAATGTTAACTCAAAGTCACATCCTCAGAAAAAAATAACACTCTCCTGTCATATTATTTAATATGTTGTGATTTTATTTTATACATGTATCTTTTGTAATTATATATTTACTTTTATGATTATTTGGTTATATATTATATATAGTATATATACCTTTTAGTATACTACATATACGATATGCTATTATAGGAAAAAGTATATGTATAGTATATATATAAAGTATATGTTATAAAATGGTTACAGAAAAAACTTAATCCAATAATCATAAATATACATGTGTATATATGTGTGTGTGTGTGTGTGTGTGTGTGTATAAATTCCATGCAGACTGGCCTATATTTGCTTCTGAAATTTGAATTTAACTTCAAGATCAAACTCAGTAGAGTGCTTATAATCAATATGACAATATAGGCAACATATCTTTATTGAGTGAAAGAATAAGTGGCTATTTCCTTCAAGAAATCTTTTTTATCAAATAATCAATTATTTCAGCTTTTTGCTAGTCAGGATAGTTTAGTAGTATTTATAATTAGTATTACTAAGTGGTAGGTCATATTTAGTGAGTAACAAATTAACTTTATTTGCTAGTAGGTAAGTGCAAATAAATGTTAGTAGGGGTGATTTCCTAGCCCATGGACTATTCCCATCTTAAAAAAATGAAGTGTTTTTTTTTTTTTGCTATTTATTTGTGCTGTATTATTACTTTTTCTCAATTTCTGAGATTCATAAGGAGTGTTGTTCTAATTTTTAAATGCCTTGGCTGTGCAGTTAAGAATATCTTTTAAGTATCAACACTGTCCAAATGAAATAAATCTAAAACATTATGAAAATAATGCTTATATTTTGAACCAAAAGCATATAAAAACAACTTCAGTTGAATGTGTGTTTTGCTGAACACTTTTATATCCTTCTCTACAGACTGCATGAGTCCACTGTTTTTCTGGTACTTGATTTCTTTTTTTTTTTTTATATGTTATAATAGTTACATTGCAAACTTTACTTTGGATAAAGGAGAAAGAATGAAAACACAGTTTAGTTCACTCATCTCTGTTCTACTTCCTGCCTTCGCACCACTGTAATGTCCCCTGCGGCTCTTCTCCCCTCCTGCAGATCAATATTTCTTGTCTTAGTTTAATGAACACTCCTACATTGATCTCTCTCAGGTGCTGTGCTATTTTATGACAGGTTTCTTGGTTGCAACTCCTTCTTAGCTAAGTCAGTGGAGCACCCTGCCATTCCCTACACAATACAGGCTGCAACAATAGGACCTTTATTCATCATAGGTTAATGTGTGATTTTTTTCCCTTTCTTTGAAAGGAATAAATATATACAATTTTTATTTAATTCTTTAACTTTGTTTTTTGGTTACCTTCTTTAAAGAATTGTAAAAACAACTTAAGAATGGTATGCAAAAACAAAGATAAAGAAAGCCAGGAATCTTTAAAGTCTTCTGAAACACTTTCTTACAAACCGAAAGTTAGAATACCTTTGTTAGTTATTTTCATTCACTTTATGTCTTGTTACCATGGTAGCAATTCATTGAATAATCCCTGTCTCCAGAAAGATAAATCAGAGGTAACAGTATCTGACAAGTAACTCTCATGTCCAAAGACAATGCTCTTATCTTAGTTGTCCTGTGCTGGTGGCAAGAGAGAAATAGAGAATGGGTGGAGAGCACAATAAACTCAAGGACAGTGTCTCTTGATCTCCAATTTTAATAAGTTCTCATGCTTTTATGCCTTTTTTTCTCCTTTTGCACTGTGTATGATTGATTCACTAAGCAACTGCCTACTCCTAAGACATATTAAGTCAATTTTATCTTCTGTTTCATGTTTATCTGGTTTACCTATCCTTGCCTTGTGTACCTCCAGAAAATTTAATCAAATAATCACACAAATAAATATATAATTACAAAACGGTAAGTATAAAAAAGAAACAAAAGATATCATTAAATTCTGTAATATGAGAGTGTAATATATTCTGATACTTTGTCCTGAAGATGTGACTTTTGAGTTAATATTTCAAAAAATGATATGCCCTACTCAGATGAGGGGATCTGACTAAGGAAGGGGAAGAGAGGAGAAGAGGGGGGCAGAACTTTGTAGACTTAGGAAGCAGCGCACAAAATGATCCAGAGTGGCAAAGGAGCATGATGATTTCACAGCTGAAAGAATGGCCAATGTCCACAAAAATGGGGCCAGATGAACCTGAAATAGTAGGTGGGAATCAGGTTAGACAAAATCATGAACTTTATGTCAAGATTTTATTCTAATTGCAATGGAGAGTGATTAAGAGATTGTGAAGGATATGAAGAGTGACTGTCCAATTAATATTTTTAAAGAATGCTGCAACATGTTAAAAAGACTGAAGAGGTGGCAAGAATGTTTGTAAAGAGACCAGTTTAAAGGCGATTTAAATTACGGTTGGAATCCCATGTAAAATTTTTCATGTACTATGAATCTGTCTTAAGCTAACTGATAACTCAGTTTACTTTTCTTTTCACTGTTGTTTTGTGCTCCTTCTTCTTCTACTATATTGTTGGTAATTACATTTTGTTGTTAATTTTCTTAAAAAAAAAAACAAAAAAAAACTGTAGTTGGGAATACCAGCAAGTATGACCCACTCAACAAGGAGAAGGCCAACCTCTCTGAATTTGCGGCAAAAATAAGGATCAATTCCAGGATTCTGATTAAATGTTGATCAGTACTAGAAAGCCACAAAAACTCAACATCAATATTGACTCCTCAATTTTTTTCCCAGCAAAATTAAAAAATCTATCAAAATCTTTCAAAACGTTCTCACAGCTTCCATTGCTTTCTATTCCATTTCCATCCTATTTCTATTCTATTTCCATTCCATTCTATCACCATTTTCTCACCTCTGGAATAGCACACAAGGGTCTTAATCTGATTTCACATTTACCTTTGAAAAGACTAATTTCTACACAGCAGCCAGGATGATCTCTTAAAACTGAAGTTGGATTGTATCACTTCTTTCTGCAGAGCAATCTATTGATTTCCAAGTCAACATCTATATAAGGGCCAATAAATTCCTACAGGGTCTAGACTATTCTTACCCCTCTGAGCTGATCTTGTCTTACTCCATCCTCAATTGTTATATCCAGATGCACTTTGTTTCCTTGCTCTGGCTCAAATACAGCCAACACAATTTCACTGTAGGATTTGCACTTACTGTTACCTCTGCCTGAAAAGCATTTCCAGTTGGTTTCCACAGGGCTCAATCCTTCCTTTCTTGCAGGTTTTTATTCAAAGGTCAGCTAATCACTGAGGCCTTTCCCATGAACCTATTCTAAGTTTCACTCGTCTTTAGCCCCATTTCATTCCTTTCCTATGCTATTTCTTTGATTTATTTTCTGTCTTCTCCAATTAGAATGTAAGCTCCTTGAAGGCAATGTTTTTTTCTATTTAGTTTATATATGCAGCATGCAGAACACAGCCTGCTACATGACACTTAATAAACTGTGTTGAATGAATAAAATGCCATGATTAATAGTATTTTTAATGGGACAATTCTCTTGGCACATCATAGAGATGGATCCCAACTCTATGACCTGCTGGGCAAGGGAAGTGTGGTTACGGCTTCTAAGAGCTCTCCTGAGAAAGTAGTACCCATATGTTGGGTGTTGTTAGTTCAGGTTTGTGAATTCTGTGTGTAGTTTGAGAGACAATAAGGGTAAGGATCTAAGGGTACTGGGATCTACCACTGATATCAATTCTTGGAACACTTCCAACCCAGATCAATTCTCTAGTCATTTCTTTTCTGTCAATATTAATTGTTGGCTTGTTCTTTGTCTTTGCCCATTTTTTTTTTCCTACAACACACATCTTTCCTCATTAGCCTACTGTGAAATAGAATGCTATTTCATAGCTGTTTTACTAAATACTGAAATCAAGTTCAATATATTATTTCCATGGAGAATGGTTAGAGGAGGTGAGAAGAAATATTTTTAATGAAAATGACAAGTAATCTCATCCTTCATTTTACCCTGACCTCCAATTAAAAAAAATTAAATTTTTAATAACATTTTTAGTACCTATCTCCCATTTCATTTGATATGTTGATGTCACCAAGGAAACTGACCTACTTGGAGATCTAGGGAATGTCTGCTCTAAAACATTTTCTTACATCTCTTGTCAATATGCAATGAATTTTGTAGCAATTTAATGAGAGAGAAGGAGAGGGAGAGAGAATAGAATTTGAAACCATACATACATAAAAAAGGATATGCCCATTTCTGCCATCTATAAGCCATATTGACTTTGGGAAGCTACCATATTTTTTTGAGCCTCAGTTTTCTCTTTTAAAGATGGGCATAATAATATCTACCTTGCAGGCTTTGCATGAGGATTAATGTAAATGAGAAATGTAAGTGTAACTGGAAATATAAACGTCCTTAGCACATACCCTTGCTCTAGAAGTCTTAGTTTTTTAGAATTTTTAGTTGTTTCCTTTTCCTTTATTTAAGCACATAGTGAGCATTTGCTTGTTTTATGCCAGACATGTAAGCTGCAAAAATGCACGCACACAGCCTTGGATGTCATTACTCTACTCCTAGAAACTTCAGATTCAGTTCTAATTCTGCCTAGATCTGGAATTGCTCTCATCTCCTCTTTTTTTCATTAGTGAATTGAAAATCTATTTTTTTCATGTTTTAATGAGTTCATCATACTGCATGCCTGTATTCAGACCCAATGTATGAGTCACTTTGAAAAATAGCTAGTTTCTATAAAATAATTGATTATTAAAAAAACACTTTTGTATACTCAAAAATGTCCTTGCTTATTTCTTAGCTGAATTGAAATACATCTTCTTATAATTTAGTTTCTCCCTTCACTGATCATAAATGATTATACACATACTGGATATTTTTTTCTCTCCCTGACAATTCATTACATTGAATGGCACATGCAATATCCCACCTGTCTTTCTAAAGGGACATCAATATTGGCCTACTTTGATTGAACTAGCTAGATCAGCAATTCATTAACCTGTAACACACTAGGCCTGTTGTTTCATTACTGCTCCCTTAAAGCTTCTCTGTTAGTTAGAAACAACTAAAGGTTCTAGTTTTATGCTTATATATTTAGCTTTATAAAATATGATGATTTTCTGTCTTAAACAAGTGCTAGACTGTGGCCTCTTGATACAAGTCTATAAGAAAATCTGCCAGTTAATACATGATGTCGAATAAATAAGAAATGTCTTACATTTTTTTCTTTGTACCTTATTGCATTTCCCCTGTCTTCTTACATTTTACATTATTTTCCTTCTTTCTATCTCTCATATTTAATTAGGTTGTGGGTTGAAATGGAATGCAAGAGATTATTTTCCTCTTTATCATCTTGATAAGAAATTGTCCCTTTTGGGTGTGGTTGAATGTGACAGTGGAATAAATCATCAGATACTCCTTGGTACTCGGAGTAGATATGTGAGTTGTAACATCAGCTGATATTTGTAAATGCAATTGGGTATCTTCTACCACTTCATTCTTGCTGTATATCTTTTCTCTCTTCTTTGCTATATCAAAATTATTTTTCTTATAAATGTCTATTGAGAATCATACCATTGCTCCTTAATAGCCTTTATTTTTTTTTATAAAATCACATTTTATAATTTTGAGACAATTGTAGGTTCACATACCATTTTAAGAAATAATACAGAGAGATTTTGTACACCCTTTACCCAGTTTCCTCTCATGGTAACCTCTTGCAAAACTAGTATGATGCTGCAACCAGGATATTGACTGATACAATCAAGATGCAGAACATTTGCATCACAAGGAGGATTCCTTATCTTGCTCTTTTACACTCACACCCACTACCTTCCAACTCCCACTCCCCATGTAACCACTGGCAATCCTGTTCTCCATCCTATAATTTTGCCATTTCAATCATTTTATATAAATGGAATCACAGAGCATGTAACCTTTTGTGATTGTCTTTTTTCCCTGAGCATTGTTCTCTGGAGATTAATTCAGGTTGCTGCAGGAGTCCATTCCTTTTTAGTGCTAAATAATTGTTCTCTGGAGATTAATTCAGGTTGCTGCAGGAGTCCATGCCTTTTTAGTGCTGAATAGTATCTCACAGTACAGGTGCACCACAGTTTCACCATTCACCTGTTGAAGGACGTCTGGCTTGTTTCCAGTTTGTGGCTATATATATGTATCTATATACACACACACACATATATATATACACACACACATATATATACACACACATATATATATATACACACACACATATATATACACACACATATATATATACACACACTTATAATAAAATATGAATTCATGTTCACACAAAATTATGTACATGAATTCTATAATAATTCCATGTAATAATGCTATTATAGACATTCATGTATATATTTTTGTGTGAACATGAACTCATATTTCTCTAGGGTAAATGTGAAAGAGTATAATTGCTGGTTGTATGACAGTTGTATGCTTAGTTTTCAAATAAACTTACATATTTTCTCCAGTAGTATATGAGAGATCATTTCTCTGTATTCTTATTAACATATATATGTCTGCTTGCTTTACTTTACTTTTTTACATTATTGTTTTTATCTAAAATTACCACACATTATACAAGCTAGCTCTCATTTACTGAGTTGCCACTTAAAAGTAGCTTTTAAATTTTCATTCGGGAAAACTACGGTCTTGTCAGAATTTTGCCTTGGGATGCTAATATTTTGAAATGACATTAACCTTTACAAAAAGACCTTATACATTAAGGGAATGTAAACAAAACTTGAGGCAGGAACCTTTTATTTTCTTTAGTGCTAGAAAAAAAGCTCAAACATTTTAAAATATACTAATTTTTAAAAAGAATATACAGAATAAACTTGTTACAAGTAACTTTTATTGCAAATTTCTGCAAATAGCTTATCATCTACTTCTACTAAAACTTTCTCTAATACTTGTTCCCCTAACTGGATGTAATTTCTTCTTATGAACTGTCGTATCATTTCTTCTTCTTTTCTTTTTTTAAAAATGGATTTTGACGTAGAAAAATCTGTACATAATGAAGGTATGCAACTTAAGCACTTTGGAGATAAGTATAGACTCAATGAAATCATCACTACAATCTGTGTCATAAATCGATCCATCACCTCCAAAAGTTGCTCTTTGCCCTCTCATTTATAAATACTATTACCATGAACATTATTATTATAATTCTGTGATAAGAACACAACATAAGGCTACCCTTTTAGCAAATTTTAAAGCGTATAATATTGTTTACTATAGACACTATGTTGTACTGTAGATCTCTAGGACTTATTTATCTTGTATAACTGAAGCATTGCACTCTTTGACTAATACCTTTCCATTTCCCCCACCCCCTAGCCCCTGCCATTCCACTCTCAGCTTCTCTGAGTTTGACTATTTTACACCCATCATATAAATGGTATCATGTAGTAGTTTTTGTTCTGTGTCTGGCTTATCGTACTTAAGTATATTATCCTCCATGTTCATCTGTGTTGTCACAAATGGAAAGATTTCCTTATTTTTCAAGTCTGAATAATAATCCATTTATATATTTACCACATTAAAAAAAATCTATTCATTGGTTGATAGACATTTAGGTAGCATGCCATGCTACAGTGAACATAGGGGAGAAGATATCTTTTCAGTATCATAATTTTATTCCCTTTGGATATATGTCCACATGTGAGATTGAGGGATCATATGGCAGACCTGAAACTATAAGACATCTAGAAGAAAACTTAAGGAAAGATATTCTGGACAATGGCCTTGGTAATTATCTCTTGGAAATGACACCAAAATCACAAGCATAAAAAAGCAAAAATAGACAAGTGGGATTACATAAAACTAAAAAGCCTTGGCACATCAAAGAATGTAATTAACCAAATCCAACCTACAGAATGGGAGAAAATATTTGCAAGCCATATATCTGATAAAGGGTTAATATCAAAAATATGTAAGGAACTCCTACAGCTCAAAAGCAATGATTATCATAATCATAATCATAATATGCTGACTAAAAAATGGACAAGTGACTTGAAGAGATATTTATCCAAAGAAGATATGTAGATGGTAAGAAAAGTTGCTCAACATCACTAATCATCAGGGAAATGCAAATCAAAACCACAATGTGATATCACTTCACACCGATTAGAATGGCTTTTATGAAAAAAACAAACAAACAAACAAAAAAAGCAATAGATAACTAATGTTGGCAAAGGTGTGAAGAAAATGGAACCCTTCAACACTGTTGGTGGGAATGTAAATTGGTACAGCCACTGTGAAAACTATATGAAAGTTTCTCAAGAAACTAAAACTAGAACTATCATGTGATAGTTGATATTGTAATTGGCGGGGGAGAGAATAAGGAGATAGATATATATCAAGTGATACATTTTATCTCTGGATGAAAACTATGGAGACATCCTCAACTGAGTGACATGATGAGGAGTTTGAGCTGCCCGTTAGCTGTCCAAGACTAGAGCGTAATGTATACAGAGAGTCTGGGGGGAGATTTAGAATACAGATGTAGATTTTAAATATATTAGCTTAATATTATCTTGGTTGTGGCTGAAACTATGAGGCTTGTTTGTCATCCAAGGAATATATTTCTAGAAAGAAGAGAAAAGGTTCTAAGGCAGATTATGGGGGGGTTGGGGTACAAAATCACATTTAAAGGAATGTGTATGAAGAACATCTACAAAATCCCCTGGGGAAGAGCAATCAGAAAGACAGGGAGACAGACAACTGATGTCTTAAAAAACAGGAGAATTTCAGAAAGGGACTGGTCAATGATGCTAAATATTTTGGGTCAAGTTACAAATCAAATGATTTCTTTTTGATCAATGAAGACAATCACTTCCCTTAAGAAAGGTAGATGTATTTTAAAAAGCAATACGACAATAACTTCATAAAATTTTATTTCTCTTCTTCAGAAGGAAGGTGAAAAAGTCTCCTATAAGTGAATGATGATTATCTGTGGAATACTCAACTATAGTCAGATGTAGTAACTGATATCTACCTAGAGTGAAGTAAAGATAACTTGCTAAGAAAATAGGGCAATTCATTGCAATTGAAATGACATAGACCCAAGTCTCAATTAGTAACTTACTTGAATGAAAACTGGAATCCTTTTGACTAAATATATTTAGCCTAAATATGTTTAGAAAAGAAGAGGAAAAAGATAAGCTTTAGTCATCTCAGGGATAAGTTGTTGGTAATAGAAAATAGAAAAGAGGCAATGGCAGTAAATGATTCCATGGTTTATAGAGATTAGACCAGGTTTTGGTTTCACCTGAAAATTAGAAGACTCTCCTGATCCTTGGCTGCATGCGACTCCAAATTCTCAGGTGAGGGATATCCATAGACTGTCATAATCCCTGCTGGCCTGATCTGAGTTATACACAAATATGATATGGCTTGGGAAAATCCATGGCATTTCAGAATACATCTCTGTATCTTCTATATTTTATTTCTTACTTCTGGCCTCCATTTCTGAATACAATTTTTAGGCAAGTGGTAATATGAAGATCATAAAATCAAAGGACAGTTGTCTGGTCTCTTAATTTAGAAGAAACCCTTGAGAAAATTCCAAAGGTCTTGAACTGATAAAATGAATGTATAACAAGGGAATCTGAGTGCGGTTTGGGCCATGATTTTCTCCATAAGCAGATGGTTGAGTTAAGAAAAATCGTCATTCTTAGTCAATCCTGTGAAATCTTGAAGGATGCTGGCCCTTATGCTGGATACCCTTATGATGGATACCCTTTTGCATAAGGTTTGCTAAAGCCACTCTCAGACATGACTTGGAATAACATTTGGTTTTTAATATAAAGTATTTTTTCTCAGTGCCTGTTAGTAGTTTAGGACAAGGGAACAAGTTAAATGTTGATATGATTGTAGTTGGATAAGCTGTCATTAATATAATTATATGATATTTCTATCTCACACTCACAAAAATCTTACCCGCACATTACAGTGAGAGGTAGCAAGCCATAATAAAAAAGTTTGCAATATGTAATTAAAACTGAATTCAAATATTGATTTTTGTTTGCAATGTGGCTTAAACATAGTAGGTAAATTCTCTGAATTTAAAATATTTATAGTGTGAATGTGTCTATAGAGATCACGAGTACTAGATTGCATAAAATAATCTATTACAGTGATTGGCACACAGCAGGACTCTAATGAAGGCCATTTACTTTCTGATATCTCCTTTTTAAACTCATAATCTCTTCTTTTTGTTGTCTTGTTCTGTCTCTTCCTCATTCCTTCCCTCCCTGCCTCCTTTCTCTGTTTCTTTCACTTACTCCCTTCCTGTGCTCCTTCCTTCCTATTTATTGTTCTTCCTTCCTCCCTTTCTTCTCTTTCTTTCTCTCTTTTTCTTCTAAATCATTATACAATTCTTACTCTATGATCAAAGTCCTACACTGTCTTTTTCCAGTCTTTCCAACCATATCACCCTCTTTTAATCAGCATGAACATTTCATTCCAGGAAAGACAATTTATTCACTGCTCTCAAGCATGGTTTTCTCTTTTGCGATACTATATTTTTGCTCATGTAATTCTCCTTAATAGGAATATCTTCACCATCCAAATGTTGTAGTATAAACTAGAATTCCACTCTACCTATTCGTTGTTTAAGAAATCATTTCAAGGCAGTCTTGACAAAACAAACAACCAAACATACAAGCAAGTAAACTTCTCTGCTCTTTTGGAACTCCTACAATTTTATACCCTTCATTTCTAACTCAGTTTGATTTGCATCATTATTTGGTTCATCAAATAAAATTTAAATGTAAATTATATGTATATTTTTCTTTCATCCACTCATCCATGTATACATCAATGTCTTTATTCGTTCAAGCTGCTAAAACAAAATACCTCAGGTTGGGTAATTTATAAACAACACAAATTTATTGCACATAGATGTGGAGGATAGGAAATTCAAGATCAAGGCACCAGCAAATCGTTGTCTCTTGAGGGCTTGGTCTCTGCTACATACACAGCACCCTCTTGTTGCATCTTTACCTGGTGGAAAGGACCAATGAGCTTCCTTGGGTCTCTTTTAGAAGGGCACAAATCCCACTTATGAATGTGAAGTCCTCACAACCTAATCAATTTACAAAGATCCCACCTCTTAATACTATTGCATTCAGTAGTAGATATCAGTCTACAAATTGTGGGGACTTGAGGGAAGGAGTAAACATTCAGACCATAAAAATCAGAAGAAAGAAAATCATATTTTTCCAGAAGGAAAAATTACTGTGGATAACAGAAAGCAAGAGAACTAACATTGTAATACTTTCTGAAGTTGCAGTCATGCTGACACAATAGTTAGGTGTGAAACTGGTCACTATGGTTGTGGAGATACCTCTAGAACATGCCTTTAGATAATAGTAATAGGGCATCTGATTTCAGACCAGAAGCTGAGATATCTTATGGATATCCTCTTACTAAAAATCAATACCTAATTTTTTCCAAATCCTGACACATAAGTAGATTTGCACATATTCCTCTTTTATAAATTGGTGCTAGCTTCAATAATGCCGATTATAAATGATGTCTTTATATTTTCCCCTTAGGAATTGATATTTTGAGTTGATAATAATATTTACCAGAATTTTTTTTTGTGTGAAAGTAAAGATATCTTACTTTTTAGAGAATATAATTTTGTAGTGTATTGAGTTTCTCAGGGATGGATGATAAATAAACACTAAATACCACTATTCCCATTGTCCCCTTCTGTCTTTGTATAGGCAGACACACATTCAAAGCTTATAATGGTATTTGATTTATAGTCAAACGAAGTGTTTTTCCTTCATGTAACCAAGGTATATTAAAGGTGCATACAAATAAAATTCCAATCAAGGTAAGATTGATCACATCTTATTTATATATGCCTGGCTTCAGTTCAGCTAGAATGTAAAAGAATCTTATTTTATAAAAAATCGTTTTCAGTTACTGTTTAAAGGTTGTTGCATAGCAACTAATTGTTCACGGAGCACTACCTAATAATATCTGACTCGTGTTGCAGTACATCTATTTTTTAAAATTTAAATTCTATTTCCTAAAGAATTAAGGTAAATAATTACAGTGACCTGAACATTTTAAAGATAAAGGTTCATATATGCAAATTAATATTGATGAAAGTTCTCTTCATAACATTTATTTTTTCCTAGATATGCATGTCACCTTAATAGTGTTTTAATTCATAATGAGACTAAAACAATTTTTTTTAGCTGAGTTTTATAGGTCAACCTCAGGAGTAAGATTTGATTGATAGCTCACCAACTGACCAAGAATTTCTTAGCAAAATAATTCCTATAAAAATAGGTAATGGTTGACATTTCTATTTTAAGTTGCTAGTGTTTTAATGCTTTGAGAAACATTTGTTATTCTACTGCATATTTCTAATTTAAAACCTTGGAATTGTATTTGGGTTTAGTAAAAAAACCTCTCAATTTTCTTGCTAGAAAAATCTGAATATTAATACATTTGAAGTATTTTTATTCACAAGTTTATGATACAATGTTTTATAAAGGTAAAATATCAAGAGGGTTTGATTCACACCTCCAACATTTACTAGCTAGCAATGTTATTGTTAGGCAAATTGGTGTTTTAGCACAAGTTATGAATTCTATATATGAAGATAGCACCTACCAAACTGGGTGGAAGTTGTGGAGTTTAAGCATGATAATCCATGCTTCTTACAGTGCTTGACATATGGCATATGATTAAGTCATATTATACCTAAATTCTAAATTTCATTTCAGATCTATTAAGTTATTTTTATTTACAGAACATTTTGCTATTACTATTATTTTCCATTTGGAGTTTTGGTAAAGAGTGGTGACCTTGTATTTTTGATGTGATTCTGGATTCTTAGCATCCTAATGGAAAACAGCACTTCTTTATTTCTTCTTACTTTTTCCAATGCTGATAGGTTAAGGGGAGCTAGAACTCTCTCCTTTAGGCTATAGTGGGAGGTAGGAGAGTGTAGCAGCAGTTCATAGCTATGTCCTTCCTCAGAGGCAGAGACCAATCAATGCAGGTGGGAGATTATGTAAAATAAACATTGATTCCAGCATGGTAGTTACATAATATAAGTGTATTAATCTGTTCTTGCAGTGCCGTAAAGTAATACCTGAGACTGGGGTATTTATATAAACATGAGAAGTTTAATTGGCTCATGGTTCTGCAGGCTGTACAGGAAGCATAGCAACTTCTGCCTCTGGGAGGTCTCAGGAAAATTACAATTATGGCAGACAGTGAAAGAGAAGCAGGCACATTTTACATGAACAGAGCAGAAGCAAGAGAGAGAGTGGGGAGCTGCCACACACTTTTAAACAACAAGATCTTGCAAGCACTCAATTAGTATCATGAAAGCAGCATCAAAGGGAAAGTTTGCTCCCATAATTCAATCACCTCTGATACCAGGCCCCACCTCCAGCATTAAGGAATAGAGTTCTACATGAGATTTGTCAGAGACACAGATGTAAACCTTATCATTCCACCCGTAGCCTCTCCCAAATCTTATGTGCTTCTCATATAGCAAAATTCAATCATGCCTTCCCAATAAACCCCAAAGTCTTAACTCCTTTCAGCATTCTCCCCAAAGTCCAAAATCCAAAGTCTCCTCTGAGAAAAGACAAGTCCTTTCCACCTATGAGCCTGTAAAAGAAAAAAACAAGTTAGTTACTCCTAAGATACAATGGGGGTATAGGCATTGGGTAAATACTCCCATCCCAAAAGAGAGAAATTGGCCAAAAGAAAGGAGCTACAAGTCCCACGCAAGTCTGAAACCCAGCAGAGCAGTCATTAAACATTAAAGCTCCAGAATAATCTCCTTTGACTCCATGTCCAAAATCCAGGACAAACTGGTATGAAAGATGGGCTTCCCAGTCCTTGGGCAGCTCTATCCTTGTGGCTTTGCAGGGTTCCATCCCCATAACTGCTTTTACAGTCTGATATTAAGTGCCTGTGACTTTTTCAGATGTGTAGTGCAAGCTGTCAGTGGATCTACCATTCTGCGGTCTGGAGGATGGTGGCCCTCTTCTCACAGCTCCACTAAGCAGTGCCCCAGTGAGGCTGCTATATGGGGGCTTCAACCCCACATTTTCCCCTCCACACTGTCCTAGTAGAGGTTCTCCAGGAGACCTCTACCCCTGCAGCAGACTTCTTCCTGGACATCCAGGCATTTCCATACACCCTCTAAAGTCTGGGTGGAGGCTCCCAGGCCTCGACTCTTGCATTTTGTGCACCTGAAGGCTTAACACTACATGGAAGCCACCAAAGCTTATAGCTTGTACCCTCTGAAGCAGTGGCCTGAGCTGTATCTGGCCACAGCTGGAGCTGGAGCAGCAGGGATACAGGGAGCAGTGTCCCAAGGCTGTGCAAGGCAGTGGGGCCCTAGGCCTTGCCCATAAAACCATTCTTCCCTCCTAGGCCTCTGGGCCTGTGATGGGAAAGGCTGCCACGAGGGTCTCTGAAATGTCTCCAAGGCCTTTTCCCCATTGTCTTCGATATTAGCACTTGGGTCTTTTTTAATTATACAAATTTTGCAGCTGACTTTAATTCCTCCCCTGAAAATGGGTTTTTCTTTTCTACCACATGGACAGGCTGCAAATTTTTCAAACTTTTATACTCTGCTTTCCTTTTAAACGTAAGTTCTAGTTTCAGATCATTTATTTGTTCATGTATATGAGAATAGGCTATCAGAAGCAGCCAGGTCACACTTAAACCCTTTGCTGCTTATAAATGTCTTCCACCAGATACATTGAATTATCACTCTCAAATTCAAATTTCCACAGATCCCTAGGACACAGTGCCACCAGTCTCTTTGCTAAAGTATAGTGAAAGTGGCATTTACTCCAGTTGCCAATAAGTTCCTTATTTCCATCTGAGACCTCCTCAGTCTAAACTTTATTGTCCATATCATTATCAGCGTTTTGGTCACAACTACTTAACAACTTAAGTCTTTAGGAAGTTCCAAAGTTTCCCTCATTTTCCTGTCTTCTTCTGAGCTCTCCACACTCTTCCAACTTCTGCCTATTACCCAGTTCCAAAGTTGCTTCCACATTTTCAGGTATCCTTATAGCAATGCCCTACTCTTCAGTACTGATTTTCTGTATTAGTCGGTTCTGGCACTGCTGTAAAGAAATACCTGAGACTGAGCAATTTACAAATAAAAGAGATTTAATTGGGTTGTGATTCTGCAGGCTGTACAGGAAGCATATAGCAGCTTCTGCTTCTGGGGAGGCCTCAGGAAACTTACAGTCATGGCACACGGTGAAGGAGAAGCAGGCACATTTTACATGGCTGGAGCAGGAGCAAGAGAGAGATGGAGAAGGTGCCATGTACTTTCTCACAAGCACTCACTACTGTCACAAGAGCAGCACTGAGAAGAAAATCTGGCCCCATGATTCAATCACCTCCCACCACTACCCCCTCCAATACTGGGGATTCAATTCAAGATGAGATTTGCACAGGGACACAGATCCAAACCATATAATTGGATTGGTGTACCAAATTTTCAGAAGGAACAAAAGTGAAGAGGCTAGTAAATAAGGTAAAAAATGGGCATTTAAAATGTATTAAAGTAACAGAGAAATGGAATGAATACATAATATAACGTTTAAACATAGCTAATGTAACTGGCTGTATGGAGTTCTTAAGAACTGCCTAAGTACCACATGGCTTAAAAGTAATATTAATGAAGATGACTTAGGAGTTGTGTCAGTTTCCAAACACTGCTATAATAAATTACTATACATTTAATGGCTTAAAAGAACACAAATTTATTATGTTTCAATTGTGGAAGTGAGAAACCCCCAAATGAGTCTTAATGAGAAAAAGATCAATGTGTCAGCAGCACTGTGTTCCTTCTGGAGGCTGAGAGGGAGAAATCCCTCTTTCCCTTTTGCAGCTTCTAGAGGCTGCCTGCATTCCGTGGCTGCTGGCACCCCTCCAGCAATATATCGCTGGATATCAGCAGTATATCGCTCTGCTTTCTGCTTCCGTGATTCCTTCTCTGACTCTGATCCCACTGCTTCCTGCTAATAAAGACCTTTAAGATTACATTGGGTCCACCAGATGACCCACGGAATTTTTTCCCATCTCAAGCTATTTAATTTAATCACATCTGCAAAATCTGTTTGCCATGTAAGGTAACAATTGCAGATTCTGGGGAATAGGGTATGACATATTTGAGGAGGAGGCATTATTCTGTCGGCAATAGAAGCTTTAGGAGAAATAAGTGCAAGACAATGCAGCATGTGGGTAAAATTAATGTGATATTATACTTCAGAGATAGAAAAGCAAAAGTTCCTAATGGAAGAAATAGTTTGGCTCAGCTCTGCTGATCACAAAGGTTAGACTATAGAAGATGGACTAGGATGGTAAGTGGAATTAAAAACATGTTCTGTTGTAGAAATTTGAAAATATTTGTGTATAAAAAGAAGATATAATGCCTTTGTTCAAATATTCATAAGATTGATAGGAAGGAGAAATTAGTAGCATTTTGTTAGGCTCAAAAGCTGGAATAGGACCATTAAGCTGAAGTTGTAGTATGGCAAATCTTTGAGTAAGCATAGAAAGAAAAACTGTTTCTCTTCCCTTTATGTCTTTAAGCTTGTAGTTTATCAAACCCTTTATGGGTATATGGAAATGGAGATTAAAGCCTCAGATAAGAGGCTGGATTAAAGTACATTATTTTGTGGTTACTTTAAAAACGTTGATTTTACTGTTCTTTGATTTTACTGTCCTCTGGCTTACTCTTAGGAAAGAATCACTCTAGTGCTTACTATTGTTATTTTTTTTTCCATCTGTCAAATGAGATCTTGTTTGTATAAGCCAGTAAGAGATCTGTAATCAGGCATAAAGTGAATCAGAAGTAGAAGGATCTCTCTGAAAAACTCATGCACTGTATCATGACTGAGAAATTTATATTTAAATGAGAAATCTTAGGATAAAAATTCACATTTTGAAAAGACAGTACAAAAAAGAATACAAAAGGAAAACTTTAATGTAGTGATAGCAACAAAAACAGTCAGAAGCAATTCATTTCCAATTACATAAAGAGGGCCACGCAGTAAATAAGAATTATATCTGTTCATCTTTGTAAAATGATTGGAAAGGCCAGTTGCGGTGGCTCACGCCTGTAATCCCAGCACTTTGGAAGGCCGAGGCGGGTGGATCACTAGGTCAGAAGTTTGAGACTAGCCTGACCAACATGGTGAAACCCCGTCTATACTAAAAATACAAAAATTAGCCAGGCATGGTGGCGCACACCTGTAATCCCAATTACTCAGGAGGCTGAGGCAGGAGACTCTGAACTCGGGAGGCAGAGGTTGCAGTGAGCTGAGATTATGCCACTGCACTCCAGCCTGGGCAACAAAGTGAGACTCCATCTCAAAAAAAGATTGCAAATATTATGTATAAAATCTGTTATTAATTCACTGAGAGAAGGAAGCAGAGATGACATCTGTGGTGGTTAATACTGAGTGTCAGCTTGATTGGATTAAAGGATGCAAAGAATTGATCCTGGGTGTGTCTGTGAGGGTGTTGCCAAAGGAGATTAACATTTGAGTCAGTGGGCTGGGAAAGCCAGACCCACCCTTAATCTGGGTGGGCACCATCTAATCAGCTACCAGCAAAGCCAGGATATAAAGCAGGCAGAAAATAATGAAAAGGCTAGACTGGCTTAGCCTCCCAGCCTACATCCTTCTCCCAAGCTGGATGCTTCATGCCGTCAAACATCACACTCCAAGTACTTCAGCTTTGGGACTTGGACTGGATTCCTTGCTCCTCAGCTTGTAGATGGCCTATTGTGGGACCTTGTGAAAGTGTGAGTTAATACTCCTTAATAAAACCCCATACATGTGTGTGTGTATGTGTGTGTGTATATATATATATATAAATATATATACACACAAATATATATATATAAAAATATATACACAAAAAATATACATATATATATACATATTGCTAAGGGCTCTACTTCTAATAGTACGGAGAACACTGATAGTCCTTGGCATGAACGGTTTAGAGAGTTATGCAAAATCAACGCATTTGAAACTCCTGATTCACTGCTCACGAGAGGCAAAGAGTTTAGTGACTCTGTATATAATGCCTTTGACCATATGTGGAGAAACAAGGCACATAATGAAGCTGATTGGTTGCTCCTAAGTTCAGAGGGCAAAGTGATGAAAGAAAATGATGAACTCAGGGATTTGAACTCCTGGCTTCAGAAGCAGATAATGAGCCTCAAATCTGCTAATATTGCCTTAAGTGAGAGTCTTATCTCCTGTAGAGAAAGAGCTGAAATTATGGAAAAACCAGACACCAAGTTCGTATCATGTGAGTGGCTGACACGCAATGGAAGATGCTTGCACAGCCTCGCCAGGTGTCTACTGTAAAAGTAAAGGCCTTGATTGGAAAATAATGGAACGCTGTAAATTGGAAAGATGTGTGGGAGGACCCTGATGAAGCTGGGGACACTGAGCTTGTAAACTCTGGATGAACACTTTTTGCCAGAAGAAACAGAAACAGCTTCCCCATCCGCAGTAGTGGCAACATCCCCTCCCTGACCCATGCTGCCATCAGCATTTCCACCTTTGTTTGAGGGGACAAACCCTGTGTTGCCTGAGGCAACAGTGATAGCCTCCCCTGAGGCAGTTGCCAGGCAAGATAATGTTGATTCTCCTCAGGATCTACCCCCAACACGCCTATTTGTTTCTAGGCCTGTAACTGGACTAAAGTCCTGGCAAGCCCCTAGAGGTGAGGTTCAGAGTGTGACCCACAGGAAGATGTGCTACACTGGAAAATAACTGCTTGAGTTTTCTAATTTTTAAAAGCAGGAACCTGAAGAACAGGCATGGGAATGGATATTAAGGGGGTGGGATGATGGTGGAAGGAACATAGAGTTGGATCTGGCTGAATTTATTGATTTTGGCCCACTAAGTAGAGATTCCTCATTTAATGTTGCAGCTTGGGGAGTTAAAAAAGGTGCTAATAGTTTATTTGCTTTCTTAATTGAAATATGGATTAAAAGATGGCCCACTGCACGTGAGCTGGAAATGCCTGATCTCCCTTGGTTTAATGTAGAGGAAGGGATCCAAAGGCTTAGGGAGATTGGGATGGTGGAGTGGATTAGTTACTTTAGACCTACTCATCCTATCTGGGAAAGTCCAGAAGATATACCCTTGCCCAATGTCTTGTGAAATAGATTTGTGAGGGCAGCCCCTGCAGCTTTGAAGAGCCCTGTAATTGCTTTTCTCTGTATGTTAGATCTAACAGTGGAAACCACGGTCACTCAACTACAAAATTTAAATACGGTGGGGATAATTGGATCCCCAGGTGGCAGGGGTCAAGTGGTGGCACTCAACTTGCCTCAGACCAAGGCACTCACTTTACATCTAAAGAATGTGACAGTAGTCTCATGCTTATGGAATTCACTGGTCCTACCATGTTCCCCATCATCCTGAAGCAGCTGGATTGATAGAATGGTGGAATGGCATTTTGAAGTCACAATTACAATTCCAACTAGGTGACAATACTTTGCAGGGCTGGGGCAAAGTTCTTCAGAATGTTGTGTAGTCTCTGAGTCTACTTAATTTGCATAAGCAGAAAACTTCCAGGTTGAATGGACAGAAGACTAATTTGAGTTATGAAAACAGAATCACGGCCACTCAATCGATTTCCAGACTTGAGTCCATTTACAGACCCAGAACCGTTTGAATGAAGGGGAGGCTGGGGTTCCCTTGAGGAAGGACCCCACCACACTACAGACAATTTATGCTGTTAATCTTTCTCCCATCCTTCCCCAAGGAGACCTCTGGCCTTTTACCAGGGTAACTGTGCACTGGGGAAAGGGAAATGATCAGACATTTTGGGAACACTGGCTCTGAGCTGATGTTGATTCCAGGTGACCCAAAATGTTACTGTGGTCCTCCAGTTAAAGTAGGGGCTTATGGAGGTCAGGTAGTTAATAAAGTTTTTGCTTAGGTCTGACTTAAAATGGGTGCAGTGGGTCCCTGGACTCACCCTGTGGTCCTTTCCCCAGTGCCAGAATGCACAATTGGCATAAACATACTTAGCAGCTGTCAGAACCCCCACATTGGCTCCCTGACTGGTAGGGTGAGGGCTGTCATGGTGGGGGAGGCCAATTGGAAGCCATTAGAGCTGCCTCTACGTCGAAAAATATTAAGTAAAAAACAATATCAGATCCCTGGAGGAATTGCAGAGAATTAGTGCCACCATCAAGGACTTGAAAGACATAGGGATGGTGATTTCCACCACATCCCTGTTCAACTCTCCTATTTGGCCTGTGCAGAAGACAGATGGATCTTGGAGAATGACAGTAGATTATCGTTAAGCTTAACCAAGTGGTGACTCCAATTGCAGCTGCTGTACCAGATGTGGCATCATTGCTTGAGCAAATTAACAGATCTGCTGGTACCTGGTATGCAGCCATTGACTTGGCAAATGCCTTTTTCTCCATCCCTGTCCATAAAGCCCACCAGAAGCAATTTGCTTCAGCTGGCAAGGCCAGTGATATACCTTTACCATCCTACTTCAGGGGTGTATCAACTCTCTGGCTTTGTGTCATAATCTTACTCGGAGAGACCTTGATTGCTTTTCCCTTCCACAACATATCACACTGGCCCATTACATTGATGACATTATGCTGATTGAATCCAGTGAGCAAGAATTAGCAAGCACATTGGACTTACTGGTGAAACATTCGTGTGCCAGAGGATGGGAAATAAATATGATTAAAATTAATGGATTTTCTACCTTAATAAAATTTCTAGGTTTCCAGTGTAGTGGGGCCTGTTAAGATATTCCTTCTAAGGTGAAGGATAAGTTCTGTATTTGGCCCTTCCTACAACCAGGAAAGAGGCACAATGCCTAGTGGGCCTATTTGGATTTTGGAGGCAACACATTCCTCGTTTGGGTGTGTTACTCTGGCCCATTTATCAAGTGACCAAAAAGGCTGCCAGTTTTGGGTGGGGTCCAGAACAGGAGAAGGCTCTGCAACAGGTCCAGGCTGCTGTGCAAGCTGCTCTTCCACTTGGGCCATATAACTCAGCAGATCCAACGGTGCTTGAGGTGTCAGTGACAGATAGGTATGCTGTTTGGAGCCTTTGGCAGACCCCCATAGGTGAATCACAGTGGAGGCCTCTAAGATTTTGTAGCAAGGCCCTGCCATCTCTGCAGATAACCACTCTCCTTTTGAGAGAGAGCTCTTGGCCTGTTACTGGGCTTTGGTGGAAACTGAAAGTTTGACTATGGGTCATCAAGTCACCCTGCAACCTGAACTGCCTATCATGAACTGGGTGCTTTCTGACCCATCTAACCATAAAGTGGGCCGTGCACAGTAGCATTCCATCATCAAATGGAAGTGGTGTATACGTGATCAGGGTCAAGCAAGTCCCGAAGGTTCCAGTAAGTTACGTGAGGAAGTGGCTCAAATGGCCATGGTCTCTACTCCTGCCTCTCTACCTTCTCTCCTCCAGCCTGCACTGATTGCCTCATGGGGAGTTGTCTATGATCAGCTGACAGAGGAAGGGAAGACTAGGTCCTGGTTCACAGATTGCTCTGCACGATATGCAAGCACCACCCAAAAGTAGACAGCTGCAGCACTACAGCCCCTTTCCAGGACATCCCTGAAGGACAGTGGTGAAGGGAAATCTTCCCAGTGGACCAAACTTCGAGGGTTACACCTGGTTGTGCACTTTGCATGGAAAGAGAAATAGCCAGATGTGCGATTATATACTGATTCATGGGCTGTAGCCAATGGTTTGGCTGGATGGTCAAAGACTTGGAAGAAGCATGACTGGAAACTTGATGACAAAGAAATAGGGGGAAGAGGTATGTGGGTGGACCTCTCTGAGTGGTCAAAAACTGTGAAGATATTTGTATCCCATGTGAGTGCTCACCAATGGGTGACCTCAGCAGAGGAGGAGTTTAATCAAGTGGAGAGGATGACCCATCCTGTGGACACCACTGAGTCTCTTTCCCCAGCCACCCCTGTCATCGTTGGCCAATGGGCCCATGAACAAGTGGCCGTGGTGGCAGGGATGGAGGTTATGCATGGGCTTAGCAACATGGACCTCCACTCACCAAGGCTGACCTGGCTATAGCCACTGTTGAGTGCCCAAGTTGCCAGCAGCAGAGACCAACACTGAGCCCTTGATATGGCACCATTTCTTGGAGTGTTCAGCCAGCTACCTGGTGGCAGGTTGATTGTATTGGACCTCTTCCATCATGGAAAGGGCAGAGGTTTGTCCTGACTGGAGTAGTCACTTACTCCAGATATATGTTTGCCTATCCTAAATGTAATGCTTATGCCAAGGTTACCATCCATGGACTCATGAAATGCCTTATCCACAGTCATGGTATTCCACACAGCATTGCCTCAGACCAAGGAACTCACTTTATGGCTAAAGAATGTGGCAGTGGTCTCATGCTTATGGAATTCACTGGCCCTACCATGTTCCTCATCATCCTGAAGCAGCTGGACTGATAGAAGAGTGGAATGGCCTTTTGAAGTCACAATTACAATTCCAACTGGGTGACAATACTTTGCAGGACTGGGGCAAAGTTCTTCAGAATGCTGTGTTGTCTCTGAATCAGAGTCCAATATATGGTACTGTTTCTCCCATAGCCAGGATTCATAGGTCCAGGAATCAATGGGTGAAAGTAGAAGTGGCACCACTCACCATCACCCCTAGTGATCCACTAGCAAAATTTTTGCTTCCTGTTCCCATGACATTACGTTGGAGAAACACTGCCACCAGGAGACACAACAACCATTCCATTATCCTGGAAGTTAAGATTGCCACTTGGACACTTTGGGCTCCTCCTACCTTTATGTCAACAGGCTAAGAAGTGAGTTACAGTGTTGTCTGGGGGCAATTGACCTAGACTATGAAGATGAAATCAGTCTACCACTCCACAATGGAAGTAAGGAAGAGTATGCATGGAATACAGGAGCTTCCTTAGGGAATCTCTTGATATTACCATGTACTATAATTAAGGTCAATAGGAAATTACAACAGCCCAATCCAGGCAGGACTACAAATGGCCCAGACCCTTCAGGATTGAAGGGTTGGGTCATTCCACAAGGTAAAAAACTATGACTTGTTGAGGTGCTTGCTGAAACCAAAAGGAATACAAAATGGGTAGTAGAAGAAGGTAGTCATCAATACCAGCTACAACCACATGACCAGTTACAGAAATGAGGACTGTAATTGTCGTATTTCCTTCTTCTTTTGTTAAAAACATGTTTGTGCATGGAGAAACAGTACCATATAATGGACTCTGATTCAGAAAATGTATACGCTTGTACCAAGAAAATATCTTCATTTTATTTCCTTTTGCCTTTATAATGTAAAAGAAGATGTATTGAATTGATATCAGCATTTAAGTATTGTTAACTTTATGGAATAGCATTTTGGTTAGGGATTGGTGAGTTTCCGGTTGTACAAAGGATAGTTGTATTGTGTTATGCATAACTATGAACTTATTTTGTCTTTATTTGAAGATTATGTATGATCTCAGGAGATACGTATGGGTTCCAGTTGACAAGGGGTGGACTTGTGATGGTTAATATTGAGTGGCAACTTGGTTGGATTGAAGGATGCATAGTATTGATCTTGGGTGTCTCTTTGAGATTGTTGCCAAAGGAGATTAACATTTGAGTCAGTGGGCTGGGAAAACCAGACCCACCCTTAATCTGGGTGGGCACCATCTAATCAGCTGCCAGCATGGCCAGGATATAAAGCAGGCAGAAAAACAAGAAAAGGCTAGACTGGCTTAGCCTCCCAGCCTACTGTGCTGTATGCTTCCTGACCTCAAACATCAGACTCCGAGTACTTCATCTTTGGGACTCGGACTGGCTTCCTTTCTCCTCAGCTTGTAGATGGCCTATTGTGGGACCTTGTGATCATGTGAGTTAATACTCCTCAATAAACCACCCTATTCCATTAGTTCTGTTTCTCTAGAGAACTCTGACAAATACAGCATAACACAAATTTCTATATAAAATCGAGTATTTATGAATTATTTTCTTAGATGTAAACAAATAAAATAATTGTGTCTTCCAAATGACATCATTAAATTTTGAGAAACAAGACTGATTCTCTTCTGAAACTATAGAATCTGAAATGTTGAGGAACCCTACATGTCATTTTATTTATCTAAATTCTTTTTTCTTTTTTTTTTGGAGATAGAGTCTCACTCTGTTGCCCAGGCTGGAGTGCAGTGGCATGGTCTAGCTTACTGCAACCTCCAACTCCTGGGTTCAAGGGATTCTCCAGCTTCAGCCTCCCAAGTAGCTGAGACTACAGGCATGTGCCACCATGCCCAGCTAATTTTTTGTATTTTTAGTAGAGATGGGTTTCACCATTTTAGCCAGGATGGTCTCAATCACCTGACCTTGTGATCTGCCTGCTTCGGCCTCCCAAAGTGCTGGGATTACAAGTGTGAGCCACTGTGCTTGGCCTATTTATCTTAATTCTTTAAAGCAGCATTTTAAAATTAACTGTAATCCCCAAAGCATTAATGGAATCACAAGAACAATGAAAAGGAAAGGAAAGCTATGTTTTTAGAGTTTTCTATACATGAATTACTTTGATGTGTACTAAGGAAAAAGTAATTAGGATGAAGATGAAAATTTAAGCATTAGATAACTGTCCTTAACTAATTAGGATAAAGATGAGAAGTTTTGGTTACACTGAAAAATAAATTCTTTTTTTTTAGCTTTTAATTGGTTTTTATTTTTTATTTTTTTATTATTATACTTTAAGTTTTAGGGTACATGTGCACAATGTGCAGGTTAGTTACATATGTATACATGTGCCATGCTGGTGTGCTGCACCCACTAACTCATCATCTAGCATTAGGTATATCTCCCAATGCTATCCCTCCCCCCTCCCCCCACCCCACAACAGTCCCCAGAGTGTGATGTTCCCCTTCCTGTGTCCATGTGTTCTTATTGTTCAGTTCCCACCTATGAGTGAGAATATGCGGTGTTTGGTTTTTTGTTCTTGCGATAGTTTACTGAGAATGGTGATTTCCAATTTCATCCATGTCCCTGCAAAGGACATGAACTCATCATTTTTTATGGCTGCATAGTATTCCATGGTGTATATGTGCCACATTTTCTTAATCCAGTCTATTATTGTTGGACATTTGGGTTGGTTCCAAGTCTTTGTTATTGTGATTAATGCCGCAATAAACATCCCTGTGCATGTGTCTTTATAGCAGCATGATTTATAGTCCTTTGGGTATATACCCAGTAATGGGATTGCGGGGTCAAATGGTATTTCTAGCTCTAGATCCCTGAGGAATCACCACACTGACTTCCACAATGGTTGAACTAGTCTACAGTCTCACCAACAGTGTAAAAGTGTTCCAATTTCTCCACATCCTCTCCAGCACCTGTTGTTTCCTGACTTTTTAATGATTACCATTCTAACTGGTGTGAGATGGTATCTCATTGTGGTTTTGATTTGCATTTCTCTGATGGCCAGTGATGGTGAGCATTTTTTCATGTGTTTTTTGGCTACATAAATGTCTTCTTTTGAGAAGTGTCTGTTCATGTCCTTCACCCACTTTTTGATGGGGTTGTCTGTATTGTTCTTGTAAATTTGTTTGAGTTCTTTGTAGATTCTGGATATTAGCCCTTTGTCAGATGAGTAGGTTGCGAAAATTTTCTCCCATTTTTTAGGTTGCCTGTTCACTCTGATGGTAGTTTCTTTTGCTGTGCAGAAGCTCTTTAGTTTAATTAGATCCCATTTGTCAATTTTGGCTTTTGTTGCCATTGCTTTTGGTGTTTTAGACATGAAGTCCTTGCCCATGCCTATGTCCTGAATGGTAATGCCTAGGTTTTCTTCTAGGGTTTTTATGGTTTTAGGTCTAACATTTAAGTCTTTAATCCATCTTGAATTGATTTTTGTATGAGGTGTAAGGAAGGGATCCAGTTTCAGCTTTCTACATATGGCTAGCCAGTTTTCCCAGCACCATTTATTAAATAGGGAATCCTTTCCCCATTGCTTGTTTTTCTCAGGTTTGTCAAAGATCAGATAGTTGTAGATATGTGGCGTTATTTCTGAGGGCTCTGTTCTGTTCCATTGATCTATATCTCTGTTTTGGTACCAGTGCCATGCTGTTTTGGTTACTGTAGCCTTGTAGTATAATTTGAAGTCAGGTAGTGTGATGCCTCCAGCTTTGTTCTTTTGGCTTAGGATTGACTTGGCGATGCGGGCTCTTTTTTAGTTCCATATGAACTTTAAAGTAGTTTTTTCCAATTCTGTGAAGAAAGTCACTGGTAGCTTGATGGGGATGGCATTGAATCTATAAATTACCTTGGGCAGTATGGCCATTTTCACGATATTGATTCTTTCTACCCATGAGCATGGAATGTTCTTCCATTTGTTTGTATCCTCTTTTATTTCCTTGAGCAGTGGTTTGTAGTTCTCCTTGAAGAGGTCCTTCACATCCCTTGTAAGTTGGATTGCTAGGTATTTTATTCTCTTTGAAGCAATTGTGAATGGGAGTTCACTCATGATTTGGCTCTCTGTTTGTCTGTTGTTGGTGTGTAAGAATGCTTGTGATTTTTGTACATTGATTTTGTATCCTGAGACTTTGCTGAAGTTGCTTATCAGCTTAAGGAGATTTTGGGCTGAGACAATGGGGTTTTCTAAATATACAATCATGTCATCTGCAAACAGGGACAATTTGACTTCCTCTTTTCCTAATTGAATACCCTTTATTTCCTTCTCCTGCCTAATTGCCCTGGCCAGAACTTCCAACACTATGTTGAATAGGAGTGGTGAGAGAGGGCATCCCTGTCTTGTGCCAGTTTTCAAAGGGAATGCTTCCAGTTTTTGCCCATTCAGTATGATATTGGCTGTGGGTTTGTCATAGATAGCTCCTATTATTTTGAAATACGTCCCATCAATACCTAATTTATTGAGAGTTTTTAGCATGAAGCGTTGTTGAATTTTGTCAAAGGCCTTTTCTGCATCTATTGAGATAATCGTGGTTTTTGTCTTTGGTTCTGTTTATATGCTGGATTACATTTATTGATTTGCGTATATTGAACCAGCCTTGCATCCCAGGGATGAAGCCCACTTGATCATGGTGGATAAGCTTTTTGATGTGCTGCTGGATTCGGTTTGCCAGTATTTTATTGAGGATTTTTGCATCAATGTTCATCAAGGATATTGGTCTAAAATTCTCTTTTTTGGTTGTGTCTCTGCCAGGCTTTGGTATCAGGATGACGCTGGCCTCATAAAATGAGTTAGGGAGGATTCCCTCTTTTTCTATTGATTGGAATAGTTTCAGAAGGAATGGTACCAGTTCCTCCTTGTACCTCTGGTAGAATTTGGCTGTGAATCCATCTGGTCCTGGACTCTTTTTGGTTGGTAAGGTATTGATTATTGCCAAATTTCAGAGCCTGTTATTAGTCTATTCAGAGATTCAACTTCTTCCTGGTTTAGTCTTGGGAGGGTGTATGTGTCAAGGAATTTATCCATTTCTTCTAGATTTTCTAGTTTATTTGCATAGAGGTGTTTGTAGTATTCTCTGATGGTAGTTTGTATTTCTGTGGGATCAGTGGTGATATCCCCTTTATCGTTTTTTATTGCGTCTATTTGATTCTTCTCTCTTTTTTTGTTTATTAGTCTTGCTAGCGGTTTATCAATTTTGTTGATCCTTTCAAAAAAACCAGCTCCTGGATTCATTAATTTTTTGAAGGGTTTTTTGCATCTCTATTTCCTTCAGTTCTGCTCTGATTTTTGTTATTTCTTGCCTTCTGCTAGCTTTTCAATGTTTGCTCTTGCTTTTCTAGTTCTTTTAATTGTGATGTCAGGGTGTCAATTTTGGATCTTTCCTGCTTTCTCTTGTGGGCATTTAGTGCTATAGATTTCCCTCTACACACTGCTTTGAATGCGTCCCAGAGATTCTGGTATGTTGTGTCTTTGTTCTCATTGATTTCAAAGAACATCTTTATTTCTGCCTTCATTTTGTTATGTACCCAGTAGTCATTCAGGAGCAGGTTGTTCAGTTTCCATGTAGTTGAGTGGTTTTGAGTGAGATTCTTAATCCTGAGTTCTAGTTTGATTGCACTGTGGTCTGAGAGACAGTTTGTTATAATTTCTGTTCTTTTACATTTGCTGAGGAGAGCTTTACTTCCAAGTATGTGGTCAGTTTTGGAATAGGTGTGGTGTGGTGCTGAAAAAAATGTATATTCTGTTGATTTGGGGTGGAGAGTTCTGTAGATGTCTATTAGGTCCACTTGGTGCAGAGCTGAGTTCAATTCCTGGGTATCCTTGTTGACTTTCTGTCTCGTTGATCTGTCTAATGTTGACAGTGGGGTTTTAAAGTCTGCCATTATTAATGTGTGGGAGTCTAAGTGTCTTTGTAGGTCACTCAGGACTTGCTTTATGAATCTGGGTGCTCCTGTATTGGGTGCATATATATTTAGGATAGTTAGTTCTTCTTGTTGAATTGATCCCTTTGCCATTATGTAATGACCTTCTTTGTCTCTTTTGATCTTTGTTGGTTTAAAGTCTGTTTTATCAGAGACTAGGATTGCAACCCCTTCCTTTTTTTCTTTTCCATTTGCTTGGTAGATCTTCCTCCATCCCTTTATTTTGAGCCTATGTGTGTCTCTGCATGTGAGATGGGTTTCCTGAATACAGCACACTGATGGGTCTTGACTCTTTATCCAATTTGCCAGTCTGTGTCTTTTAACTGGAGCATTTAGTCCATTTACATTTAAAGTTAATCTTGTTATGTGTGAATTTGATCCTGTCATTATGATGTTAGCTGGTTATTTTGCTCATTAGTTGATGCAGTTTCTTCCTAGTCTCGATGGTCTTTACATTTTGGCATGATTTTGCAGTAGCTGGTACTGGTTGTTCCTTTCCATGTTTAGCGCTTCCTTCAGGAGCTCTTTTAGGGCAGGCCTGTTGGTGACAAAATCTCTCAGCATTTGCTTGTCTGTAAAGTATTTTATTTCTCCTTCACTTATGAAGCTTAGTTTGGCTGGATATGAAATTCTGGGTTGAAAATTCTTTTCTTTAAGAATGTTGAATATTGGCCCCCACTCTCTTTTGGCTTGTAGAGTTTCTTCCGAGAGATCTGCTGTTAGTCCGATGGGCTTCCCTTTGGGGGTAACCCGACCTTTCTCTCTGGCTGCCCTTAACATTTTTTCCTTCATTTCAACTGTGGTGAATCTGACAATTATGTGTCTTGGAGTTGCTCTTCTCGAGGAGTATCTTTGTGGTGTTCTCTGTATTTCCTGAATCTGAACATTGGCGTGCCTTGCTAGATTGGGGAAGTTCTCCTGGATAATATCCTGCAGAATGTTTTCCAACTTGGTTCCATTCTAGGTACACCAATCAGACGTAGACTTGGTCTTTTCACATAGTCCCGTATTTCTTAGAGGCTTTGCTCATTCCTTTTTATTCTGTTTTCTCTAAACTTCTCTTCTTGCTTCATTTCATTCATTTCATCTTCCATTGCTGATACCATTTCTTCCAGTTGATCGCACCAGCTCCTGAGGCTTCTGCATTCTTCACGTAGTTCTCGAGCCTTGGTTTTCAGCTCCATCAGCTCCTTTAAGCACTTCTCTGTATTGGTTATTCTAGTTATATATTCTTCTAAATTTTTTTCTAAGTTTTCAACTTCTTTGCCTTTGGTTTGAATGTCCTCCCGTAGCTCGGAGTAATTTGATCGTCTGAAGCCTTCTTCTCTCAGCTCGTCAAAGTCATTCTCCGTCCAGCTTTGTTCCATTGCTGGTGAGGAGCTGCATTCCTTTGGAGGAGGAGAGGCACTCTGCTTTTTAGAGTTTCCAGTTTTTCTGCTGTGTTTTTTCCCCATCTTTGTGGTTTTATCTACTTTTGGTCTTTGATGATGGTGATGTACAGATGGGTTTTTGGTGTGGATGTCCTTTCTGTTTGTTAGTTTTCCTTCTAACAGACAGGACCCTCAGCTGCAGGTCTGTTGGAATACTGGGCCCTCTGAGGTGTCAGTCTGCCCCTGCTTGGGGGTGCCTCCCAGTTAGGCTGCTCGGGGGTCAGGGGTCAGGGACCCACTTGAGGAGGCAGTCTGCCCATTCTCAGATCTCCAGCTGCGTGCTGGGAGAACCACTGCTCTCTTCAAAGCTGTCAGACAGGGACATTTAAGTCTACAGAGGTTACTGCTGTCTTTTTGTTTGTCTGTGCCCTGCCCCCAGAGGTGGAGCCTACAGAGGCAGGCAGGCCTCCTTGAGCTGTGGTGGGCTCCACCCAGTTCCTGCTTCCCGGCTGCTTTGTTTATGTAATCAAGCCTGGGCAATGGCGGGCGCCCCTCCCCCAGCCTCGCTGCTGCCTTGCAGTTTGATCTCAGACTGCTGTGCTAGCAATCAGCGAGACTCCGTGGGCGTAGGACCTTCCGAGCCAGGTGCGGGATGTAATCTCCTGGTGCGCCATTTTTGAAGCCTGTCGGAAAAGCGCGGTATTCGGGTGGGAGTGACCCGATTTTCCAGGTGCCGTCTGTCACCCCTTTCTTTGACTAGGAAAGGGAACTCCCTGACCCCTTGCTCTTCCTGAGTGAGGCAATGCCTCGCCCTGCTTCAGCTCGTGCACGGTGCGCATACCCACTGACCTGCGCCCACTGTCTGGCACTCTCTGGTGAGATGAACCCGGTACCTCAGATGGAAATGCAGAAATCACCGGTATTCTGGGTCGCTCAGGCTGGGAGCTGTAGACTGGAGCTGTTCCTATTCCTGAAAAATAAATTCTTAAAACGATGAAAATCTTGCAGAATAAGACAACATTAGTTTTAAAAAATAAAACTTTTTTTGTTGGTAATGTAGATTTAACTTATAATGTTTTAAGTACAAAGTTTGCAAGAATTAGGAATACATATAAGAATGAATGAATATATTTAAAAGATACAATTAAATAAAAAGAGAGGAAAATAGGAGAGTTCAAGTGGGTAAAATAGTTGAAGAAGTAAATGCCAAAGAGCATCATTTAAACTTCATATTTTGTTTATATCTAAAAGTCATGTTTGTCTAAGCACACTCAAATTTCATTTCAGAGGTTGTTTAGAAAGAAGCAAAATTCACAGTGATTTATAACAAATGACAAAGGCCTGGATGACACAGAGACAGTCAAGACAGCTTGGAGGCATAAACATGCCTATTTTCCAAAAACCTTACACAGAAGTTCAACATTGACATGGGGGGATGAATTATTCACAGACGAAAAAGCTCCAGAAGATATTTCTAATGGATAATGATGAATTAACTAGATTTAAATCTACAAGACATTCATCCATGTTTCAAAAACATAAAATCTCTTATAAAGTTATGTTCTATCTCATCTCATTAAGTAAGACTCTAATCTACAAACCAAGAGAGAAGCCAGACACTGCCCAGGGCACATATTTATTGATCACATTTATTTTCTCCATGAGGTAGGAGATAAAGAATAAGACTATGGGGTGTTAATCTGATTTGCAGTTGTTAAAGTTAAGAAACAATTGACTTCTGAATATACTGTAACAATGTTTTAACATTTTTCAATATAAAGTTTAAAATCAGATAAGTAAACAACAATAATTATGATAGTGATGTGCTAAAGTGTCCTGGAAATGATCAGTTTAGTTTAAAAAAGGTACATCATAAACTTTATCCAAAATAATTTATGCAAATCATTTTAAGCTATGAAATAAATATTGAAAATGTATTGATAAGAATCTAAACAAGCTCATTGGAAGAATAGTATTTTATACCACTTAAAAAGATAAAACACAGACTTAATTTTAAAATTCTTCCAATGATGTAAATGGTATTTTTCAATTTGATTACCTTTGTCATCAGTAATTCAGAAATCAGTTGTGCATATGCAAGCTGTTCAACAGGACACAATAAGTAAACAGAGAGGCTCAAAGTTACTACTGGAGTGATAAGGAAGGGAGTGAGAACTTCAGATTGCACAGGAAGGAGCATTACTTTCCTGGACAATGTGCAATCCATTTACCTTTCAAGCCAATCATGAGGCAATTATTTTTGCCAGGAATTGACACAACCAATCACTCCAACCTTCAAAACATACACAAAAAGATAAGGCCTGTAACAAAGGATTTAGAAATGAAACAGTACTTTCTTTTAATCACATAGGTAAAGACTGATTCACTCTTTGGGGAAAGAAACCAGAGGATTTGTGTCAGATATTATTGTATAACCTTGGGAAATAGCCTGTATAAAGTTCTAGTAATAACGTGTGTTGGTGTATTCAATCACTTGAGCAAATTTTACGAAGTTTGAGTTTGAAACTCTTTCATTGCATACTGGCCTATGTATGAAAGCAAACAGCATATTTGGAACTTACTTAGGTTATTATTATCATGCCATTAAATAAATATGATAAAAATGAATAAATATGCCCCTGAGTGGGCAAACCAGGAGGTAAACCCTTTGACAGGTAATACATCAATTGAAGGGTGAATAAAATCAACTTAGTTGTGTTTATGAAGGCTTCATATTCCAGGCCCATGCCTAGAAATTGACTATGATATGAGAAATATATCAAAATAATAGAATCTTAACCAGTCTTATTTCTCTTTGAAAGTTGTTATAAATCACACAAACTCAAGAATTATAGTTATTCCTCCACAAGCAAAGGACTGACATGGATGCAAATATGTTGTAAAGTTATTTTACAGGAGGAAATTTGGAAACACGTGTGCATTTAACATGTGGTGCTAGCTGTTATATATTGCCCTCTAATAGACAGACTGTGGATATTTTATGAGAACAGATGGTTTTCCACCTAAAGACATTAATCTTAAGAAAAAACAACCATCCATCAGTTAAACAAGCAGGTGGTACTTTCCTGATCTCTCTGCCCCTGACTCTCTACCTTCAGAGGAAAGACCAGTATAATTTTTCTTAAAATGACCTTATGAAGGCAAAATAAAAACTGCTTAATAAAGAAGCTAACAAGAATGTAAATTCAGTACACTGCCAATTTAGAAAATTAGGTTTGTGTAACCATCTTGTTTCCCAGCCTTAATTGGTTTATTTCAATCTTAACTTGCAGATTAACTCATAGCTCTTATGATTTTACAGATAAGGATGCTGATAACATGGGAGAATTGTGAGTTAACTAAGGTCAAAAAGAAAGTTGATAAGGATATAAGATTTCTAATATTTAATCTTAGTTATTTAATTTTATTAGATGATTCTAATTATAAATGTCTTTTCCTATAAAAACTGTAGGTTCTACTCTTTTGGTGGTCCAAATCACACTGTTTGCCTAATCACTTCCTGCAGCAATTTAGTTATCAAGACAGAGTAGAAAGACCATTTGTCAAGAAGTAAGAAAACATTTAAGCTGTTGTTAACTAGTAGTTTACTATAGGTTAGTATGATGGCTATTTGCCTATTGAGTATCAGCTGGGACAGGATTCTGTATCCTAAATTTCAGACTTTTTTGGGCCAGAAAGCATGAGAAAGAAAAGCCTAAGGGAGACTTTGGGGGAAAATGGGAAGCTGGAAGGAAGGAAGACCTCTTAATTTCCTTGTTGATCCAGCAAAGAAAGACAGTTGCAGTTCCATGTGCTACCTCCTTTTGAAGGACTAGCTGTACTATAGCTCTTAAGAGAAGACAACTAAACCTCCCTCAATGGTTCCAAGCTCCAGCTTCACATTATCATCCCCCTCCCACTACCAAGGTGTCCAAACACCAGCTAGGTAGAAAATATGTTTCTGACATCTTACTCTTTGTTTTACCAGTGCTAGAGGTAGGAATCACCACCCTCCATTAGCAATATATCTAGGTTACTTCATTTGCAGAAATAATTAACTCAATAGTCCTGGGTTGCTCACATCCTGCAAATTCACATACAAAAAAAGGTCGGCTCCTGGGAAATAAATTATCAACTCTTGGAATTTTGTCTAACAAAAGTATTTTTTGTATGTTTAAGGCCTTGGGGTCTGAGGTATCTGTTTGATGAGATAGTTTATGCTAGCAACGTTATTTATGGTGAACACCTGTTTTTGTATGCTTGAGGCTTTGGGGCTTGAGGTGCTGGTTTAATTAGATGGTATATGCTAACAATGTTATTTAAGATGAATGTCTGTTTTTGCTATGAGTAGCTGAGGTCATTCACTGCATACCTTCATGACTGACTCATCAGAAAACCTTAGACTGTAAAGCTTGGGTAAGTTTTCCTGGTTGACTAAACTTTGCATATGTTGTCACACATTGTTGCTGGGAAAATTAAGTGTCTTCTTGTGACTAAACTGGGAGAGGACACCTGGAAACTTGTGCCTGATTTCTCCCACATTTCACCCACTATGCCTTTTTCCTTTGCTAATTTTAATTCTTTCACTATAATAAACTATAACCATGAGAAATAACAGCTTTTCTGAGTCCTGTGAGCCATTGAGCCTAAGTGTGGTCTTGGGTTCACTCAGCACACCAAAGCTTTCCTTTTTTGCTTCATTATCCTTTCTAACAGCTTATAACAGAAACTTGAATTACATGTCCTCTGTTTTTAAAATATATAGAATGTTTTCTGCTTTCCTGATTGAATGTTTACTGATATACAGTGCCAATTAACTACTTCAAGGCATACTTACTCATAGGTGTAATGAGTGATTCGTAAGAGATAATTTTTATGATTCTGTGGTTCTTTCCCCAGAGTATTTTTGTGACAAGGGCCATTCTGTCTCAAATAAATATGACTATTAATATTTTGTTATTTTTAAGAGACTAGAGTATGTTATATCCTAGGTTGATATAACAGAGCCTAGTTCTTCACTCCAGAATTTCACAATTATTATTTCAGATAACTTCTCTTTTTGAAACTTCAGTAAAATAAAATCCAAGCATGGTTTTTGGAGTTAAATAGCTTTACCACTTAAATTATAAAATTAGAATACTTACTCTCTCTATACCCCATTTCCTTCAAAACTGTTAAATATCTTAAAGAGTTATTGATAGGGCTAAATGAGATAATATATGAGAAAAGCTCGTTATGGGAGAGTAACATCAGCAAGATGGCTGACTACAGTTATCTGGCACTCATCTTATTTGACTGTTTAAGTCAAAAGGTACCAAAACAATGAGTAAACAACTGTATTTCAACTAGAGTGACTGAAGGAGTATGTTTATAAACACCAGAGAAATGGCAGTATCTTTTTGGAGCATGGAAGCTCAGGATAGCACCATAGAGAAAGAAGTGTGTCACTCTCCCTCTGCCATGCTCTCTCCCCAAATGGGATCAGCTCAGACTCAGGAAGAACTTCTTCCTACAGGGAAAAGGTAAGCTGGAGATCCATAGCAGCCCCCACTGCTGCCACAAATACCTGCAGTCCATGCTACAGGAGAGAAACCCAGTCTTCACTGGCCTTGAATCCAGTTTGGGGAGTATCTAGGAGTCCATGCATCAGTATTGCCTCATAGAAAGAGCCTACCTTGAACACTTTCTCACTCTTGCAACCTAGGCGGCTATGGCTGGGCATTGTTTGAAACTAGATATACTACTAGAGTGTGCCTTTCTATGGGGATCAGTAGCAACTGACTCTGTCTATCCCTGAGGCCCTGCCATCATTCCACCACATTCACATAGGTGCCTATAGTACAACAACCCTGCTTGCCCAAGCATAGAACAGATAAAATAACTGAGACTCTGCTATCCAAACCCACATGGTATCCCACCCCCTAAGGTAATAGGCAGGCTTGCACAGAGGGAAAGCAGCTGAACAGCCTGACAACCACCATGTTTGCATATACCTGTGTCACAAAACCAGCTGCTCCTCACCACTAACACACAGGTGCTGCTTACAGGCTTGACAGCTGGTCCTGTGGCACCCCTACCCCAGGGCAGCCTTATAGTGCCAACCTGGTTCCTCTGCACTCACAGAGGGCAGTGAACCACCTCATAGCTAATCCTGCAGCAGCCCCACCTCCTCAGGCCTCTGCAGGGCTACTGGGCAAAACCATGCCTGTCCAAGTTCTGACACCTATTAATTGATAGAGCCACCTTGCCTCTCTCTACCCATGAGAACCCATGCCTATCCTCTAATAGCCAGCCCAACAGCAGCCATAGCTTTCCCAGAGAGTATGTTGACAGTTTGTGTCAGCTCTCATAACTGTACTTGTCTGGCACTGGACATCCAGCTCTGAACCCCTGCCTCCAGCAAAACCACACCAGTGGCATCACAAACACACACAGCCTAAGCCACTGAGGCAATCACGGACATCACTGACAAGGATTACAGCTGAAGAAACTCCACAGAGACAGGACTACTGAGTCAGTACAGAACCAAAGCCAATGTCCCCTACACAACCAACCCCAATGACCCACTATAGGAAAAATTATCTCCTTACATAAGCTACTAATAAAATCAAAAAAGGCAACTAGTATACTAGATGTACAGATATCAATGTATGGACACAAGAAACATTAAAAAGCAAGAAAACATGACACCACCCCCCCCAACAGAAAAAATGAGGACTCTCTGTATTATCTTTTTTGGGGGTCTTCAGTAACACACCAAAGAAAATAATATTTATGAAGACCCTGAAAAAGAATGGAAAATAATGATCTTAAGGAAACTCAGCAAGCTACAAGATAACAAACAATTCAATAAAATCAGAAAAGCAATTCATAATCTGAATTAGAAATTCAACAAAGAGATATCATAAAACAATCAAACAGAAATTTTAAAGCTAAAGAAATTGATGAATGAAATGAAAATATATAATTGAGAGCTTCACAATAGACTAGATAAAGCAGAATAAAGAATTATAAAAAAGCATGCAGAAAGAATACAAACTTATGAGTCACATAGGCAAATAAATATTCACATTATAGATTTCACATAGGGAGAAAAGATGGAGAAAGGCACAGAAAACCTATATAATAAATAACACTAAAAACTTCCCAAACATTGGCAGATACATGAAATCCAGATTCAGGAAGCTTAATAATATCCAATCATATTCAACCTCAAAAGTTTCTTTCGGAGGCACATTATAATCAAACTATCAAAAGTCAAAGACAAAAAGAGAATTCTGAAGGCTTCCAGAGAAATATGTGAAATTTACCAGACTATAAGTAAATTTCTTAGGATAATCCTTCTAGGATGGGAGAGAATGGGATGAGATACACACACACACACACACACACACACACACACACACACACACACACACACACACACACAAATCTGTCAACTAAGAATACTATATCCAGCAAAGCTATCCTTTTGAAATGAAGGAGAAATAAAGACCTTCCCAGAGAAGCACAAACTGAGAAGATTCATCACCACTAGGCCAGCCTTACAAGAAACATTTAAGGGAGTGTTACAGCTAGAAACAAAAGAACAATTACTACATGTAAATGCATGACAATATAAAACTCATAAAGAGAGGTAAATTCACAAATCAAACTTAGAAATGGTGCAACATAAATCTCGCTACCTTCTACTATAAAAGTTTAAAGTAAAAGTGATCAAAAATACAAACAGCTGCAATTAGAGGTAAGAAACACATAATAGATTTTAAAAAGGTAAATTAAGGCAAGAAAAAAATTTTATTGGGGGTAGCCTCTAGAGTGTTTTTATATGGCCAATGTTAAGTTGCTATTAGTTTAAACGATTGTATCTACAACACTGATTACATTAGCCCCATGGTTACCACAAAGAAGGAAATTATAGCAGATACACTAAAAAGAAAGAAAAAGTAAACAAAATTTAGCAACATAAGAAACCACCAAACTACATGAGCAACAAAAAAGAAGAAAGGAATTAAGTATCCAATAATCCAAAAATAATTAACAATTAAATGGGAAAAGTAAGCCTCTATCAATAATAAACTTCTATGAAAAATGATTAAATTTTCCTATTACAAAATATAGAGTGAACAGATTTAAAAAAAAAAAACCCAACTATATGCTGCCTACAAGAGGCTACCTCACAAGTAAAGAGATATCTGGATTAAGTGAAGGATTGTAAAACGATATTCTATGAAAACAGAAAACAAAAGCAATCAGGAGTAGCTATACTTAAATAAGAAAGGCTTTGGAATAAAAAACTGTAAAAAGAGACAAAGTCATTACATAATAATAAAGGGATCAATTTAGCAAGAGAATGTAACAATTATATATGTACCTGACACCAGAGCACAAAAATTTATAAAGAAAATATTATTAGATCTAAAGGAAGAAATTGACTGCAATAATTGGGGACTCAATATCTCACTTTCAACAATGTACAAGTATCTAGACAGAAAAATATCAAAGAAACATCAGACTTATATTATACCACAGACCAAATGGAGACACAGCAAAAGTAGTTATGAGAGAAATTTATAGCAATAAATGCCAACATCAAAGGATGAAAAAAATGTATTCCTAATAAACAACCAAAGGAACTAGGTTGCATCTCAAGGAACTAGGAAAACAAGAACAAACTAAACCAAAAGTTGGTAGAAGGTAGAAAGTAAAGCTCAAAGCATAAATAAGTAAAATAATAACTTAAAAACAATTTTAAAGATTTATGAAAGAAAGAAATGGCTTTTTAAAAGACAGACAAAATTGACAAACATTTAGTTAGGCTAATCCAGAGGAAAAAAAAGACTCAAATAAATGAAATCATGAATGAAAAAAGGCAGTATTACTGATATTACAGAAATACAAAGAATCATGTGAGACTATTGTGAGCAAGAATATGCCAACAAATTTGGGAACACAAAAGAAAAAGATAAATTCCTGGATAAATACAACATAACAAAATTAAATTGCGAAGAAATAGAAATTTGGACAGACCAATAAAGAGTGAGGACATTTAATAAATAATAGAAACATTTTCAATCAGAAAAAGAATCCCAGGACCTGATGGCTTCACTGCTGAGTTTCCCAAACATTTAAAAAAGAACTACTCCCAATTCTCCTCAAACTATTCCAGAAAATTGAAGAGGAAGAAATACTTTTAAATTCATTTTACAAGAACAGCATCACCCTGATTCCAAAATCAGGCAAAGATACATTCAAAAAAGAAAACTACAAACCAACATCCTTAACGAATATAGATGCAAAAATTTTGAAGATACTAGTAAGCCAAATTCAACAGTACATCCAAAAGATAATTTAATATGATCAAGTGGAATTTATCTCAGGGCGCATGGATGGTTCAACATAGGCAAATTAATTATGTGATGCATCACATTTGCAAAACTAAAAATAGATCAGAGAAAACATTAGACAAAATTCATTTCAATAGATACAGAAAAAACATTAGACAAAATTGAACATCCCCTTATGATAAAAACACTCAACAAATTAGTAATGGAAGATATGTATTTCAAAACAATAAGTGCCATCTATAACAAACCCACAGCCAACATCATAAAGAACAAGGAAAAGTTGAAAGATTTTCCTCAACGATCAGAAACAAGACAAGGATGCTTACTTTAACCACTTGCATTTAACATAATACTGGAAGTCATAAGCAGAGCAATTAAGAGAGAGAAATAAAAAGCATCCAAATTGGCAAGAAGAAAGTCACTGTTCCTGTTTGCAGATGATACAATTTTATGTATAGAAAACTCTAAAGACTCAACCAGAAAAACTCTTAGAACTAATGAAATAAATTCAGTAAAGTTGCAAGATACAAAATCAACATAGAGAAATCAGTAGCATTTCTATATGCTAATAGAAAACTATCTAAAAAAGAATCAATTCCATTTACAGTAGTAACAAAAAAAAAAAAAATAAAACCTAGAAGTAAACTTAACCAATGAGGTAAAAGATCCCAACCTTGAAAATTATAAAATACTGATAAAAGAATTGAAGAAGACACAAATGAATAGAAGGATATTCTGTGCTCATGGATTGGAAGAATTAATATTGTCAAAATGGGATACTACCTAAATTGATCTACACATTTAATGCAATCCTGATCTAAATACCGATGAGATTATTCACAAAAATAGAAAAAACTATTCTAAAATTGGTATGGAACCACAAAGACCCCAAATAGCCAAAGCAATTCTGAGCAAAAGGAATAAAGCTAGAGGCATCACACTACCTGACTTCAAAACATACCTCAAGCTATACTATGTACTGACATAAAAATAGACACATAGACCAATGGAATAGAATAGAAATCCCAGAAATAAATTCACACATCTACAGCCAACTTATTTTTGACAAAGGTGCCAAGAACACACACTGGGAAAAAGATAGTCTCTTGAACAAATGGTGCTGGGAAATTTGGATATCCGTAAAGAGAAAAATGATACTAGACCCCTTCCTCTCACTATATTAAAAAAAAACCCTCAAAATGAATTAAAGTCTTAAATGTAAAACCCAACTATGAAACTACTAGAAGAAAACATAGATCAAAATGCCTTACATCTTTGGGTTAGACAAAAAGTTTTTAAACAAGAACTCAAAAGCAACAAATGTAAAAACAGACAAATGAGATTACATCAAACTAAAAACCTTCTGCACATCAAAGAAGCAATTAACAGAGTAAAGAGACAACCTACAGAATGGAATGCAATATTTGCAAACTATACATCTGACATGAATTCATGACAAGAATATATAGAAAATTTAAACAACTCAACAATAACAAAAAACAAGCCAATAAAAAGTGAGTAAAAGACCTCAAAAGACATTTCTCAGAAGACGTTCAAATGACCAACAAGTACATAAAAATGCTCAACTTCACTAATCATCAGAGAAATGCAGGTAAAAACCACAATGAGGTATGACCTCACTCCAGTTAGAATGTCTATAAACAAATATACAAAGGAAAATAAGTGGTGGCACAGATGTGGAGAAAAGGAAACATTTACACACTGTTGGTAGGATTGTAAATTAATACAACCACCATGAAAAACAGTATGAAGGTTAGTCACAAAACTTAAAAATAAAACTGTGAGTGATCCAGCAGTCCCATCACTAAGTACTTATACAAAAGAAATGAAATCAAGATGTCAAAATGATATCTGCACTCCTATGTTTGTTGCAGCACTATTTACAATAGCTGAGATACGGAATCAATCTAAGTGTCCAAAAATGGATGAATGTCTGAAGAAAATGTATATATACACAATTGAACACTATTCAGTTATAAAAAAGAATGAAATACTGTTATATGCAACAATGTGGATGGAACTGGAAGAAAACATGTTAAGTAAAATAAGCCAGAAATGGAACAGCAAATACTGCATAATCTCACTCATATATGGAATTGAAAATTTAAATACAAATTTGGTATCATAGAAGCAGAGAAGGACAGCATTTATTAGAGACTGGGGAGGGGAAGATGAGAAGAGGCTGGTAAATGGGTGCAAGGTTACAATTGGATAGGAGGAATAAGTTCTGGTGTTCTATTGTGCAAAAGCACCATGATGGTTAACAGTAAGATATGGTATACAGTTGATTCTTGAACAACATGGGGGTTAGTGGCACTGAGTCCTTGTGCAGTTTGAAATCTATGTATAACTTTTGACTCCCCAAAAATATAACTACTAATAGCTTATTGTTGTCTGGGAGCCTTACTGATAACATAAGTCAATTAAAACATATTTTGCATGTTTTATGTATTCTTACAATAACGTTTGCATGTTTTATGTATTCTTACTGTATTCTTACAATAACGTAAGCTAGAGAAAAAAGTTATTTAAGAAAATCATAAGAAAGAGAAAATACATTTACTAATCATTAAGTGGAAGTGAATCATTATAAAGGTCTTCATTCTTGTTGTCCATGTTGAGTAGGCTGAGAAGGTGGAGGAAGAGAAGGACTTGGTCTTGCTGTCTCAGGGGTGGCCAAGGTGGGAGAAAATCTATGTATAAGTGGTCCTGCACAACTCAAACCCGTGTTGTTCAAGGGTCAACTGTATTGCAAAACAGCTTGAAGAGAAGCTTTTGAATGTTCTCTTCACAAAGAAATGATAAATGCATGAGGTGATGATCATGTCCAATATCCTGATTTGATTATTATACAATACATATATGTATTGAAACACCAGATTGTATTCCATAAATATGTGCAATTACAATGTGCCAATTAAAAAAAGGAAAGCTTATTATGAAATAAGTGTACACAAGTTTAGTTAGTATTATTATTTTTATAGTGAATATAGCAGATTTTTTAAGAATACTGGCTATGAAATTAAATATATGTGTGTTCCAATTCTGTGGTGAAAACTAGATGACATAATGGTAATAATTTGGCAACCATTAAGGCCTGGCACAGACTAGCTGTTCAATAAATGGTGAATTATCATTGTTATATTTCTTGTCAATTGTTTTGGGCTCTGCGCTTTCATATACAGAATTGTTCTTTCCTGTGTTCCCTTTACAAATGAAAATTTACTTCTTTATCTTTGTTACTATAGGATAATCCACCCACTTAAACTAATTAAGGATTACTTTCTTAAATCTAATACTAATATTTTGGGGTTTTGTAATGTTCACATTAATCAATCTGAAACATAAATTTTTATATTAAATATAAAACTTATTGATTTAAAATAATTTTTCCATGAAGTAAACTTCAAAATTCTTGATAATTTTGAGGAGATAATTTTTTTTCCTGACAGGGAAAATTTACAAGATGTATTTGAGCGCATTGGAAATGTTGATTTATCAAGTTTCCAGGTAAAGCGACAAGTAATAATTTTTATGGTTGGTTTCATTGATTTTCATGTAGTTTGAAAATTTTTTAATTTTTCAGATGGCACTTTTAATTCCTGATGAGCACAATTTGTCTATGATTTAGCAGCAGGTTTGTTCATTATCTGTGAAAAACAACGTTAGATATTTTCTAACATCACCTTTTGTCAGAAAGCAAATACAGCATAATCCATAGTGAGGCAGATGCTCAACATGTAATTTTATCATTGTAAACATGTTTCTTTTAGTATTGGTGTGTTATTGTGAAACCAGTGATGTGTATAACTACTGTACTATCTTGTTTCTTATTAAAAGAGGCAGTGGTCTATAAATATGAATCTGAGTGTTTGCAAAGAACTGAGGGCCCAAAGATGAAATCAATAGAAAAAATGGAAATATAAAAAAAAATGAATAATTGGGTAGGAACAGCGTACTTACAATTTACCAGGCATGGTTTTGGATGTATAAGTTGGGGCAATTGCAATCATGTATGTATGTATATATGTATAGACATGACTGGCTTAGATTACAGTAGTAGCATTAGCAGTTGTAAGATTCTGAATCTATTTTTAAAGTTGAAATTTGAATTAGATGTAGACTGTCAGAAAAAAAAACGAGAAACAAACATACCAATTGGAGTATGGCTCCAAGGTTTGTTTTGCATTACGAACCAGAAAGATTGTTTCCATTTGTCGAAGAGTAGAAGGCTGGGGAAGAATGTTTGATGATAGTGTGGAAATAAGAATTGCAATTTTACTGTAATCCCAGCACTTTGGGAGGCCGAGGCGGGCGGATCACGAGGTCAGGATATCGAGACCATCCTGGCTAACACGGTGAAACCCCGTCTCTACTAAAAATACAAAAAATTAGCCGGGCGTGGTAGTGGGCGCCTGTAGTCCCAGCTACTCGGGAGGCTGAGGCAGGAGAATGGCGTGAACCCGGGAGGTGGAGCTTGCAGTGAGCCGAGATCGCGCCACTGCACTCCAGCCTGGGCGACAAAGCAAGACTCCGTCTCAAAAAAAAAAAAAAAAAAAAAAGAATTGCAATTTTAAAGATGTTGAATTTGAGATGCTTTTAGTTATTGAAGAAATTATCTGATAAACTATTAGATACTTGAATCCAGAGTTAAGAGAAGAAAATAAGAAGGAAATACAAATTTGTGAGCTACCATATAGATTGCTTTTAAAGCTATGAAACAAAAAAGTGTATAGTTTGGGAATGAAAAAATAGGAAAAGAGAAGAGATCTAAGGACTAAACCAGAGTACCACTCTACACTCTAAGTCATATGAAAAGAACTCCAAAAGGATATATGAAAGTATTTACATATTAAAGGAGTGCAGAAAATTCAGGAAATGGTAACATATAATAAACCTAAGAGACAATAGCCTTATTAAGATGGTAGTTTGTAAAGATTGTTATGCATATCATTTTCCTATGTTTATTGCCTAAAATTATTTACTTAATATTAAGGTGAGATATCTGATTATAACAATACTTGATTGAGTTCTTTAAATTTGGATCTTATAAATATGAATAAGTACAAACACTTGTATATTTGTTGAGAAAGACTGGATCTATGCCATATGTAATTATATACATTTTACTTAGTTGACCTCAGTAACTATAACTGGCAAAGTATACAATGGGCTCTGCATCAACATTCAGCTTCTTTTCTTAGTAGTTAGTAAAGACTATTCTATATATTTCTTTGATTAGTTTGATTTTTTTTCTCCCTTTTACCGGCCTCTTCCTCTCACTTAACATATGCATTTATTTACAGTCTCTTTTGAATTGTCTCTGTTAATTGATTATAGAATTCTCTCTTCAATTTGGTCTACTAGATACTGCTTGCTTAATTTATATTTTAACCAATCAAATTTTGATTTCTTGCTATTGCAGCATAACTGTATAACATTAGTTTTGTGTACCTGTTTCTGCATGCTGTTGGCCAGTGCCAAAGAAAGACATTTTAGCATTTTTTTAAATTAAAAAAATTTCTGATTGGAATGTGAGCTACGTTATGATTTAATTTATTGGGCAGAGAATTGCTAGTATAATTCCTATATTGCAATGTTAAATATATGTACTGCTTGTACGTATAAATTCAGTGAGTTTAGAATTTTAACAACATCAATGTTGACATCATATGGAAAACACTAGCTTACTAAAGTGGCGAATGAAACATTATGTTTCAAGAAACGGCTTGTCTTATACCAAACTCCATATTCTTTCTCCTGTCTCCTCATGACTCTACTATGTATCTATCAGGCTTCCATACAGACAAGAAGGAAGTTGGGATTAAAATAAGAAGAGCTTCTAAATATGCTCAGGTGTTGGTAATTTAAGTCAAAATTTATCAGCTTACTACTCTGTCACTCTTATAAAAGTATAGATGTTGAAAGATGATTTTTTTCTAATGCTCTGGTCATGAGTCTATGCTTGTTCTCTTATGCAATTCATATGGGAAAATACAGAATTGAATAATCTTACCATTGCCATTGTATTGCTAAACTAAGACAATGTGCTCCTTCCTCAAATCCTGCTAACCCTGCTTTTGAGATATGTGGCACTAGTCAATCTCTAAAGGCTAATGATAATCATACAAGATAAAATAAGAGCACTTCTTTTCCAGGAGTAGGATATTATAAAATTACAGAAAAGCCAAATATCACTTAATTTAATAGGGGGCATATTAATTTAGCATCCAAGGAAATTGAAATAGAGTCAAATTACTCAGTAAACCTGGGCATCCTGTTCTCGTTTTTATTTTGCTACACTAAAGTTTATATCAAGAGGAGTGTTTTGAGTACTGTGACCAAAAAAAAAAAAAAAAGTTTATTGAATTTTGCTTTGTATTGCTTCTGCTTGGGCACATGGAAAACCACACTTACTAGCTTGTTAGGCAGATCATTTGACTATTTTTGATGAAAGATTTTGAGCATAAAGGACATTTGTCACTTCTGGCCTGAAGCAATAGAAACTCCCTATGTAATTTTTCAATTTTTCTTCTTTGAAGCAGGTATCTTGATAAAGTCTTTTTGAGCTGGCAGAGCCACAAGATTGAAGTGAACTTTATTCCTCCTGCTTGAGGATAGCCTTCTTGGGCTTTTTTGAGTGAGAAATAAACTTTGCTTACATTAAGCCACTGAGATATGGGGTTGTTTGCTACCCAAGGAAAAGCCTATACTTTTCTGACTTATTCAAGTACTTAAAGATGCTAAGGGGGAGCCTTGACATCTTTGTGAATACTAGAGTTAAAAAAAAAAAAAACCCAGGGTTTTGTAAACTAGAAAACCACTGACTTAAAGTCAGATGCAAATAGACAAGCTTGCAAACTGGGGAACAATTATTATAAATTGAATGCATGCTATGTGGGACTGGTACCTCTGGTTTTATTTCCTTTAAGATTTACTTCATCTTCCACTGCAACTACATTGCACATTTAGGAAAGGAGAAATGCATATTAGAAGCATAAAAATAGAATTCTTTCCTTGAGTAGACACCACCTGCTCTGTGCAGAGTTTTTTATTCTCTTTTTAATTTTAGCAAAGTGCATTTGACAAGATTTTTCTATCTGAGGAATACTGTCAATGAAGGAAGTGGATCTGCTTTATTCTGGAGAAATGCTATTAGTAATGATAGTCACAGATCAGCAGCACTGTAAGAAGGTATTGCAGCATAATCAAATGCTGCCTGTGGACTAGCAGAGTGATTAAACAATCAATCATTGGTTCTTGGAGAATTGTATCTGTCTGTTTAAAATAATTTAAACCTACTGATGTATAGATTCTTAATTTAAAATTTCTTACATGCCTAGCAGACTGAGCATTATTTTTTTAAAAAGATAATAATTAAGGAGTAGTTTGGTAACAGTAGAAACAATTGGCATGTTGTGTACTTGGCCAAAAAAAATTGGCTGTATTTTGACTTGGCGGCAGGAACATAGACTATTAAAGTGTTGCTTTCCTCAGTATGATGGCACTGGCAGAGGATGACTATCTACTACACAGTTAGAAAAACAAAATAACAAAGATTTGCGTTTAAAAATGTTTTTAAGAATTTAAGATTTATAGCTCAATATAACTGGCAACTATTTGTGGTATATTTATTAAGCATATTTGTGGTATTTTTTCACTAGAAAAACAGACTGTAATTAAAAAGCAGTGGTATTTGTACTTAAAAAAGAGTAGGTGACTGGAGAATATATAATTTTAATTAGCAAATATATTTATTTGTGTATATTACAGCCATATTATGTGCACGTCGTGAGCTTATAGATGAATGAATAGACATTTGAACACTTTGTATGTACTTGTAACATTGATAGACGTTCTCTAAATTGAGATGCATTTGTAAAAATAATATTTTACAAAACTTTGTGAATATCTTTCCTTCATAAAACAGGATCTAGATACGGGTATTAATGTGAATTAATCATCTTCCTTTTAATGTCTTAGAAGTTCCCATTTTAATCTTGGATCCATCTTGGGTTGATGAAACCTAAAAGGAACTTAAAACTAGACTTAGAATACTCTCCACTGAAAAAGTGCTCATTTCTAAGATGGAACCATGGTTGTAGATTGAATTAAGGCCCCCATTCTCTACTCTTCCCTGTATCCACTTCCTTTGCTCTGTGTGTTTTCAGTTTTTCTCACAAACAGTGGATTATTTCACTACACTTTGAATTAGAATTCTGCCATATGACATGCTTTGGTTAATAGTCTGTCTGCTAGTGGATGGGACATGAGTTGAGACTTTAAATGTTTCATTATGATTGGGACTTCCTTTAATGCCTCTGCAATTACTTGGAGAACATGCTTTAGCTAGACTACTGGTCTAAGGAGGAAGAGAAACATGTAGATCAGATGAAAGCTCTTAGATCTGCAATGTGTGGTGTGTGGTCACCACAGGTCGACACGTAACCACCCCAATATACCCATGAGAATAGTGTTGCACCGTTTTAAACCACTGGGTGCTGGGATGCTTTCTCATGTCATGTTACTGCAATGACAGCTGATGAATAAACTAAAGAATTACATAGTTTTAAAAAATTAGAGCTGGATCATTTTTCTGGACTAAGCTGAAAATTTCTAAGATGTGAAAGAACTACTATCATCTAGTATTCTGTTTCTATTTATGAGCCCAGCAGGAAATATTAAAATGGGTCAGTACATTTTATTATTTTTGCTCATGGGTGCCAATATCTACTCCCCTTTTTTTTAAGATGTGGATTTTTTCTATCTTGACACTTGAGACCTTAAAATTCTCTGTAACTTTTTACCTGTATGGGATGTCTTTTAAAAATATCTAGATAATTCTGAAATTTCTCGGTTTCATTAACTTTCCTTTTATTTAAGATATCTACCTGATTCCTTTAGCCTTATATACTATATTCTGACTACACTTAAACTTACCTATCTGATTTCTTTAGCCTTGTATACTATATCCTAGCTAAAGTTACCTATTATTGTCCTGCTATGTCACCAGATAGACCGTAGTAATATATATGGCACAACAATTTCTTACTTTCCTTAAAATTTAAAAATATCAAATTGGTATGTAGACATCTAGCAACATGATTTTTAAAGATATATACTTATCTTGATTTTATCCAGCTCTCATTATATGAACAATAGCTGATAATCTGTTACTTATAAGGCATCTGTGATCCAAGTCTTAGTCTATAATCTGAGACATTTTATTGTTAAAGTGTTTATAAATCCTGAGGCTGGATGTAGGAAGCTAAAATTAAAAGTGCTAGAAAAAAACCTAATACTTTTTTTCTTAACATTTGAAGAAGTATAGATAAAAGAGCTCCAAGTAGAGACAAAAGAAGAACTAAAGTGATCAAAGTCAGAAGAGCAATGTTTGCCATCTGCCTTCCAGATTTATTATGGGTGCACCTTATGACTAACTCATGGGTTTATGTGGGATGTTATTGTGAAAATCACTATAAGGTATATAACATGAGCGAATGGAAAAGCAGAAGGCTATCCAAACACATTTGAGCTATAGTCCTTTAGTAAAAGCTGGCTCATTTTACAATTTTTTTATTTCAGACAGGGGAATATCCTGGTGGCAAAAATCCAAAACCAGTATAAATTTCTTTCACTTTATAAAAAGCTTTTCTTTAACAACTATAATATGAAACAATAGGTTTTGATTTTGTGATGCAATATTAAATTGCCTCAATCAGATATAAGTGTGTTTGGATAATTCTAGTATATAACTTTTGTGTGCTTGCACATTTTTTATCATCAAAGATATTTTCTAAAATTATTAAATATTACATTTAAAATAGTTAACTGATTATGTGCTATAACTTTCAGAATACACAGAAATATAAATAATTTTAGGACCAGGCCAGTTATTAAACTATTCATTAATTTAAACTCTAATTAGACACAATTATGATTCTTCTTCTTTGGGATTTTTTTAACCAAGGAATTAATGTTTAGTATTGTAGTGAATGTTCATAGGAAAGTAAGATAAATTTATATAATCTTTAAGTGCAAGCTTTGATTGAAATATTTTATCTATGTATACATATGCACAAATTCCAAAGGTAAATCTTCATATATTTTCACAGAGTGAATGCACCTGTGTAACCTATACCCAGATATAGCAGTCTAGAAGTTCCTCTTACACGCATTTGTTTTTTTTTTTTTTTTTTTTTTTTTGAGATAGAGTCTTGCTCTGTTGCCCAGGCTGGAGTGTAGTGGTGTGATCTTGGCTCACTGCAACCTCTGCCTCCTGGATTAAAGTGATTCTCCTGCCTCAGCCTCCTGAGTAGCTGGGATTACAGGCATGCACCACCATGCCTGGCTAATTTTTGTATTTTTAGTAGAGACGGCATTTTACCATATTGGCCAGGCTTTTTAATAACTCAGTAACTTCACTTTCATCAAGAATAACCACTAACAATAGTATATTAAAAAATTATTTCAAAATCAAATTTTCTGGAGTTTCTTTTTCTAGTAAGCAAAGCGTCTCTTTATCATATGAAAATGGACTGAGAGCATATGTTACAGTTTGAAAGTAGTTTACCATATGCCCACTGTAGTGTTAAGTCATAAATGTCCTCAAATCCTTTGACACTCCTCCCATCAAAAGGTGAAATCTATGTTTCCTTCCCTTGAATCTGGATGGACTTTTGACTATTTAGGAAGAAATGCTGAATGCCTTCAGAGGCTAAATCAGATAGAGCTTCTACCCGATGGTTTTTGAAAGTTCACACTAAAACACAGCCTTCAACCTCTGATAGCCTAGCAGCCATATGAATAGGCCATATAGAGATGCTCCAGCCAATAGCACTAGATGGGGTTCCAGATGATAGTCAGCATCACTTCAAGATAAGTGAAGGGAGAGAACTTTGTGGTGAAGCCAGCCCAGCGTCCACCTGACTATAAAACTTGTGAGATCCTGGGTGAGAATCACCTAGTTGAACCCACTCAACCCTTAGGAATATGAAAGGTTATAATAAAATGTACGTTGCTACTTTTTTTGGGTGATCTGTTACTAAGCAATAGTAACTAAACCAATTTTTGTATTTGAAAGTGCTGTAACAAAAATGCACAACTCCTGTCATTGGCTTTGAAACAAGACAAGAGTGAAAGGTATCCAGGAGTGTTTTGGGGAAAGTTTAGGGTTGTGAGGAGAGGGTAAGCAGAAGTCTAAAGGGCATCAGGAGTATATGGGGACTTGAAGGAAGATAACAAAATATTCTGTAAAACTAGAAGAGGACCCTCATTTGGCAAAGAATTTGGTGACGCTGACATATGTGGTAACATGAAAATAGGAAATGTAACTAAAGGACTTGAGAGCACAACTACGCTGATTTTCAGGCAGACTATTAAAGGTACCACTTGACTTTCTAGCTGACTATACTCAAATGTGAGAAGAGAGAGGAAAGTTAAAAAAAGGAACTCTGCAGTTTTCAAAAAATATTGAAAAGATTTGTACAAGAGATACAGTTTGCTCAGTTAAAAACATTAAAGTGTTTCTCGTTGCTTTTTAGATGGTACATATGTTTCAAGTTAAAAAAATCATAATAAAACACGTTCCATGCCACATCCAGAGTAGGACTGTTAGGTGCTTTGTGAAGACCTCAGAGAAATATAAGGTGGTACCTCATAGAAACTTTTAGAAAGATAAAAGGCCTTCTAAGGCTCTTAAGGGCATGTCTTGCAAATCCTCTTCATTAACATCAGAACCTCTAAGAATCTCGAGGACGTTGTCCTGCACGTTTTACTGGAGCCCCAGTGAAGAAGGTCATGTGTGGTGTCAATTGATAGTCTTTTATTTTGCATAAAGAAGTGAACTCCAGTAAGATTGATAGAAAACACACAAAGTTTTTAAGATATTGTTTCTTTTGGAAACACTGCCAACATGGACTTAAAAGAAAATAGAGTGTACAGGTTTAAAATAAATTTTTGCACTTCCAACATTTCTGGACACTGAGTAAGCTGAGAAGAATACCCAGCTGCAAGCTTGGTTTTCTTATGAAGAAAAGATAGTTGTTTCAAAGTGTTGAATCAACAGCTCAGAAATGAAGCCAAGAGCCATGGAGGATCATTCCCAGGGAACAGTACTAGGGCCCTATAAAAAAAAATCTAGCAGAGGCCAGGCGCGGTGGCTCACGCCTGTAATCCCAGCACTTTGGGAGGCTGAGGCGGGTGGATCACGAGGTCAGGAGATCGAGACCATTCTGGCTAACACAGTGAAACCCCATCTCTACTAAAAATACAAAAAAAAAAAAAAAAAAAAAAAAAAATCTAGCAATATGTGCCCAGCTAGCTCTCTGAATTGCTGCACGCCAGTAACTGCTGCACTCATTCTGGTTCCCACTTTTTGAATAGCAGTGTCTATTACTATAATGACACTATTGTATATGAAGTTTGCATAGGGCAGATAACTTGTCTTTTTTAGTTCATAGGCTGTTAAGTTGAGAGGAATATTGTCAGGGGAGTTGTTCTCAGCAAACCCAAACCATCAGCCTCATTTCATCTTGGATTTGATTTAAATGACAAGATCGTGGACCTCAAACTGTGTCTGGTGACAATGATAGGATGAGACTTTAGATGAGTCCTAGGTCTTAATTCCATCTGTCACTATTACATCAATTTAATTGGCTAAAAGCTGCAGCTTTCTCAGGAGGTCAAAATCCTTGTTTGGAACGAAAGATTATTAGGGAAAGAATTGATTTTGCATTATGTAAGATGACAAGTAGATGTTACCTCATCTGGATTCCTGATTTTTTTAATATAGGAGGAATGTGAATAATTTGTTGATTTATTACATGTCCCTCAAATACATGTATTTGATGTTCCTCCCTTGAAGAGGTGGGGATTTTTGTTCTTTCCTCTTGAATCTTGGTGGGTTTGTGACTATGGAAGGAAAGACGTTATATAATTTCTTTCTGGCTCTCTCGAAGCACATTGACCTTGCTATAAAGAAGCCAGGCAGCCACTTGAAGTAGCTGCAAGTAGAGGTCCTATTTGATGATTGTGGAAGACGTGCCAGCTGACAGCATCAACCACTAGGGAGGAAGCCTCTGTAGTTACATGAGCACCAGACATCATCTACTGTAGCTGCATGAAAATTCCTGAGTCAAGAACCACCTAGCTGAGCCGAGTCAAGCATCGGAACCATAAGAAACAATAAGAAAATAACTACTATTGTTTTAAGCCACTGTTTTGGGGTTATCTGTTGCAGAACAATAGTAGCTAGACACTAGATGATATATAAGAATTGAGCTCAATTTAAATAAGTATAAATAAGTTTAAACAGAAAATGAGGCTAACTGCTGTTTACCAACAATTCAATATTTCTGATAGTACATTTGATCTTCTGGAGTAGTATTCTCTTTTGTATCAGGGACTTTATGATTATCAGATAATTACAAAAGTTAATCAAAATGCTTTTGACATAATTATTGATCTTATTTAGAAATCCAGGTCAAATGGAACTTATTTTCCCATATATTTGAGAATTCTTCCTTCCTAAGCAAGTATTTTGGAAGATAAAGTCTTTATAAAAAGGGTATGTGTGGTGGGAGGGTGCTATAATGCTGTGGAACTATCCCAGAATCTTTAAATCTCCTTATGTACTTTGAATCTGTTTGGATCCTGAAACATATTGTTTTAAAATGTTGCTTAGTATCAGTATTTTAACCTGGGGTTCACTAAGACATTATTTTTAAAAGTTGTTTAACTTGTCTCATGTTTCTAATATATAAGCTCTTTTTTTTCAGTGATAGTTTGATCTATGCAAATGAAGATACAAACTTCACTTTGCTAGTGTTTTAGAAGGTCACCAGTGCTTTGTGTTCAAATAGCTTATTCTGTATTCCCAGAAAATGCTTTCTTTCTTTTGTAAATTGACTGTTAACAAGGAGTTTATAAACCATTTTAATTAATAAATCAGTGTTTTCCTCTGTGAACTAAATGCACATTCATGTAGGTGGAGAGAATAGTAAGCTCTACTTCAAAGGCAGTCAGGATTTCACCTACAACAGTAATCTGGTCTTAAAACCTCATTTAAGCTTTATCTGGCATTACAAAAGCTCAAAATCTTATATACTGCTTTCAAGTAGAAAGTAATGGGATTTCAATTTTGCTACATAGATTTCTTAGTGATGCTTGAAGAGTTTGCTTTAACCAGATAAATGAATTAAGGGGTTGAAAAAGTAAGCACAAGGTATGAATTCTGTATGTGTATACTGGGATATTTTATAGAAAAAATTTAATAGTATTTATTTTTAATGAAAATAGAAGAATAATTTGATTTAAATCTTAACATGAGTCATTGGAGAAGATAATTTGCTGACACGTTTAAATACTTTGGGAATAATTTCCTGAGGGGAGTTGTAAAACAGCTTTCCCTGGAAGTTAGCAGTTCTTATGAAATTACACAGGTAAAATCCTAAATGCAAAGAAATGTCTATACTCAGAGCTCATTTAAGGTTTTGAATTGTGTTTACTCATATTGCATTTAATAAACTTTTGAAAATCCATGCTCCCTTTTACATATTTGTAAGTGTCAGCTGAAGTTTTTCATTGTGATTTTACATAGTTCTCATGCATGTAATTTTTGGCATGTTGTAAATGTTGACATTGAAAAGCAAAACTGTGACACCATTTTTAAAAATGCAGGCAATAGAATCTAAATTCCACACTGATTTGATATCTACCACGATTCAGGTTGAAAAAAAATATGTGACAGCTTTTTATTAACATTCAGAATTTTGCATTTTCATTTTGTCCTTGCAAGAAAGTCGTGAAGCATTACATATATTTTGGGATTTAGATAACATAATTATAATGAATACACAATTAATCAAATACATTAAGTGTTTTGTAAAGTTTAATAAATAACCAAGGCAAAAAGTAAAATTATATTCAAACTGAATATTTTAATGAGACAAATCCTGATCAATATTTCTCATGTATTTGATAAAGGGGAAATTTAAAATTCATAAGCACAAATTAATCCACTGACTAGCCTGCAGTTTTACTTTTTGTTTATAGAAAGTATAAAATATTAAATAGTTTAAATTACAAAATAAGATTAGGAGGAACTGATTAGACTATTTTATGATATTATTTGTTAAAATAAATGTCAGCTATGTTCTTGAATAACATTAATTTGAAAAAAAAAAGTTACACAAATGTTTTATCCTTGAGTTGTATTCAATCTACCTTAAAAAGTATTGTTTTCCAGTAACGCATTTTTCAATTTAGAAGAAACAGTATCAATATTCTGTATGGTTTTAGCTGTTTGAAGGTGTATTGCTCCTCATATTTGTCCTAATAATGAGTAGTAAGAATAATTTAAAATAATTGGTAATCTGTTAAAATATGTATACACATGTGTGTGCTTAAATCCGATGTCCTCTGCTTTGCTCTCTCATGAGTCTCTCTAAAGAAGGAAACATTATTTTTAAAACAGTGGAAAATGAATAAGGAAAATTGCTAAATTAAAGTCGCTTTTATTTGTATTACAGAACTTTGCCATATATCCCATTTTGAGGTAAACACTAACAGAAAGATGCATAAAAGAGACAAACAAATGCCGTATAGATTTATGGTAAGATGGTTATATATTAAAAGAAATTTCTTGGTTGGGCAATCTAAAAGTATTTCTATCTTGAGAAAGTGAGCCATAATAAGATTTCAAATGGCCGAGGGGTATGTGTATGTATGAAAAGGGCTACTTTGAACTCAGCTCAGGGTTCAAGTGTGGGATACATATATTGCTGTCAGTTAGCTTTCTTTTGCAGACAAGGGCAAAGATGACAGAAATCTGAAAGAAGGGAGTGGTAGGAGTCCTTAAGTGGCAGGTTGAAAGAAGAATGAGTTAGGATGTAAATTCAGCAAGTTATGTGTGGGAGGTAGGGAGTGAGAAGTCATGCTTTCTTAGTGTCTCACTTGACAGACTGAAAAAGGAGTGGTCCCATAAATAGAGATTGAGAATTCTTGGCATAATAAATTTGGGGGACAGATGACTTCTGTTTTGAACACCAGGACCTCGAGTTAACTTTGAAATATCATGTTAATATAATCAGCATTTACTTGGTGTCTGAAATTTGGAGGAAATGTATCAACTGGAGACATGACTCTTAAATCTATGTCTCCAGCTCATACTCCTCCCCAGAATTTCAGACATATTGAAGGGGACACTGGAAGTGGGTGTGAAAGGGGTGCAATGCAGTGGAAGACAAATATCAACCCGTCTTCTTTGGAGATCTGGCTATATATGTCTAGTTTCTACCATAACTATGCATTCAGATTCCCTGACCCTGACTCAAGTATAAAAATCTTAAAATTGAATCTGTTATTCTTTCACCACTTCCTCTACTGTGTTCCTTTCATCAGTTGTGCTTGTTCTTCCAGTTATCAAGGCTAAAATATCTTAGTTAATCCATTGCATTGCCTTCTGCCTCCTTCTGATATTAAATCAGACATTATGATTGAGCCTGTTTTACATTATCTTGCTTTTTCAGTAACTTCACGCCTCATTTCCCCCCTTTTTTTCCTAATGAACTGTCATTCATTCATTTTCCCTATTTACCACAAGAAACATCACCTCCATATTTGTTTTTCTAGGAAAACATTATAATCATGTCATTTTCTGATTTAAGAACATTTTAATGAGTCCATTTCCTTCTGGTGATTATTTAAAAATCTCTCCACCTACTAACTCAAAAATTACTGTAGATGAGTTAATTTTCAAAATATGTGCAAGTTCTTTTTTGTGTGAATGAAAACTTGAAAATATAAATATTTCAAATTTACTTGATGTACTTGTCTTTATTTTCTTTTTTTATATTTTATTATTATTATACTTTAAGTTTTAGGGTACATGTGCACAACGTGCAGGTTTGTTACATATGTATACATGTGCCATGTTGGTGTGCTGTACCCATTAACTTGTCATTTAGCATTAGTTATATCTCCTAATGCTATCCCTCCCCCCTCCGCCCACCCCACAACAGTCCCCAGAGTGTGATGTTCCTCTTCCTGTGTCCATGTGTTCTCATTGTTCAATTCCCACCTATGAGTGAGAACATGCAGTGTTTGGTTTTTTGTCCTTGCAATAGTTTGCTGAGAATGATGGTTTCCAGTTTCATCCATGTCTCTACAAAGGAAATGAACTCATCATTTTTATGGCTGCATAGTATTCCATGGTGTATATGTGCCACATTTTTTTAATCCAGTCTATCGTTGTTGGACATTTGGGTTGGTTCCAAGTCTTTGCTATTGTGAATAGTGCCACAATAAACATATGTGTGCATGTGTCTTTATAGCAGCATGATTTATAGTCCTTTGGGTATATATCCAGTAATGGGATGGCTGAGTCAAATGGTATTTCTAGTTCTAGATCCCTGAGGAATCGCCACACTGACTTCCACAACGGTTGAACTAGTTTACAGTCCCACCAACAGAGTAAAAGCGTTCCTATTTCTCCACATCCTCTCTAGCACCTGTTGTTTCCTGACTTTTTAATGATCGCCATTCTAACTGGTGTGAGATGGCATCTCATTGTGGTTTTGATTTGCATTTCTCTGATGGCCAGTGATGATGAGCATTTTTTCATGTGTTTTTTGGCTGCATAAATGTCTTCTTTTGAGAAGTGTCTGTTCATATCCTTCGTCCACTTTTTGATGGGGTTGTTTGTTTTTTTCTTGTAAATTTGTTTGAGTTCTTTGTAGATTCTGGATATTAGCCCTTTGTCAGATGAGTAGGTTGCGAAAATTTTCTCCCATTTTGTAGGTTGCCTGTTCACTCTGATGGTAGTATCTTTTGCTGTGCAGAAACTCTTCAGTTTAATTAGATCCCATTTGTCAATTTTGGCTTTTCTTGCCATTGCTTTTGGTGTTTCAGACATGAAGTCCTAGCCCATGCCTATGTCCTGAATGGTATTGCCTAGGTTTTCTTCTAGGGTTTTTATGGTTTTCGGTCTAACATTTAAGTCTTTAATCCATCTTGAATTAATTTTTGTATAAGGTGTAAGGAAGGGATCCAGTTTCAGTTTTCTACATATGGCTAGCCAGTTTTCCTAGCACCATTTATTAAATAGGGAATCCTTTCCCCATTGCTTGTTTTTCTCAGGTTTGTCAAAGATGGTTGTAGATATGCGGAATTATTTCTAAGGGCTCTGTTCTGTTCCATTGATCTATATCTCTGTTTTGGTACCAGTGCCATACTGTTTTGGTTACTGTAGGCTTGTAGTATAGTTTGAAGTCAGGTAGCATGATGCCTCCAGCTTTGTTCTTTTGGCTTAGGATTGACTTGGCAATGCAGGCTCTTTTTTGGTTCCTTATGAACTTCAAAATAGTTTTTTCCAATTCTGTGAAGAAAGTTATTGGTAGCTTGATGGGGATGGCATTGAATCTATAAATTACCTTGGGCAGTATGGCCATTTTCACAATATCGATTCTTCCTACCCATGAGCATGGAATGTTCTTCCATTTGTTTGTATCCTCTTTTATTTCCTTGAGCAGTGGTTTGTAGTTCTCCTTGAAGAGGTCCTTCACATCCCTTGTAAGTTGGATTCCTAGGTATTTTATTCTCTTTGAAGCAATTGTGAATGGGAGTTCACTCATGATTTGGCTCTCTGTTTGTCTGTTATTGGTGTATAAGAATGCCTGTGATTTTTGTAGATTGATTTTGTATCCTGAGACTTTGCTGAAGTTGCTTATCAGCTTAAGGAGATTTTGGGCTGAGACAATGGGGTTTTCCAGATATACAATCATGTCATTTGCAAACAGGGACAATTTGACTTCCTCTTTTCCTAATTGAATACCCTTTATTTCCTTCTCCTGCCTAATTGCCCTGGCCAGAACTTCCAACACTATGTTGAATAGGAGTGGTGAGAGAGGGCATCCCTGTCTTGTGCCAGTTTTCAAAGGGAATGCTTCCAGTTTTTGCCCATTCAGTATGATATTGGCTGTGGGTTTGTCATAGGTAGCTCTATTTTGAGATATGTCCCATCAATACCTAATTTATTGAGAGTTTTTAGCATGAAGAGTTGTTGAATTTTGTCAAAGGCCTTTTCTGCATCTATTGAGATAATCATGTGGTTTTTGTCTTTGGTTCTGTTTACATGCTGGATTATGTTTATTGATTTGTGTATGTTGAACCAGCCTTGCATCCCAGGGATGAAGCCCACTTGATCATGGTGGATAAGCTTTTTGATGTGCTGCTGGATTCGGTTTGCCGGTATTTTATTGAGGATTTTTGCACTGATGTTCATCAGGGATATTGGTCTCAAATTCTCTTTTTTGTTTTGTTTCTGCCAGGCTTTGGTATCAGGATGATGCTGGCCTCATAAAGTGAGTTAGGGAGGATTCCCTCTTTTTCTATTGATTGGAATAGTTTCAGAAGGAATGGTACCAGCTCCTCCTTGTACCTCTGGTAGAATTCGGCTGTGAATCCATCTGGTCCTGGACTTTTTTTGGTTGGTAAGCTGTAGATTATTGCCACAATTTCAGAGCCTGTTATTGGTCTATTCAGAGATTCAACTTCTTCCTGTTTTAGTCTTGGGTGGGTGTATGTGTCAAGGAATTTATCCATTTCTTCTGGATTTTCTAGTTTATTTGCATAGAGTTGTTTGTAGTATTCTCTGATGGTAGTTTGTATTTCTGTGGGATCGGTGGTGATATCCCCTTTATCATTTTTTATTGCGTCTGTTTGATTCTTCTCTCTTTTCTTCTTTATTAGTCTTGCTAGTGGTCTATCAATTTTGTTGATCTTTTCAAAAAACCAGCTCCTGGATTCATTAATTGTTTGAAGGGTTTTTTGCATCTCTATTTCCTTCAGTTCTGCTCTGGTTTTAGTTATTTCTTGCCTTCTGCTAGCTTTTGAATGTGTTTGCCCTTGCTTTTCTAGTTCTTTTAATTGTGATGTTAGGGTGTCAATTTTGGATCTTTCCTGCTTTCTCTTGTGGGCATTTAGTGCTATAAATTTCCCTCTACACACTGCTTTGAATGTGTCCCAGAGATTCTGGTATGTTGTGTCTTTGTTCTCATTGGTTTCAAAGAACATCTTTATTTCTGCCTTCATTTCGTAATGTACCCAGTAGTCATTCAGGAGCAGGTTGTTCAGTTTCCATGTAATTGAGTGGTTTTGAGTGAGTTTCTTAATCCTGAGTTCTAGTTTGATTGCACTGTGGTCTGAGAGACAGTTTGTTATAATTTCTGTTCTTTTACATTTGCTGAGGAGAGCTTTACTTCCAAGTATGTGGTCAGTTTTGGAATAGGTGTGGTGTGGTGCTGAAAAAAATGTATATTCTGTTGATTTGGGGTGGAGAGTTCTGTAGATGTCTATTAGGTCCACTTGGTGCAGAGCTGAGTTCAATTCCTGGGTATCCTTGTTAACTTTCTGTCTCGTTGATCCGTCTAATGTTGACAGTGGTGTGTTAAAGTCTCCCATTATTATTGTGTGGGAGTCTAAGTGTCTTTGTAGGTCACTCAGGACTTGCTTTATCAATCTGGGTGCTCCTGTATTGGGTGCATATATATTTAGGACAGTTAGTTCTTCTCGTTGAATTGATCCCTTTACCATTATGTAATGGCCTTCTTTGTCTCTTTTGATCTTTGTTGGTTTAAAGTCTGTTTTATCAGAGACTAGGATTGCAACCCCTTCCTTTCTTTGTTTTCCATTTGCTTGGTAGATCTTCTTCCATCCCTTTATTTTGAGCCTATGTGTGTCTCTGCATGTGAGATGGGTTTCCTGAATACAGCACACTGATGGGTCTTGACTCTTTATCCAATTTGCCAGTCTGTGTCTTTTAATTGGAGCATTTAGTCCATTTACATTTAAAGTTAATATTGTTATGTGTGAATTTGTTCCTGGCATTATGATGTTAGCTGGTTATTTTGCTCGTTAGTTGATGCAGTTTCTTCCTAGTCTCGATGGTCTTTACAATTTGGCATGATTTTGCAGTAGCTGGTACTGGTTGTTCCTTTCCATGTTTAGTGCCTCCTTCAGGAGCTCTTTTAGGGCAGGCCTGGTGGTGACAAAATCTCTCAGCATTTGCTTGTCTGTAAAGTATTTTATCTCTCCTTCACTTATGAAGCTTAGTTTGACTGGATATGCAATTCTGGGTTGAAAATTCTTTTCTTTAAGAATGTTGAATATTGGCCCCCACTCTCTTCTGGCTTGCAGAGTTTCTTCCGAGAGATCCGCTGTTAGTCTGATGGGCTTCCCTTTGTGGGTAACCCGACCTTTGTCTCTGGCTGCCCTTAACATTTTTTCCTTCATTTCAACTGTGGTGAATCTGACAATTATGTGTCTTGGAGTTGCTCTTGTCGAGGAGTATCTTTGTGGCCTTCTCTGTATCTCCTGAATCTGAATGTTGGTGTGCCTTGCTAGATTGGGGAAGTTCTCCTGGATAATATCCTGCAGAGTGTTTTCCAACTTGGTTCCATTCTCCACGTCACTTTCAGGTACACCAATGAGACATAGATTTGGTCTTTTCACACAGTCCCGTATTTCTTGGAGGCTTTGTCCGTTTCTTTTTATTCTTTTTTCTCTAAAGTTCTCTTCTCGCTTCATTTCATCCATTTCATCTTCCATGGCTGATACCCTTTCTTCCAGTTGATCGCATCGGCTCCTGAGGGTTCTGCATTCTTCATGTAGTTCCTGAGCCTTGGCTTTCAGCTCCATCAGCTCCTTTAAAGACTTCTCTGCATTGGTTATTCTAGGTATCCATTCGTCTAATTTTTTTTCAAAGCTTTTGACTTCTTTGCCATTGGTTTGAATTTCCTCCTGTAGCTCGGAGTAGTTTGATCATCTGAAGCCTTCTTCTCTCAACTTGTCAAAGTCATTCTCCATCCAGCTTTGTTCCATTGCTGGTGAGGAGCTGCGTTCCTTTGGAGGAGGAGAAGCACTCTGCTTTTTAGAGTTTCCAGTTTTTCTGCTCTATTTTTTCCCCATCTTTGTGGCTTTATCTACTTTTGGTCTTTGATGATGGTGATGTACAGATGGGTTTTTGGTGTGGATGTCCTTTGTGTTTGTTAGTTTTCCTTCTAACAGACAGGACCCTCAGCTGCAGGTCTGTTGGAGTTTGCTAGAGGTCTACTCCAGATCCTGTTTGCCTCGGTATCAGAAGCAGTGGCTGCAGAAGAGCAGTGGCTGTAGAACAGCAGATATTGGTGATCCACAAATGCTGCTGCCTGATTGTTCCTCTGGAAGTTTTGTCTCAGAGGAGTACCCGGGCCGTGTGAGGTGTCAGTTCTGCCCCTACTGGGGGGTGCCTCCCAGTTATGCTGCTCGGGGGTCAGGGACCCACTTGAGGAGGCAGTCTGCCTGTTCTCAGATCTCCAGCTGTGTGCTGGGAGAACCACTACTCTCTTCAAAGCTGTCAGACAGGGACATTTAAGTCTGCAGAGGTTACTGCTGTCTTTTTGTTTGTCTGTGCCCTGCCCCCAGAGGTGGAGCCTACAGAGGCAGGCAGGCCTCCTTGAGCTGTGGTGGGCTCCACCCAGTTTGAGCTTCTGGCTTTGTTTACCTAGTCAAGCCTGGGCAATCAAGCCTGGGCAAGCCCCTCCCCCAGCCTTGCTGCCACCTTGCAGTTTGATCTCTGACTGCTGTGCTAGCAATCAGCTAGACTCCGTGGGCGTAGGACCCTCCGAGTCAGGTGCAGGATATAATCTCCTGGTGTGCCATTTTTTAAGCCCCTTGGAAAAGCGCAGTATTCGGGTGGGAGTGACTCGATTTTCCAGGTGCCGTCTGTCACCCCTTTCTTTGACTAGGAAAGGGAACTCCCTGACCCTTTGCACTTCCCGAGTGAGGCAATGCCTCGCCCTGCTTCAGCTCGCGCCCAGTGCACTGCACCCACTGTCCTGCACCCACTGTCTGGCACTCCCTAGTGAGATGAACCTGGTACCTCAGATGGAAATGCAGAAATCACCCATCTTCTGCGTCGCTCATGCTGGGAGCTGTAGACCGGAGCTGTTCCTATTCAGCCATCTTGTTACTTGTCTTTAAAGTAGGGAAAATATAGGACTCTTCTTCAGACCAATATTTGTCATAAACATAGATGTAAAAATATTCAACAAAATATTAGCAAGTTGAATTCAGCATTGTATAAAAAGAATTATACACCAGGATCAAGTGAGATTTATTCCAGGCATGAAATCTGGTTCAGTAACTTAAAATCAATTATTATAATTCATTATATAAACAATATAAAGAAGAAAAGTCATATGATCATATTAGTAAATACAGAAAAGCATTTGTCAAAATTTATCACCCATTCCTAATTTTGTAAAAAAATCAGCAAACTAAGAATACAAAAAGCATTCTAAAATTGATAAAGAAGATCTACAAAATATTGCAGTTAACATTATATTCATTAGTGAAAAACTAGGTGTTTTATGCTAAATCAGGTACCAGTCCAGGACGTCTCATTTCATGATTTCTATTCAACATTGTACTGGCAGTCCTAGTTGACACATTAACATAATAAAATAAAATAACATGCATATGACTTAGAAAGGAAAAAATAAACATGTCTTTGTTCACAGATGGCACAACTGTACATGCCGAAAAATGCAAAAAATCTACAAAAAATCGTCTTATAACAAATAAAAATTATAAGAAGGTGGTGAGATAGAAGGTCAATATAAAAAATCAATTATTTTTGTCTATATCAATAATAAACAACTAGAATTTGAAGTTAAAAACACAAGATTATTTTAATTAGCATCTAAAAATATTTAGAAATAAATATGACAAAATATGTGCAAAATCTATGTAAGAAAAGATGTAAACTCTGATGAAAGAAATCAAAGATCTAAATAAATGGTAATATATTCCTCTTCATGGACAGGAGAATCAAATATTAAGCTGTCAGTTTTTACCAGCCTGATCTATGGCTTCAATGCAATCCCAATAAAAATCCCAGTATGTTATTTTGTGGATATCAACAAATTGACTCTAAATTTTGTATGGAAAGACAAAAGACTTAGAATAGCCAACATAATATTAAAGTATAATAACATAGTTGGAGGACTGATACAAGCTGATGCCAAGACTACCATAAAGCTACTGTAATCAAGAAAATGTGTTGTTGACAAAATAATAGGCAAATATATAATTAAAAGAGAAGAGAGAGCCCAGACATAGACCCACATAAATGTAGGGATCTCATCTTTGAAAATGGGTCAAGGACAATTCAATGAAGAAAGAATAATTTAAAAAAAATGTTATTTGCAGACCTTACCTTTTTCACAAAAAGCAACTCAAAATTTCTCATAGACCTAAATGTAAAGTGCAAAACTTTAAAACCTTCTGTAAGATAATGGTAAGAAATACACTTTACCTTAGTTATGGCAATGAGCTTTTAGATACAGCACCAAAAGCTTACTCCATAAAAGAAAAAAAAGAATAAATTTTGCATCATTAAAATTTTAAAAGTCTTTTCCTCAGAGTGAGACACTGTTAAGAGACTATAAAGACAGCCACAGACTAGGAAAAAAATTGCAACTCGTATCTGTTAAGTAACTGATATCCAAAATATAGAGAGGTCTTAAAACTCAACAATAGGAAAACAACTCAATTAAATATATGAACAGATATCTCACTAAAGAAGATATACAGATAAAAAAATCATATGATAAAATGGTCAACATTATACATCATTAGGGAATTGCAAGTTAAGACAACAATTAGATACTACTACATGACTATGAGAATTGCTGAAATCTAAAACACTGAGAGCAGCAAATGCTAACAAAAATGTGTAGCAACAGCAAATTTTTTAGTCTAAATGATTATTTTTATATTTTTTGTGTTTTTATTTTTTACCATAATGGGTACATAAAATTTATATATATTTATGGGGTATGTGAGATGTTTTCACACTGACATAAAATGTGTAATGATCAATTCAGGGTAATCGGGATATCCATCACCTCAATCATTTATCTTTTCTTTGCCAAAAGGGTGACTATAGTTAAAAAAAGCTTTTTAAAAATTGCAGTTAAAAATGAAAAATTGACACAGGATTTTTTCAGCACTACTTCACCATCCAGAAGTGGCAACTATGCTACTTCTGTAGAAGGCCAGTGGCACCTATACCCTTGCTTTGCTCGGACATGCTCGGCCTGGCAGGCTGTGCTTGGCTTGTGCTACTAGACCCTGTGGGTGAGCCAGGAACAGAGCGGCGAGGGGTGTGTGAGCAAGTGAGCACGGGCTCTGGCCACAGCACACAGTCAGGCACTTTGGCTGCCGTGATGCAGCGGGCAGCTCCAAGCGCCTGCATAGGCTCGGCTTGTTCCTCAGCCTAGATCCCACAACAACTGCAGCTGCATGCTCAGTGCGCGGAGGGACCAAGTGTACCACGAGTGGCTTCCTGGCTGGGCACTGGCGTCCAGATGAGGGGAATGTGGTGGTACCTGAAAATCCAAGATGCCAGCAATCGCCGAGCCCCAACAGGGTGTCACAGCTTCTGCTCGAGGTGTCCCGAAGTCTGAGTCCCTCTCTCTCTCATTCCCATCATTCACAGCCCTGAGAACAGGTATGTGTTACAGCTCTGGCCTGGGGAGTCCTGAGGTCTAGGCCCCCGGAAGGGTCGGCACTGTTCACTCCCGTTGTCCAGCCCTTTTTGCCCCTGCCATTCAGCGGGTTCCAGGTTCTTTTCCCATGTCCAAGAAGAATGAGGTATGCAGACACCGGAGAATAAGTAAGGCAGAGAAGAATTTTATTAACAGAAAAGCTCTCAACAATGGGAGGGGACCTAAAGTGTGTAGCCCTCTGTGTGAGAGCGGGCCTGAAATGGGTAGCCCAACGTGTGGCTGAGTTCAGGGTTTTAATGGGCTCAGAATGGGAGAATGTGTGCTGATTCGTCCATGGGTAGTCCTGGAAAAAAGCACTATTTGATTGGTTGAAAGGCATCATAGAGTTTGTAACTCTGGTCAGGGATTCTCTCTGGAACTGGCAGCTTGGTTTTCAGGCTTCAGGCTGTCTTTGGTTTGAAGGTTGGGTTTTACCAGAGACCAACCCCTATCTGCCTAGGAATTTGTCTGTCTCCTGCCGCTGTCAAAATCATATAGCCACTTTGGCAGATAATTTGACTTTTCTTAGAAAACCAAACGTACTCTTACCATATGATCCAGCAATCATGCTTTTCAGTATTTACCCATATGAGTTGTAAATGTATGCCTACAAGAACCCTGCACACGAATGTTATAGCAGCCTTATTCATAAATAAACAAACTGCAGTACTTCCATACAATGTAATATTATCCAGTGATCAAAAAAATGAGCTCCAAAGACATAGACGAACCCAACTGCATTTTGCTAAATGAGCAAAGCCAATCTAACAAGGCCTCATACCATATCATCCCAACTATATGACATTCTGGAAAAGGCACAGCTATGGAGACAGTTAAATGATCAGTGTTTGCCAGGGTTTTAAGGGTAGAGAGTAAAGGATAAACTAGTAGAACACAGGAGATTTTTATGGCAGTGAAATCGTTCTACATAATACTATAATGGTGAATGCATGTCATTATACATTTGTCAAAATCTAGAGAATTTACAACATAAAGAATGAGATCTAATATGAACTATGAACTTTAGTTCCTAATAATGTATCAATAATGAATCATCAGTTACAGCAAATATATAATACTAATGCATGATGTTAATAGTAGGGGAAACTGTGAGGGGAGAATGGGTAGGTGGGAGCTCTGTATACTTTTCCTGTAATTATTTTTTATACCTAAAACTGCTCTAAAAATAGAGTCTATTAGTTTAGAATGATGCAATACAGATGCCCAGCTTGAAGTCTTATTAGCAGGGATGACAGATTCCACTGCTTGTGTCCCATTACTTTACTATATCATGCATGGACATATTCTGAGTTTGTTTTTGGATATATTCCTAGATATCCATCTGTTCTGAGACTTTGTATCAAGATAATTAACTGTTATAAATATGAAGATGCATTGCTTTGAATATCATCTAGACCATGATTTTTATCTTGACAATATGAAATTTGTAGAATACTGAAGTATCTCAAATGCTCAAGCCCACTTTCCTACTGCTTCCTTTTTCTGTGAACATTTATAGACTGAGATTATATTTTTATTTCATGCTTTAGGAGTGAAAGTATGTATAGTCTGGGTTCTCTAGAGGGACAGGACTAATAGGATAGATGTATGTATAAAAGGGAATTTATTAAGTAGTATTGACTCACATGATCACAAGGTGAAGTCTGCAAGCTGAGTAGCAAGGAAGCCAGTCCCAGTCCCAAAACCTCAAAAGTAGGGAAACTGACAGTGTAGCCTTCAGTCTGTGGCTGAACGCCTGGGAGCCCCTGGCAAATCACTGGTGTAGGTCCAAGAGTGCAAAATCTGAAGAACTTGGAGTCTGATGTTTGAGGGCAGGAAACATCCTGCACAGGAGAAAGATGGAGGCCAGAAGACTTAGCCAGTCTAGTCCTTCCACGTTCCTCTGCCTGCTTTTATCCTAGCTGTGCAGGCAGCTGATCAGATGGTGGCCACCCAGATTGAGGGCGGGTCTGTCTCTCTCAGTCCACTTCTCAAATGTTAATCTCCTTTGGCAACACCCTCACAGACACACCCAACAACAATACTTTGCATCCTTCAATCAAATTGACATTCAGTATTAACCATCACAAAGCACAAATTGAAAGATTGTGTTAACAAGTCAGTGGAAAACATTACCAAATCTCTAGGCCAATTGTGATATGGGAAAATATGTACATTTTCTAGAAATTTTTATTATTTTCCCAAACCTTTCATTATAAAAAATGTTAACAATACAGAAAAGTTTAAATGTTTGCACACAGAGCTCACATATACCTGTGATCTAACTTCTAGAATAAAAATTGTTGCTCTATTTGCTTCCTTATATATTCAGACATCTGTTTATCTTTTTTATCAGTCCATTAATTCATCTTATTTATTTGGTGGATTTCAGTGCATATTGTAGACATCAGTACACTTTATCCCTAACATCTTAGCCACAAAATTATGTACTTTGTTTTTGTTTTCCTTTTGTTTTCAAGAGAGAAAAATCACAATTCTACCATCTTATGCATTTTGACAAATAAAATACTCCTGCATTACCCAAACCCCATCAAGATTCAGAACACTGCTATCAACCCAGAAAGTTCTCTCTAGCCCTTGAGCAAAAGCAGCCACTCTTCTGATTTAAAAAAAAATTAATATATCCTTTTTCTATACTCCATATAAGTGAAACCACACAGTATAAACAATCTTATTCAAGGTATTTTTCACTCAGCAAAATATTGATCTATGTTTGTTTCTTTTTATCACTAAATAGCATACTACATGTGATTTCTCATTCTTCTGTTGGTGGAAATATGAACTACTTCCAGTTTGGAGCTATTATTTATAAACTGCTATGTACATTTTTGAAGAAGTGTCATGAATGAATAGACAAAGTCAATTGTCTACTTATATATTTTTTTGAAATTTGAAACTAGAAAAACATCACTTTACAACAGCATGAAACTAAGTATAAATAATTAGGTATAAATCTAAAAAACTGTGCAGAATCTATATGTCAAGTTAATAAGACAGTGATGAGAGATCAAAATTCTGTAAGTAAAGAGATATTTGGGTTCATAGATCAGGAAACATAATATTATTAAAATGTCAATTATTCCCCATTTAATCTTTAGATTCAACACAATGACAATCAAAATTCCAAGTTGTTTTGTGTGTATCAGTAAACTGATTCTGAAGATAATGTAAAAATGTAAAAACCCCTCAAGAGCCATCACAAGAGTGAAAAGTCAAAATCAGTTTTAATTTGACCTGACTTAAAAATTTACTAATATAGAGCAATAATTATCAAGACAGTGTGATACTACTAAAAGAATAGACAAATAGTTTACTGGAAAAGAATGGAAAGCATAGAAATAGACCAATACAAATATAATCAAACAATCTTTGACTATGATGCAAATACAAATCAATGGATAAAGAATAGTCTTTTCAACAAATGATGTGGGAAAAACTAGATTTCCACATGAAAAAAAGTGCATCTGGGCAGGATCTATCAGCTGCCACCAAAATTAACTCAAAACATGTTGTAGACCTACATATGAACTATAAAACTATAAAACTTCTAGAAATAGAAGTAAAATAAATTATTCATGACTTTGTGCTTGTCAGTAAATATTTAAATATAAAGAATCCAATGCATGAAATTTAAAAATGACAAACTGGATTTTATCAAAATTCCAAATTTTTCATTGTGAACAATTTTTAAAGGAAATGATAAATGATTTCTGTATGTTAAAACAACCTTGCACCCCAGGGGTAAACCCCACTTGGTTAGGGTGTGTAATCATTTATTTGTACTGGAGAATTTGGTTTGCCATTGTTTTACTGAAGATTATTTTATTGAAGATTATGCTTATCAGAGACACTGGCTTGTAGTTCTCTTTTCTTGTGGTATCTTTGTCTGGCTTTGGTATCATGGTAATGTTGGCCTCATAAAATGAGTTTGGCAGTATTTTCTCTACTTCTACTTTATGAAGGAGTTTTAAAGGGGTTGGCATAAATTCTTCTTTGAATGTTTGGTAGAATTCAACCAAGAAGCCATCTAGTCCTGGTTTGATTGGTAGTTTTTTTTATTACTACTCAAATTTCTTTATTTGTTATGGGTATATTAGTTTATTCAAGTTTTCTATTTCTTGATTCAGACTTGGTAATTTGCATGTCTCTAGGAATTTATCTGTTTACTCTAGGCTATCTAATTTGTTGGCACATAATTGTTCATAATAGCCTCTTACAAACCTTTTTATTTCTGAGATACTTTTTATTTCTTGAGACATTGTAATTTCTTGTCTTTCATTTATGATTTTATTCAATTATTTTCTCTTTTTTCTTAGATAGTCTCCTTAAGAGTTCGTCAATTTTGTTGTATCTTTTTAAAAAACTCCTTAGTTTTGATAAAATTTTCTGTAGTTTTTCTATTCTCTATTTGATTTATTTTCTTGTGGTTCAATAAAAATGCATTATATTATCATTGAAAAGTATCCATAACATACTGGCTAAAAGACTTATATCAAGAATACACAAATAACTTTTAAAATGCAAATATAAACCATATAAAAAGGTATAAACAGCATTTGTCATTAGAGAAGTGCAAACTAAAATGAAAGGCACCACTACACCACTACTAGAACAGCTGAAATCCAAAAAGAACCTGACAATATCAAAAGTTGGTGAGGGCATGGAGGAACAAAAACTCTCACTCATCGGTCATGGAAATGTAAAATGGTACAGTGAAAATCAGTTTCATGGTTCTCCTAGATTTAAACATAGCCTTACCATATAATCCATCAATTATGTAAGTTATTTAGAAATTAATATCTCCACTAAAACCTGCATATAAACATTTATAACATCTTTACTGATAATTGCTCCAAGCTGGAAGTAACCCAGATGAATTTCAGTATATTAATGGATAAATCGTGATACATCCATACAGTTGAAAACTATTAAACAAGAAAAAAGTAATGAGCTACTAACATATATATAACAATATGGTGAGTTTTACATAAATTTTTCAAGCAAGAATTTCACTTAGAAAGAAGTCAGACTTTAACATATTGTATGATTCTATTTATATGATATTATGGAAAAGGGAGAAAACAGATCAGTGGTTGCCAGAGATTGTAGAGGGCAAAGAGTTTCATGAGAAGAAGCATAAGAGATGTTTTAGAGCGATTGAATTAATTTGTATAATGAAACTTAGTAAAAATAATCAACCATGTGTTAATCAACCATGCGTTACACTGTGACAAAAGAGTGTAACAGTATTTCAATTGTGTACAAATGACTTAACTTCAGTGGTGAGAAAAGATGGTGCTGATCCAAATAATTTTGGAAAACTGTTTTGACTGGAAATGGTAGGACTAAAGATAAAAGTGGTTGTACATAAACATTGTGCTTTAGTTGACAAAGTAATTACTAATTCCATTATGAGTTAACATTCTGAAGCTGTTGTAAATGTATGCTGGAATTAAACCAATGAATTAATGGATGACAGATAGCGGAAGCCAGGTATCTCATTCTTGAAATAGAAGGTAACAGATAAGAAAAAGGGGTAGACTAGAATCAACTATGTGGTACTGGATTAGAATGAAGATGTCAGTATTAACTCTTGACTTAATTAACATAGATACAGAGGAATAGATACAAAAATACTAGTATTTATAGGTATAAATGGGTTAGTATTCATGCATATATTTCCTTCTTTCCACTGACAGCAACTAGAAGCAATTATAACTTAGTGATAATAAGAATACCATGTATCTAGATCTTGGTTTGTAATTTATTCTCCAACATAAGAAAGCAGAACTCTTTGGAGAATAGTGATGCTAGCTCTGGGGTAAGAAATATACAAGATGAACCTGGAATATTTCATAGTGCCAAAAAACAAAAAGTATACCAAAAATGTGGACATGTTAAAGGGACACAGAAGTCAACCTGAAAGAGTTCCCAATAGCCAAAGTTGGAACAATTAAAGCAACAATATAAATCATATAGAATTATAACCCCAAATAGAAAATAATATAAATATCCGATTGACTTAAACAAATGAGAGAGAAGAGACAAATTTTCTATATAAAAGAATTTCAAGTAATTTAGGTACATAGTCTCTCTTAAGGAGGTGGACCTTAAACACCCTCGTCCCTCTAATATGTGGGTTGCCCTTACTTACTTGCTTCCACATAGTACAGTATGAAAAGGGGAAGAGGAGTAACTTTACAGTGAGTAAATCTGGAAAACACTTCCTTATCCAGGTGATCAAAGTTGACATTATCAATAATAAGTCATGTTGATAGCTTGTGCCCTTGATACTTCACCTCTGTGGTCTTCATCCCCAAAATACGTAATGTCAGTTAAGCCATGAGAAGAATATAAGATAAACCCAAATTGGAAAAATGTTCTACCAAATATTAATACTTGACCAATACTCCTCAAAACTGACAAGGCTATCAAAAATCAGAAAATCCTGAAAAACTGTCACAAACCAAAGGAAGATAAGACCATGTGACAATTAAATGTAATGTGGTGGTCTGCTTGATTCTGGAATAAAAAAGGGACATGAGAGAAACACTAGTGAAATACAAATAAAGTACGAAGTTTTGCTAAAAAAAAAGAATACTGAGAGATCACAAATAATAATAATAAATTAGGTTTTTCAATTCAAGAGATGGGCTTAATCCAAACCTACAGATATTTTCATATTCATTAGCTTTATTTCTCATCTTTCGCTTGTGAAATTGACATTTTTTGCTTCCTAGTTGTTTATATTATTTATTAAATATGTTATCAAAGCCATAGAATCATTTCTTCAACATCTCCCATTTTGTATCTTTTCTATTCATATATACTGCATATTTCTACATGTACATACACAGACACACACACACACACAGTTACAGTTCTTAAACTTTTTTCAGGCATTCATTTGGCTCAGAAACATGTATTATCTAGCTACATAGCCTATATTAGAACTGTATTTTTGTCAATAAAATAAATAGCCAAATCAACAACAGCTTAAACAAACTGGAAGTTTATTAGCCTGTTGTGTAAATCTAGTTTAACATTTCAAAGCAAAAGTGGCACCTCTCTGGTGTCAGGGACCACAAAACTCCTATTTTGTTGTTACACCATCAGAAGAGTATTCCTTTTCTCCATTATGTAAGATATATATATATATATATATATATATATATATATTTTTTTTTTTTGTACAGGGTAGGGAAGCAAATGGCTCATTGGTATTTACGTTTTTAGAACAACAATGGATTGAGTCCCCTAATTTTACTTACATGAGGTAGTAAATTCTTTATATATCAAGGGACAAATTCTCATGGTCCTCATTGTCTCTCTGGACCTGATGGGAGATTGGGCAATTTATTAAATTCTTTTTTTTTAAATTACACTTTAAGTTCTGGGGTACATGTGCAGAACATGCAGGTTTGTTACATAGGTATACACGTGCCATGGTGGTTTGCTGCACCCATCAACCCATCATCTACAGTAGGTATTTCTCCTAATGCTATCCCTCCCCTAGCCTCCCACCCCCTGACAGGCTCCAGTGTGTGATGTTCCGCTCCCTGTGTCCATGTGTTCTCCTTGTTCAGCTCCCACTTATGAGTGAGAACATGTGGTGTTTGGTTTTCTGTTCTTGTGTTGGTTTGCTGAGAATGACGGTTTCCAGCTTCATCCATGTCCCTGCAAAGGACATGAACTCATCCTTTTTCATGACTGCATAGTATTCCATGGGATATATGTGCCACATTTTCTTTATCCAGTCTATCACTGATGGGCATTTGGGTTGGTTCCGAGTTGTTGCTATTGTGAACAGTGCTGCAATGAACATACATGTGCATGTGCATGTGTCTTTATAGTAGAATGGTTTATAATCCTTTGGGCATATACCCAGTAATGGGATTACTGGGTCAAATTGTATTTCTGCTTCTACATCCTTGAGGAATCACCACACTGTCTTCCACAATGGTTGAACTAATTTACACTCCCACCAACAGCATGTAAAAATGTTCCTATTTCTTCACATCCTCTCCAGCATCTGTTGTTTCCTGACTTTTTAATGATTGCCATTCTAACTGGCCTGAGATGGTGTCTCATGGTTTTGATTTGCATTTCTCTAATGACCAGTGATGATGAGCTTTTTTTCCTATGTTTGCTGGCTGCATAAATGTCTTCTTTTGAGAAGTGTCTGTTCATATCCTTCGCCCACTTTTTGATGGGGTTGTTTGTTTTTTTCCCTGTAAGTTTGTTTAAGTTCTTTGTAGATCCTGGATATTAGCCCTTTGTCAGGTGGATAGATTGCAAAATTTTTCTCCCATTCTTTAGGTTTCCTGTTCACACTGATGATCATTTATTTTGCTGTGCAGAAAGCTCTTTAGTTTAATCAGATCCCATTTGTCAATTTTGGCTTTTGTTGCCACTGCTTTTGGTGTTGTAGTCATGAAGTCTTTGCCCATGCCTATGTCCTGAATGGTATTGCCTAGGTTTTTCTTCTAGGTATTGCCTGGTTTTAGGTCTTATGTTTAAGTCTTTAATCCATCTTGAGTTAATTTTTGTATAAAGTATAAGGAAGAGGTCCAGTTTCAGTTTTCTGCATATTGTTAGCCAGTTTTCCCAAAACCATTTATTAAATAGGGAATCCTTTCCCCATTGCTTGTTTTTGTCAGGTTTGTCAAAGATCAGATAGTTCAAAGATCAGATCCTGGGTTCAAGTGATTCTCCTGCCTCAGCATCCCTAGTAGCTGGGATTACAGCAACACAGCACCATGTCCAGCTAATTTTTGTATTTTTAGTACAGACGGGGTTTCACCGTGTTGGCTAGGCTGGTCTCCAACTCCTGATTTCAAGTGACCTGCCTGCCTCAGCCTCCCAAAGTGCTGGGATTACAGGCGTGAGCCACCGTGCTCAGCATTATTTTGTATTTCTGTTAAGAATTGATGGTTTTTGTTGAGAATGAAAAATGGATTATGTCAAATGTTTTTTCTACATCTATTGGAATAAGAATATACTTTTTATTTTTTAAACTCTATTAAGAGACCAACTATATTGATGATAAAATGCATTGATTGACTTTTTAATATCATATCAATCTTGTAATTCTGGAATATCGATACCTGATTTGTTGTCGTGAAAAGTGGCCTCATATTATAAGTTGTGAAATAGTCTCTCTTCTTTAATTTTTTGAAGACTTATAACTTTTATCACTTTCTTTCTCAAAACTTCAGAGTGATTCATTCATATATGTATAGCAATTTGGGTCTAGTGTTATTGTAGGAAAGCTTTAAAAACTGATTTAATTTATTTAATAAAGGGCTACAGAGATTTTTCTTCTAGACTGAGATTTGGTAGTTTATGATTTTCAAGTAATATGTTAATTTTGTCTAATTTGTTTAATCTATTCACACATGTTTTTCATAATATCCCATTATTACTCTGTTGTCATACAGTATGCTGGGGCAATCATAGGCTTCTTTAGTTGTTTCTTGCTTCTTTGGAAGGAAGAAATAGTGCAGCCATTCCGATAAGTGGCTTGGTATTTCTTTAAAAAGTAGCTTACACCCCAGCAATTAATCAAATTGCTCTGTCTTTAAAAATATCCTTAAAGTGATAGAAAGTAAAGATAGAGGGTTATAGTTCACAATTAAGAAAATATTTGAAAGTACATTCTTGCCTTGGTATCCATGGGGGATATCCATGGGGGATTGATCCCCCTGCAGATACCAAAATTTATGGATGCTCAAGTCCCCTATATAAAATGGTGTAGTATTTGCATGTAACCTATACACTTCCCCCTGTATACTTTAGATTATCTCTGAATTACTTTTAATACCTGATACAATGCAAATGGTACACACACAGTTGTCATGCTGTATGTTTTCAGTTTGTATTATTTTCTGTTGTGTTGTTATATTTTATTGTTTTTTTCTTGAATAGTTTCAATCCACAGTGGTTGAATTCATAGATGCAGAACCCATTGACAAGGAAGACCAACTATACTATTATAAATAGGATTTTAGAGTCCAGGAAATGGAACACTGGAATATTTAAATATAATATATATTACATTCACAAACAATAGGGTAACCATTTTTCTTTATTCAATTACATTCAGCAAATATTTAATATTTTCAAAGGAAAATTAATGCTTACTTGCTCCAATGACAAACATATAAAAAATCTGTAAGAAATTTAGAAAAAAAGTAAGCTATAGTATCTGTCCTCAGTGAACATATAATATAATTGGAGAGGAGCCTAATACATATAAAATAATTGCAAAAAGATTAATGCTAAATTCCAAATTGTGTGGTTTAAGAATTATATATGATACAAGGTAAGGTTTCATAGACTAAGGACTTAGATTTTCATAGAAAAGAATAGTTAGAAAAGCATCTTTATACCAAAAAAAAAAAATCACAGAAATGAATAAGGAAGTACTAAGAAGAAAATTCTCAATGTGGAATAAGAGCCAATGAGAACTTAGAATTCTATTCCACCAGTATACTGCAATTGTTACCAATCATTCTGATACCCATTATTCTTTCAGTTATCAATAAAATATAAATCTTAAGTTTTTTTTCCTTCATTCCTCTGAGCAGACTGACCTATTTGAAAAATGTTTTCTTAAAACCAAGGGCTAGAAAAATAGAAAACAAGAAAATACAACAATATATTTTAAAAGTAACGTACAAAGCAAATTTTTTACATGACTGGAAAGCATAGTGAGAAATGTAATAATTATCATAGCTTTTATGAAGTTCTGAATGCTAAAAAAACTAATTCATTTTCATCTTGTTTAATATCTCCAAATAACAGAAGATTATAAAAAGCTATGTGACTCTCTTTAGTAAAGACCAAGTATAATAATGTGAACCTTGAATAAACAGTGTAATTTTTTATTTTTTGGAGAGGTTCACAGAAAAATAATTATTAATTAGTGTGGAGCCTACACTTCCCAAGTTCTTACACAGGATTAACTCTTATTTTAGCATTTAAAATTGGTTAGAAAACTGTAGGAATTTTTTTAAAGTTGCCATTCTTATGCACTCATTAATCTAAGTCAAGTACATCTAAACTGTGTTAAAAATATATAATTTTTAAATTATATGTTTTAAATATTTAAATCCTGTGAGGATTAGTGAACTACAAATTGTCCTCTTCATATAAATATCTCCCTAATGAAGCAACCTAAAAGTGTAAGGAATTTTTCAACTATCTATGTGCCAGGCACAAAAATTGGTATGGAAGATGAAAAAAATTAAAATAGATAATAAATGCCTTTATTGAATTTTAAATATACAGAGTCACACTGTCAATTTAGCTTAATATGACTCTGAACCAAAGGCAAACACTCTGAAAAATTTAATCTCTTTCTGGTTCAAAACCAATTACGAGATTACTGCATGCACTTAAGGAGTAACAGTGATCCTTCAATTGATAACAATTTAAGAATATGAAGAAACTACAGTATATAAAATCATGATTTATATTATATTAATAATAACCAGTGAAGGACTGGGAGGTGATTGGATCATGGAGGCAGTTTCCCCCATTGTGTTCTTGTGATAGTGAGTGAGTTCTCACAAGATCTGATGGTTTTAATGTGTAGCACTTCTGGTCTCACCAATCAATTAGCACAAGAAAAATGACCCCAAAAAGGCCTAAAATAGGAAGTTCTTCACAAAAGAGGATAGCCAATTAAAATATAAAAATATGCTTAATAACATTGCCTTTAGGTAAATATAAATTAAATCAATAATTAGTCATATACACCCACCAGAATGGGGAACGTTATAAAAATCAACAATAATGAGGCCTGATGTGACTATATGGAAATTAGAACCCTCATATGATACCTATGGGAGTGTAGTTTGGTTAAACCACTTTGGACAACTGGCAATATCTACTAATGCTAAATGCATAACTACCTTATAACTTGGCAGTCCAACTCCTAGATAAATGAATGCAGAATTCCAATATAAGGCAAGAACATTCATAGTAGTTTTACAGCAGCCTAGGACTGGAACTAGCCCAAATGGCCATCAGTGATAGAAAACATACACCTACTGCAGTATATTCATCCAATGGAATAGTACACAACAATGAAAAAGAACAAACTGCCGATACCACAACAATACACATAATTCTCACAGAACTTAAGAAAATCAGATGAGAATAACTACATATTGTGTTATTTTGTTTTGAAGAGATTAATAAGCAACCCAACTGATGACAGTATAAGTGGTTACCTCTCTGTGTGTGTGCTATGAACTGAATTGTACCCCTTCAAAATTTACACGTTAAGCCCAGTCCTCCATGAACAGACACTTCCCAAAAGAACACATTCATGCAGCCAAAAACATATGAAAAAAAGCTCTCAACATCACTGATTATAGAGAAATGCAAATGAAAACCACAATGAGATACCATCTCAGGCCAGTCACAATGGCCATTATTAAAAAGTCAAGAAACAACAGATCTGATGAGATTGTGGAGAAATAGGTTTGCTTTTACACTGTGGTGGGAATATAAATTAGTTCAACCATTGTGGAAGATGTTGTAGCAATTATTCAAAGGTCTAGAACCAGAAATACCATTTGACCCAGCAATCCCATTTCTGGTATATACCCAAAGGAATAAAAATCATTCTATTACAAAGATACATGCACGTGTATGTTCATTGCAGTACTATGCACAATAGCAAGGATATGGAATCAACCCAAATCCCCATCAGTGATAGATTTGATAAAGAAAATATGGTACATATACACCGTGGAATACTATACAGCTATGAAGAGGAATGAGATTATGTCCTTTGCAGGGACATGGATGAAGCTGGAAGCTATTACCCTCAACAAGCTAAGACAGGAACAGAAAACCAAACACCACATGTTCTCACTTATAAGTGGGAGCTGAACGATGAGATCACATGAACACAGGGAGGGGAACAACACACATTGGGGCCTGTTGGTGGGTGGGGTAGGGGAAGGGAGAGTATTAGGAAAAATAGTTAATGTATGCTGGGCTTAATACCGAGGTTATGGGTGTGTATAGGTGCAGCAAACCACCATGGCACATGTTTACCTATGTAACAAACCTGCACAGGTACTCCAGAACTAAAACTCAAATTAAAAATTAAAAAAAGCCTATGGCCTCAATGTGATGTTGTTTGGAGATAAAAATCTTTGGAGATAATTAGGTTTAGATGAGGTAATGAGGGTAGGACCCTCATGAAGAGATCAGTGTCTTCATAAGTAGAGAAATCAGACAGCTTGCTTTCTCTATCTGTCTTCCTGCCATGTGAGGACACAGTGAGAAGCCAGCTCTTCTGCAAGCCAGAAAGAGAGACATTGCAAGAAATGAAACATGGTGACACCTTGGACTTCTAGCCTCCACAACTGTGAGGAAATACATTTCCTTGTTTAAACCACTTGGTTTATAGTATTTTGTTACGGTAGCCTGAGCTAAGACTCTGTGTGTGTGTGTGTGTGTGTGTGTGTGTGTGTGTGTGTGTGTGTGTATGTGCGTTGGGGTTGACTGGAAAGGGGGGTGGTGTGGATGATTCTTCTGGAGTGAGAGTTAAATAGGAGTATGTCTGTGTAAAATTCCATAGGCACTATATTTATAATGTGACTTTTATCTACCACCTTACTTTATAGATCACATACTTCAAACATTTTATATATATTATATATATATATTCTAAGATTTTTTATAATAATTTTGTGTACAATCATATGGTAGTGATTTAAATAAGAATGTTTTAATGCTAATTAATCATATTTAAGGTTTAAGATTGTTCACATAACACACTATACTTACTGAAGTATTTTGTTTTTAATTCCTCCAAGAACAATATAATGCAAGCTCATAAATTCTCTATTTGCATCACTGTGGAGTGTAGTTAAATCTCTTGGCTATAGACAGCAGCGTTTTTTTTAATCAACTAAACTTTTGTTGGTAGAAGTTGCTTTTAATAGACATAGGTATAATTTTAAAGTCAAGTTATATCAGGGTTAAGAGCTGTTTTAGAGTTTTTTCAGTTACTTTATCTCTCTTATTTAGGGTCTTAAATATTTATTGCCCAATTCTATTTTTATAAAGATTACTGAAAATTGTTTAAAAATGCTTTTCAATATCTATTCTACCCTAACTGTACTGCATGTGTTTTTAAGATTATATAAATTATACATGCTTTTTATAAACAATTCAAATAATACATCAGTAGTCAGCCTTAAGTAAAAAGCCAAATTTAGAAATAATGTGGAGTTAATGGTTCTATCTTAGACTGAACTACATGTATGGCATGTTTAAAACATATATGGTCTGTAGAAATGAGCAGAAATAATATATTTTTCTCAAAGTTAATTAAACTTAGAACATTCTCATTCCATTCTTGAATAGATAACAAATGCTTAAAAATAAATAATCAAAAGAAATAATAGGTAGGAGGAAAGATGGCCAACTAGGTGCAACCTGGGGGAATATCTCACACTGAGAGACCAGTACATCAGGAAGACTGGCACACCGTGAGCAGATCTTTGGAGGGAAGGCATTGAGAGTGGACAGAGGAAGGACACAGATGCCAGGCTGAAGGCAGGAAGACAGGAACCCTCCTGCATGGAGCTACCAAGCACTAGGACTCATTCCTGGCCCACAGGGACTCCCGGGGAAGGGGTGAGTTTAACAGGTAAAGAGCAGCCTGTTCCTGCCATGGCCCTCTGCTATCTTAGCAGCAGGAGACCCCATGACTCCCATGGATACTTGAGCTGGCACAGAGATCTGCTGAGAGAGATGTCAGAGGCAGGGCTCCAGCCTGTGTGCAGTCATATTTGTAAGATTTGCTGTGGGAACAGCTGCAGTGGAGCATGGCTAGGGATACGTATCACCCAAGGCTTTCCATGATCCTGATCCTCCAGGAGACATTAGTTTTAGGGTGACTGTTGGACCTGCACAGAGCAGGACGGTCCTGACCATAGGATGGTGCCAGTCTGGTCTGAGCACTCTCCTGTCTGCTGGCTTCTCCTGGGTCCCTGGCCTGGCTGCACCTGCTTGCAGTGAAGCTGGAGCCCTCATTATAGCTCCTTTTCCAGCAGACCATGCATGACCCTTGGAGAGCTCTGGCCCTTGCTGACCTGCCCCAGTCCACCCACACCCACCCCCGACTCCAACCTCCTCCCACTGCTTTTCCGACATGCACTCACCCACGGTCTCCTCCACCGCTTTGCTGGTGCACATGTGTAGGTGGACCTTGCTTTCCCTGCTGGCATGCCTGTGTGCGTGTGCTCCACCATGCCACCACTGCCAGCATGAGTACACCCCATTGCTGGCACAAGTATACTCCATCACATCACCATCACTGACACAAATATATCCACAGATGTCGACAACCACACACCCACTGCACCAGTGCTGCTGCTGCCGGTGCAAACACACACATGGATGCCAGCAACTCTGCTCCTGCCAGTTCTCCATCCCAGCCAATGTGTGTGCACTTCACTGCATTCCTTTGGCTGCTGGTATGTGTGAGTGATCATGGATCCCACTGCCACCATCTGGACAAAGTGTTCTGGCAACTTAAAAAGCTAGAGTGCCTTATATCCAAATGACCAAACTAGCTCTCCTATGTTGGCTCTTAGCCAGGCTGAAATGGCTTCAAATGACAGAAATAGAATGCAGAACATAAATGGGAATGAAGATCATCGATATTCAGAAGAAAGTCAAAACCCAATTCAAGGAATATAAAATGACACAGGAGCTGAAAGACAGAATGACCATTTTAAGAAAAAAGCAAACGGATACAATACAGCTAAGAAATTCACTTAAGTAATTTGATAATACAATCCCAAGTTAAGAACAGAATAGACCAGGCTGAGAAGAGAATCTCTAAACTTGAAGATCATTCCTCCAAAATAATTTAGTGAGACAAAAATAAAGAAAAAAAAATAAATTAGAATAAACAAATACCCCTGAGAAATATGAGATTATGTAAAGAGACCATATCTATGACTCATTAACATTCCTGAAAGAGAGAGAGAAAACAAACAACTTGGAAAATATATCTGGGGACATTGTCCATGAAAATTTTACCAACCTCACTAGAGAGGTCAACATCAAATTTAGGAGATGTAGAGACCCTGTGAGATACTATACAAGATGATCATCCCAAACACTCAAGACACATTGTCATCAGATTCTCCAAGCTCAACATGAAAGAAAACATGTTAAAGGTAGCCAGGCAGAAGTGAAAGGTACCTACAAAGGGAACCCATCAATCTAACAGTGGAACTTCAGTAGAAACCCTTTAAGCCAGAAGATATTGGAAGCCTATATTCAACATTCTTAAATAAAATAAATTCTAAACAAGCATTGCATATCCAGCCAAACTAAGCTTCATAAGTGAAGGAAAAATAAGATCTTCTTCAGACAAGCAAATTCTGAGGGAATTTATTACTACCAGATCTGCCTTACAAGAGATCCTTAAAAGCATGCTAAATATGAGAAGAAAAGACTATTACCAGCTTCCACAAAAACATACTTATGTACATAGACTATTGACATTATGAAACAACTACACAATCAAGTCTGCATAATAATCAGCAAACAACATGATGACAGGGTCAAATCTGCACATATCAATATTAACTTTGAGTGTAAACAGGCTAAATACCCCAATCAAAAGCCAGAGAGGGGCAAGTTAGATAATAAAGCAAGACGCAACTATATTCTGTTTTCAAGAGACTCATCTCACATGCAGTGACACTCATAAGCTCACATAACAGGGTTGGAGAAAAATCTATCAAGCAAATGGAAAATAGGAAAAAGCAGGGGTTTCTAATCTAATTTTACACAAAACAGACATTAAGCCAAAAAATGATCAAAAAAGACAAAGAAGGGCATTATATAATGGTAAAGGGTTCAATTCAACAAGAAAACCTAACTATTCTAAATATATATAGGCCCTTGTCTTTTTTAAATCATTTTTTTGGTTTAAAGTCTGTTTATCTAAAATTAGAATAGCAATCCCCGCTTTTTACATATATATGTAATGTATATATGTAATGTATATATATGTATATAATGTATATATATGTAATGTGTATATATATATGTAAAAAGCAGGGGTTGCTATTCTAATTTTATATATATATACACACACACATATATATCTAGACACACACATACACATATCTGTGCATGTGTGTGTGTATCCAACACAGGAGCATTAGGATTCATAATGCAAGTTCTTAGAGACTGACACAGATAATTAGATAACTACACAATAACAGTGGGAGACTTCAGCACCCCACTGAGAGTATTAGATAGATCTTTGATGTAGAAAACTAACAAGTATATTTGGGACCTGAAATGGGACACTTGACCCAATGGACCTAACAGAATGTAGGTCCATTCTCCACCCCAAACAATAGAATGTACTCTCCACCTCAAAACAACAGAATGTACGTTCTTCTCATCTGCACATGGCACATATTGTAAAATAAATCACACAATCTGCCATAAAACAATTCTTAGCAAATTAAAAAAACCAAAAATCATACCAACCACATTCTTAGACCACAGTGCAATCAAAATAGAAATCAGTACTAAGAAGATCACTCAAAACCATACAATTACATGGAATTTAGGCAACCTGCTCCTCAATGATGCTTGGGTAAGCAATGAAATTAAGGTAGAAATAAAAAAAATTCTTAGAAACTAAAGAGAACAGATAGAACACACTAGAATCTCTAGGATACAGATGAAGCAGTGTTAAGAGTTAAGACTCTTAACTAGAATCTCTTAACTAGAGTCTTAACTCTTAACTAGAATCTCTAGGATACAGATGAAGCAGTGTTAAGAGGAGTTAAACTCTTTTAACTCTTAACACTGCTTCATCTGTATCCTAGAGATTCTAGTATGTTCTATCTGTTCTCTTTAGTTTCTAAGAATTTTGATGTGAACTAAATGGCCGCATCAAAAAGTTAGAAAGGTCTGAAATTAACAACCTAATATATACCTAAATGAGTTAGAAAACAAAAGTAAACCAACCCCAAATATAGCAGAAGAGAACAAATAAAATAAGAGCTGAACTGAAGATGCAAACAACTGTAAAAGAGATCAGTGAATCCAGGAGTTGGTTCCTTGAAAGAAGAAATAAAGTTGATGGACCACGAACTAGAACAAAAAAGAAAAAGAGAGAGAATATCCAAATAAACAACATCAGTACTAACAATGGGAACATTACCAAGAACCCCATAGAAATACAAAAAAATCCCCAGAGACTATTAAAATACCTCTTTTCACACAAACTAGAAAACCAAGAAGAAATCTATACATTCCTGGAATTATACAACCTCTCAAGATTGAACCAGGAAGAAATTGAAACCTTGAACAGACCAATAACATGTTCTGAAATTGAATCAGTAATTAAAAGTCTACCAACAAGAAAAAGTCCAGGACCAGAAAGATTCACAGCCAAGTTCTACTAGATGAACAAGGTGAGGTGGTACCATTACTACTGAAACTATTCCAAAAATTGAGGAAGCAAGTGTCTTACCTGACTCATTTTATGAGGGTAGCATCATTCTGATATTAAACTTGGAAGAGGCACAATAAAAAAAGAAAACTTCAGGTCAATATTTTTGATAAATATAAATGCAAAACTACTCAACAAAATACTATCATACAAAATCCAGCAGCATATCAAAAAGCTTATCTACCACAGTCAAGTAGGTTTTGTCCCTGGGGTGCAAGGTTGATTTAACATACATAAATCAATAAATGCAATTCATCACATGAACAGAACTAAAAACTAGAACCACATGATTATATCAATATATGCAGAAAAGGCTTTCAATAAAATTTAACATACCTTCCTAATAAAAAACCTCAATAACCTAGGCACTGAAGGACGATAACTCTGAATAAGAAGAGCCATCCATGGCAAATCCAAAGCCAACATCATACTGAATGGACAAAAGCTGGAAGCAACCAAAACAAGGATGTTCACTTTCACCACTCTTACTCAACATAATACTGTAAGTCCTAGCTACAGTAAGCAAGCAAGAGAAAAAAAAAAATGAAAGTTATCCAAGTAGAAAGAGAGGAAGTCAAAATATCTCTGTTTGCAGAGGATTTAATTCTATACCTACAAAATCCCATACTCCATGTACAAAAGCTCCTACATCTGATAAACTTCAGCAAAGTTTTAGGATGCAAAATCCACATACAAAAATTGGTAACATTTCTATACACCAGCAATGTGCAAGCTGAGAGCCAAATCAAGAGTGCAATCACTTCCACAATACCCACCAAAGACATAAAATATCTAGGAATACAGTTCACCAGGGAGGTGAAAGAATTAGAGACACTGCTGAAAAAATTGGAGGTGACACAAAATAAGTGGAAAAACATTCCATGCTCATGGATGGGAAGAATCAATGGCCACACTGCCAAAACCAATTTATGTCCTTACATTTTTAAGTATGATAGTCATTTTAGGGAATGAAGTCAAGAAAATTCAGCTTATACTCTTTGTATATACACTTTATAACTTTGTGAGAGAGAAGTAAATCTAAGAAAAATGTCAAAGAATGAAAGTTAAGTGAGTTCTTAGGTAGAAATGAAGAGGCAGTTTCCGATATGGGGCCAGCAAAAACCAGGTTAAGAGAGGACAGTGATCCATAAAAAGTGATCTTTACTGGCAAAGTGAGAGAACATGTTTATATTTACTTATATTAATGACTATCCTATATTTAAAGTGAAATTTTATACTTTCTTCATTGTCTTGTAATGCACATGAAAATTTGATAAAAGTTAAGGATAGTACCCGATTAAAAAAATAACTGTTTCATTACTTGACTTTCATGACTTCTTTCATGACTTGCTGGTAGCAAAAGCGAGCTGAACTTACAGGGAGATGAAGTAGTGGGACATGTGAGAATTCAGGACAAAATCAGTCTGAAATCAAAGAGGGTAATAGTTGTTGGACTGGGTTGTTGGGAGACTAGTTGAGTGTAGTAGTTCTATTACTTCCTTCTCTACCTCCGTTCATGTGCTAATGCCTTGGTGACCATTGAGGAACGCTGAGAACTGCTGAGGTTTGGACTTAAGGAGAGCAGGTAGGTAAGCTAGACTCCAAGGAGGTAGCAGTTATGTAGCGTGTAGTCTGGGGTTAAAGGAGGGAAGCCTGATGACTAATGGCACTGAAAATGTGCTTAGAAGACTTTGCCCCTACAGAAGATGGTTATTTTATGAGTTTAAAGCTCACTGGTCAGGAATGCAGTAGGAAATCCCAGAGGATTAAATAGTAATAGAAAAAGCTGGGATCAATTTCAATTGAGGAAAACCACACAAAATTTATCCTAAGATTACCCAAGTCAGAAACATATATCACTTAGCAGGCCACCTTAAAAGTGAAATTTTAAAAATATAATATATTACATAGTTTTAAATAGATAGGAGGATATCAAATGTTCCCAACACAAGGAAATGGTAAATGTCTGAAATGATGGATATGCTAACTGCCCTCATCTGGTCATTATATGTTTGGCAACATCACTATGTACCCCCTAAATATGTACAATTGTGATGTGTCAATTAAAATTTAAAAAAAATTAGAAAAAATTAGTTCAATTTATAAAGGACTGGCTTTCCTAGTACAGATACTTAATGATAATTAATTACAAATTTCCTCTCAATACTCATAAGATGGAGGCTAACTACTTTACATGAGACTTGACTAATTCTGATTTAAATAATTGTTTTAAAATAAACTGAAGCTAACTACTTAAAACAAAAAAAATTAAATATAAATATTTTCATCACTTGCTAAAATTTGAAGAAATGCTACAGTTTGGGAAAACAAGAGTTTTAATTAATTTTAATTATAATCTTGCCTCCATATTGTTGAGTTTTTAATGTTCTTTCATCTGGGCTTTTCTTGAATAGCTAGTCCTTTCTTGTGTTTGAAATTGCATTATTTCTTGTCATATTGAAACAATTGCAAAATTGAATTCTGCTATATTTTAAGTAGATTTTTACCTGAAGGAATAGTTTTTTTTCTTCTGCCTATGTGAAACCTTATCATGCAAATCTCAGTAATAAATACTGAGTTGTGATTCCATCTTTGAGGCAATCTGTCCATCAGGTGGGCAGAGGAATCGTAATATTTTTTTTTCAGGTCTGAAAGGATTGTCACCATAGCCGACTTAGACAATGATACAAAAGAGAGAGCAAGAAAAACAAAGCATACGTTTTAACCTTTTCTTTCTGACTGATTCTTTATATTTTAATATATGGAATGTGAGATAGTTTTTGGGAACCTCTTTCATGATTAAGAATGAAGAAGAGTAAAAGATAAGGTGAGGTGTTTATATCCACTGCACAATGATCTCCATCTTCTGGAAAAGAAAACAACCACCATCACAAGTAATTTGGATAAATATGGTAGATCTCAAACTCTAGTTACTCAAGAATTCACATTGAAGAGAGAGCTGAGAATACTATCATCACATAATTTAATAATACAAGGCATGGTGATTCTCTAATTAAGCTAATCAACTGTATGTGTGTTGCTAACTATTGATAAAGTTTAAGGCCAAGTTTGAAATGATTTGTCTGGGAAGGGTGTTGTAGTTTTTTTTTTTTTAATCTTCCATGAGGGGAATAAATGTTTTAGTTGAAAAACTATTTTAATAGTCTTAATTTTAGATAACTTTAAAATTACCAGTAAAGACATTTTGAGAAGATAAGTTTTAATGACAATATTACAAAGGGTAGCTAATATTTAGGAAAAAATCTATGCAATCTAATGGCTATGTATGATTCTAATTAGGTAATTTTAATATTTAATTAAAATCCAGAATTTTAGTTCTGTTTTCAAAACAAGAGATATTGAGTATAGAAATATCAAGCAAATGTTGATACAGTATAAACATGTATGATGTAAATTAGATCATCATTTTAAGATAGAGGCTTGATGACAGCTCTAATCCATAATAACAACATAAAAATCCAAGACCAATGTATGATACAATAAGATTAGAACGTATTATAGAAAGTAGGATGTTTGGGGTATAAAGCCTATCATTTTTATTTTTTCCTGTATATTTGGTAGGTAATTCTCAAAGAGTAGAAAAATACATTACACCCTTTCACCCTTGACCTACTATTTCTCTTCTTGTAGCCCTACTGGCATTTTTCCATTCCACTGCAGTCAGAAAGGTCAGTTATAAATACAAATTCCCTTATTAAATTTCTGCTGAATTTCCCTGCCTCTTTCCACTTTTGCATCCCTTCCACAACTTTAAAATCCTCAAGCATTTTACATTGCTGTTAGGATAAATTTCAAAATACTTATCATGACCTACATGTCCTTGGATGATGAAATCTTTGCTTTCCATCTTCACTTCACCCTTCTCCTCCTTGTGTTTATATCCTCTCATCACTCCAAGGAACTTCTGATTGTCCTCAGAGGCTTTATATACTCTTCCCTTTATATGAAAGCATCTTTACCCTCCCGTCTGCTAACTTCTATTCATTCTCCTTGTCTGCCAAGGTCCGCTCAGTTTTCCTGTTAATGGAAGTACAAATTGCATTATTCTTTTTCCTTCTAGGCTTTAACATACTTTGAAATAATATTTTTATTTGTGTGATTATTTAATATCTCTCTCATCTCATTGGAATGTTAGTATGCAAGTGCTCAGTACACTATAATTAAGTGATTAATGACATATGATGTTAAACCTTGCATTTTAGATAGTTGAAGTGAATCTAATTAGTAGAAAATATTTTATAGACATGCTCATTAATTTCACTGCTCTTCTAAAAAGTAGAAATGATTGGTAGGTTGATTTTTTCTTAGATATGCTTTGAAACAAAAAAGCTTTTTGAAAAGACCTATTTCAGATTATATCTAATGAAATTTGTCAAAAATCTATTGTCATCTACCATAGGCTCTGTAAGACTAAAAGATATTTTTACCCCTTAAGATAAAAATATTGTTGGGGATATAAATCTAATACTAAAAATATTATAAATTGTGCTCTCGCTTTTCTAGTTCTGGAAAGAATAAATAAATAGATATTTTACAGAATAATTATAGTAGAATATATTTTCTTTATTATTTGACCAAAATTTCAACAGTTAAAAATATTATATCTAAAAATTCCACCAAGCTAACACTTCACATTATTTTCTTTGGTGATTGCATTCTTGTTTTATTTTTATTGTTCTTATTAGCAAATTCAGAATCTTGTAAAAAAAGTAGCAAGTTTTAGATATTCTTGCTAAGAAAACTGTTCTCAATCTGGAGATCATAGCCAATTTCTCTGCTGATATTTCTTATTAAAACTTCTGAAGTAGGAGCTACCTCCTCCAAACTCCAAGGCTGGAGTAGCCCTGCATAGACACTAGTCTAGATGCTAGGAACATTCTTATTTGAGCCAATTTGCTACATTAATAATCTCAGAGCTCCATGACATATAACACAACCATATGAAAGAGTAGAGTAGACTTAGTCATAAACAAGGTACCCATTTTTCTTTCTCATATTCCAAGCTAACATAGATGGGTCAAAATACATTTCTGAACTTAAGGCTGAAAAACTATAAAGTTTTCTTTTTATCCAAAGGTCCCTGGAAATTCTGCTAAGAGCCTGTACACAAGGTATAGGGCCTATTCTGTACTTATAAGCAAGGATTTGGGGGATGATATTTTAGAAGAATGTTTAAAATGAGTATTAGGTGGTCAAGTACATGCTTAGTTTTTTATAATATTTGTTTCTACTGTTACAAATTTTACAGAAATATTGCCAAAGTACCTATGCACTAACAATATCACATGGCAAACAAAGAAAGCTTTAACTTCTTCCTATTTCAAAAATTAGTTCTAAAGCTACTCTTTTTCTAATTGAGGATCTACCTTCAATTAGTCAAAATGCCAGTGATTGTCTTCTCACAGCCCAGCTCCTAATTTAAATTGATAAATGTACTTTTAAACCAATTTCTGGAGACATCTTCATCTCATCCAACCCTGAGTTTCACTATGGCTCCCCAAATTCCTGCCTTTTACTCTGTAATTGGCAATCCAGTGCTAGAAAATAGTATTGCTCATCTCTTTTCTATATGACCTTGGAGTCCAATTACTAACATTTCAGGGACCATGCTAAGGATTTTCACCAGCATCTGTCTATTACTTAAAAACAAGAATGATTGGTCCTGAAAATTGGTCCTTAAGTTGAAAGGCTGCTTGGCTGAGCATGAACACGATTGAGCTGCTCTGACTTTGCTCCAACATCCATGAGGTCGATTTGCCCTTTATCTTGTTCTTGACTAAGTTTTTCATTTTATAAACTGTAGTCAACTTTTTCTATTACACAGTGTATCTAAGATATCAATGATTTCATCTCACTCATATGAATAAATATGACAGAAAACATGTTTATAATTCTCTGCTGACAACTCTATGAATGCACATGGAATGTTTATAAATTTCACTTTGCTGAGCCTTTGCAAACTTAGATACAATAAGGATGCCAATGAGAATGCACCAGTTGTGTAGCTCAGATGCAGTTTAATGTTTCTGCATACAAAAGAGATACAAATAAAGGCCAAGATAAAATACTGGGGGAGCTTTCAAAAGGAACCTGGGAGTTTAGAGGCCAGCTACAAGAATGAAGCAACCCAGGTAGTAGCTGAGGAGAGAAATTAAGAAACATATGATGCTGATTTAATGTGAGGCTTTGCTTGATAAATCCCATTACCTCCAGCTCCCCTCTGTAATCTTCAGTAAGCATCTATTTCTCATTTTTTGTCTGATGAAATGAGTTTTCTTTGTTGGGGGAGGGACTGATGAGCTCCGTAAATAGCTATGCTTTCAATGGACCAGATGCAGATGGATTTTTTTGTGTGCTTAGCAGCTCTCAACCACATGGTTGTTTATTGCTGAAATCTGCTGATCTAGAATATTCCAACCCCCCCACCCCCCGCATTTTTTTTTTTTTTTTTTTTTTTTGTAGAGATGGAGTCTTGCTCTGTCACCCAGGCTGGAGTGCAGTGGCACCATCTCGGCTCACTGCAACCTCTGCCTCCTGGATTCAAGCAATTCTCCTGCATCAGCCTCCCGAGTAGCTAGGACTACAGGTGCACACTGCCAAGCCTGGCTAATTTCTTTTGTATTTTAGTAGAGATGGGGTTTCACCATGTTGCCCAGGCTGGTCTCTAACTCCTGAGCTCAGGCAATCCACCCACCTCGGCCTCCCAAGAGTATCCCCACTTTTTATATCTACCTAAGGTTCTCTCAACACCATTTTTTGAACATTGATCTGCAGAACAGGGCCAAGAGACCAGCATACATTCATCTGAAGTGCTTGTCAAAATCCAGCCTCCTGCTCATCTGTCTTCATCTTTCAAGGTTCAAAAGTTCTGGATTGGGGCAAGAAATCTTATTTTTATAAGTTCCCAAAAGATTGTGAATCTGACCCAGGGTAAAGAATTACTCCTTTATGATAATCTGGCCACAGGTTTGACCTGGATCACTGCAGTTTTGTTGCTGAGTTGAAATCCTTGTCCTCTACTTTAGCTGTGCTATCTGGGTGAATTACCAAGCAAAGGAGACATCCATGAAGCCACCAGCCATCAGAGAGTTGAGCCTATGACAAAGTTAACCGCTTCTCTCTCTTTCTCTGTTTTTCTTAACTAGACAAAATTACAACCACTTTATCAGTTAAAGTAGTCTTTTTCTCATACAATGAAAGTATAAAATCTTTTTGCCACTTCATATAAACAAAATAGTCAATTCTCTTTTATGCAACTGCCTGAAATTTAGAATATATATATATATATTCTGTATATATATACATATTCTGTATATATATATATATATATATATATATATATATATATATATATATACAGAATATGTATATATAACCCTACCACTGCCATTCCAAAACACTGGATACAAAACATAAACATGTAATCTGGATTCCATCTCCTCATTTTTTCTCAAGGCTTTCACTTCTGCATAGTCTCTCTGCTCTGTTAAAAATTTCCCCTTTGTATTCATTTATTTTGTCACCGGGGGTAAGGGGGATGAAGTATATATCTCACATATTAAAATAAAAACAAACTACCTTCATTCTACAACCCTTCAGCTATTATCCTATCGGATTGATCTTTGAAACCAAATTTCTTTTTTGTTTTCATCTTCCTTGCCTCTCATTCATTCCTCATCGCATTTCTAATAGGTCTTGTACTCCCAGAAATAATAGAAACTTCCAAGTCACCATATCCAAAGGATACTTCTACATTCTAATTTTACTTGCCCTCTCAGGAGTAACGAGTCCGATGCCCACTTCTTCATTGATGAAACTCTCTTCTCTCTGCTTTCATGACAACAGACTCTTCTTGTTTTCCTCCAATTATTCTGGTCACACTTTCTCAGCTCCCTTTGCTGGCTCTTCCTCATGTATATTACATCAAAAGTCTCCGACCTAGCTCCCCTTCTCTCTGTTCCCTATTTTTCGGTGATCTCCTTGGGTTCAATAACTGAAAATAGTGACTACATGCTGGTCTCTAACTGAATTGTATTTGAAGATGTGACTCCTCTAAATTCCAGATCCTTATAGCCAACTCTTTGTTTTACATCTCTATTTACATGACAATTGGACATCTCAACTTTATACATATACAATTCTTAGTCTCACCTCTCTCCAAACATCTTTGTTTTTTATTCTTCTATATATTATTAAGGGTTAGAACCAGTTGCTCAATGCCAAAAAAAAAATTCCTCTTTCCCCCAGTAAAACTGTGAACCTCACTTAATGTTGTCTTGTTCAATCATCCCTTGTCCCACCTTCAATCATTCCTTTGCCCCCACGCTCCACAACAGTCAAGAAAACATATGATTTTAACTCTAAAATATATTTCAAATTTGTTTAATTGTGACCATCTCCTTCTACTTTAATTTAAACTACTACCATCTTTTTATCACTTGGACTTTTAAAATAGGCTTCTAATTTTTATTTCTCAGTTTCTCCAAAGCATTCTATACTTCAAAAGTAAAAATCATATCACTCTTCTAATTACTGCCCTTCTATGTCTTCCTGTTGTACTTAAAAGAAAATCAAACTCCTCAACGTGGTCCTCAAGACATTTTATGATCAAGGACCTTGGTTGTTCTGTTAGCTGCTTCTTTTTTGTTTGTTTGTTTGTTTTTTCTTTTTTTGAGACGGAGTGTCACTGTGTCACCCAGGCTGGAGTGCAGCGATGCGATCTCAGCTCACTGTAACCTCTACCTCCCGGGCTCAAGCGATTCTCCTGCCTCAGCCTCCTGAGTAGCTGGGATTACAGGCGCACACCACCATGCCTGGCTAATTTTTGTATTTTTAGTAAAGATGAGGTTTCACCATGTTGCTTCAGCTGGTCTCGAACTCCTGACCTCGTGATCCACCCACCTCGGCCTCCCGAAGTGCTGGGATTATAGGCGTGAGCCACTGCACCCAGCTGAGGAGGTCTTTTTAAGCTAGAGAACAACCCCACCACTATGTGCCCATGTTGTTTATTTCCTTTCCTGCACTTAGTGCAGTTTGTAACTATCTTCCATATTCTCTATTAATCTACTTGCTTTTTCTGTCTTGTCATCTCCGCTTCCAAGGGAAGCGATCTAATCCTTGTGCTCACTGCTGAATCCCCAGAATGCTTCGTGCCACCTCCCTGTTAGTAGAACTTAATACATACTTGTTGATAAAGAAAGGAATCAATGAATGAATGGACCAAGGACACCTTCTAATACTGAGTCTCTATAGCTTCTCATGAGTATGCCTGTAATTTTACAACCTAAAAATAAATCACTATAAGGTTTAAATATAGTCTAAGGATTTTATGTATTCTTTAGATATTTTATCATAATTCAAGAAACCAAGTTGTTAGAAATGGCCTTCTGACATATGTGTTTTAATCTTTATCAAATTTCTGTTAATATAGTCTAAGTGAAAGTCAATTTCTCTTTCTTTGTAGTTTATTTCCAAACAGATTTTAGATAAATAATATAAAAGAGTGCTATCTTACTAAACAGAAAGATAAGCATCTTTCTTTGGACTGATGATGTTGTCTTGCCATCCCATTCCCAAGAGTGTCCTAAAAACCAAGTGAAATTGCTTGCACTTTCTGTTAAGAAGAGTAGGTCAAACAAAGCCAAAATCATTGTCTTGAAAGATATGTTTTGGCACTCAAATGGATAATTGTGAAAATAGTGTGTTAACTAGGTTTACTCATTTATCTAGTTAGCATGATTGTTGCAACTAACTTAACCAAAATTCTGACTGGGTTAGAATTTGGTTTGTTTTTGTCAGTGGCATACGGGGGTTGGGAGGACAGTAGGAGATGTCCATTCTGGAAGGGAGGAATCGTTTAACACCGACATTATTTAAAATTCCTTCACATAGTAATAATAACAAGAAGGGTGAATTCTAGTCAGTTTTACTGTTGCTTAAAATTCTTTACAAAAAGTACACTGCCTTATTTCACATACAAAAGGCAGACTGCTCTCAAGATACCTCCCTCCCCTTTCATTGCTAAGGCAGTTTTTTGAATAAGATATTTCTCTCTATATATATCAATCATATATAACATTTGACACACATAAAATGTATACATATATACATCTTATTAATTGGGTATCCATCAAGAGATTTTCATATAATGCAAGCAAGAACTAATATATCTGAAATAATTACCACAAATCATTAATGTTGCTATTCAGAGTTAATAAATCAAGACAGAGGCTTGCTTTCCTGACTGTGAAGGACAGGTGTACTGAGTATGTGTGACTATATCATATATATTACATATCACACTTATAGTTTACATTTTATATAATATAGTATGCGTGAATATATCATATATATTACATATCACACTTATAGTTTACATTTTATATAATATAGTAGGTCTGAATATATCATATATAATATATCATAATTTCAGTTTACATTTTATATAACATAGAATGTCTGAATATATCATGTATATTATATATCACTTATATTTTACATTTTATATAATATACATTTCATATATTCACACCATATTATATACACTGACAAACCCCTTACTTTTTAAATTTATATATTTTAGTATACTTCTGCAGTACATAGAGAGCTTCCTCATTTTTTGTTAGCTACATAGTATTCTATTTATGTTCTGTAATTTAATTTATATAACTAGTTTCCTATTGGTGAAATATGGATAATTTGCAGACTCTTTAATTATAAAAATACTTCAATGAATAGTCATTTGTGCAAGTCATTTGTGCACGTGTAATTCTAGGATGAATTCCCAGAAAATGGATTAGCTCTAAGGTTATATGTTCTTTTTAATATTGAAGATAAAAATCTAATTTTATAGTACAAGTAGAAATTTCAGATTTTTGACCCTGAACTTTAACATCCCAATTTTTAAATATTTTATGACATGGAAATTCTAGAGATTTAGTATAATACATTAAATTGTTCATTTAACAAGCTCTGGAGGTATTTTTCAAATTTTCTGTTCTTTCTTGCATGTATTCCTAAGCCCTAATTGACATCGAGAGTATTTATTTCTTTATCCATTGTTTTTGTAGCAAGAATGCAAGCCAAGAACATACAGCAGATCCTTTAATTTAAAAATAAAATATATTTTTAGCAACAGACTTTGTATGAAAAGCAGTAGGTCTCAATTGTAGTCATATATTGTAATCACCTGTTGAGCTTTTAAAGAGTTTTTTTTTTTTTTAATTTCCACCCTTGGCAATTATCAGATGGGCTTCATGCACTGTCTGCTTTTGTGTTCCAAGGTTATTCTTACACATATTCTTATTTGGTAATGATTGATCTTAAATATATGAGAGTTTGAATAGTACTATTACATAAAATCTGCATTTCAGTTCTTAGGCAATGATCACACTTTTAAATTGTCATCAGTGATGCACAATCTTAACAAGATAATTGAAAATCTAGTTAAATAACTTAGAGGACACAATAGCCATGTAATATATGTGCTAGTCCACTGTAACTCTACTTGACATTGGACATATTTACTGTTATCACATACAATGCGCAGGGTATTAAAGTTTGAATTTTAGAAGTAACATTAACATATTTTCTGACATGTAGTCTCACATATCTTACATTGTAACGCACAGCCACGTTAGTTTGCTAGTACCTATAATTAAATAATGCTAATTCCTACAATTTTATTTTATGCAGAATAAATAAGTCAAGACATGGACTTACCTTCCTCACTATGAAGGACAGATTAGAATAGAATATCATATGTAAAGGGATTAAGGGATTCCTAAAATAGGTGTCAGTTTAGTTGATAATAGGCAATAAAGCCCGAGGGCAGAGACACAATAATAATTTCTAACAAAGATCAGCAGCAAACTGAAGGTTAAGACAACTTATAACACAAGTATCTTTTTAAAAAAAGTCATTAAACGAAAAATCGAGTCATAAATTTTCAGCTAACCTAATTAAAACATTAAATAATGACTTACCTCATGAGAATGTACTTTGACTTTTGAAAATAGACTTGTATTAAATGGTTACTTTATATCAACAATATATACTAAAAATAATTTCCAAAATATATTTAACACTGATAAAATGTTTCCCATATAATGTAATAAAATGCTAACACTAGAAAACAGAGAGTAGCTTGTAAAGCTACTTTATCTTTTTCTGAAAAGAACCGCTCAATACCCTCCTCCTTAATCTCTAACTCACATTGCCAGAGGGATAGACATAATAGTTTGTTTTGAGTGGCACATCTTACAAGAAGTTAAGATACTTGAATCACTGTCAGTGCTTGTGGATAAGAACATCGACTATCTAGCCCCTAAGGTTAGGCACTTTATGCATGAAGTGATGGGGAGACACTCAAGATGCTTTCCTCCAGATCTTTTCTTTATCTTATTCTCTGTTACACTCTTCATGATATCAACTTAAATGTTGTTAACACTGACAGAATATTCATTTTTGAGATTTAAACTTTTGGATGCTATGCTAATAATTTATTCTTGTCCTTGAATAAGCCAACACATTTCTACAGGTCCAAAATATTATTTCAGCCTTGTTATGTTTCAGGTATCATTTTGCTTTACTTGAACTTTGCTGGGCACATGATCTCTCTCTGTTTAAAAAAATGCGATGGAATATTTGAATATAAATTGGAGATATCTGAAACTAAGACAGCTGTATTAATCAGATACCACTGAGCATGCTGAAGTAACTTGGTTTGGGGAAGAAATTTTAAATCATGAGATGTCCAATTTTAATCTTTATATTTTCTTGCGTGTTTTTACTTTAAGTCATGTTAGTGGGGTTTTCATCGATATTAGTACAATCACAAAACAAGAGCCAAGTGAGACCTTAGACTACATATACTGAAATATTCTGATTTGGTAGTCTTGAGAAGTTGATATAAACTGGAATAAAATACTCCTGATTTTTCACAAAAATAACTTGGTTTTCTGTTCCTTGTCGTCCTTTATCTTTTTTCATCTTTGTTCTTTTAAGAAAGTAACTAGTTTCTACAAACACAACAATTAATTTTAAATGTTGATATGTTCAATAGCATGAAATTCATTTGTTACATCCATGGCAATAATATAGATGTTTTAGAATAATTATGAATAAAAAGTACACACAAATGCTGTTTTTTTGTTTGTTTGTTTGTTTGTTTGTTTTAGATGGAGTCTTGCTCTCTTGCCCAGGCTGGAGTGTAGAGTGCAGTGGCATGATCTTCGCTCACTGCACCTTCTGCCTCCTGGGTTTAAGCAATTCTCCTGCCTCAGCCTCCCGAGTAGCCAGGACTACAGGTATGTGCAACCACACCAGGCTAGTTTTTGTATTTTTAGCATAGAGACAGGGTTTCACCATGTTGGCCGGGCTGGTCTTGAACTCCTGACCCCAAGTGATCCGCCCTCCTCAGCCTCCCAAAGTGCTGGGATTACAAGCGTGAGCCACTGTGCCTGGCCTAAATGCTGTGTATTTAGTGAATATTCTAAAATGCGTTTTGTGCCAAAATCCTTGGAAATATGTAACAAATAATATCCACTAGTGTTCACTTTTCAGGATAGTACAGTGTTAGAAAAAATAAGAATAATTATATTCAACATAGAATATCCAACAAATAGTTAGCTATTGAGTAGCTAAGCAAAACTCCTGTATGAGATAATAATTGATGGCAACAATATAAATAAGAAACCTATCAGTAAAGATAATAATCATAATAATAATTTTATAGTGTTTAAAAATTTATAAAGTGCATTCACCTGTATTACTTATTTGAATTGTTGCATGTCCTGAAAAATGCCTTTTTCTATTCCAGTTTGCCTCCAGTTTTGCTGGTGACAGGGAAGGAATCCGAATTAGGATTGGGAAGATTTCATTTCCCATCCTGGTTCTGCCACTTGGTGGTGGGATCAGGTAGAGTTTAACTTTTCTATGAGCCTCAATAATTTGACCCCTAAGATAAAGATCGAGATGACTTCCATTCTCCTTTCTTATTGTATAATGTCCCGATTTCTTAAAGACTAATTATACCGTTTTGAGATAAAAGGCTATTTATCTCCTGGTGGCATCCTTTAGTAATCCGTATTATTCATTAGAATCTTTACATCTTCTAGAGCAGGGATTGGCAAGCTTTCTGTAAAGGGCCAGGTAGTAAATATTTTCTGCTTTGGGGGCCAAATAGAACCTGTCATAACTGCCAATTCTGCTGTTATACTAGGAAAGCAGCTGTAGATGGTAAATACATGAGTGTGGTTGTGTTTCAATAAAATGTTATTTACAAAACAAAATAAATGAAAAAACAAAAAACAAAAAACAGGCAGATAGTCCAAGGTCACCCTCCCTGTTTTGGAGGAAGAGAATAAGAACAATAGAAGATGACTTTTCAGAACATTCTTCAGAAGTGAAGTTTGGATGAAGGACAGGGAGGAGATAGTGATAAAGTCAAACTTTGGATAATACTACATATTCTAGTCACTGAATTTTGTGAAATTAGTTAACCTATTTACTAACATTTGCAAAGCTTAAAGAAAAATTATAGGTTTTCTATTCGAATATTATGGCATAAGCTGTGTATGAATTTTACATAACATATGTTAATGTCGAGTTAGCAGATTTCAGGATAGCCACATTTTTTCCTTCCAAATATCTCTCTGTCTCTTTCTCTTTTTCTCAGTATATATACATGAAACATAGAGGGTCGGTCCCAAACATGTGGGTTGCTGTGTTGTGGTCTTCAGCTCTGTGGAGGTCGGCAAGTCCTAAAGGGGAGCGTGGGCAGGGGTGGCAGTTAGACTGGTTTTGGACAATGAGATTCTGACCTCACTGCATTCCTTTTACTTCCTTTTGCTTCCACCACCACCATTAGTCTCTTTGAAGTCTCGGAGTGGAAGCATCTTTGGGGATCATGACTGGTGTCCAGGATTTCAGTGTGGGAAGCAGAGGCAGCCTCAGCAGATGGGGCGGGCACCCATGGCCAGCAGGTGTTGACAAGATCTGTCACCTGTAACGTTTTTGGCACGATAACATTAAATGCCAGTTTCAAAATAATAATAATGAGGATACTAAGAATATATAAGATTACATAGATATATATAATCTGCCTCTTTATTTTTTCTTTTTTGAGACAGAGTCTCACTCTGTTGCCCAGGCTGGAGTGCAGTGGTGCGATCTAGGCTCACTGCAACCTCCGCCTCCCGAGTTCACGCCATTCTCCTACTTCAGCCTCCCGAGTAGCTGGGACTAGAGGTGCCTGCCACCGCGCCCAGCTAATTTTTTGTATTTTAATAGAGACGGGGTTTTACCGTGTTAGTCAGGATGGTCTCGATCTCCTGATCTCGTGATCCGCCCGCCTCGGCCTCCCAAAATGCTGGGATTACAGGCATGAGCCACCGCGCCCAGCCTATTCTGCCTCTATGTGCATAGAAAGAGAAGAAGAGTCTAATATGAATAGTTTTGTGCTGACTTTTGACAATTAAAATGACAGTTTTTATAAGTACACATTTTTCAGAGCTGTTGCTGCTTGCTTAAACTTTTAAAAAATATATTCTATTTTTTATAGATGGGGTCTTGCTATGTTTGTCAGGCTGGCTGCTGCCTAAGCTTCCCAAGAGGCTGGGATTACAGTGGCACGCCACTGCGCTTTTTTTTTCTTTGTAGTTCACTAATAGGTAAAATCCTGTCCATATATATAACTAAAATATTTGTGATTTTCTGAAGCAGATTAAAGTATAAATAGTTCAGGATTCAACTTATATTTATTTTTAGTCATTTGATTCACCTTAACATAAATGATCCAATAGGTTACTTTTTCTGAATTATAACGAATTTCATTTTTATGAATCGGCCTTCTTCAATGGTTGATATTGTGCTTTTAATCTACGTGATCTTTTCAGAATTTACCAATCTCTGCAGGTTGCAACTAATAAAACCTTTACATTACTAGACTTATTGAGTCCATTAAAAAAAATGGTACTTGTAAAATTCTGGTAATAGTTTTGTAAGTGGTCCCTGCGTTTAAAGACAAAACAAGTGGGAAACCTCTTGTGGTGTTTGTTACATTTTCCCTGCTACAATGTATTGCTTATTTCCGTGGAAAGCTTGTCAGGAATATCTGGAAACAAATTAGAAAGTTGCTCACAAAGTGAGGGAATTTATTTTAGGAGTCTTGATAAAATCACGTTAAATATAAAAGTATCTTTTATTGAATTTTGTGTTTTGTTTTTACAGAGATTAAATAAAACCCTGGGCAGTGGCAAAGATTGTTGGGAAGGAGCTGTGTCATAGCCGTATATTTTTCAATGAATATGTTAAAATAATATTTCATGAAATGAACACAGGGGTGCAGAATTTTATGATTACCACATTGGTATTTTCTTTTGTTTTCTTTCTTTCTTTCTTTCTTTTTTTTTTTTTGAGACAAAGTCTCTCTTTGTCGCCTAGGCTGGAGTGCAGTGGCACAACCTAGGCTCACTACAACCTCCGCCTCCCACGTTCAACTGATTCTCCTGCCTTAGCCTCCCCAGCAGCTGGGATTACAGGTGCCTGTCACCACACCCAGCTAATTTTTGTATTTTTAGTAGAGACAGGGTTACACCATGTTGGCCAGGCTGGTCTCGAACTCCTGACCTCAAGCAATCCACCTGCCTTGGCATCTCAAAGTGCTGGGATTACAGGTATGAGCCACTGCTCCTAGCCTGTTATTTTCAATAAAGCAATTGTCATAGCTTGAGTTTTTAAACAGCAAACTTTTCCCTTAAAAATATATTACTAGAATAACCATAAACTATAAGGATGTTTAATCTGTACAATTTTCCCTCATTTTCCATACAGTTATTTCTATAAAGCATTCTCTAAATTTCTGACTTGAAAAGGGTTTTTTGTAAGAATTTTTTAAAATATATAGGAAAATCTGTACTTAATACTCAGATCATTTTTTCTGCTGATCACAATTATTTCAAATATATTTTGACAGCTTTAGTTAATACAATGATATATTAAGACTTTTAATCAGTATAGATCTTTTAAAATGTTTATTCTCATGAAGTACCATTAAGTGTAAATTGTCAGGGCATTTAAACATCAGTCATATAAATCACATTAAAGTTGCTACTTAGTCCCTGAATTATTTTGAACACCATTAAATCTTATTAACATTCCAGTTATATAGTTTTAATATTAATTATTATGGATATTTGTGAGATACCCTGTCAACATAAAGTCATTAGAGATAAATAGCACATGGATATGTTGTACCAAGTATTTATCTGATTGTGTGTGTTTAAAGTCTTGTATGAGAAAGATAAAATATAGAAATTGACATTCAACTTTCTAAAAATTAATGTAACATTTATTAGAAATAAACTTTTTATTTAGAATTTGGTATCCAAAGATAAGTATGATATGGCTTAAGTGGTAATTTGGAAAAAATGAGTCATGTAATTACAGGGTCATTTTCATTTTATCATTTTGAGGTTTACCTGTATTATTTATAGGATATATTTAACATGATTTATTACATGATTATACAGATTACATTTAACAAGGCAATAAAATCATACAATACAACACTAAGGTGACCTTCACGTGAACAGTGTTGCTGAACGAGTTGTTTTTAAAAAATGAGTGTTTTGGGTCTCTTATTTGTGCCATTAGAATTATTTATATTTTTATAATAAATTTGATAATGAGACTCAAAACAGCATTTTTCTAATACAGTATATTTTGAAAGAATTGAAATAGTAAAAGTAGGCTTCCAACTACATTAATGCCAATGCTGTTCCTTGGAAGATTTCTTGATATTATTAAACTGCAATAAACTAAGAGGATTGTTTCTGAATATGCGACTAAAGCTTTTTCAATTTTCTTTCTTTCGATAACTGCTTTTTACCCAGTTTTCTTTTTATTTATCTACATATGTGTATCAAAAGGAGGAAATGCAAATTGCTTTATTAAAAGCCAAGTGAAAACTCAATTATTGTCCCCATTTTATGCATTTTTTTCTTATGTTCCTTCTTTGTGGAATGTCTTCTCCACTGTCTTCCCAATTCTAATTCTCACCTCCTCCGTACTTTGTTCTTTTAGGTTACTGCATCATGCATCTGAATTGCTCTGAAATATCATTAACAATTTTTGTCTGCATTATTAATTTTGGCCTTACATTTTACAGTCTTTGACACATAATTGGCTTTTAATAGATATTTATTGAATCAATTGAACTATTTCGAGTGTACAGACTCCTGAATAGATTATAAGCTTTGTAAAGAAGGGGACAGGTTTAATTCTGTTTTTACATCTCTCATAATATTTCTAATTGTACATTTCAAACCTGCTTTTCAATTCTCATTTTGTTTACTTCTCTGCAGTGTTGGAGAATTTTAAAACATCCTATAGTTCATGGTATTCTTTGATCTCCTGGATTTGACCATATTGCTTTCTAGGCTATTTTGTTCATGTTTTCCTGGAAGTACTTTAAGTTTTGGTATCCTCAGTGTTTCCAATTTCTAACTTGTTCTGTTTTCTTTCTCTTCATTTTTTTCTGTCCAATCTTACCTCCTTTTATTACTTAAACCATCATTTTCCCCTGACAAGAATAATAATGAGTAACATTTTAAAAATGCTTTCATGGATCTAGGAAATTTATCTGCATTATTTCATCACATTCTTTCCAGACCTAATTTTATAGATTATCTTATTCTATCCATATCGCAAATTAAAAAAAAAAAAAGAAGAGGTTGTGTTACTCACTCAGAGTCATACAGGTAATTGTGTTGAAGTCAGGTTACAAATACAGATTGCCAGATTATAGATGCTGAGCTTCTAGCCGGTACCTTAGTGTACACTCACACAAATCAAGCTCAACTCTTGAAAATAGATATGTTTACAGTTTCATTATGTTTCCTGGTCATTCAATGTTTGCATCATCCATTCAGTTATCCAGGCTAGAAACCACAGAGGAACCACTATGAAATTTTCTCACCCTCCATAAGCAAATGGTCTTTATGCCTTCTCAGGTTCTACTTCAGAAATATCACTGAGATGAATTCTCTTCCTATTCTGAGTCCAAACTGTCATTGTCTCTCTTAACTAACTATTGTAATTCAGGCATACTTCAGAGGTATTGCAGGTTCAGTCCCAGAACATGAAAATACAGCAAATCTGGAAATCAAGTGAGTCTCCCAAATTTTTGTGTTTCTCAGCACATATAAAAGTTATGCTTACACTATACTGTAGTCTATTAAGAGTGTAATAGCATTATGTCTTAAAAATACTAACTTTAATTAAAAATGCTTTATTACTAAAACATGTTAACAATCATATGAGCCTTTAGTGGGTTGTAATCTTTTTGCTAATGGAGGGTCTTGCCTTGATGTTGATGACTGCTGACTGATCATGGTGGTGGTTGCGGAAGGTTAGAGTGGCCGTGGAAATTTCTTAAAATAAGACAACAATGAAGTTTTCCTTATTGGTTGACTCTTCCTTTCATTAAGGGTTTCTCTGTAGTGTGCGACACTGTGTGGTAGGATTTTACCCACAAAACTGCTTGCAAAATTGAAGTCAATCCTCTTAAACCCTGTAGCTGCTTTAATAACTAAGTTTATAACATGTTCCAAATTTTTGTTGTCATTTTGGCAATGTTCAAAGCATCTTTACCATGAGTACATTCCACCTCAAGAAACCCCTTTATTTGCTCATCCATATGAAGCAAGTCCTCATTTTTCATTATATCATGAGACTGCAGCAGTTCAGTCACACCTTCAGGCTCTACTTCTAATTCTAGTTCTCCTGTTATTTTCACCATACCTGCAGTTCCCTCTGCCATTGAAGTCTTGAACCCCTCAAAGTCATCTATGAAGACTGGAATTAACTTTTTCCAACTATTGTTAATGTTGACATTTGACCTCCTCTCATGAATCATGAATGTTCTTAGTAACATCTAAAATGGTAACGTTTTTACTTTTTTAACTTACTTTGCCTAGATCCAGCAGAAAAATCACTATATATGGCAGCTATAGCCTTATGCAAAATGTGTTTCTTAAATATTAAGACTTGAAAGCCAAAATGACTTCTTAGTTCATGGGCTACAGAATGGATGCTGTATTAGCAGAAATGAAAAAGACATTCCTCTCCCTGTACATTTCCATCAGAGTTTTTGTACTCTGTTGTACAAAAGTAAATAATAATTTTTTGTACTCTGTTGTACCATCAGTAAATAATAATATTTTGAAAGAAGTATTTTCTTCTGAGCAGTAGGTCTCGAACAGTAGACTTAAAATATTCAGTAAACTATGCTGTAAACAAATGTTCTGTCATGCAGGCTTTGTTCCATTTATAAAACACAAGCAGAGTAGATTTTGTAGAATTCTTAAGGACTGTAAGGTTTTTGAAGTGGCAGATGAGCATTGGCTTCAACTTAAAGCTGCAAGCTGCATTAGCTCCTGACAAGAGAGTCAGTTTGTCCTTTCAAGATTTGAAGCCAGGCATTGACTTTTCCTAGCTATGAAAGTCCTAGATGGCATCTTCTCCAATATAAAGCTGTTTCATCCACATTAAAAAAAATCAGTCGTTTAATAACTCCAGCTTCATGAATAAACTTAGTTAAATCTTCTGGACAACTTACTGCAGCTTCTACATCAGCACTTGCCATTTTCCCTCATACTTTTGTGTTACGGATACATCTTCTTTCCTTAACCTCATGAACCAACATCTGCTAGCTTCAAAACTTCTTCCGTAGCTTCCTCACCTCTCTCAGCCTTCATAAAATTGAAGAGAGTTAGAACTTACTCTAATTCAGCTTTGACTTAAGGGAATGGCTGGTATGATCTTCTACTCACACCACTAAAACTTTCTCCGTGTCAATAATAAAACTTTTTTCATACTCTTATCATTCATGTGTTCACTGGAGTAGCACTTTTAATTTCCTTCAAAACTTTTCCTTTTCATTCAGAACTTGGCTTTTTGCTGCAAGCAGTGTAGTTTTCCAGCTATCTCAGCTTCCAACATACCTTCCTCACTAAGCTTAATCATTTCTAGCTTTTCAAGTTAGAGAAGTCCACCTCTTTCTTTCACTTGAACATGTAGAGGCCATTGCAGAGATATTAGTTGGACTAATTTTAGTATTGTGGTGTCTAAGGGTACAGGGAGGCCCTAGGAAGAAGAGAGATGAGAGAATGGACAGTCTGTAGAGCAGTCAGAATACACATTTATCCATTAAGTTTGCTGTCTTATGTGGGTGTGATTTATGGCACCTCCCCAAAATTGCAATAGTAATATCAAAGATCACTGATCACAGATCAGCACAACAAATATTATAATAATACTAAAGTTTGAAATATTGTGAGAACTGCAAAAATGATGTGACACAGAGCTATAAAGTGAACACATGCTGTTAAAAAATGGCACCTTGGCTTGAGTTGCTCAACATAAGGTTGCCACAAATCTTCATTTTGTAAGAAAATGCAATAGCTGCAAAACATAATCAAGTGAAACATAGTAAAACAAGATATAACTGTAGTTTTTTTTCTTGAAATTCACTCTTAATTATGGTATAAAAGCATTTTTGGAAATTATAGGTTTGAATTTATTTTTTATGTAAAAATGTCATTGATTTTCTCTTGTTTATTTAATAAAGCCCAAACATTTAAGAAAAATGTACAAAGCTTAAATCACTCCTACTGACTTCTCTCTTGTAACTTTCTTCCTCACTTCACTTTCAGGAACACTATATTCTTGACCCCAAGAATTTTAACACTGTAATGAGTATCCCATGCTTTCCTGTTCCTCTGGGCCTTTGTTCTTGTTGTTCTCACTGCCTAAAATTTTATTTCCTTCTTTCAACCCAGTGGAATTCACCTATCCTTCAAGGCATAACTTAAATTACATCTTCTCTCTGAGATCTTTATGTTACCAATTCCCACTCCTCCATCTTGAAAGAATCCATTACTCCTTCCTTAGGGCTCCAAAAAAGTCTTTGTATTAATCCTTACTGTAGAGCTTATTACAATATATTTCATTTTATTTTTGTGCTCTGAGGCATGGCTGTATTCTCCCTTGACATTTAAGAAGGTTTAGTATAATCAGTTTTCTGTTTTAACTTGAATATGAATACAAAAAAGTCAATATAAGGAAGGAACAAAAATGTTTTCCACATATTGCACAAAAAATGTATGAAATTTGTTTTCCTTTGTCTCTTTTTTTATGCTATGCTCAAGGTTAGCCAATTTGGGACTATGATTATAATGATAAGATATAACAGGCAATTAGAATGAAATAAATACAAACATTCATCTAACTTTTTTTCTGAATGTTTGTATTTGGCCGCTTGTTAATAATAATTAAAGATATAAATTTAATTCATTAGAATTTCCCAATTCTCTTCATACCAGTAAAGATAATTTTATTATTCCCATAGTGTCTATGATATAGACAATTTCACATCTGTTCTCCTTTGTAATTTTTATTGTGAGCTGTACATGTGTCAGTTTAGATTAATAATTGTCACTAAGAGCTTCTTTGCTTTATATTTCAAATTTATTTAATGACTGTTTTTCAGGGGTTTTTCAAGCACAACAGTTGAGAAGAAGTTTGAGATCGTTTAAAGAATAAGGACTTCGAAATAAAACAGAGCTAGGATCCAATTTGAGTTCTACTACTTAATTGATTAAAGGCATATACTAAATCCCTCTGAATTTCAGTTTTGGCTTCTCTAATATGGAGTAAGAATGACTATTTGGAAACTTGTTTTGAGCTTTAAAAATTGTGTAAATAAAGGTCCAACCCTAAAGCAGTAGGCACTCCATAATTGGCAGTTATTATTGCTACTCATATTACTATAAGGAATAGCTTGTTCCTGGAGTCTTTCTAAAATTTTTTTCATCATCTACAATGTCATCATGAATCATGCAGTGTCATGGTTACGGTAGGCTTGTCTTTAGTGTTTGACAGAATTATGTGTGCTGTGTCAGAATGGAAGTTACATGATGAATCTGCGAGTAGAAACCTCTCCTACACTGTTGATTTACTTGTGTTCTCTTTGAGTTGTGAAAGCAGCCTTACTAGCTGACCTAGAGTTTGAGTCACTTTCCCCTTCTGATTCTCAGTTGAAAGATTGAATCTTGGAATGACAATATCTAATTATTTCTAAAAATTTATAGAATGTAGTAAGTTATTGCTTACTTCAAATCCTCTACATTAAGTGTTTGCTTTAAACTTGGCTTCAGAATATTCTTAAAACACGTTCTTGAACACTTTTATGCATCTGCATTTCATCTTGTTTGTTTTTTGAAAAACTGTCTGAAGTGGCTATTTCCATTATAATGGCTGTGAAAAAGAATGCTTATAGTTCTTAATGTTTCTAGTAGTTACCTAATAATACAGGAGCAGGTATCCATAGATGATAACATACTCAAGCAAAAGAAAAACAGTTAAACTTCATATTTAAGTTGTTAAATTTACATATTAAGGAGTGAATGAAGAAGCTAGAGGGAGCTATTTAAGATGGAGATTAGCACTGGAGCAAAGGCTCGGCACTGTCTGAGAGTATGAGATGCAGTGGTGAGAATAATCTACTAGGTTTACTCACATCAAGTGTATGCTACGGTGGGAGTGAAAGAATGAGATTAAATTAAAATAGGAGATCATTGAAAGAGAGGGGATCCAGGTATTAACTGACAATGGAGTGAAGAGATCATCTAGGAAGATACTAATATCATAAAAAACAATGCAAACATTAGTGTAGGAAAGAATTTCCTCGAGTAACTGAAATTATTGAGAAATGAGAGTGTTTGATTTAGATACTTGTAGATAACTGGGACAACAATGGGTTGACTAAATGAAATTCATATGAGATTCAAAGGTGGAGTTCTTAATTTCCTCCTCACCAGCAAATCATTTTATCCTGCGAAAATACAGTGCTTTGCTGCTTTCAAAGTATATCCTTTTACTCTATTGTTGTTGTTGTTGTTTTTCTCATAGAAAATAGCTCTTTCTCATAGATGAGAGCTTTTCTAATGTTAATAATTTAGCTTTACTTCCCTTTCTGTTTTCAGGCTGCTCCCTGATGTTACCAAACAAACAGGATAAAAATTCTTGTTATTCCAGTCTTGCTTTAATCCTACTTTTGCTCCATTTCTTTGCATCTACTGGAGAAATATCATTTTAAAAATATGGATAGTTTTAAAATTCAAACCTTATATAAAATAGACAAAATTGGGTTATATAATCAAATAAGTTTGGGGAAATGTGGGCTAAAAAAGATATAAACTTCTCAGAGTCTTTAATAAGCTGATGGCTTTGTGTAAGAGACGTATATTAAACTTTGTTTCTCCAGTGCTTTTGTCGTGTATCATCTTGAAGAATCAGTGTTCCTCAAGGTGAGTTTTGATATATTCCGAACTTAAGCTATGTAGACTTCATTTACTCTGTGTTTTGGCTTGTAAATAAATGAAAAATTACAATATCCAAAACTTACAAAGCACTTTTCTGGGGAGAAGATGTAGACACTCTTTTATGTACTTTGGTATATATTAGCCTATTTAACCTTCATCACAATCCAATCCTATAATGTGGGTATTATTATTATTATTATTATTATTATTATTATGTTTTTTTTTTTTTGAGAAAGAGTCTCGCTCCGTCACCCAGGCTGGAGTGCAGTGGCGCGATCTCGGCTCACTGCAAGCTCTGCCTCCTAATGTGGGTATTATTAATGATTACTGTTTTAGAGATGAACAAACTGAGGCACAGATAAATTAGGTAACTTACCCAAGGTTACATAGCTGGGAGGTGGTAGAACCAGACAGGATTCTGATCCTGGTAGTTTAGCTTCATGGTCTGTACTCAACCCAATAAGATTAAACGAAGATCTAGGGGTCCAACTATTGTGGAGTGAGGATAGAAAATGATGACCAGAAAACCATAAGATTAGTTACAGGCAAAAAATATACCTGCTATATATTTCTGAAGATATTGTCAAACAACCATTACAGAACTACTTTCACAGCAACTTTTGTTGGGCTGAAAAAGTATGGACAAGACCACATAGTAATCCCTGCCTAACATGCTTTGGTATGCAGGGCTAAACATCCAAAGACCTGATTAAAAAATATTTCTATAGTGTTTCCATCCCATGTATGGGGAAATAGCCCAGAAATAGTAGAGATAATGCAGAGGAGTGAATAGGCTTTTATGTGATGTGAGCAGTTGCACTCTCCATATTTAACACTAAAAATAGAACCTGTTTGTGCATCTGTATGCATGCAAGTGTGCGTGCCTGTATTTGTGTGTGTGTGTGCATGTGTGTTTGTTATTTTGTTGTATTTTTAATGCCTAGTTGGCTTACTGTATATTTTTATGTTTGCAGTGTTTGAAAAAGCAGCCATAGCGTTTAACCTTTTGTGAGCTGATGTCTTTAATTAAAATTGGTCTTAGGCAGATAAGCATAGATGTTTTGTTTTAAACAGGCTGACAGTAAGCCTGACCCTTAACTTAAAGGTACATAGACGCTTCCACAAACAATGTAAGCTAAATGCAAATGTGTTTGTCTCTTAAAAAATTTACTAAACTTTTTGCATATACAGGCATTATTCGAAGGGAGATACTATATTATTCATTAGATAACAGATCATTTACTCCTGAGTCTTCCTAAGACAGTAAAATTATTTCCAAAGTTATGCATTTGTCTCTCTTTCTCTCTCTCTTTCTCTGTGTGTGTGTGTGTGTGTAATATGTAGCTCTGATACATCAGGGCCGCTTAAGTTTTTGATATACAACATTATAGATGAGAGTAGACATTTTGATTGAGTGTCTTCTTGTCTTCTGAAACGTTCTGCTGTCTCCAATTCATTCTGCATTGTGTAATTTGAGACAGTTTGAAATTAACTTTGCTATGTAAATTACAGGCCATGGCGTTTTTGCTGAATTGGATCAAATAGAATTGGAGGAGAAATTGGTTACAGCTAGAAACTATTACTCACAAACTTCTCATTTGGATCTTAACTATAAACTTTCTTTTTTTATTCATAATTAAATTAAATAGGGAGAAGAGGCTCTAAAATTAAAAGTGATTTGAAGAAGTTGAAGTCTTTTTAGGGAAAAACTCTGTAAAGGAAAAGATAAACATTTAATTTTATTTTTGAGACAGGACCTTGCTCTGTCACCCAGGCTGGAGTGCAGTGCTGCAATCATGGCTCATTGCAGCCTCTACATTCTGGGCTCAAGCAATCCTCCTGCCAAGCCTTCTGATTAGCTGGGACTATAGGTGTAAACCACCATGCCTGGCTAACTTTTAAAAAATTTTTGTAAAGACAGGGTTTCACTATGTTGCCGAGTTGGTGTGGAACTCCTGAGCTCAAATGATCCCCTTGCCTCAGCCTCTCAAAGTGTTGGAATTATAGGCATGAGCCATGATGCTTGGCCCTCATTTTATGTTTTGAATAAGAAATTATTTGGCTTCAAATTAAATTATAAAAGACAAGTACATGGAATTTTCATTTAATATTTAGGGCTCTCAAACAAGCGTTAGTGTCAACTACATATATATTCTAAACACCAGTAATTTTGTTGTTGTTGTTCAATATTTCCTTTGGAAAGTGCACTTAGTATCAACCATAACAATGAAATGCTATCATCAGAGGTTTTTCTGTTGTTTGAAAATAATTTCAATACCTTTGGGGGTGTGAATAAAATAATGCTAAAACTATTAACAATTACTTTTTTCGGGTATTTTAATTTCTGTCTATAATCATTTGGCAACTTATTTTGAAAGCATGTTGACTAACGTGTTAAAGATTACAAAGTCTCAGTTCAGATCATGCTTCTCATTTGTTGCTCAATCCATTTTTTTGTAAAATAAAAAATGTTTGCCCTATTTATAGGTTTTGTAATTAGTAGTGGTAAACCAATTCCACTGCTAGAATTTTTTAAATTAATTATTACACAAGGGCTATATCGACTAAATTTGCACCTGTGTTATAGTGGAATGTACTAAAAATATCACTTACTTGAATTTTTCAGTGCTTAGCAGAGCAAGTTTAGTAAGATTTATTTCATATTCTTTTTAAAAGCTTCATAAACCTCATCTGTTTGCATATTCTATTTTCTTCCACTCTAAATCTGACCTGTTATTGACTTGTTTGTGTCATTTGCTATATCCAGTTGTAGAAATTTAAGTCACCTTTATGCAATTCGCACCGTACTTATATAAGCAATTATTTCTTCATTTATGTGATAGCTTTGAAAAATATAACATTAAATATCATTTAATGTTACTGTTTATTTAAATTTTTTGGTTACAGAGGTTTGGGGCATTATGACTCAACATCTGATCTGATTATTTTAAAATAGTAATAAAATTTAAATATTATAAAGGGCTCTACATAATTTGATTTAGAAATGGTCTATTTTGGAGCATTGAATGTAATGTGGATTTATCTTGTGTATGCACATATGTTGGAAAATATTTGGGAATACACATACATATATGTGTAACATAATCTACATTTTCAGAATAGAATTAGTATTAAAAATAAAAATTCCTATGTCCTTCTAAGTGAACAATATTACATGCTAAACACAATCAGTTGGCTAATGATACTGTATGAATTCAGGGTGGATTACAAGAAAAAGCAACAACAACTAAAGGGATGAATAACAGGACTTTTTTGACAATGTATATAGCTCAGGGGGGTCTTACCCTTTATTAATGGGTGTGGGAGTGTGTGGATTAAAGTGTATTTAGATATAATTGACTTCCTTTGTAATCATATTTATTTTTCTAAACATTATTATGGGAAACATTTCATTAGACTTCCAAAGGAGTCCATGGCACACAGAAGTTGAAAACCCCTGATTGGACACAATAAATATAGCTGTTATTTTATCGTTGTTTACAATGTACCAATCATTATCCTAAGATTTTAATTGTATTCATTTATGTCATTCTTCCACCAATTCTAGGAGGTAGCTGCCATCACTAGACTTCATTTTTCAGGTGAGGTAACTGGGGTCACAGGGAGATTAAGTAACTGGCTAAGGGTCACACAGCCATAGCTGGAATTCTGCTACAGAGATTGTGTCTTAATACTATATTGTATCTAGATGTATTAGAAGCTTTCAAAATACAATAAACAGTTATAATGTGTTTTAAAAGACATCAGAAAAATTACCATAGATATTTATGTTATTCATATGTTAATAAAACTTCTTTAAATACATGTATTAAAATAACATTTTGCTTACTTATAGTCTACAAAGGAATTTATTTAAGTTTCCATTGAGGACTAATTAAATTTGTACAGCTATCTATTTTAATTTACACCTTTTAACTTGTCATGAATATTTTTACTCTCAGAAATCTGTATCGGTTGCAACTTTCAGATTTTCAATGAATTATGGAATGGAGAGAAGCACCAAAGCAAATATCAATTATAAATAAATGCATTGTTTGTTAGCATTATACCACAGGCCTTTACCTGATTACCATCTAGTAATCCTCATGAATTGGTTTGCAATACTTTAACCTAACGAGACTGACATAATAGTCTGAAAATTGTTGCAGTTTTATATGGCTCTTTTAGTTAATGAGGTATCATGGGGTTTCTAAATGAATGCATCAATAAAACAACTTCTATTCCCCTGCTTTGGCAGAGTAATATTCACCTACCTTAACTGCTGAATTTAAGGAATAAGTTCTAAATCACATAACTTCTAACCATGAGAGAAATCTAGTGCTTGCTGACATGATATATGTTTTATGTATAACACAGGTGGATACATCCATCTTTTGAAAAGTCTATTTTGCTAAAAGAATGGTAAACACTTGTATTTCTGCTTCTATTAGCTTTAAAAGGAATAAAACAAAGGAGCACAATTGTTTCTTTTTTCCCCATTTAATTCAGTGTGGCTGTCATGGCTATCAACCAGCCATGCTACTGTTGCAGTTTTACTATGTAGACTATTTCTTGATTTATTAGCTTTCAGAATCAAGCTCTGCTGTGCTGTTACATTCTTTGGCTTACACAGCACCTGTGTAGACCTCTGGTGATATTGTTTTATTTATTATTCATGCAACATTAGAGGACAAAAGGGATTCAAGCTGGTTCAGAGGTCATCAGCACCCTTTAAGGTCAAGCTATTTGGCTTCGAAGTCTCTTTCCTAATATTCTTTCTGATAGTCTCTTAAGCAGGGCACTCCAATCTGCTAAAACGTCACGTAAAATGTCATGGCCTTTGAAAAAAGGATAACCTAAATGAAAAAAATACTTAAGATATGGCATTCTTGTTCATTTTAACTTATCTTAAGTGTTGTTATATCTTATGTAGGCAGGGTGTGCATATGGAGACTATTAAAAGTCATCCATCTCCAGAAAGAATACTCTAAAAAAGGGGATTTTGCCAAGTTGAATTTGACCATTTGTTATCATTAGAGAACTGTTTGTAAAAAACAGAATTTGCTTCTTAGCTGACAGTGCAGAAGCATCAAAAACCTAAATAATCAAGGCTCAGGAAAGAATTTTAGATTCATCCATCATTCTTGAACACAAAGCTCCCCTTCTAACTTCACAACACATGTGTGTTATATATTATAGCTTAATCATTTTCTGCACATCTAGAATCAGAGTGACTACAATTTGAATAGAAAGTGACTCTAGAAGCAATTCATCAGAATCTTTTCATTTTTAGAGATGAGATAATGCAAGAACTACTGTGAGACAATAAATTGTTATACTTTATGAAGAAATATACAACTAAAATCTCTTTAATTATTGAGTATACAAATTTTGTTCTTTAATATATGCATAAATGTCAGTAATGACATTTAGAGACTTTGTACAAATATTTAGTTTACCTTTTAATTCAACAGGTATTTATTTGAACAAAGGTATTTATTTATTTTTGGCAGAATAGCTATTCCTCTGAAACTTTCATCTCTATAAATTGTACAACCATAAATCTGGTTGCTACAGTCAGAAACTTAAGGTTCTTTCATGTCCCACTCTCTCCCTTTCTTCACTCCACAGTCCTTTAGGTTCTAACTACAGACATGTATCACTTATTTCTTCCTTTGGCATCACCAGTCTGGTGCAAGCCACCGTCTCCCCTTACATGCTTACTCTTACAGTCCTAACTGGCCTCTCTAATTTTACCGTTGCCTCTATAAAGCCCATTCTCTACCAAGCAGCCAAAGGCATCATTTTAAACATGTAAATCACATTGTATCATTTCTGTGCTTAAAACAATTTTGTATCTCCTTTTTTAGTCACAGGTAATTCCAAACTTTCTTCTATTCCCTCTAAGGGTCTTCGTGATCTGGCCCTTGCTGACATCTTATTCTACAGATCCTGCCTCCCTTCCAAACTGGCTCGTATTTGTATAATAAACAGTGTGACTCCAATTTTTAATGTTTGAATGCTGATAGATTGTAATTCTCACCTCTTCCTCTTCCCTCTTTGTCCTGCATGTGAGCAACTGATTATCGTATCAGGATCCTGTTTCCTTTAGTACCAGATCTAACCACCATAAAAGCCCTAGGCCAGTATCTTTTTCATTTTCTCTCATTTCGGTGTTTGGACCCTTTTAGAAGCCACTTACTCAACCCATACAGCCTTATTATGTGAATGGGAAACTTTTTCATACACTTGTGAGGAAGTGTGTGGTGTCATCAGTCTCAACACAGGGTTCAACTCCTGGTGGGGGGAGCATTCATTTTGGTTCTGTGAGGCAGTAGAATAATTTGTTATGATACTTTGGAAAGATACTTCTGTCAGAAGATATATTCTTAAAAGACAAAACTAACGGGTACAGAAAAATAAAATTCTTTATTCTGTATCTTCAGGTATAATCTCATAACCATTAGGGTTAAATTTAGTTAATTATTGTCTTTAAATGTAACATATTTCTGTCTGTTGAAAAGCAAGTCTTAGTACAGCATTGTGTCACTATGTTTATAATTGTGTAATGATACCAATCAATAAACATTTATTTCATAGATGAATCATTTATTCTTTTATGGATGAGAAAGATCAGAATCTTCATTCTGACTTTTCAAGCACTCTAATATGACTGTTCTCTCATTTTCCTATAATTATCCCAAGAACTCTTATTTTTTTGTTATTTTTTTCCCCTGAATAACAATTGGTATAAACATAAGTACTTGCATTTTAAAGATAAGAAAATTCAAGCACTGATATTGCTGCCTGAATTATAGCTGTTTAGTAGATGCATATTCTGTATTTTTGATTCTATAGCCCTTTGTATTTGGTTATACCACACAAAATAACATTTTTTGAATCTAGCAGAAATAGTACTTTGAATCCTCAAGCAAATTTCAATGGAAAGGAACTTTGGAATGTTGCTGGGGGCTGGTAGAGTTTATTAAATGAAGCATTTAGTTAAATACTCTGAATGCTGATCAGATAGTTATTAGAAAATATGGTGGGTTTATAAAGCTAAAAGTAGTTTGAAGTTCAATTATTTAGGCATCAGATTTAGAAGGAAGTCTATTTCACAGACATCAAGAGGAGGGAAATTCTTATTTATTCTTCCTCCCTAGATTTGCAATTATCATGCTGATGCCATGTAGTAGGAGGCTATCAGGTTGTCCTGAATTTTAATCTGAACTATATGGGCCGTTTGTATTAAAAAGATAAATTTCCTACTTTGATGTATAGAGACATGTGCAAGCTTAATTTGAAGCAAATCTTTTGCAGGAGATGAGGATATTTTAGGCTATCAAATTTCCAAAGTAATAATCTTCATGTCCAATTCTGTCTTTGAATCCAGGAAAGGAAAGAAATCATAGTGTAAGTCAGAATGAGCAGGGTTCATAGGTGAGAAGGAATAAGGATTAGTTGAATTTGGAGAAGGAGCAGGTAAAAGAAGATATGCTAACTTAGATATGTTACAACAATGAACTATAATGAGAGAAGGTAGAATATGTAGCTGACTATCCTTTGACTCCTCCTGAAATGTCTCTTCTGAAGCATCTACAGATTGGTCACCTCTCTTTTGTTGAGCCCTGCATGCCATAAACCAATCTTTAAAAAAGATAATTCTGTCTTATTATTAGGACTGTAGTGTAAAACTGTCAAACTACCTGGCTCAAATCTGTCTCTACCACACCCTAGCTGTGGGAACATAGGCAAGCTCACTTATTTCACTTCTTTCTGGCTCGCTTTCCTCTTCTGCAAGAGAGAGATAATGATATCGCTTATCTCTGCAGCTGGTGAGAAGTTTAAATGAGTAAAACACTTAGAAAGGTTCTTGACATGTAGTAATCTCTTAATAAATGTTTAACTGCTTTTAAAAATAATCTTGGTTTTGCAATATTATTGGAGTTTGCATTTGCCCACGTTCTCTCTTCTATGAGATTATAAACATCTTGACAAAATGTTTTATAAATAATTACATCCACAGGTCCTATAAACTGGCCTGTGTGCAGTGAATGCTATTTATTATTATTGATTATATTCAACACAAATATTTTTATCATATTTTTGACACTATTTTAAACATTTAAAAATAATTAAGAATATATGTTTATCTAAGAAAATATCCTAAGATTTACTCACCTAAGAAACACCAATGTTACCTGTTAATCATGATACTAACAGGTGAATTTGGGGCCTAATATGAAGAGGCTAAGTAGGAGTTTCTTTCACTAACCAGCCTCTATTGAGACTACATCATAAATCTAAATTCTCTCTGTAATAATTCCAGCAAATATGCTCCTCGTCTCCTTTTTGCTGTTTAAGACACTTTATATTTTCTTAACTTAGTTTACCTCCTGACTTAGTATTTCCCTCATACTAACCAGTGAACATTGGAGAATGTTAGAAAATAATTTTCTCCCTTCCACGCTAGGTATAATGCTGGGTTAGAAACAGAATATATTAGCCACTGCCTATACTTCCGGTGGGCTTGTAGACAATCTAGTTTATGTTACAAGGCTACCATTATGTTTATTTACTCAACAAATGACAAGCAAGCAACTTAGACATCATATTTAACACTGAGGGTTATAAAAGCAATGTCTTCAAAAATAATAACCTGGAATATACTAAGTTCTTCCCAGGGAAAAGTTTTATCAGAAAAAGGCAACTTTGCTATGCTGCAATTTTCAAGAGAATAGATAACAGCCTGGTAACCAAACTACTTTAGGTGAACTTAAGGGAGATGGGCTTGTGCAGGGTACCTTGATGAAGCTTTCCAAGGGCATACAAAAATATACACCCCTGTTACTTTGCTTTTAGAAAGCACCACCAGCACCAACATCACTAGACTTGAAAATAGTTATTCTGTGACTAACAGAGCTCAGAATTGAGCTACTACTGTATATGGGTTGACTCAATTTGCAGGTCTGTAATTTGTTCTCAGGGAATTGAAAAGACAGATTGGATAGCAATGTAGTATTCTCCTAGAGGAGTCATAGGAGGGTGATATAAAGCCAGTCCTTCTGGACAAACACTGTAGAGAGAGATGTGTATCATAGATTGCGTTGCTGGGTGGATTGCAGCATAGAGAGCATAATCTTTGGGCAGGAGAGGCTCTTGCTTCAGATCATCACATTATTCATCCATGCAGCTCTGCAGGGAAACCAGAATACATCTATTTTCTGAAACTGGTAAATAGACCTACCACTGCACTGACACAGACACTGGAAAAACTACAGAAAATTTGAATTGTCTAAATACTTTTAAACTTGTTTCACCAATTCAATTGTAAACAGAGGAGAGAAAAAAATAATATAAAAAGCAAACGGTTTAGGAATGTCTTGACTCCTGTGGTCTACGGAGGTTTCCAGGAAACGGTATAACACAAAACATGAATGGTGATTAAATGACTAAATGGTTATACAAAGCAGGTATGCAATTCATTCCTCAGAGATGATCATTGTTGCAAAACAACATAATCAAATTTTCCAGCTGGGGCTGATATTGTGGCGTAGAGTTAGTTGACAAGCCTGTTAGACACCACTTTCCTTTTTCATAGACATCTCATTATTTATCATCCCTTTAGTCTTTTTAATTGCTCTGGGCAAAGATTTCTTTATCCATTTAGCAATGGGGACTGAACCCATCAATACCCAATTTAAACAAGGCGCTCATAAAGACAGCAGTGAAATTACTGCTCTGCTGCTTTTCTGAATATCAAGATCATTTCGCTTCTGAAATCAAGCCTTTTTTTGATTGCTGAATAACTCTTCTGATACAATGTTTCTAATTAGCTAAATCAAAATCTGAAAAGGTACATTTTGCATTTGTTTTAATGTATTTGTTAAATTATTATTCTCTTTTATTCATGTTTACAACACAGATAATTTGGGTTCCTTGATTCACTGATAGTTATAAAAGCATGAACAATTGTATTGTTTACTAAATACTAAATTTACTTAAATTTTACATAAAATAAACACCAATTATGCATTTACTGAAGTTAGATTTTAGAACAAAAAGGCATAGTTTCCTTATCATGTATGCTTATTAGATACCAAAAATGAAATCTAAATAATAATTTAAAATAGAATAATTCCATTTATAATTATAATATTAGATTTTTATTTTTATAAATATCATAAGTATAATTTTTACATAACAGTTTGGGATAGTCAGCATTTCATATTTTAATTTTTATGAGTTATAATGCATAATTCCTTTTCAAAAATAATTTCAATCTTTATTTTAGATTCAGGGGGTACATGTGCAGGTTTGTTACCTAGGTATATTGCATGATGCTGAGGTTTGTTGTATGATTGATTGTATCACCCATGTACCGAGAATAGTATCTAATAGTTAGTATTTCAATACTTTCACCCCTCCATCCTCTCCTCTAGTGGTCCCCAGTTTCTGTAGTTGCCATCTTTATGTCCGTGAGTACCCAATGTTTAGTTCCCACGTATAAATGAGAACATGCAGCATTTGATGTTCTGTTTCTACATTAATTTGCTTTAGGATAATGGCTTCCAGCTCCATTCATGTTGATACAAAGGACAAGGTTTCATTCTTTTTACGGCTGCATAGTATTCCATAGTGTCTCTGTGCCACATTTTCTTTATCCATTCCACTGTTGATGGACACCTAGGCTGATTCCATGTATTTGCTCTTGGGAATAATGCTGCACTGAACCTGCGAGTGCATGTGCTTTTTTGGTAGAATAATTTTTTTTTCTGTTGGATGTATAATCAGTAATGGGATTACTGAGTCAAACGGTAGCTTCATTGAAAATTTTTAAAGAAATCTTCAAACTACTTTCCAGAATGGCTGAACTTCTTTACATTCCCACCATCATTGTATAAGCATTCCCCTCTCAGCACATGCAATATGACATCTGTTGTTTTTTGACCTTTTAATAATTGCCATTGTGACCGGTATGAGATAGCATTTCAGTGGTTTTGATTTGCATTTCCTGATGGTTAGTGATCATGAGTGTTTTTAAACATATTAGTCTGCTACTTGTGTGTCTTTTTTTGAGAAGTGTTTGTTCATGTATTTTGCCCATTTTTTAATGGGGTTATTTGTTTTTTGCTTGCTCAATTATTTAAGTTCCCTATAGAGTCTCGATATTAGACCTTTGTCTGATGCATAGTTTGCTAATAGTTTCTCCCATTCTGTGGGTTGTCTATTTGTTCTGTTAATAGTTTCTTTTGCTGGGCAGAAGCTCTTTAGTTCAGTTAGATTTCCCTTGTCAATTTTTGTTTTTGTTGTAATTGTTTTTGAGGACTTAGTTATAAATTCTTTTCCAAGGTTGATATCCAGAATTGTGTTACCATTCTGTCTTGTTCCAGTTCTCAAGGGGAATGTTTTCAACTTTTTGCCTGTTCAGCATAATATTGACTGTTGAAGAGGTACCATATCTCATTCTTTTTTATGGCTGAATAGTTCTCAATTGTGTACCACATTTTCTTAATCCAATCATCTGTGTTGATGGACCTTTAGATTGCTTCCAAATCTTAGCTATTGTAAACAATGCTGCAACAAACATACAAGTGCAGGTACCTCTTCAATATACTCATTTAAATCTTTAATTCATCTTAATTTTTGTGTATGGTGAAAGGTAGGAGTCCAGTTTCATTCTTCTGCATGTGACTATTCAGCTTTCCCAACACCATTTATTGAATAGGGAGTCCTTTCTCAATTGGTTATTTTTGTGGACTTTGCGGCTTTATTCCTGAGTTCTCTGTTCTGTTCACTTGGTGTATATATTTGTTTTTGTACCAGTACCATGTTGTTTTAATTACTGTAGCCTTATAGTGTAGTTTGAAGCTTGGTAGTGTGATGATTCCAGCTTGTCTTTTTTACTTAGAATTGCTTTGGCTATTTGGGCTCTTTTTTATTCCATACAAATTTCAGAAATTTTTTTCTATTTCTATAAAAATGACATTGGTAGCTTGATAGGAATAGTGTTGAATCTGTAGTTTACTTTGGAAAGTATGACCATTATCACAATATTGATTCTTCTAATCCATGAACATGGCCTGATTTTCCATTTGTTTGTGTCATCTATGATTTATTTCAGAAGTATTTTGTAGTTCTTATAGAGATCCTTTACTTCCATGGTTAGATGTACTCCTAGGTATTTTTTTTGTGTGTGTGGCTATTCTAAATGGAATTGCATTCTTGATTAGGCTCTTAGCTTGAATGTAATTGATGTATAGAAATGCTACTGATATATTTTCATTCTATTATAAAGATACATGCACACATGTGCTGAATGCAGCACTAGTCACAATAACAAAGACATGGAATCAACTGAAATGCCCATCAGTGATAGACTTGATAAAGAAAATGTGGTACATATACACCATGGAATAGTATGCTGCCATAAAAAGAATGAGATCCTGTCCTTTGCAGGGACAAGAATGATGCTGGAAGCCATTATCCTCAGCAAACTAATGCAGGAACAGAAAACCAAACACTACATGTTCTCACTCATAAGTGGGAGTTGACCAATGAGAACACATGGACACAGGGAGGGGAACAACACTGTGACCTGTTGGGGCAGGGTGGGAGGGAGAGCATTAGGAATTAGAGCTAATGTATGCTAGGCTTAATACCTAGGTGATGGGTTGATAGGTGCAGCAAACCACCATGGCACACGTTTAACTGTGTAATAAACATGCATCCTGCACGTGTACCCTGGAACTTAAAAAATAAAATAAAATAAAATAAATAAATAAATAAAAAGAAATGATTTTTGTACATTGACTTTGTTTCCTGAAACTTTACTAAAGACATTTATCAGTTCTAGGAGCTTTTTGACAGTGTTTTTAGAGTTTACTAGGTATAGAATCATATCATCAGCAAAGAATGGTAGTTTCACTTCATTTTCTATTTGGATGTCTTTTATTTCTTTCTGTTGCCTGATTGCTCTGGCAAAGGCTCCAGTGCTATGTTGAATAAGAGTGATGAGAGTGGGCATCCCTTTCTTGTTCCATTTCTCAAGGGGAATGTTTCCAGCTTTTTGCTTATTCAGCATAATATTGACTGTGGGTGTGTCATAGATGGCTCTTATTATTTGGATGTTTGTTCCTTCAATTCCTAGTTTCTTGAGGGTTTTTATCATGAAAGGATGTTGGATTTTATTAAAAGCTTTTTTTGTGTCTGTTGAGATGATTATATGGCTTTTGCTTTTAATTCTGTTTATGTGATAAATCACCTTTATTGATTTCTGTATGTTGAACCAACCTTGCATCCCAGTGATGAAGCTCACTTGATTATGGTGAATTAACTTTTTGATGTGCTGTTGGATTCAGTTTGCTAGTATTTTGCTGAGGGTTTTTGCATCTATATTCATCATGTATATTGACCTGTGTTTTATTTATTCATTGTATCTTTGCCAGGTTTCAGTATCAGGGTGATGCTGACTTCATAGAATGTGTTAGGGAGGAGTCCTCCTGCTCGATTTTTTAGAATTGTTTCAGTAGGATTTGTACCAACTCTTTTTGTACATCTGGTAGGATTCAGCTGTGACTTCATCTTGTCCAGGGCTTCTTTTGTTTGATAGGTTTTTGATTACTGATTCAATTTTGGAACTTGATATTGGCCCATTAAAAATTTCATTTTCTTCCTGACTTAATCTTGGGAGATTGTGTGTTTCCAGGAATTTATTTGTTTTCTCTAGGTTTCATAGTTTGTGTACATAGAGGTGTTCCTAATAGTCTCTTAAGATCTTTTCTATTTCTCTGGTATAGGTTGCAATGTCAACTTTGTCATTTCTGAATGTGCTTATTTGGATCTTCTCTCTTTTTCTTTTGTTAATCTAGCTAGTGGTCTATCAATCTTGTTTATCCTTTCAAAAGACAAAGTTTTTTTTATTATTTGTTTGGATTTGGGGGTTTAATTTCATTCAGTTTCACTCTGATTTTAGTTATTTATTTTCTTCTGCTAGTTCTTGAGTTTGTTTGTTCCTGTTTTTCTTGTTCCAATAAGTGTGACGTTAGATTGCCAATTTGAAATCTTTTTAAGTTTTGAGGTAGGTATTTAGCACTATAAGCTTTCCTCGTAACACTACTTTTTCTGCATTCCAGAGATTTTGGTATTTTGTGTCTGTTTTCATTTATTTCAAAAAGTTTTTTGATGTTTGCCTTAATTTCATTGTTTCCCCAAAAGTCATTCAGTAGCAAGTTTTTTTAATCTCCAAGTAATTGTGTGACTTTGAGAGGTGTTCTTGGTATGAATTTATATTTTTATCCCCCTGTGATCCAAGAGTGTTTTTGCCACATATATTAGTCCATTCTCGCATTACTGGGTAATGTGATAATGACTCAGCCTTTTTCTTACAAATTACCCAGTCTCTGGTTTGGAGACTGAAAATTTTATTTTTTTTGAAAAAGGTTTAATTGGCTCATGATTCTGAAGGTTATACAGAAAGCATGGTAGCATCTACTTCTGAGGAAGTCTCAGGAAGTTTCCAATCATGTCAGAAAGCAAAGGGGGAGCAGGAACATCACATGGTGAAGCAGGAACAAGAGAGGGTGGGTAGGTGCTACACACTTTTAAATGACCAGATTGCATGAGAACTCACTCACTGTCATGGGGATGTTACCAAAGTGCTAAACTATTAATGAGAAATTTACCTGCATGACTCAATTACCTCCCACCAGGCCCCAACACCGACACTGCAGATTACATTTTAATATGAAGTTTGGGTGGAAACACATATCCTAACTATATGATTCCATCCCTGGATCCTACCAAATCTCATATCCTTCTCACATTACAAAATACAATCATGCCTTCCCAATAATCCCCAAAGTCTTAACTCATTCCAGTATTAATTCAAAGGTCCAAAGTCCAAAGTCTCATCTGAGACAAGGCGAGTTTATTCTACTTATGAGCCTGTAAAATCAACAACAAGTTAGCTACTCCCAAGATACAATGGGATTATAGACATTGGGTAAATAATTCCATTCCAAATGGGAGAAATCAGCCAAAGGAAAGGGGCTACAGGCCCCACACAAGTTTGAAACCCAGCAGGGCAGTCATTGAATCTTAAACCTCCAAAATAATCTCCTTTGACTCTATGTTCCAAATCCAGGACACGTTTGTGTGAGGGGTGGGCTTCCAAGGCCTTGGGCAGCTCCACCCCGGTGGTGTTGCAGGGTTAAGTTCCCACAGCTGCTCTCATGGGTTGGCGTTAAGTGCCTGTGGCTTTTTCAGATGCAGGGTGCAAGCTGTCAGTGGATCTACCACTCTGGGGTTTGGAGGACAGTGGCCATCTTATCACAGCTCCACTAGGCAGTGCTTCATCAGGGACTCTGTGTAGGGGCTCAAATACCACATTTCCCTTCTGAACTTCACTAGTAGATTATCTCTGTGAGGGCTACTCCCCTGCAGCAAGCTTCTCTCTGGGCACCTAGGTTTTTCCATACATCCTCTGAAATCTAGGTGAACATTCCCAAGCCTCATTCACTCTTGTATTCTGGAAACCTGCTAGCTTGAATCCACGTGGAAGTCACCAGGCTTACACCTTGGTACCTCTGGAGCTGTGGTGTGAACTGTACCTGGGCCCCTTTGAACTACAGCTGTAGCTGGAGTGGCCAGGATGTAGGGAGCTATGTCCTGAGGCTGTGCAGGGCTGCATAGCCCTAGGCCTGGTCACAAAACCATTCTGTCATCTTAAACTTCAGGGCCTGTGATGGGAGGGGCTGCCTCTTGGATCCCTGAAATGCCTTTGAGGCCTTTTTTTCCATTGTCTAGGCTATTACTACCTGTCATTTTTTACTTATGTAAATTTTTCAGGCAAGTGGTTACTCAGCAGCTGCCTGAAAATGGGCTTTTCTTTTTCTACCACATAGCCAGGCTGCAATTTTTCCAAATTTTTATGCTGTGTTTCCCTTTTAAATATGTTTCAGCTCTAAGTCATTTCTTTGCTCCCACATATGAGCATAGGATTTTAGAAGCAGCCAGGCCACATGTTGAATGTTTTGTTGCTTAGAAATTTCTTCCACCATATACCCTACATGATCACTCTCAAGTTCAAGGATCCACAGATCCCTAAGGCAGGGGCACAATGCAGCCTGTTCTTTGCTAAGGCATTTCAAAAGTGACCTTTTCTCCAGTTCCCAATAAGTTTTCTATTTCCATTCAAGACATCTTCAGCCTGGACCTCATTGTCCATATCATTATCAGCATTTTGGTCACAAACATTTAACCATTTAATCTTCAGGAAGTTCCAAACTTTCCCTCACCTTTGTATCTTCTTCTGAGCCTTGCAAACTCTTTCAACCTCTGCCTGCTGCCTAATTCCAAAGTTGCTTCCACATTTTCAAGTATGTTTATAAAAATATCCCACTCTCAGTACCAATTTTCTGTATTATTCTATTCTCACATTGCTATGAAAATACTTGAAACTGGATACTTTATAAGAAAGGAGGTTTAATTGGCTCACAATTCTGCAGGCTGTACAGAAAGCATAGCCGCATTTGCTGCTGGGGAGGCCTCAGGAAGATTGTAATTGTGGCAGAAGCAGGCACATCACATGGTGAAAGCAGGAACAAGAGAGAGAGAGGGCAAGTGCTACACACTTTAAAAGAAAAGATGTCACAAGAACTCACTCACTCTCACGAGGATGGTACCAAGGTGCTAACCCATTGATGAGAAATCCACCCCATAATCCAGTCACCTCTCATTAGGCCCCACCACCAACATTGGGAGTAACATTTGAGATTTGGGCGGGAACACACATCCAAAGTATATGAGTAAAATTTCAATTTTTTAAAAAAATTTATTGAGACTGGCTTTATGGCCAGGCATGTGACTGTTCTTGAAGTGTGTCCCATGTGATGATGAGAAGAATGCATATTTATGGTTGATGGGTGAAGTATTCTGTAGATGTCTATTAGGTCCAAATGATCAAGTGTTGAATTTAAGTCCAGAATTTCTTTGTTAGTTTTCTACCTCAATGATCTAATACTCTCAGTGGTGTGTTGAAGACCCCCACTATTATTGTGTGGCTGTCTAAGTATTTTTGTAGGTCTAGAAGTACTTTCCAAAAATAAATCTGGGTGCACCAATGTTGGGTACATATATATTTAGGATAGTTAAGGTTTCCTGTTTAACTGAACTCTGTATTATTATGTAATGCCCTACTTTATCGTTTTTTACCGTTGTTGGTTTAAAGTCTGTTTTATCTGATACAAGAAGAACAACCCTTGCTATTTTTTTTCCATTTCCAATTTGTGTAATTGAATTCTCTAACCCTTTTCTTTGAGGTTGTCTAATGTGTGAGATGGAGCTCTTGAAGACAGCCGATGGATTGGTCTTATTTATTTATCCAAACTGCCACTCTGTGGCTTTTAATTGGGGTGTTTAGACCATTTACATTCAAGGTTAATATTGATATGTGAGGTTTTGATCCTATCATGAAGTTGTTCACTGGTTGCTTTGTAGCTTCCCTTGTGTGGTTGCTTTATAAGATCTGTGGGCTATGTACTTAAGTGTGATTCATCTTAGCAGGTATCATTCTTTCATTTCCATGCTTAGAACTCCCTTAAGGATCTCTTGTAAGGTTGATCTAGTGGCAGTGAATGTCCTTAGCCCTTATTTGTTTGGGAAAGATTTTATTTTTCCTTTGCTTATGGAGCTTAGTTTGTTGGGATGTGAAATTCTTGGTTGGAATTTATTTTCTGTAAGATTGCTGAAAATAGGTCTGCAACATCTCCTGTCTCATAAGGTTCCTGTTGTGGAGCTTGCTGTTAGCCTGATGTGATTCCTTTTGTATGTGATCTGACCTTTTTCTGTAGCCACCTTTAAGATATTTTCTTTCTTTCTTTCTTTCTTTTTTTTTTTTTTGAGACAGAGTTTTGCTCTTGTTGCCCAGGCTGGATTGCAATGGTGCAATCTTAGCTCATGGCAACCTCCGCCTCCTGGGTTCAAGCGATTCTCCTGCCTCAGCCTCCCAAGTAGCTAGGATTACAGGAGCCTGCCACCATTCCCAGCTTTTTTTTTTTGTATTTTTAGTAGAGATGGGGTTTCACCATGTTGGCCAGGTTGGTCTTGAACTCCTGACCTCAGGTGATCCACCTGCCTCAGCTTCCCAAAATGCTGGGATTACAGGTATGAGCCACTGTGCCTGGCCAAGGTATTTTCTTTAGCTTTTACCTTGGGTAGTCTAGTGACTGTATGCCTTGGTGATGCTTGTTTTATACAGTATCTTGCAGGTGTTCTTTGGATTTCTTGTTTCTGAATGTCTACCTTTGTAGCAAGATAAGGAAAATTTTCTTGAATTATTTTTTCAAATTCATTTTCCAGGTTGTTTTATTTTTCTTTCTCAGGAATGACAATAATTTGTAGGTTTGATCATTTTATATAATCTCATATTATAGACTTTGTTTATTCCTCTTAAGACTCTTTTGTTAATTTTTGTCTAACTCAGTTAGTTTGAAAAACCAATCTTCAAGCTCTGGAATTATTTCTTCTACTTGGTCCGGTCTATTCATAAAGCTTTGATTCCATTTTGAAATTCTTTAAGTGAGTTTCTAAATTCTAGAAGCTCTGATTGATTTTTAAATATGTTTATCTCTTCCTTCATTTCCTGTACTGCTTTAGAAGTCTCTTTGTGTTGATTTTCATCATTGTCTTGGATCTCAGCGTCTCTTGCAATCCATGGTTTGAATTCTTTCTTTGTCATTTCCATTTTGGTTAAGGACAATTGATGGGGACCTAGTGTGATCCTTTGATGGTATCACTACAATCAGATTTTTCATTGTGCTAGAATTCTTGCTCCAACTTCTTCTCATCTGGAAATCCTGGCATTTCTAATTTTATAATTAATTTTATGTTGTTAGGGTGTTTTCCTTTTTTTTTCTTTTTCTATACTATTGTTTTTTTTCTTTTCCCTTCCCCTCTCCCCAGTGGTTGTAAATTTAGAGAATGCTGGGTAAAATTCTTTGCTACTATAGCCCTAAGCACTTTTGTCAGAAGGTTTTATGTTGGGCTGTGCAGTTTGACTTACAAGCCAGTAGATGATCCTCATGGGTAAGAGCTGGTTGCAGCCAATGTGGTGGAGCATTTATTTGATCTTGAGATCAAGATCTGAGATCTATTTACTGAGAGAAGCTCTCTTTTGCCCCAGGCAATAGGGTGATTTGTGGAGCACAGAGCAGTCTGAGCTCTCTCTACAGCCCAGGGGGCCAGGGACAAGATGGGCAGGGCTGGACTGGGCAGCCCTACAGGTCCTGGGCAGGTGCACCTACAGGTCCCTCAGTGGCAGGCACAAGCATCAGCACTGAGGAGGAATCTAGTGGATGGCCACCAAGCGCCCAGAGGTGTGCCTAGGCATGGAGCTGGGAAACCCCCTATATGTCAACTTCTCTTTATGGGGATGAGAGGTGGCGTAAACTTCTAATCCAGGAGAGTGGGTGCTCCAGATACCTGGAGATCTGCCTGGGTGTGGAGTGGAGAGGGTCTCCCTGTACCAGAATCTTTACACAGGAAGGGTGGAGTGAGTCAGGCTGCTAAACCAGGCAAGCAGGTGCTCTGAATGCCTGGAAATAAGCCTAGGTGTAAAGCAAAGAGGGAGCTCCTGTATAGGAAATGTGGGGCAACTCAGTTTGCAAGTCCATGAGAGTGGCTGCTCCAAATGCTTAGAGATCTGCTTATACGTGGAGCAGAGAGGGCCCCATTACAACATGATCTATGCACAAGAAGGGTGGGGCAGATCAGGGTGCTGATCCAGGTGAGGGGTTACTCTGAATACCTGAAGATATGCCTGGGCATGCAACAGGGAGGGCCCTGTTGCACCATGATCTATGTCTATGAAGGGTGGTGGCTCAGGTTGCTGGTGTAGGCAAGCAGATGCTCCCGTATGCCTGCATTTCTGCCTGGGGGTGGAACAGAGAGGGTCCCACTGCACCGCAGTCTCTGGGGAGCAGGGCCCAGAATGACACATGCAGGCTGGTTCCAGGTATCCTAACTGGCCCTGGCTGCAAGTCTTGTCATCCAGGAGAAACTGCAGCTGAAGCAGCTCTCTTCATGTCCCAAGCCTGCAATGGGGAAGGACACAGTTCCAGTGTCTACTTCTGAGATGCTTTCCATAGTTCTGGCTTTGGAAGCCCCTACCTCACTCCAGAGCAGGTGTTCCAATCTCTGACCCAAAACTAAAATCCCTGCATGGCCACACTGCTGGGCCTCAAAAGAATGGCTTACTTTGTATGTACCTGGATTAAAAATGGCGTTCTACTCTTGGTCTTGGGTCTGGATAAATGCCTGCAGATTTTCCTGAGGTCTTTCTCTCACAGCATCTTCATTTCTCTCCCCAAATTATCTCCAGGGTTTGGGAGAAGCAAAGTGTTCTCCCTTGGCCTGAGTTGCTCAGATCCCCAGTGGAAAGGTGAGTCACAGAGGAGGCTCTCTGCCTTTCTCACATACTGGGGCTTCCCTCACTTTTATCAGCTGGATGCTGTCATGGGGGCTGTTTGCCCATGGTCTCCTCCCTGTGATCTTGGCTGTCCTTCATGATTCCAGTGGGTTTCCATTTTTCTTCTTGAATTAAAGCTCACAGAGTTTATCTTTATGCCCTATCTTGCTATTTCCAAGTGGCTGAGGCACACTAAAAGCTTCTAATCTGCCACTTTAGAAAAAAAAATCATAATTTCTTAACCTATTTTGAAACTAGCCATTGATTCTGCAAAATCAAAATGGCGAGAAGTAAACTATAATTTTCCAAAATTCTTTGTACATTACTTATTATATGAAGTGAAGTCTTAACATATTTTTCAACTGTAATATTCAGTGTTAACATATTTATTCTGTTTGGTCTCAAATATTTATAAACCATATTCTAACTTAAGTATCCTTGACTAAATTGGGATCATACAGTTGAAATATTAAACATAATCACATAAAGCTTAATAGTGGTAAGTTATTTCATTTGTGGTTGATAAAATTCCTGATGTATTTATTCTTTAATTCTCATTGTGGTATGGTGAAAAAAAGAATAAAAGGATGTGAAGAAAAATAAACTTTCTCAAAAATTTTCAATGGATTATATCTATGAAAAAAGATTAATTGGCTCTCTAGCAATGACAATTTGAAGAGAACTAGAAAAGACAATAGTGAGACCTAGATCCCTAGATCTTGCAGAAAAAGCAGCCATAGGCTAGAAAGCGGGAATAAAAGCTGATGACAGAGGGTGGAATATTTACAGAACTACATCATGACCTCAGGGAAAATCTAGATATAGGTTATATGGTTTCAATAGATAGAATAAAATGAGGATACAGACACAGCTGACTATACTAGTTTAATTATCAAATGCTGAGATATAGCTCTGTGAAGGTCCACTGGGTCTGTTTTTACATCATGCTCATCATGTTTAGCTATACCTAATCTTCACTGCATTTTAAAAATTCTGCTGGGCTTGATTTGTAACTGATTAATCCAGCTCATTAATATTTAAGAATCTAACATTAGTAATATAAATTTGGCATATTAAAAATGATACCAACTACCTTTTATTATGTGCTTAGACTGTTTCAGGCTCTGTGCTAAGAGATGCTAGTCAGACATCACAAGAAACCTGAGATAGGTGTTGTGATGGTCACCACTGTTGAGTGGAAAGTACTAATAAGACTCAGACAGTGACAGTGACTTGGCCAAGGACTGCCAGTAAGTAGGGAGTGAACAGGGGGCCAAACCCCAGATATCTGACTGGAATTGAAGCTTGTTTTTAAACTTCTAGATGTAATATCTCATCCCATGCCTCATGGACAAAGTTCAGAAGGTGTAAGTGAGGACTACATTGCAAGTAAGGATCTGTGAGTGTGAGAGAATACAGATGAGTTGTAGGTAAACAGAAAAGAGTGATATGTTCATGTTGGATTAGTCCCAATGACATTCCTACTATCTACTTGTGAGTTATCTCTTCGTTGTTGGGAATACACAGGGGAAGGGTAGGATATAGATGGAGCGAAGGTATAGGACCCCTCAATCATATACTTTGGGATGAGGCTGAATTTTCATAGTGAAAGAACATTCCTTTTGTGTTGGGATCCAAGGGTTAGAACAGAAGGATTATTTTAGACAAATTCACCACTGGAGATTAACTGGCCACAGAAGACCTATCAATTAGCCCGTGTTCAAGTATCACTCTTGAAACACCAATAGCCTGGGCAGAGTGTCAACCTCAAGTCTAGTTACACTGACAACTCAAACATACCAACCAGCTCAGATATACCACCCAGAACAAATGATGTCCTATATACAGTGGCCATTCCACGGGAGGTACTAATTGTTTATTGATTACCATGGGATTTTCTTGTATACACCAAATTACTGTGTGTGTGTGTGTTTGTGTGTGTGCATGTGTGTGTGGGGGGTGGGGTGTGTGTGTTTCAGGGGAGGGATATTGGCCTGATAGGTTTCAGCTTGCTACTTTCCATTATCTACCTTACTAAACACTTAATGTATGTTATCACAAGTGTCTTCAGGACAGAATTTTTCACTTCATAGTCATCACATCAATTAATGCATGTGCCTGTTAACTTATAAATATTAATACTGACAAATGATAGACAGTTCTACAAGCAACATATGCATGTTTAGAAGTTATTTGCTTTATAAGAAATTGATCCCAGTATTTCTATAATATATATTGTTAAGCATACTATTTGTTTTAATCTTTATATAATGTACAAATGTAGTAAAAATTGCATTCATTTCCAAATGTATCACAGTGATAGACAAGATAATATATTTATAGACACTGAAAATAAACACATACAAAAAATAACAAATAACAAAAAGCTGAATGCTCCTTCCAGAGCTTAAACATTGGTCTCACTGTAAGTTGCACCTGAAAAGGATAAGTTGGCCAACTGTGGTTACAATAAAATTGATAAGTCAAAAAAGAAAGAAAAAGGAAAGAAGAAAGGAAGGGAGGATGAAACAAAGGGATAGATTGAAGAAGGAGAAGAAAAGAGGGGAAAAGAGGAAGAATATATATATATATATATATATTTTTTTTTTTTTTTTCAAAGTAGTGGTTTTTCTCTGTCACCCAGGCTAGAGTGCAGTGTCATGATCATAGTTCATGGAAGTCTGGAACTCCTGGGCTAAAGGGATCTTCCACCTTAACCTCCTGAGTTGCTGGGATAACAGGCATGAGCCACAATGCTCGGCTAATGAATGTATTTTGTAACATTTAAGATTTGCTTAGATTCTGCACATTATGTCAGAATGACATATTTTATGCTTATCCCTGCGCATGAAACACTAGGGAACCTTGTTAAGTTTGCATAATCAAGATTACTGGAAGTTTATATTAAACATGAATAAAAGTGAAGCTATGAAGAGACTACTAAAAAGGGATTTTTTTTTTTTCAGGAAGCAGAAAGCCTTAGAGAAACAACTTGAGTTTATACTGTGATTAGAATTGGAGAATATAACATTGGAAGTGGCAGGCTTAAGTGTCGAGTTTCAGATTTTCACTTAAATAAATATTTAGAATGTACTTGTGCTTTTGAATGAATTTTTTTTACCATGATGGAAACATTCTTTTTTTTTTTTTAGAAAAAAAGAGCATATCTTCTAATTTAGAAACAATGTTAATACATAGTATAAATATGCAAGCTGCATTTTTAATGATTTTAAAGTTCAAAATAGATAATCTAAACCACTCTCAGCAGGTGTGTGAAGAAAGTCTAACATTCTAGAAATAAATTTCTATTGATCTGCTGATTTTCATAGAATTATCAGAATTACTCCACTGCTTGAAATTTAATATATTAGCAAGTTGTCTCTGTCACTATCTTTATATTTGGCAACATTATTTTGAAACTATAGTAAGCTAAAAGTTATAGCATTGTTTTATATGTAGAATACTGCATCTTTCTCTTCCTCAGAGTTCAATAATTCATTAATGAAGCAATTGAATTTATGTGAACATAAAAGCAATATTCCAAATACCTTACAATTTGAAGGTAAACTAAAAAATTTTTGAAATCTTTGCTTTTAGGAATCTTTATGAATAGGATAAACAAGTCTCTACCTTAATTCCTTTAGGGAGTTATATTCATTTGATAGGATTTACAACAGTTACAATAGGATTAACAACTCTCTTTTTGGTTAGAGTTGTTTATCCTATTGTAGCTGTTGTAAATCCTGTCAAATTTACCTTGATAAGTTTAAATCGATGGAAGTTAGATTTTGAAACCCTAAACTTTTCTCATTTCTATAATTTAATTGGCATCAGATGTATTTTAATGGAATTTTTAGTCCCTCCATTATTATATAGAGAAATATGTTATTCAAACTTTCCTTAACCATGCAATTTCACAATAACAATGACGCAATTTACCCTTTCTTTTTCTCCTAAAGAGAAGGAGGAAAATAACCTCTCAGAAAGAAGAATATAATTAATATAATTCTATGTTGCTCAATGATTTGCAGAAGTGGTTGGAAACAGTATTCTGGAGTAATAACTTCTTTCCCCAAAATCTTTAGTTTGGCACAGCAGTGTCGATGCCTCAGGGCTTCTAAAAATATTCACTTGTGCAAATGATCCACCCAGGTTCTTTGGAGCTAAATAATTATCTCCAACTAGAGGTTATTGTTGCTTCAAACAAAATATTGAGACACAAATTAATAAAATCTTACATCCATCCTATAACAGACACAGAAACAGATAGTAACAACAACAACAAACACCCATGGTTTCAGTTCTGTTCCTGTTGTGAAAGACACCATAACCCCCCAAAGCCACAGTTCATTTATCTGTTTACCTAATCATTAAAAAATGTTTATTAAATTTCTTACAATCATATAATATTGCTCTTGTCATTGTCAGGGGAAGGTGTTGAGAAGAAACCCAGCAATCCTCAATTTTATGTTGTAATTTGGGAATGAAAATAAGGACACACTTTTGGTTATTGTAAAAAAAAAAGTGAAAGATGAAAAGGACAATATATTCAACAAATATTTATTAAGAGCCTGCTACATGTCAGACAGTGTTTTAGGTACTCAAGATACATCAGTGACTCAGACAAATCCCTGCCCTGTGGAATTTATATTCTAGGGAGGCAGGCATAGCACATTACTATATAATATTACTATAGCATATTAAAAGATAAGCCTTTCATGAAAACACATAAGCAAAGAAGTGGAACATAATAAAATATTGGGAGTGTTGGGAGAAAGACTGCACTTTAAATATAGTGATCAGGGTAGAGTGAAGTGCATTTGGAGGATGTTCACCACGGACTTGAGCAGTAGCTTAGAGGAGGAGGTAGAGCCAAAGCTGGATAGGGATTTGATGTGTAGATAAAGGAGAGAGGGCTTTTTTTTTTTTTTTTTTTGATGGAGTCTCACTCTGTCACCCAGGCTGGAGTACAGTGGCACAATCTCGGCTCACTGCAACCTCCATCTCCTGGATTCAAGTGATTCTCCTGCCTCAGCCTCCCAAGTAGCTGGGATTACAGGCATGTGCCACCACGCCCAACTAATTTTTGTGTTTTTAATAGAGACAGAGTTTCACCACGTTGGCCAGGTGGTCTTGAACTCCTGACCTCAGGTGATCCACCTGCCTCAGCCTCTCAAAGTGTTGGGATTACAGGCATGAGCCACTGTGCCCAGCAGGAGAGAGGGCTGCTTTCTAGGATATGAACAGTAGAGAGTGTTGTAAATAAGAAGTATTTGAATTTTCCTATTGAAACTTTGATAAAGCAGTGATTGTCAAATAAATTTTTAAAAGTTCAGTTGCTTATAATAGGGCTCATGACTTACAAACAAGATAAAGTAGAAATGTATTAATTCGAACACATGACTTAGACTCTGCCCAGATCAGTCTGATCCTAAGAAAGTTAGGGAGACTCCTGCATTTCCAGGAAATCATCACAGTCATGCTAGTTTAGGAATATGGATGCTGAGTAACCAAGACTCAAGGGTGAAGCAGTACATTTATGACAACATAACAACCCACTGAGTCTTGTTGTTAAATGCATGTGCTTGCAATTACATATAATCTTAAAATGAGAGAATATGCAGATAATTTTGAGGTCTCTGGGCCTGATGTTTCTTTTAAGTTGTTCATCATTGGGTCTCCTCTTCCTTTTGACAAATAAGAACAGTATGGCTCAGATAAGTAACTTTGCCAAAACCAAAACTGCTAATGAATTTGGAATCAGAACTCACATTTATTTCATCCCATTTCAAGGCCCGTAAGGTACAACAGCCTCTTAATTTTTTATGTACTCAAAAATATTTATTGAGAGCCTGCCATATGTAAGACACTTTGGCAGGATCAGGCAAGTCACCTATAATTCAAGAACACAGTCCTTGCTGTCATAGATCATCATTCAAGTGGAGAAAGGGAGGAGATGCTGATGTTCTCTGTGTAGGAAGGGAAGAGATAATGACTAACAAACTGCTAGATAATGATAAGTGCTAACCAACATGAGGAAACTGAGAGTGATGAGCAGGTGTTTTTTTATTAAGCACTTATTTTGTGCCATGCATTGTTAAAATTGTTTTATATATACTATCTCATTTAACCATCAACTTTATGTTGAAGGGCTTATTATAACATGTTATAATAATGTAAGACGCAGGAAACCTAAGGTTATTTACATCATAGTCTTTAGAGCCAGAAGAGACACTGGAGCAAACAGATTCCAAATCAAGCTTTTAAATTAACTTGCTATGCTGCTTTCAGAGAAGGCCACATATGAGCCAAGATTTGACCAAAGCAGGAGTCAGTAAACTATTGCCCATAGGCAAATGTTTTTATCAATAAAGTTATATAGGAACACAGCCATACTTACTTATTCACATATTGTCTGTTGTTGCTTTGAGGCTGCAGTAGCAGAGCTGAGTAGTTGTGGCAAAGACCCTCTGGCTCACAGCTTTAAATATGTACTATCTGGCCTTTCACAGGAAACAAAAAAAAAACACTTTTTACCAACTTCTGGATTAAAGTAAATGGTCAAGCCAGATGACAAATAGATTTTAAAATAACAGGGGTGGAGAGGACAAGTGGAAAAGTCCTGAAATGGGACTGTGATGAACATACCCAAGGAGAAGCAATAGACCAGAGTGGCTGGAGCCAAATGAATGAGGTATTGTTGTAAGGGTGTCAAAGCAGTCAGGAGCTAGATCACCAAAGGGCCTTGACAGCCCTGAAAAAGACATTGACCTTGATCCTGAGTAAGTTAGGAAGCCACTGAAAGATTGTCAGCATAGAAGTGACATGATTTGATGTGCTGGACACTGGGATGTGCCTTCCAGACCCTCTTTAGGAGTGACTGTGTTATTCCCTCAGGGAATGGGAATGCTAGCAGCAGAAAATCCTCAGCCATCAGTCCTCTCCTAGAATTGCCTTAACAAGAGAGTGACCTTGCCCAAGGCCATGCCTCATTCCTGGGCCAGTCTGCAACAATGTCTGGTTGATATGCAGGTATAAAGCCTTAATCTTACTGCTCAAATTTGGAACAACTATGTAAGGCCACGCCAATTTCAGAGCTCTCTGTGAGGTTGGTGGGGTATTCATTGAGACTGCATTACAGCTCACCTTCTCCCTCTGCCCAATCTTGCTTCACTCTTGCATAGGTGATAATCCCCAGGGCACTGTACTTCTCTCTCTTGTACTCATCTTCCCTGGGAAGCTGACTAGCAAACATCTAGTTGCTTATGAAAAATACTACTAAATGCAAAGGACATTATAGGTGGGCAAGTATGCAAGGAGCAAAGATGAATAAAAATATTACAGTAGTTTCAGACAAAATATGATGATGGGTAGATCAAAGTATGTGATGAGATACTCAGAATACTCAGAATGTGCTGCAACAGGATCTGTAGGTGAATTGGAGGTGGGTGTGTGAGAAAGAGAGTCCGAGATCACTACAAGGTTTTCAGCCTAAGCAACTAACAGATGATCCAAATATGTCTGTTTTTTGGGGGGGATAGAATGAGCAAGTCAGTTAATAATGTATTTGCTTTTTGGACTGCATTGGAACCCAGTGATTATCACTTTTAATGCAGTAACAAATTTCTCCACAGTCTCATGACTTGTCACAATAAACATTTATTTCTTACTCACATATAATCTAATATAGATGTCCAAATGGGGCAATTATTCTAGGTACTTCTCCCTTAAGAGTTGATTGAGAGTTGAATTGCTTGTCTCCTGGTTCTGCCATCCTGTGGCTTCAAGATGATGCTGTTGCCCTCCACCAGTGGACAAGAGCAGGACACCACACTTTATACCTACTCCCAGCCCATAAGGAAACTGCAGTGCCTTCATATTCATTCTGTCACTCAGATGCAGTGACATGAGTCCACCTAGAAGGAAGTTTGGGGGAGGGTTAGAGGGAAAGGTAGTCCCTGTACAAGCACCTCATCCTCATCAGCTTTATATTTTAGGGAGAAAGCACAAATCTTGGCCTACCACCAAGTCATCTGCTGCATCCATGTTAAGTCTGAGATTTCTATTAAATATTCAAGTGAAGATGTAAAAAACCAATGGCCTATGTCATCTGGGATTCAGGGGAGACGTCTGTGATGAAGAAATAACTTGGAGAGTCTTCAGTGAATATATGGCATTTAAAGCCATGAGATGGCGTCAGGTTTCCTAGGGGTCGTGTATAGGTTAAAAAGAGAACGTATCCAAATCCTAAGCCCTGGGTCATTTCAGTATTTACAGGTTGAGTGGATGAAGTCAAACAGCAAAGAATGCTGAAAGAAGTTGTCAGTGAGCAGGGAGGAGAACAAAGAGAGCATGGTTCTGTGAAGCTCAGTGAATAACATATTTTGAGGCTGAGGAAGTAATCAACTGTATCAGACATTACTGCTAAGCAGAGTAAGGTAAATTCAGAGAACTGATGATTAAATCTGCAACATGTCTACGGCCATACATAGCACCCCAAACATGCCCGATCTTGTCACACATCTGCAACATGACCTTAATAAGGATAGTTTTGCAGAGCAGTAAGTAAGATATCTGTTTAGAGTAAATTTAAAAGAGAATGGGCAGATATGAAATGGAAGCAGAAAATGTAGCAATTCCTTTGAGGAGTTGTATATAAAGTCATAGCAATCTTCTATAAGGCAAGCACTACAGTCAATGTATGCGGTGCTTAGAAAAAATACACATTGAAATACCTAACTTTTCTTTAATGAGCTAACTCATTAGGATATGGGTGGTGCATTATTTTACCAACATCATGATACTGGACTTTCAGAGGGAAAAAATAGGTAAACATATGGAGGAATCGACATTATTATTTATTTTTACTACCCCACATCCTATTTCTGACTTTAGTATCACTCATTGCCTTTTTGAGTTTGTGTGTATGTGTGTGTGTGTGTGTGTTTAAGCAAGTTTTTTGAACATGGCTTCTCTGATGTCTTTACTTTTTAAATCACCTAGACTTGTGTAAAGAGTGGTCTCATTGCTCACAGTACAACTTTGAAATATTTTGACAGGAATTTTTACTACTATACAAAGAGAACAATAGAAAAATACAAAAATATATAGAAACAGCTCTATTTCTGGAGTTAAGATTTTACAGCTAAAATGGCAGTCCAATACTGATCTGCCAGGCATAGAGTTTAGTGGGTAAGTATTACTCCTTTCTTCTCAATCTGATGTAGTCTGAGCTCAGGGGAAAGTCAATTGACTGTTCACTCAAAATGCCCAGAATTGCTGTGATGGGAACTGGATGACCCACAGATTAAGAAAGAGACTAAAGAGAAACATTGGTAGACTGAGGAAAAATGCTGGTTTGTGTATTTATTTTTTAGAGACAGGGTCTTGCTGTGTTGCTCAGACTCAAGAGCAGTGGTGAGATCTTGGTTCACTGCAGCCTTGAACTCCTGGGCTCCAGCAATCCTCCTACCACAGCCTGCAGAACAGCTGAGACTACAGGTGCATGCCACCACACCTGGCTAATTACAAATTTTTTCTTTTCTTTTCTTTTCTTTTTTTTTTTTTTCATAGAGACAGAGTCTCACTCTGTTGCCCAGGCTAGTCTTGAACTCCTAGGCTCAAGCTGTCTGCATGCATCAACCTCCCAAAATGCTGGGATTATAGGCATGAGCCACCACACCCAGCACTGATCTGTTTATTTAGAAGTGGTAGTCTAACTACTGGCAAAAACAAAACAATACGAAAAACAAAAAAAAAACTTCCAAGAGTATGCATGCGTGTTTGTGTGTGTAAGTAGTCTATACGAGTATGTTTGTATTTTCTTGGAAGGGCAGAGAGTGATGATGACACAACTTAATGATTCTCTCTTTGAATTTCTAACCTATCAACCATGAAAATACCTTAAATAGAGAGCAACAGCATTCTTCATCTTAAAAGTAAGGCTTGGCTATCTACACTAGAATAATATCCAGCTTCAGAGCTCTGAAGACATTATAAAAAAAAAGAATAAAGAATTTCAAGACAGTGATGATTCTAACAAAATCAGAGAAAAGAAAAAAGACAAAAGGAAGATACAGCCAGGGAAGTACCATTAATATGAAATAGATTTGCTCAGTTTCTCAGAAGCTTCTAGACAGTTGAAGCTTTTTTTTTTTCTTGCTAGAAATTCTTTGTCTCCCTTTATCACAATATAATTTTCTTTCCTACCTAAGAAAGTTTCTGTAGTTTATTTTAAGATCAGGAATATACATGGCTGCCACTGGAGGATTATTTCTAAAGGGTTTGGTCTAAATGAAAATAATCAGATTTTGAAAGGATAAAGAAAGACACAAATTGACAGTGAAGGGAACATTTTTAGTCTTCCTTCATTTCATTGCAAGTCATGTAGACAATTGAAATAGAGTAGGGAAAAAGATATTTAGGAACAAATAACCCCCTACACTTGAAAACCGAAGCTTCTGAAAGAGGAAACTGCTTTTAGATTGAAAGTGCACCCGGCACTGTTTTTTTTGATGGGCTGTGACAGTGTGAGCTCTGGGTAAAAATTATGGCAGAAAAATCTTGGCTCATTAGCACTCAGTCTAGATGAAGTGTCAATATGATGATTACTAGAGAATTTTCTGAAACAGGGCTTATTTGAACTAGATGAAGAAGGAATTACAACAAATTGAAAGTGGCATAGATTTTTATGTTGTAAATTCTTGTGCTTTTCAATTGTTAGAATGGAAGGATGATATTCTTGTGACACTTCTTTATTGCTCTTTATTCTTTCTTTTATTCTAACTTTTCAGGAAAGCTTCTCTGCATTCTGAGTGACTGCAATACAGATTTATGCTTACTTGCTTCATTTCTTCTTTCAGTACTGTTACAAGTGCTTACAGATAGAATTATTTACATTAGGAGGTGGATATTGTGGTTAGATTTCCAAAAATGTATGACCCTGTGTGTGTGTTGACTGCACCATCTGTCCTTTTGGCCAAAAAATGTTAAAAACTGGGTGATTTAAACATTTCTCTCCTTGCACATGATTTTTATTTTGTTCCCTATTTGGATGACTCTCAACATCAAGAACAGTGGGAACCGAGTTTCAAAATGGCCTGATAATTCAAAGCTGTAGAGTTGAATCAGGTTTTTTTGATTTTAAAATGAACTTATTGAGATTTCCTAATTGAAAGCACATTCAGAAGGCAGCCCTGTGAATGGAAGGTAACTGGTAATAGCAAATGTTCTGCTCAAAAGCCTCATTCACATGGCAGCATTCTGAAGAAAATGGAATTTGTAACTGCAGATTTTCTGAAATACAATCACATCCAAACAGCAGGATTTCTAAACAGAAGGTGCCTTATAACTATTTTCTAAAATTAAACCTCATTTAAACTACATTCATTCTAAATGGAAAATGTACTGTAGTTGTTTTCAACATTAAAGTCAAATTCAAATCATTGTTATCCTAAGAGCTAAGTAGCTTAAATAACTTTTGCCGTGTAATGAAGATTAGTGTGTATTTCATATTAGGTTTGCAGAGTAATTTGGGGAAAAATGTTTTCTTTTTGCACTTGTTTCCTATAGAATAGGAAAAAAAAATCATTATTTGAGGAAGATTGCTTATCCGTAAGATGGGATACTTGTATCAAGTTTCAATCTAGAAGAAGACTAAACAATATGTGACATGTTATTGATCAAACTGCTTCTCAGAGAAGGAACCATTTTGGGAACTGGCTATATTTAGGTTACATAGGGAGCTTATAATGTAAAAATCAATATTGAATATACACTTTTCTCTGTGGAAGGAATTAAAATCGTTTAGTGGAGACAAGGCTCTCTAGGGTAGGCTCCACAAAAATTATGGCTTATTGGTGAACTATTCAACAGAATTAGGAGTAAGAAGGAGTTAAAGCTACTTTATAATCATAGCTCTTCTTCTCAGGTATATGAAACCAGTTTTACAAAATTAACAGGCCCAGCCCTTGTTGTGAACTCTAATATGTCCTTTTATGAGAAATCAAATACTAATAGGGCAAAAATGAAATCTTTTACTCACTTGTCCGCACTTGCAAACAATCAATCTGACCAATAACATATTTGAACAATAATATTAATATCTTATGTATATGCGTATATACATGTGTATGTGTGTATACATGTTTATATGTATGCATAACTCTATATGTATACACACAGAACACACACACACACATATAGGGAGAGACAGACAGAGGGAGAGAGAGCACAATTAGCTTTTCAACACTTTCACATTAGTGCAAATATCCAAGCACGATGTCCTAATTATCAATTGCAAATTTCTCCCTTTCAGTATCTTTAATCTAGTTGTCTGGATAAAGAGGATAAAAAAAGATTTCTCAATGCCATGTTTCATATATTTTGTACCTTTTTATAAACGAATGCCGCTCAACATGCTCGTTATCTATCAGCAAGGTGTGTATTGAGGATTCGAACTGATGCCCAGTAACGCTTCTGCATTGTTCCTACCTAGAAATGCTGGCCTTTGACTTGTCACTGCAGCTCTGATGAGCAGTACCTGGAGTGCCTTCAGATGTGGCATTTTATTTCTATTCTGTCTAAAATCTAAATGGAAAAGAAAAACAAACAAACCAACAATTTTATCTCCACGGAGTTCTCTTTATCAAGCTAGCGTGGACATTGGAATTAATAATCATAGAACTATAATTGAGCTTAAGTGTAAACTTCTGTAAAGGATGATTCTGACTCCTTATTTACAATCTTAGCACTTAAATACACCTGAGAGGAATGGCTTAGGCATCTTACAGTACATTATTCAAGTGGAGTCTTTTTCACTGAAATTGAACAACATGTTGAAATGAGCATAGTTTTGATGCTGTTACATTAGTCCGCCCTATCACAATTTGGCTTTCTGTGATGTCAGTTACCCACAATACAATACAATACGATATTTTGAGAGGAAGAGAAAAAGACCACATTCCAGTTACTTTTATCACAATATATTGTTATAATGGTTCTATTCTATTATTACTTATTTTTGTTAATCTCTTACTGTGCCTAATTTATAAATTAAACTTTATCACAAGTATATATGCATAGAAAAAAACATAGTATATGTAGGGTTTGGTACAATCCATGGTTTCAGCCATCTACTAGGGGTTCTGGAACATATCCTTCATGGATATTTGGGGGCTACTCTAATGGTATTAAGATGTGTATTTTGCTTTTTCTAAAAAAAAATTAAGCACATATTTACATAAAATGCTATATTCTACTGAGGGGAGCTAAGGGGAAGGTGTTTGAAGCCCCCAAGTAATATATTTTAAAAGATGTGGTTCACATAGTGTATGAGTTTTTAGGAAATAAAGTAAAAATAAATAACAAATTATTTTCAATATCCAAAAGGAGAATATAAAATATTCACATTTATTTACTGGGAAAAAATATTTTATAAAACCACATTAAAGGTGGCATATATCATGTGAGTAGTAATATAAATGACATTATGTTGTAGACTGGATTTTGAGGAAGAGACGGAAGCTGTATTTCATTGGACTGCATATTTAGCCACTATGCCCTTGGGCCATGTGGTTATAAGAAATCTCTCTAAAGTCAATTCTCCATTATATCTGCCCTATTTCAGTAAATTATTCTGCCATTTTCACTGTCCTCCAGCCTGATATTGTGCATTAGTTATTCGTTATCAAATTTATAATTTATATACAAGAAGATTCAAAGATTTTAAGTGTACAGTTCAATGAGTTTTATCTCATGTATATTCCAACATAACTATCACTGAAGAAAAGATATATTTCTAGCTCTCGTTCAAGTTCAAAGTTAATTTTACTGCCACAGGAGAGAACCACTGATCCAGTTTCTGTTACTATACCTTAGTTTTGCCTGTTTTGGAACTGTGTATAAATGGAATCTTACAGCATATGCTTTTTTTGTTTCTAGTTTCTTCCCACACTTCAATCACTCTACACCGTTTTGAGATTCATCCATGTTGTTGCGTATATAAGTAGCTCGTACATTTTATTGCTGAGTCATGTTACATTACGCTAAGAAACTACAACTGATTTCATCACTTTTTTTTATTTAATGAATATTTTTGCCTGATGCAGTTATTGGCTTTTCTGGATATATTTGTTATGTGTAACCTTATTCAGGTATTTTTTCTTTCCCTGTGGACATGTTTTACTTCTCTTAAGCAAATACCTATGAGTGAAATTGCAGAATCACAATGTTATTTAATTTTTTAAAAGCCAAATTGTTTTTTATACAATTTTTATTTGTATTTTGTTGTATTGAAATCTTTTATCTTTTAAAATATTTTTTCTTCACTTTTTAAAAATAATTTCTTCCTCTTTTTGTAGGTTGAAACATAGGTCATTGATTTTAATTTTAATAATTTCTTTTTTCTAACAGATGCACTTCAAGATATAAATTTACCATTAATCACCTCTTTAGCTGAATCTCACACACCTCGATATGTTGTATTTTCACATTTAGATTGATTTTTTTCAAAATGTCCCATGTAATTTCTTTTTCGATACACAGATGATTTATAAATGTGTTGCTTCATTTCCAACTACAGGAAATTTTTCAGATAACTTATTATTTAATTAAAATTCATTGTGTTTAGAGAAACTGCTGCATATTATTTCAGTCTTTCAAATATATTTAGACTTGTTTTCTGGTCCAAAATATGGCAAATGTTCCATTTGTTCTTGAGAAGAAGGCGTATTCTGTGTTTGTTTTGCATAGTGTAAGAAGTGTCAATTATACCAGGTTAGTTGGTAGTACTGTTAAAGTCATCTACATCTTTACTTTCTTTTATCTTCTTATTCTCACTTACAGAAATGAGAATGTTAAAATTCTCCAACCAAGGCTATAGACTTACCTTTTTTTTTCCATTTCTGCCAATTTTTATTTTTGTATATTTAAGCTCTGTCACTTATCACATAATTGGAATTGTTGAGTCTTCCTGATGAATTAACCATTATCATTATAAAAAAGACACACCTTTTTCTGACAAAACTTTTTGCCTTGAATTCTATTTTGTAAAATGTTCACAATGCTACCCCATAATTGTTATGCTTAATGCTTCTTTTATCCATCGTCTCACTTTCAATCTATTTGAGATATATTTAATAGATATTTCTTATAAACACCACGTAGTTAAGTCTTGCTTTATGTATAGTCTGCCAATTTTTATTTTCCATTTTAACTTGAGCATTTTTCCTGTTCGCACTTAATGTAATTATTAATATAGTTTACTCTCATTTATTTTGTTTTATATATCAGAATACAATTCTATTTAGATCCATTTTACATTTTTGTGCTATAATTGTCATATATGTCACTTCTTCAAATCGAACAAATGCCCAACATATTGTTACTATTTTTTCTTCAAATATCAAATAGGTTCCATCTTCTTTATTCAAGGTAAGCTCTGCCTGAATCTTCCCTGTGCTATGTCCTGGAAACTTTCTCCAGTCGGTGAGATGGGGCAATCATGCTCATTTCAATTGTTTCATGTCTTTTGGGAATCATAGTCCTCCCCTTCCTGATATCCAATGTCTTGATACTCATTATGTCATGTATTTCATTTATGAAACATATATTATATGCAGTATTTTAAATGTTTCGGTTAGGAGAAAAAATCTAATTCCTGATACTTCATCATCCTCAGACAGGAAGACTCCTCCCTTTCTCTTGAAAGCTATTTTTGCTGGATATAAAATTCCAGTTTGACAGGTTTTTGTTTTATTATATTTTTCCTTTTCCTACTTTAAAGATGTTCCATTTTCTTCTGAATCTCTTGCTTCTGACTTGAAATATGCAGTCTTGCTTATTGTTCAATTTAATGTACTGTTTTCATTTTTTATTTCTGCATTTCAAAATTTTTCTTTACCTTTGGTTTCAGCAGTTTGACTGTGAATTGCTGAGGTATGATATTCTTTATATTTATTTTGCTAATAGTTTGTTAAGCTTGCCAAATTAATGGTTTGCTCTTATCTCGTCAAATTTGAAACACATATTTATAATTTTATCAATCATTTTTCCTTCCTTATTCTGTCTAATTTATCCATTACTTACATGTTTGACTGTTGTGTTCTGTTTAACAAGTCACAAAGGCTCTGTTTATTTTATTTCAGACTTTTTTTCTGTTCTTCAGTTTAAATATTTTTATTAACTGACATTATATAATGTTTATTCTATTGTTACCTGTTGCTGTTCATTTTTAAATTCCAGATATTATATTTTTCAATTTTAGAATTTCAATTTGGTTCTCTTTATACAGTTCCCAGGTTTTTTTGGAATTCACCTCCTATTATGTCTATTTTTTCTGCTCATTTTAAGATACTTTTAATAGATATAGATATATCAAAATTCTTTATTGATGATTGTATCTTTGGGGTTTTTCTATTGTAGTGTCTAATTTTACATTTATGTGGAGTCACATTCTTCTGATTTTCTTTCCTTTGTTAAGCAACTTAAGAGCCAAGATAAAGGTATGGTCAATTGATCTAACCAGATAACTAGATGTTGAGATATATTGGCGTGGTCTTATGATTTTACTTCCTCTATGGATTTAGGCAAAAAGAGTCTAAGAAGATAGATCTCTCTTTGCTTTTAATCAAGTCTCAACTTTCTGTTACTGCCAAGGGGCTTATTATTGTATGGCAGAAGTTTAATTGGGTAGCACTTTAGTTGCACCTTTGGTTAGACTCAGTTTACCTATGTTTTAAAATACAATCAAATGTCATTTAATAACAAAGATACACTCTGAGAAATGTGTCATCAGTTGATTTCATTATTGTGTGAACATCATAGGGTGTACTTACACAAACCTCCAAAGTGCAAAGTACACACATACCTAGGCTACCTGGATATATAACCCATTGCTCCTAGGCTACAAACATGTATAGCATGTTACTCTTCTGAATGCTGTAGGCAATTGTAACACAATGGTAAGTATTTTTTATATAAACATATACAAACATAGAAGAGTACAGTAAAAATATAGTATAAAATAAAAATAATTAGGTCTCATTTATTTATTTTTGTTTTGTTGCATTTGGGGATCTTAGTCATACATTCTTTGCCTAGGCAGATGTCTAGAGGAATTTTTCCAATGTTATCTTCTAGAACTTTTATGGTTTCAGGCCTTATAGTTAAGTCTTTATTCCATCTTGAATTGATTTTTGTATATGGTGAGAAATAGGCATCCAGTTTCATTCTTCTACATGTGGCTTGCCAGTTTTCCCAGCACGATTTATTAAATAGGGTGTCCATTCTCCAATTTATGTTTTTGTATGCATTGTTGAAGATCAGTTGGCTGTACGCATTTGGCTTCATTTGTGAGTTATTTATCTGTTTCATTAGTCTACATGCCTACTTTTATACCAGTACCATGCTGTTTTCATAACTATGACCTTGTATAATTTGTCTGGCCTTGTGTAATAAGTCTGGTAATACATTGCATCCAGATTTGTTCTTTTTGCTTAGGACGGCTTTGGTTGTCTGGGCTTTTTTTATTCCATGTGAATTTCAGGATTTTTTTTTCTAATTCTGTGAAAAATGATGGTTGTATTTCGATGGGAATTGCATTGAGTCTATAGGTTGCTTTGGGTAGTATGGGCATTTTCACAATTTTGATTCTTCCAATCCATGAGCATGGGATACATTTTCATTTGTTTGTGTCATCTGTGATTTCTTTCAGCAGTGTTTTATAGTTCTCCTTGTAGAGGTTTTTACCACCTTAGTTAGGTATATTCCTAGGTGTTTTTTTATTTTATTTTGTTTTATTTTTTGCAGCTTTTGTAAAAGGGATTGAGTTTTTTTGTTTGATTCTTAGCTTGGTAGTTGTTGGCATACAGCAGTTATACTGATTTGTATACATTGATTTTGTAACCTGAATTTGTTTATAAAATCTACGTTTTTTGGAGGAGTCTTTAGGATTTTCTAGGCATACAATCATATCATTTGCAAATAGCAATTGTTTGACTTTCTCTTTTCCAACTTGGATGCCCTTTATTTTTTTCTATTGCCTAATTGCTATGGCTAAGACTTCCAGAACTTTGTTGAATAGGAATTGATAGTGGACATCATTGTTTGTTCCTGTTCTCAGAGGGAATGCCTTCAACTTTTCCCCTATAAGTATGGTATTGGGTGTCAGTTTGTCTTATGTGACTTTTCTTATTTTGTGGTAGGACCCTTCTGTGCCTCGTTTGTTGAGAGATTTTATCATAAAAAGGTGCTGGATTTTGTCAAATGCTTTTTCTGCATCTATTGAGATGATCACATAGTTTTGTTTGTAATTCTATTTATGTGATGTATCATATTTATTGACTTGCATATGTTTAACCATCCCTGCATCCTTGGTATGAAACCCACTTGATCATATATTATCTTTTTGAAGTGCTGTTGGATTTGGTTAGCTAATGTTTTGTTGAGGATATTTGCATCTATGTTTATCAGGAAAATTGGTCTCTAGTTTTCTTTTTTTGTTGTGTCCTTTCCTGGTTTTGGTGTCAGGGTGAAATTAGCTTCACAGAATGATTTAGGGAGGATTCATTCTTTCTCAATCTTTTGGGATAGTTTCAGTAGGATTGTAAGCAATTCTTCTTTGAATGTCTGGTAGAATTCAGCTGTGAATCCATCTAGTCCTGGGCTTCTTATTGGTGGCAATTTTGAAATTACTGATTCAGTCTCACTGCTTGTTTTTGGTCTGTTCAAGGTTTCTATTTCTTTCTGATTTAATTTAGGAGGGCTGTATGTTTCCAGTAATTTGTCCATTTCCTTTAGGTTTTCTAGTCTGAGTACATAAAGATATTCGTAGGAGTCTCTGACGATCTTGTGTATTTCTGTGGTGTCAGTTTTAATGTCTCCAGTTTCATTTCTAATTGAGTTTGTTTGGTACTTCTCTCTTCTTTTCTTAATTTATCTAGCTAATGCTATATCAATTTTATTTTTCTCAGAGAACCAGCTTTTTATTTCATTGAGATTTTGTGTTTTCTTCTGTTTGAATTTCATTTAGTTCTGCTCTTATCTTTGTTATTTAATTTCTTCTTCTAGCTTTAGTTTTAGTTCTTGTTTCTCCAGTTCCTTGAGGTATGACATTAGGTTATCAATATGTGCTCTTTCAGACTTTCTGATGTAGGCATTTAGTACTATAAACTTTCCTATTAGCATTGCTTTTGTTGTAGCCCAGAGGTTTTGATAACTTGTCTCATTATTATCAGTCAGTTCAAATAATTTTGACATTTCCATCTTGATTTCATTGTTAACCCAGATATCATTCAAGAGCAGGTTATGCCATTCCATGTGTATGTTTTGAGGATTCCTTTTGGAGTTGATTTCTAGTTTTGTTCTGATGTGGTCTGAGAAGATAATATGATTTTGATTTTTAAAAATACATCAAAACTTGTTTTGTGTCCTATCATATGGTCTATCTTGGAGAATGTTCCATGATGATGAGTAAAATGTATATTCTGCAGATCTTGAGTAGAATGTCCTGCAAATATCCATTCAATCCATTTTTTCTAGCATATCATTTAAGTCAGTTGTTTCTTTGTTGACTTTTTTGTCTTGAAAATCTTTCTAGTGCTGTGAGTGGTGTATTGAAGTCTCCCATGATTGTTTTGCTGTCATTCCATTGGTTTAGTAGCAATTGTTTTATGAATCTAGGAGCTCCACTGTTAGGTGAATATAAATTTAGATTTGTAATATCTTCTTGTTGAATTGGTCCTTTTATTATTACATTGTGATCATCTTTGTCTTCTTTTAATGTTGTTGTTTGAAGCCTATTGTCTGATATAAGATTAGCTACTCCTGCTAGCTTTTGGTTTCCATTTGCATGGAATACCTTTTTCTACCCTTTTACCTTGAGTTTGTATGAATCCTTCTGTGTTGAGTCTCTTGAAGACAGCAGATATTTGGATTGTGATTTTTTAAATCCATTTTGCCATTCTGTATCTTTTAAGTGAAGCATTTAGACCATTTTCTTTCAATGTTAATATTGAGTTGTGAGGTACTATTCACTATTTTACTTTTTGTTAATTTTTACCTAGTATTTTGTTGTTGTTGGTAATTGTTACCTAGTGTTACCTGTTTTTTTTTTTTGTTGTTGTTGTTAATTGTTACCTGGTTTTTTTTCTCACATCGTGTTACGGTTTTGTAGGCCTTGTGAATTCTAAGCTTTCAAAAGGTTCTATTTTAGTGTATAATATATATAAATATATATACGTATATAATTTTTCATTCGTATGAACTCCTTTTTAAATTTCTTTATGATGGCTATCACCTTTCTCTGATATCTCCTTGAGTAGCTTAATATTTGATCTTCTGAATTCCTTATCTGGTGTTTCAAAGATCTCATCTTAGTTTAAGTTCATTGCTAGAGAGCTAGTGTGATCTTTGGGTGTTTTATAGCACCCTGTTTTGTTATATTACCAGAGTTACTCTTCTGGTTCCTTCTCATTTGGGCAGATTACTTCTATTCTTGAATTTATGTTTGATCTGACTTTTTTTTCTTTTTTCTCCTTAAGGATAAGACTTTAATGCTTATAGGTAGTTATAGCCCAATTCAGTTCTTGGTGCTTTCAGGGTAGAAGACTCTGTATGAGTTCCTTGGTTATAGACAGTCTTTTTATGATGGCTTTCTCATATGCTGATTGTAGTAGTAATGTGCTCTGTGTGTGAGCAAGTTTACTATCTCCTAAGGGGTTGGAATGTAGAGGTCTCTTAAAGGTTATTTTATTCCCACATCTCCTGCACTTTTTTATTTATTTATTTTCCCCTAGTATTTTATTACTGGTTTGATGGTTCATGCTTCAGGCCAGTAGGGGAGGTGTCCCTGGGTAGATATAGGCTGTGGCTAAAGCAGGTGGGTAAATGATGTCCCAGGCATGACAGAGGTGGCTGGAGGAGCTCAGTGAATCAGACTGAGGTCTTATCAGGGGAAAGGGTTGGAGCTACCTCAGCTCCCCTGCCAGGCCAGCAGAAAATTATCCACATCTCAGACACACGCCTGTTCCAGTGTTCCAGCTATTAAGATCAGACAAGCACCTCTTTTCAATGGTAGGAATGCTGATGTTTCAAATAGAGAGGAATTGTGACTCTGTCTCTTATGCAAGCCTGAACCTGGAGGATGCTCCTCCTGTGGGTATGAAGTCACCCTGCTGTGTTTCAGAAAGGCTGTCTATAGTTGCATGAATGCTAAGCTCCCATGGGAGAAGCCCCAACTATGCCTATGTTTGTGGACAGGGATGGAAAGACTTCCTCTCCTCCAAGACCCTTCCTGTGCACCAGGGCTGTCTGACTGTTGGGATAGAGCTGAAGACTTTCCCTGCTGAGACCAGGTCTTCAACTGTGCCACTGCTGAAGGAAGCTTTCCACCAGTGGAAAGATCTGGTTCTCAAAGCTTGCCATTGAGATTCTTTTCTGTCACAGGGTTTTCCCTTGATGTGATGCACTTCCACTTCCCCTAGGAGTGGGAGTCCATGAGGGCTAGACTACTGTGAATGTTGTTGCTCCTCTGGGTCTAGCTGCCCAGTGAGTTTGCCACACTCCAGGCTGGTGTTGGGGAATGTCTGCAACGGATCTGGTGATGGGACCTGTCCTGAAGTTTCCCAGCAGTGGCTAGCAGCACCAACTCTAATGGGGGTGTCAGGGGAGTGACAGAGATTCTGTGAAATTCCTTGGATTTTGATCGCCTTATTGTGTTGGCTTTCTTGAATGACAGTGATAGTAGAAATGAACTGGTCATGTGGATGGACTCAGGACCTCCTGTTTAGCCAGAGTCGTGCAGGCAGTAGTGATAACTGAGATGGTGCAGCCATTTTCTCCTTCCTAGGTGCAGTGTTATTCTACCAGGAGATGCTGTGGTGGACTGTGTTAATTTGTCTCCAGCCACGAGGTGGTGCTGGCAAAAGAGAACCAGCTATGGTAATAGCAATGGGATATGTGTTTGCCTTATATTGTCAGGTATGGCAGGGAGGGGTGGGTATACTCTGGTTTCTCAGGCAATAGGTGGGGCCGTAGAACTCCCATGAGATTCTGTCCTTTGTGTTAAGCTACCAGGGCAGGTGGCAGGGCAAAGCCAGGTAGGGGCTGGGTCAGGTGGGTTTGCATTCTGAGTCTCTGCATGCAGGACAAGCAGCAGCCTCTGTGTTGGAGGACAGGAGTGGGTCTCAGGCCACTGGGCTTGATGTTCCAGAGTGGAGCATTGCTGCCTGTGCTTCACAGAAGAGTTTGTGCAGGGAGTGGGGTATAGCAGGCAGTGGTGAGACCCACAGTTCCCACGCACCTGCATTAGATGGGGTTAGGGCCTGGTCTTTCAGGGTCCCCAGTGGAAGTGTGTATCCTAAAGGCAAACTCTCCCTCTCTCATGATCTGGGCACTCACAGCTGTTCACCTGACTCAGTGTAGGCTGTAGCCTCCTGCTTCCTTCAAAGGGTCCATAGATTTCTTAGATTTTCCTGTATAGTGTCTGCATTGCTTCTTGAAAAACAGTTCATGACATGAATCTCAACACACAAGTTTTGTCCTTCCAAGTGGGAAAGAAATGTTAGCAATGCCTCAAATCCGCTATCTTGAAACAACAACAAGAACAACAAAACACAAAAAAACTATCCACAATTTTAAGTGGCTTTAAAATTAGTATAATAGTTTGATTTATCTGGTAATTTCTTATGTTCACAGATAGAAAACTTTCTCATATCCCTCTATTTCCTAAGCAGAGGACTATTAGGTTAATTCATGGCTACTCCCTCTCCCTTGCTTCTATTCTCCTGGCAATACTTTTTCTCCTAGTTTTTTTTTGGTATGGTTATTTTCTATCCATTGTTCTTGCCATAACCCCATTAAAGTCCTGACTCCATTGTTATTTACATATCCCTCATATCCAGGTTTATTTTCCTAAATCGGTAAATTCTCCATGTGATGCCACTTTTATATTTGTTTAAATGTCTACTTATTTCCTTTAAGAAGTCTTTGGATTGTTACTTAAGATTTTGTACACAATATGCCCAAACCTATCCATGTTGTGTTACATAAGATTTGATTTTGGAGACGAACCCACATCTGCAATTATAAGAAGAAGCCTACCATCTACAGTGGTCTTTCTGATACAAGATTGTGATATGCTAACATATTTTTCAAAAAACATATTATTACCTAATATGTTGCACTGATGATGAACTTATTCAACAAGAGGGCTTAACTGCCTGCCTACAACATTACTTCTTCTATGTTGATTATGCAAAGAATTAACTAAATAAAAAGCATATATAAAACTTTGTATATTTGGTTTATATTTTGAATCATTTCCAGTTCTAGTATGCCCATTATAGACCCATTTATAAATTAAAAAATGTGAACACACATATTTTAACTATTGTTGAAAAATATGAATGTTTCTGTTGTTTAACAAAGTTAAAATTTGGAAAGAAGGGAAGAAAACAGGAAGATAACAGATTTAAAATCCTAAGCCTGGTGTTGAGGATTAATTTACTGAGGAGTATTATTCTACCATTAAGTTTGCTTTGACATTAAATTATAAAGCAAACTATATTCTGCAAAAGAAATCCTATGACTGTGGCGACAAAATAATAAATAATTTATATTGACAACAAAAACTGTTTTCTTACAAAGCATCTGATAGCTAAATGCATGAATAGTTCCCCTGATGCTGTCTCCTTGTGAGTGTGCACATGTGTTCTACTTCAGGGATATAGAAGTGGCTAAAAGTGATTTTTTTTAAATATAACAACATCAAATAGTATGAGAGACTGAAAAGCCAATTGATGTCAATGAACCAATAATAAAAAGACAATACATTTTGCATATAAAGATTTCAATTTAGAGCAAAGATATGCTAGTTGATTTTAGAAAGGATCTTTGCTGCCTGGGCATGATAAAATTTTTAGGAACTTTCCCAAGTTAGAATATTTTTTCTGTCTTAGTAGATGTTCTGTTAGTAGGTCATTTTCCCACTAACCCTTTTTGAACAATTTAGGTTTATGCAACTGTTTGACTTTAATGCTACATTTTTCTGTGACCATTGTATATTTGTTTTTCAATTGCATAAAATTTGGTTTGATGACAGACCACGAGAAAGACTGATGTAATAGTAGATATATTGTCAGGAGGGCAAACCAAAAAATCATGTAAATTCCCCTGGCATAAAATTAAAATGTTATGAAAACTGTCAGGGAAAGTTTACTGACTGTACAAATTACTTGTAAAAAGAAATGGTACAAAAATGGTCTCGTGATTAGAATAACAGAAAATATTGCAGCAGAGGTTAATTTTATATTTGAACGTTATTGCATTAGTCCCATTGAAGTGACTTTTTTTAGTCAAAATTAGTCCCTTTGTGGCATGTATTAGCAGGGCTTATTAATCTAAATGAATGAAAATATGTTTGGGGATGTTGGTTTATTATCGAGTTTGATTACTGAAATCAAATTTTTAATAAATTTAGAAAGCCCTGTGTTTCTGAAAGTAGGGCTTATGAGATGCACAGGAAGTTCACTTTTGGAAACGAAAAATAGTCATCTTCGAAAGTCACTAATAAGTAATAACCATTTTTGTTACTCTAGATATGTTATAGTACTGATAGTATGTTGAAAAGAGTCCATGAGGACTCTTTTTCCTCAAGAGGAAAATAAACAATGGTTTCAACATAAACCAAAATTCAAAAAAAAATCATGAGGTCAAACATTCTGAATTACAGATATTTATCTAGGATCAAACTGTTGTTCTATGGGCAACTTTACAGTGGATGCTTTAGGGTGAGTAGCAATTAGTAGGTATATATTTAACATAGACAAATGAGTCTCTTAAACAACAAACAAGGCCAGCTAATGTTAAATCAAGGTGAAAAATTACATATTAACAAGAAGAAGGCGTGTCTAATGGGTTAATGAATATAATCCAAACCCAAAACAAAAGACCTTAAACTTTTTGACTCTTCAGTAGACCTTTAAAAGGATGAGAAATTCTAAAGAGTGATGTTAGCAATAACAAAGAAGGATATTTTACTATGATGGCCACAGGACAGGCTTTGATATCTGGAGATATATCACTAAACTTCCACTGCGTTTTGGGCCCATGACAAAAGCTTTAGTGAAACTTACAAGAAGTACAGTAGCCCGACAGCAGTTTCAGTACTTTGAAAAAGGGAAGCAGCATACACTAAACAGTAGCCTAAGTGAAATGTATTTTGTCCCCATTTCAAAGCAGAAAAAAAATATTTTCTGGGAGAAGATGAAGCATGTGAAGATGAACTGGGTAACAGGAAACCTTGTGAGCTAGTACCAGGTAAATGAGCCAAGTAGGTGATGTATATATGAAGTCATAGCGTGAAGCCAGTCACTCTTCTCAATGATAAATTCTTGCAACATTGTGCAGTTAACTGACTGCAACAGAAACATAGTGGTTCGGTTTTGTTTAAATGCAGTCAGTCAATAAAATAAAAACACGTAAGAACATGAAATTGTCTGGCTTTATTAGAGGATGATCTTCTGTACATGAAGCATTCTTAAGGAAGATGCAAACTTGCACTGAATATTTTCATGGACAAATATTTTGTCTTTTAAAGTCATTATTTCCTTTCTCTTCCTCTATTCAGCCACTTAATTAGCAATAATATTAAATGCCTTTAGCAGAAAACCCTGTAAAAATTTGTGTTAGGTATCAAATAGAATTAAATTTGGAATACATAGTTAATTGCTAAGTGAAAATCTCCATATTATAGTTTAGCAGTGTTCTGATATTGAAAATATGGTCTCTGTCATAAAAAAGTTTATAGGTTAGGTGCAGTCTAAGTATATATGTTTTTCAAATATGTAAATAACTTGGTACCAATTATGAAAAGAAATAAGATAAAAAGTCACAAAAATGCCAAGGCTCGAATTTATTCCTTTATAAGTATTAATTACACATGGTGTTGTACTACTAAACTTTAAAATGAGATACTGTTGTGTTGTTTTATTTCAAATACAGCTGTCACTATTTGTATTTTTATGTATCTCTGAAATGAAAACCTTGCCTATCTGTTATTCAATGTATAGGAGACAAATCTATACAACTACAAATACCTGGAATACGAAGGAAGATTTACTTAGTGTGATAAGTAATTGACATACTTTTTATCAAGCTCAGTGTTTTTTGTTTGTTTGTTTGCCATGGCTGAGAATGAAGAATAAAAGCAGGCTTTGTGCTGTGCAAAAGGACACTGTACTCAAGCCTCTCATGTACTCCTTCTCTCTCTCTCTCTGCCTGCCGCCATCCCCCCTCCAACACACACATAAAAGAGCCTCAATAATGAAAGTTGTAATCTAATGAATTCTTTTCAGCTTTGCTTTAGTTCAACTTGTTGTGGTGGTATGTAGGAGCTGGCTTTTAGCCACTCAAAAAAGCTGATTGTTCAAATTTGAGGAATTTTGAGAGCCAACTGACATCATGTTTGAAACTGACCGTATTGGGAATATTTATTACACAGAAATCAGCAAATGCTACCAATCAGGGTTCTCCCCTCTTTTCCTAGCAACAGATACAAAGACATCACTGGCTATTTGTCACTGTGGATCATGATTTCTTCTTTGAACTCTTTGACTTCTATGAGAGACCTTTTTATTTTTTCAGGCTGTGATCTTCCGTCTAGGCTTGCTCTTTTGTGGTTGCCTATAGGAAGTCCTGCTCTTCTACCTTCTTTAAGTGCATCTGTTCCTGAGGGGTTTGTCCTACGGTTTTTCTAGTCTCACTTTATGTTCTTTCCATGTGGGAACTTTGCCACTTCAGTGTCCTTAAATAGCCTGCAACACTTTCTGGAGCTCTAAGACTACTGATTCCATTGCCATCTAAGCAACTCCTCCTATAATTCCTATAGGGGACATCAGTCTCAACCTATACAGAACAGAACACTTCTAATATCCATGTGCTCACCTACGTTACTGATCATGGTGCTTCCTGTTTACAGTCCTCTCTCAGCTTCCCATTCATGAGTATAACCTGCAAACCCATTACCATGCTGTACCAGGCCACGCATGGAGTGTCCCCTTTCCACATGTCTTTAGCTTCATTATTTATCATCTATACCTCTTTTCTTAAAACTTAAGTATACTAAGTTGCTGAAAATCCTGCTTCTGTACTATAACACAGGGCCAGAGATATGTGCTGGTGCCTGGGAAACAGAGAGAAGAAGATGCATTGGAAGATGTTTGTCATCAGAGCAAGATATCTAACTTTTGCTGGATTATCTAGTAACTTATCTCATGAAGACCCTGCAAGGTGGGGTTGTTTCAAACCTAAGTCTCTGGAGCAATGTAAAAATACTAGTTACAAAGTTCCAGTACCTGATATGGCCTAGGAGCTACAGGCCTTTGATGGTCTTCAGCAAAGCTTCTTTTACCAGGTAAATAACTAGAGTCTGGGCATCAGTGGGGGTTATTATTCTGCCTACCATGTGTTCCAAAGATACGATTAGGTGGAAGAAAAAGGTACTAGCCTTTAAACTTCAGTTTACTCCTTTCTATTATTGCCAAAGACCTGTTTGGGGAATTTCTACAAAGTCTGTAGCTTGTCTCACCACTCTGTGGCTCCTACCGCTAATGGTTTCACAACTTGGTCCTTTCCCCTCATTCCGCATCCTTGGAATAAAGGATACGGAAATTGACTACACTGTGACTGACTTAGACACCATCTCCTTAGATTGTTTGATCCCCAAAGATAGTTTCAGAGCATTATGCCTCCCCAACTCACAGTTAGTGAAGTGCCCTGAGATTTGTCAAGTGGCACTTGTCTCCCGGACTTAAAATTCTGACAGACTGTGATTTAACCAACTTTCACTCACCCTATGTTCTCCCTTCTCTATATAACATTTCAGTATCTGGTTTTCTTTTTCCTTCCTTCCTCCCTCCCTCCCTCCCTCCCTCCCTCCCTCCTTCCTTTCCTTCTTTCCTTCTTTCCCTCCCTCCCTCATCTTTAAAATTAGAAATGATACAAAGTCAATTGGAACAAGACAAAGAAAACAAAATATTTATCCTAAATGAAGTGATAACTGCAATATATGACTACAGAACAGGAGCTAGAAACAGTTCTATAGAACTAGCTAAAGAAAGTAAAAGTCATCTAGACCAAATTCTTATTTGCTTTCAGATTATGCAAGTATAGCTTTTGTTTCTATATTCCTCTAAAAACATTGCACTTTGAAATACTACATAATAATATTTAAATCATTATTTTACTCCTTTACCCTTTAAAAATGATATCCATGTTTTTCTGAAACATCATCTGCTGTTTGTCTTCTCCTCAAAAATATTTTCAGAATCAAATAATTTTCTCATCACTTTCATTGCTACTACCCACACATCCATCCTCTTTCCCTTGGGTCACTGGAATACTTCCTGACTGGTGTCTCTGCCTTATGCCTTGATTCCACTGCTCCCTGCCCATGCCCTCATATCAGGAAGTCAGATGATTGTTTTTCAAATCTAATCTGATTACAATCACATTACTCCTGCTTAAAATCTTTCAAAACTTCCTCTCTTTCTCAGAGAGAAGGCCACGACCCTTACCTCAAGGGCAGAGCTGTGTGATGTGCTGGCTATTAATTCTCCCTGCAGTCACTCTCATCCAGCCTTACATCTTCTTTGCTGTTCTTTGAATACTCCAAGTTTCCACCTGTCTCAAGTACCTTTGCTGCTTGCTGTCCCTCTGCCAGGAACTTGGTTCCCATTGTATCCATTTGGCCTCCTCCCTCATCACCATCAGGTTTCTGCTCAAATGTCAAACTCACTGAGGCTTTCCCAGTGTGCTCTATTTTAAACAAGCTCCCTCTCCTTGGCCCCACATTTTCTAGACTCACTTTCTCTTTCATTTGTTGTCTAGATCACTAATTGTTTCCTATTTTGCTTTACTTAGAGTACTATAAACTTTCCTTAAGATATAAAAAATAAACTTCATGATAGTATAATTTCTATTTGATTCATTATCCCTAGATTCCAGGAAAATGCCTCCCCATGATCGGTACACAATGAGTAGTTTTTAAATTAATAATGAATGGATGAAAAATTTTCTACCTGCTTGGTTATTTCTTCTAGGTATCATACACACCCTCTCCTGTCATGGCGTCCTTCTGCTAATCTTTTTTTTTTTTTTTTTTTTATATTTAATGTAATAATTTTTTATTAAAAAGAGATTATTGAATCAATGGAATATTCATAATTGATAGAAATATTTTAATATTTCTTTTTTTTTTTTAACTTGTAATTGTTTTTTTTTTTTTTTTATTTTATTTTTTAATTTTTTTTTTTATTATACTTTAAGTTTTAGGGTACATGTGCACATTGTGCAGGTTAGTTACATATGTATACATGTGCCATTCTGGTGTGCTGCACCCACTAACTAGTCATCTAGCATTAGGTATATCTCCCAATGCTATCCCTCCCCCCTCCCCCCACCCCACAACAGTCCCCAGAGTGTGATATTCCCCTTCCTGTGTCCATGTGATCTCATTGTTCAATTCCCACCTATGAGTGAGAATATGCGGTGTTTGGTTTTTTGTTCTTGTGATAGTTTACTGAGAATGATGGTTTCCAGTTTCATCCATGTCCCTACAAAGGACATGAACTCATCATTTTTTATGGCTGCATAGTATTCCATGGTGTATATGTGCCACATTTTCTTAATCCAGTCTATCATTGTTGGACATTTGGGTTGGTTCCAAGTCTTTGCTATTGTGAATAATGCCGCAATAAACATACGTGTGCATGTGTCTTTATAGCAGCATGATTTATAGTCCTTTGGGTATATACCCAGTAATGGGATGGCTGGGTCAAATGGTATTTCTAGTTCTAGATCCCTGAGGAATCGCCACACCGACTTCCACAATGGTTGAACTAGTTTACAGTCCCACCAACAGTGTAAAAGTGTTCCTATTTCTCCACATCCTCTCCAGCACCTGTTGTTTCCTGACTTTTTAATGATTGCCATTCTAACTGGTGTGAGATGATATCTCATTGTGGTTTTGATTTGCATTTCTCTGATGGCCAGTGATGATGAGCATTTTTTCATGTGTTTTTTGGCTGCATAAATGTCTTCTTTTGTGAAGTGTCTGTTCATGTCCTTCGCCCACTTTTTGATGGGGTTGTTTGTTTTTTTCTTGTAAATTTGTTTGAGTTCATTGTAGATTCTGGATATTAGCCCTTTGTCAGATGAGTAGGTTGCGAAAATTTTCTCCCATGTTGTAGGTTGCCTGTTCACTCTGATGGTAGTTTCTTTTGCTGTGCAGAAGCTCTTTAGTTTAATTAGATCCCATTTGTCAATTTTGTCTTTTGTTGCCATTGCTTTTGGTGTTTTGGACATGAAGTCCTTGCCCACGCCTATGTCCTGAATGGTAATGCCTAGGTTTTCTTCTAGGGTTTTTATGGTTTTAGGTCTAAGGTTTAAATCTTTAATCCATCTTGAATTGATTTTTGTATAAGGTGTAAGGAAGGGATCCAGTTTCAGCTTTCTCCATATGGCTAGCCAGTTTTCCCAGCACCATTTATTAAATAGGGAATCCTTTCCCCATTGCATGTTTTTCTCAGGTTTGTCAAAGATCAGATAGTTGTAGGTATGTGGCGTTATTTCTGAGGGCTCTGTTCTGTTCCATTGATCTATATCTCTGTTTTGGTACCAGTACCATGCTGTTTTGGTTACTGTAGCCTTGTAGTATAGTTTGAAGTCAGGTAGTGTGATGCCTCCAGCTTTGTTCTTTTGGCTTAGGATTGACTTGGCGATGCGGGCTCTTTTTTGGTTCCATATGAACTTTAAAGTAGTTTTTTCCAATTCTGTGAAGAAAGTCATTGGTAGCTTGATGGGGATGGCATTGAATCTGTAAATGACCTTGGGCAGTATGGCCATTTTCACGATATTGATTCTTCCTACCCATGAGCATGGAATGTTCTTCCAATTGTTTGTATCCTCTTTTATTTCCTTGAGCAGTGGTTTGTAGTTCTCCTTGAAGAGGTCCTTCACATCCCTTGTAAGTTGGATTCCTAGGTATTTTATTCTCTTTGAAGCAATTGTGAATGGGAGTTCACTCATGATTTGGCTCTCTGTTTGTCTGTTGTTGGTGTATAAGAATGCTTGTGATTTTTGTACATTGATTTTGTATCCTGAGACTTTGCTGAAGTTGCTTATCAGCTTAAGGAGATTTTGGGCTGAGACAATGGGGTTTTCTAGATAAACAATCATGTCGTCTGCAAACAGGGACAATTTGACTTCCTCTTTTCCTAATTGAATACCCTTTATTTCCTTCTCCTGCCTGATTGCCCTGGCCAGAACTTCCAACACTATGTTGAATAGGAGCGGTGAGAGAGGGCATCCCTGTCTTGTGCCAGTTTTCAAAGGGAATGCTTCCAGTTTTTGCCCATTCAGTATGATATTGGCTGTGGGTTTGTCATAGATAGCTCTTATTATTTTGAAATACGTCCCATCAATACCTAATTTATTGAGAGTTTTTAGCATGAAGGGTTGTTGAATTTTGTCAAAGGCTTTTTCTGCATCTATTGAGATAATCATGTGGTTTTTGTCTTTGGCTCTGTTTATATGCTGGATTACATTTATTGATCTGCGTATATTGAACCAGGCTTGCATCCCAGGGATGAAGCCCACTTGATTATGGTGGATAAGCTTTTTGATGTGCTGCTGGATTCGTTTTGCCAGTATTTTATTGAGGATTTTTGCATCAATGTTCATCAAGGTTATTGGTCTAAAATTCTCTTTTTTGGTTGTGTCTCTGCCCGGCTTTGGTATCAGAATGATGCTGGCCTCATAAAATGAGTTAGGGAGGATTCCCTCTTTTTCTATTGATTGGAATAGTTTCAGAAGGAATGGTACCAGTTCCTCCTTATACCTCTGGTAGAATTCGGCTGTGAATCCATCTGGTCCTGGACTCTTTTTGGTTGGTAAACTATTGATTATTGCCACAATTTCAGCTCCTGTTATTGGTCTATTCAGAGATTCGACTTCTTCCTGGTTTAGTCTTGGGAGAGTGTATGTGTCAAGGAATGTATCCATTTCTTCTAGATTTTCTAGTTTATTTGCGTAGAGGTGTTTGTAGTATTCTCTGATGGTAGTTTGTATTTCTGTGGGATCGGTGGTGATATCCCCTTTATCATTTTTTACTGTGTCTATTTGATTCTTCTCTCTTTTTTTCTTTATTAGTCTTGCTAGCGGTCTATCAATTTTGTTGATCCTTTCAAAAAACCAGCTCCTGGATTCATTGATTTTTTGAAGGGTTTTTTGTGTCTCTATTTCCTTCAGTTCTGCTCTGATTTTAGTTATTTCTTGCCTTCTGCCAGCTTTTGAATGTGTTTGCTCTTGCTTTTCTAGTTCTTTTAATTGTGATGTTAGGGTGTCAATTTTGGATCTTTCCTGCTTTCTCTTGTGGGCATTTAGTGCTATAAATTTCCCTCTACACACTGCTTTGAATGCATCCCAGAGATTCTGGTATGTTGTGTCTTTGTTCTCGTTGGCTTCAAAGAACATCTTTATTTCTGCCTTCATTTCGTTATGTACCCAGTAGTCATTCAGGAGCAGGTTGTTCAGTTTCCATGTAGTTGAGTGGCTTTGAGTGAGATTTTTAATCCTGAGTTCTAGTTTGATTGCACTGTGGTCTGAGAGATAGTTTGTTATAATTTCTGTTCTTTTACATTTGCTGAGGAGAGCTTTACTTCCAACTATGTGGTCAATTTTGGAATAGGTGTGGTGTGGTGCTGAAAAAAATGTATATTCTGTTGATTTGGGGTGGAGAGTTCTGTAGATGTCTATTAGGTCCGCTTGGTGCAGAGCTGAGTTCAATTCCTGGGTATCCTTGTTGACTTTCTGTCTCGTTGATCTGTCTAATGTTGACAGTGGGGTGTTAAAGTCTCCCATTATTAATGTGTGGGAGTCTAAGTCTCTTTGTAGGTCACTCAGGACTTGCTTTATGAATCTGGGTGCTCCTGTATTGGGTGCATATATATTTAGGATAGTTAGCTCCTCTTGCTGAATTGATCCCTTTACCATTATGTAATGGCCTTCTTTGTCTCTTTTGATCTTTGTTGGTTTAAAGTCTGTTTTATCAGAGACTAGGATTGCAACCCCTGCCTTTTTTTGTTTTCCATTTGCTTGGTAGATCTTCCTCCATCCTTTTATTTTGAGCCTATGTGTGTCTCTGCACGTGAGATGGGTTTCCTGAATACAGCACACTGATGGGTCTTGACTCTTTATCCAACTTGCCAGTCTGTGTCTTTTAATTGGAGAATTTAGTCCATTTACATTTAAAGTTAATATTGTTATGTGTGAATTTGATCCTGTCATTATGATGTTAGCTGGTGATTTTGCTCATTAGTTGATGCAGTTTCTTCCTAGTCTCAATGGTCTTTACATTTTGGCATGATTTTGCAGCAGCTGGTACCGGTTGTTCCTTTCCATGTTTAGCGCTTCCTTCAGGAGCTCTTTTAGGGCAGGCCTGGTGGTGACAAAATCTCTCAGCATTTGCTTGTCTGTAAAGTATTTTATTCCTCCTTCACTTATGAAGCTTAGTTTGGCTGGATATGAAATTCTGGGTTGAAAATTCTTTTCTTTAAGAATGTTGAATATTGGCCCCCACTCTCTTCTGGCTTGTAGGGTTTCTGCCGAGAAATCCGCTGTTAGTCTGATGGGCTTCCCTTTGAGGGTAACCCGACCTTTCTCTCTGGCTGCCCTTAACATTTTTTCCTTCATTTCAACTTTGGTGAATCTGACAATTATGTGTCTTGGAGTTGCTCTTCTCGAGGAGTATCTTTGTGGTGTTCTCTGTATTTCCTGAATCTGAATGTTGGCCTGCCTTGCTAGATTGGGGAAGTTCTCCTGGATAATATCCTGCAGAGTGTTTTCCAACTTGGTTCCATTCTCCGCATCACTTTCAGGTACACCAATCAGACGTAGATTTGGTCTTTTCACATAGTCCCATATTTCTTGGAGGCTTTGCTCATTTCTTTTTATTCTTTTTTCTCTAGACTTCCCTTCTCGCTTCATTTCATTCATTTCATCTTCCATTGCTGATACCCTTTCTTCCAGTTGATCGCATCGGCTCCTGAGGCTTCTGCATTCTTCACGTAGTTCTTGAGCCTTGGTTTTCAGCTCCATCAGCTCCTTTAAGCACTTCTCTGTATTGGTTATTCTAGTTATACATTCTTCTAAATTTTTTTCAAAGTTTTCAACTTCTTTGCCTTTGGTTTGAATGTCCTCCCGTAGCTCAGAGTAATTTGATCGTCTGAAGCCTTCTTCTCTCAGCTCGTCAAAATCATTCTCCATCCAGCTTTGTTCCGTTGCTGGTGAGGAACTGCGTTCCTTTGGAGGAGGAGAGGTGCTCTGCGTTTTAGAGTTTCCAGTTTTTCTGTTCTGTTTTTTCCCCATCTTTGTGGTTTTATCTACTTTTGGTCCTTGATGATGGTGATGTACAGATGGGTTTTCGGTGTGGATGTCCTTTCTGTTTGTTAGTTTTCCTTCTAACAGACAGGACCCTCAGCTGCAGGTCTGTTGGAATACCCTGCCGTGTGAGGTGTCAGTGTGCCCCTGCTGGGGGGTGCCTCCCAGTTAGGCTGCTCGGGGGTCAGGGGTCAGGCACCCACTTGAGGAGGCAGTCTGCCCGTTCTCAGATCTCCAGCTGCGTGCTGGGAGAACCACTGCTCTCTTCAAAGCTGTCAGACAGGGACATTTAAGTCTGCAGAGGTTACTGCTGTCTTTTTGTTTGTCTGTGCCCTGCCCCCAGAGGTGGAGCCTACAGAGGCAGGCAAGCCTCCTTGAGCTGTGGTGGGCTCCACCCAGTTCGAGCTTCCCGGCTGCTTTGTTTACCTAAGCAAGCCTGGGCAATGGCGGGCGCCCCTCCCCCAGCCTCGCTGCCGCCTTGCGGTTTGATCTCAGACTGCTGTGCTAGCAATCAGTGAGATTCCGTGGGCGTAGGACCCTCCGAGCCAGGTGTGGGATATAGTCTCGTGGTGCGCCGTTTTTTAAGCCGGTCTGAAAGCGCAATATTCGGGTAGGAGTGACCCGATTTTCCAGGTGCGTCCGTCACCCCTTTCTTTGACTCGGAAAGGGAACTCCCTGACCCCTTGCGCTTCCCAGGTGAGGCAATGCCTCGCCCTGCTTCGGCTTGCGCACGGTGCATGCACCCACTGACCTGCGCCCACTGTCTGGCACTCCCTAGTGAGATGAACCCGGTACCTCAGATGGAAATGCAGAAATCACCCGTCTTCTGCGTCGCTCAGGCTGGGAGCTGTAGACCGGAGCTGTTCCTATTCGGCCATCTTGGCTCCTCCCTAATCTTTTTTTTTGCCATTCCCTGGGATTCTAAATTTTGGCCTTGTCTTCTCACTTCATACATGTCCCTCGGTTGTTTTCACCTATTCTTAGCTGCAAAAGCATCTTCACTGCTCTATTTTAGCTTCACGATCCTGCATTCCATTTTCTAAATCATGGACAGAATATTCTTTCTAAAACCCTAATGTTTTCAGATTACTACTATTGTGCTTGAACGGCTCTCATTGATTTTTATACCCTATATGACAATGCAAACAACTTATTCTCTCATAAACTGTCCTTTACAGTTGGGTGCTTCCGAATTTTCCAAACTCCTTTAGCACTCCAATTTAATTAATAGTGTCCTTTATCATCATGGAATCTTGAATTCATATATTGATATAAATCACCTCAGCATCTCTACAGAATTTGAAATGTTAGAAAATAAACATTTTTGAGTATGACAAAATTAGGTATTTTTGCAAAAAGAGAACCTTTAAAACTGAGTAAAGAAGATCAAGTTTTTCTCTGAGCCTTGTTTAAACCGTTGCACATGTTATCCTTCTCTTATACCTTGTGGCCATGGTAATGATAATGCTGTACTAAAGAGATAATTAAAAAGAAATTCAAACTGTGAATAAATTTTGATGAAGAACTCTTTCTGTGACACATTCTCAGTACTTATCGTTGTGCCTTACATATAACAGTAACTCTGTGGATGATCAAGTGCTATGTCAAGGCCTGTCATATCGTATCTTCTTTTGATATATTTAGAAGTAATCAAATTCATGAGCTCTTGATTAATTACATTATAACAATGTAGGATTGTTATATATTGTGGCACAATCTAATGTTTGCACACAATTATAGTGTATTTCCTCTTTAGTACAACTTATGATCATAGATCTCATTTGATGAATTTTAGAATTGTTTTATAAGATTAGCAATTAAGTACTTTAAAGTACATGAATATTTTAATTGCATAAATAATAAATATTCACTTTGCAAAACATTGAAGGTAGTGTCAAGGTGCCAAAAGGCAACTGTAATGTATCTGACTAATGTAGGATAGCAAATATTAGTTCCTGTATTGTATATTTTCCTGTCTCATATCTAAGCATACTTTTATTTTTCCTATCAAAACCATTATAAAGTAAATATGTCTGAATATTCTTTTAAAAGAAATACTTCAATTATCTGATGTGATGAAATCATCTTTTTTAAGAGATTTTTTTAATGCCTATATAGAATATAATATCAATATTAAATACTTTAAGATCCATATATATTGCGGGATCTGGCCAGCAGCCCGCAATGCAACGGGGCTCTTTCTTTGTTCCCAGGCAGATCGGCAGGTTGAGAAATAATAGACACACACAAGATAGTGAAAGCTGGGTCCAGGGGGGTCACCACCTTCTGGTCCCGCGATGCTGCCAATGCACTGGATATACCAGCATTTATTATTAAGTTTAGTGAGGGCGGGGGTAGGTTAGTGAGGGATTTAGGGTCATTTGATTATGAGGTGAGATGGTCACATGGGGATGAAGTAATTCTTTAACATAACATCTGTATGCAGAAGTACAGTATACAGAGATAAGAATTTACAATATAGTGTGTGCATTAGTAATTTCTAACAGAGCCTTAAAACAAACACAGTCTTTCCATAACCTATGATTAGCAAGATATTAATCAGCAGTAACAGTTGCAGCAAAAGGTGATTACAAACAATCCATAGAAACAGGATGTGAAGCTAGACAACCAGTTAGACCAGAAATTCTCAGAAGGGAGTATGCCTTAACCCTGAAGAGGACTAGAAGACCCATGGCAAGATGAGGGCGTTTATAGCCCTATCTTATCCATATGAACAGGTGCCCCTCATGCATCCATTTATAGGCTCTCCACAAGGGTCGCATTCCATTCCCACAGCTATGAACATCTGCTTTTCTGGGATAGGAATCTTGGTGATGTGAAACCTCCCTGACTGCACGTCCCTTCATAGGCTCTCTGCAGGGGGAAGCACATCACGTGCTGTTGGCTCATTCTGGCAGTCCAACCTGGCATTGTCTTTACACTATCCTGCATGCAATTTTGTATTTACAATAATCAGGAGCATTTCATCTTTTATTCCATAGCAATAGTTTCAGGGGGTCTCCTTACATCTCCTCCATTTCTCTGATTTAAATGAACCGTAGCAATCATAGCTTGGTGCTGATCACGATTGGAATGAAGAAAAATTTTTCCAATTTTACACATGAATAATAAACCAATAGCACAAATTATACACAGAACAAAATTAACAGTAGTGGATCCTCCCAAAGATTTTACCCACTGAATGGGGTTGAGATTAGATAACCCCTCAGAGATACCATCTAAAACTTCAGCACCGGGTAAAGCAGTTAAGTGTGCTTGAGAGGCCTCAAAAATCTGTTCTTTTAGCTTGCTTATGTCTAAATTTAAATTATCTTCACTTCCTTGTAAATGGCATTTTACTTTTTCCCAATTGTGAACAGACTCATTATATTGGAATGGAGTTACACAAAAATGAGAAGTATTCCAATCATGTTGCATTTGCAATCTATGTTCTAAACCCATAATACAATACGAGTTTATTGTATTATGAGACCCCTTCTTTCACTCATAATACAATATCAATATTAAATACTTTTAAGAATTTTTATGGATGTATTTTTACTGGCTGCCTTTGAAATGTTGCAAGTGGATTTTCTATTTTATTTCATGTTAGTTAACAATATTTGTGCAGTTGAAAAACATCTCCATTTTCAGTTTCCCAATCTCTCAGTTGTATGTATATATGTATTATTTTAAATTTTCGTTTAATTCACTTACAAGGAATGAGATGAATCACCATGGTGTAAAACAAACAAAAAAATTATATAGTCTCTAACTCATATGAGATTGTAATCATTTGGAAATATGAGCAAGAAATATTTACACTTTGAAAGAGCCACAGATGGTGATGTATCCAACGTATGAGACACACACCAAGTGCTATGAGTATTCAGGGTAGTGAGATATTACTGTGTACTAGAGCAGCAAAGACAGATTTGGGGAAGGACATAGACTTGAGATGAGTCTTAAAAATAATCTGTACCTGAATAGATGAAGAGGTGTGGAGACAGCATGCCGAGTACAGCTGCTCAGCATTTTTGCATATAAGGTATGTTTGGTGAGTTTGGGGATATGTAAAGTTATTATCACCAAGCATAAATTGTGTATAGTGTTTTGTTTTGTTTTAAATACCATACAGATTCTTATTCTTAAAAAGTCTGTTCAATTTAATTGGATGAACGTAAACTCATTAAGTGTGCTTTTACATCCTCATCTCACCTTTCTCTCCTCAATTTCTGTTTGCATAACCACTTTTTTATTTCTTCAGTTCTGGAGAGCTTTGCATGTTCCTCACCTCTGTTAACTCTCCATCCCAGCCTTTGAACTGAGTCTTCCCTTCCTCAAGCATTCAGAAGTCCAATTTGTCTCTCTGTATTGTCAACTTACTCTCTCACACATATGTTTTTTTCAAGCATTACGGGTCTTTTTAACCTTGATAAATCCAAACTGAATTCAAGACATTGAATTGCTGCTTGCAACTCACCACTAGCCATTCACCTTGTATTACCTTAATATCTGGATTCTGTTCTTACCGTACTTAAGCAAAAGATGCTGTACTTTCAAGAAATATCATTGTATTGCCTGTATAAAATATGTAACCCATTCCAACAAACTACCTTTAGAAATGGAAACATTTGACAGCAGTGTATGTGGTGCTGCCTGTTGACAGTAGCAGATAATTTTATTACACCATTTGGGAGGGAGAGGGTAAGGAGAAATATCTGTTTTATACTGACACATAAGTTAGTTTCTTAGCTCCTTTTTATCAAGCACTCGGTTGGATATAATACTATTTGTATAATAACTTTCAGATTCCAGAGGCTTACTCTTGCACAGATTTTAAGTCATAAAATCAATGAACTCATCTTGGTCTTTAATCTCCTTGATATCTGCATTATTTTACCAGGAGTCTACTGCTGTCTTCTCAAATCTCTTTTATTTTTGGTTCCACAATACAGTAGCATTTTGGCTTGACGCTCGTGACTGACAACTTCTTTAATCCTTAAATGACTTTGTTGTTTTCATGCTGTGAAAGCAATTTTTCAACCTCCACTTTTTTCATCATTTCATTCAGTGAGTCTATTCCCAGGAACAAAGTTCCTCTCTGTATCAATACACCTCCAATCTTTCTTTCTAATCTTTATCTTTATTTTACTCATCTTTCTTATTATGTACTCTACAGTTTATTTTGGATATTATTCTATTAAGTATAATTAACATTTCCACATAATTTTTGACTTTTTTTTAATGCAGGATCTTGTTCTGTTGCCCAGGCTGAAGTGCAGTGGCTGGATCACAGCTTATTTCACATGACAGCCTTGATCTCGCAGGCTCAAAGCGTTGTATGGCCTCAACTTCATGAGTAGATAGAGCTACAGGTGCCAACCACCATGCCCAGCCAATTTTTTTTTTTTTTTTTTTTTTTTTTTTTTTTTTTTTGTAGAGATGAGGTTTCATCATGTTGTCCAGCCTGGTCTCCAACTCCCAGGCTTAAGTGATCAGCCCACCTCGGCCTCCCAATGCTGGGATTACAGATGTGAGCCACTGTACCTGGCTAAAACCATGACCTTTTTGAGAATGAAATATTTTCATTGTCTTCTTAATAACTATACCCAGACAACAGATATAAACTGAGATTGACCCAGGAAAACTAGACATATAGTCATCCTATCTAAAATTTATCATTGTCCTCACCAAGAAGCCTGCCCTCTGAGTTCTACGTTGTTCCTAATTACAACACAGTACTCCTAGTATCCGTGATATTTAATTTTCTAGGTACAATATTTTGTCTTTTGCTAGGTAAACAATTTTTTCTTTTTTTCTTTTTTCTTTCTTTTTTTTTTTTTTTTTGAGATGGAATCTTGCTCTGGCACTCAGGATGGGGTGCAGTGGCACTATCTCGGCTCACCGCAACCTCCGCCTCCTGGGTTCAAGCAATTCTCCTGCCTCAGGCTCAGAGTAGCTGGGATTACAGGCACCCGCCGCCACACCTGGCTAATTTTTGTGTTTTTAGTGGAGACAGGGTTTCACCATGTTGGTCAGGCTAGTCTTGCACACCTGACCTCATGATCCACCCGCCTCGCCTCCCAAAGAGCTGAGATTACAGGCATGAGCCAACACTCCTGGCCAATTTTTTCTTTTCCTAAATGTATTACCTTCACCCCATTAGTGATTTATACTTTAAATACAGAATATTATAATAGGCTCCTAACTGGCTTTGCAGCCTCTATTCTCTCCCTACCCCTAATGAATCATAGTTACATTGCCATATTATTTTTATTTATCATATTTTTGGGGGAAACTGAAAAACTTGCAAAAATTTATCACTGCCTAAAGATTACATTTTAGATTTTCTTATTTTCATTGATTATTTGATAATCCAGCCCACATTCACCTTTTTGGCTTTATTTTTCATTACTTTATTTTTTTTAACTTTAAGTTCCAGGATACATGTGCAGAATGTGCAGGTTTGTTATAGAGGTATATATGTGCCATGGTGGTTTGCTGCACCTGTCAACCCATCATCTAGGTTTTAAGCGCAGCATGTATTAGGTATTTGTCCTAATGTTCTCCTTCCCCTTGCCCCCAACTCCCTGACAGGCCCCAGTGTGTGTTGTTCCCCTCCCTGTGTCCATGTGTTCTCATTGTTTTACTACCACTTATGAGTGAGAGAGAACATGTGGTGTTTGATTTTCTGTTCCTGTGTTAGTTTGCTGAGACTGATGGCTTCCAGTTTCATCCATGACCCTGCAAAGGACATGAACTCATTTTTTTAATGGCTGCATAGTATTCCATGGTGCATATGTACCATCTTTTCTTTATCCAGTCTGTCTTTGATGGGCATTTGGGTTGGTTCCCAGTCTTTGCTATTGTAAATAGTGCTGCAATAAACATACATGTGCATGTGTCTTTGTGGTAGAATGATTTATAATCGTTTGGGTATATAACCACTAATGGGATTGCTGGGTAATATGGTAATTCTGGATCTAGAATTGAAGAATTGCCACACTTTCTTCCACAATGGTTAAACTAATTTACACTTCCACCAACAGTGTAAAAGCGTTTCTATTTCTCCACAGCCTCACCAGCATCTATGGTTTCCTGATTTTTTTAAAAATTGCCATTCTGACTGTTATGAGATGGTATCTCATTGTGGTTTTGGTTTGCATTTCTCTAATGATCAGTGATGATGAGCTTTTTTCATGTTTGTTGGCTGCATAAATGTCTTATTTTGAAAAGCATCTGTTCAAACCCTTTGCCCACTTTTTGATGGGGTTGTTTGTTTTTTTTTCTTGCAAATTCAAGTTCCTTGTAGATTCTGGGTATTAGACCTTTGTCAGATGTGTAGATTGCAAAATTTTTCTCTTATTCTGTAGGTTGCCTGTTCACTCTGAAGCTAGTTTCTTTTGCTGTGCAGAAACTCTTTAGTTTAATTAGATTCCATTTGTCAATTTTGGCTTTTGTTGCAATTGCTTTTGGTGTTTTAGTCATGAAGTCTTTGCCCATGCCTATGTCCTGAATGGTATTGCCTAGGTTTTCTTCTGGAGTTTTTATGGTTTTGGGTTTTACATTTAAGTCGCTAATCCTACACCCTATTACGTTTGTTTTTTATTAGCTTTTTCTGCATTCTATGCATCTTGTCCTATTGTTGCCATGCAAACATAGCTTGACTAGTCCCAATTCTACAATTTTGTTTACAACATCTCAAATTCCTTATGAAAGTATTGAGGAATTGTCTCATTGTTTCAACTAGAAGTCATCTCTCTCTTTCCCCAAAATTACTATAGTGTATATTGCATATAACATGTCACACAAGTTACTTTTTATTAATTTTGTTACTTTTTAATAATGTGAAGCATCTGAGATCAGTAATAATTTTAATATATCTTTGTACTTTTATCTAGTGTTTATTGAATAATTATGCAGATGATAAAGTCGAGAAATTAAAGTGAACAAACAAAATAACTGTTTAATTAAATACGAAATGAAAAAGCCAATTTGTACTCAGTATATTGCTTACTTGAGGATAGAATACACATCAGAGCTGTACTCCATGCAAATCCAAGCCTGACAGTCAGAGTTGTACACAATAAAATGGCTTTTCTGCTATCATGAGTACTGAGATAAATAGTTAGGATTAACTCAGGAATTGTAGATGGGATAGTGTAAACTGAAGATCAGTAAAAAATGTTACTAGAAAAGCAATCACATATTCTATCAAAAAAAAGCCTTTTGAATATTTAACAATGCTGAAAACAACAATATTTCAAAATAAAGACAATTTTTTGGTAAAACAATTCCTAATCATTATGTGCTCATGTTAAGGTAATGTATTTTGGCAGCAAAGGATTGGTAATGGGGCACTGGCAGCTAAACTGAGAGAACCAAATCTAATTTTGGAGCTAGAGTTTCATTTGCCTATTAGCTCATGTACAGATGGGTTGATATGTTGTAAGAAAAATCAATGATGCATTTGGAAACTGCATTTAAGCTGAAAAAAGAAGGTCAGAACCTGGAAGGTGAGATTTATAGTAATAAATATTCAGTATTAAGGTTAATTTTCAGTTTTCCCATTGGCTTAGTGGATAAGAATATTTAGAAGGTAGTAAGAATATTGTTTCTTGTAGGAATATTACATCTGATTTCATATGCTTCCATGAACAAATAAATCATGAGACGTAATGCTTCAGTTCATGCAAATTATGGTAGCTGCACATTCTTTTTCTCACTAAATCCTAAACATAAAAAAGTGAAACTCCTTTCCTAAAGGGAATTTTCTAGAATACTATCACCACACTGCTTTTAGCTACTCAGTCAGTATTGGTCAAAGTCTTTTCCAGTACTTTTATTTAGTGATAGTTTTAAGTAAGTGTGACTGTGACCCCTTTGATCTGACTCCTCACAATACTGTAGCCCCTACAGCACAAGCAGAGTTATAGAAAAAGGAGGCATCAGTTAGGAGTACTCCTGGATATCTTAGGAATTTACTATCATAATATGATTTCAGAAACAGTTATTTTTCCCCTTTTCACAGAAAAACCTCAAAATTTGAAAACAAAGCTAGCATATATTATAATAAAGTATTAATATCTTTTCAGATTTTAACTCTAATAGATTATTCTAGGTAGTGATAATTATGTTCCTCCTAAGAGTAATTTTTCATTGTTTTGTAAAGCACTGTGTAGTGGTGATTATCTAAAATTCTTCTATTTGTTCTCTAGCATTTTGAGTAGTACAGTTAACCCTTGAACAATGCAGGGGTTAGGGGTGCTGATGCAGCTGAAAATCCACATATAGCTTTTGACTTCCCCGAGACTTAACTATAATACTAATAGCTTATTGTTGACTGGGAGTCTTATTTATAACATAAACAGTGGATTTAAAAATATCTTGTCTATGGCTGGATAGGGTGGCTCACGCCTATAATCTCAGCACTTTGGGAGGCCAAAGTGGGTGTATCACCTGAGGTCAGGAGTTCGAGAGCAGCCTGGTCAACATGGTGAAACCCCATCTCTTCTAAAAATACAAAAATTAGCTGGGCGTGGTGGTGCATGCCTGTAGTCCTAGCTACTCAGGAGGCTCAGGCAGGAGAATCACTTGAACCTGGGAGCCAGAGGTTACAGTGAGCTGAGATTGTGTCACTGAACTCCAGCCTGGGTGACAGAGCAAGACATCATCTCTCTCTCTCTCTATATATATATATATAGGATCTGAAATAGATATGTTATATATATATATATAGATCTCTCTCTCTATATATATATATATCATGTTTTATGTATTACATACTATCTTCTCACAATAAAGCAATTTAGAGAAAAAATTTTATTAAGAAAATCATAAGGAAGAGAAAACATATTTGCTATTTATTAAGCGGAAGTGGATCAACATAAAGTTCTTCATGCTTGTCATCATGTTGAGAAGACTGAAGAGGAGGAGGGAGGGGGGGGGTAGGAGACCTGCACCATTCAAACCTGTGCTGGTCAAGGGTCAACTGTATTTTAAAAAATTGACATAAAATTAACTAATTTAAAGTGCATAATTCAGTGGCATTTAGTAAATTCCCAATGTTGGGCAATGATCACCTCTGTCTCATTTCAAAATTTTACATAACTCTAAAAGAAAACTACATACCTATTAAATAGTCACTCCCCATCTTCCCTCCCTCTATCCCCTGGTAACCGTCAGTTTTCTTTCTGTCTGTATGAGCTTACCCATTCAGGGTATTTCATTCATATAAATTCAATCATATAATATGTAGCCTTTTGTGTCTAGCTTCATTCACTTAGTATGTTTTGAGATTCATCCATGTTGTAGCCTATATTAATATATCATTCCTTTTCATGGCTTAATAATATTTCATTTTGTGTATATACCACATATTGGTTATCCCTTTATCCTTTTATGTATGGTTTAGTTGTTTCTATTTTTCAGCTACTGTGATGAGCAAAATTATTTGCTTGAGTCTCTGTTTTCAGTTCTCTTGGGTTGTACTCTGCTTTTGCCAGGCCAGGTTATGATGACCAGTCACCCTGGTTTTCCAAAACACAGACTTCTCAGCGCAAAAACCACGACAGTCCCTGGAAAAAACAGGGCAGTTGAACTGGGGAAATCTTTTTGGTTATTTTTATGTGGAATTATTTATTAAACTGAGAAACAGCCCCATAATTCCTACTACTTATAGGATGCATCACATCGCAACCTTGTCTTACACTACGGTCTGAGTTTCCATGTCCATTGCTTGTTTGAGACTCTAAAGCATCTATCACAGTGCTTGATGATCATCACTCAATAATATTTTGGGGGTTAAATTGCAGTCGATTTTAATGAAATTCTTAAAAAGTATTTGTTAAGAAATTTGTTGGTTAAAAACATGTACTTTAGAGCCATATTCATGGGTTCATATCCCAACTCTGTAAGACATTGACCCAGGGAAAGTGCATTGTTAATGTTTTGAATATTAAAGATTAGAGCACTTACATTAATGGAGAAGAGACAGCAAGAATAGGCAATCAGCTTTTCATATATAATTTAAATATATATATATATATATATATATGTGCGTGTGTGTGTGAGTTTACGTACCTAATAAGTGAAACATTTTACTTCAAATAATTTTTTCTGGTATCACATGGAGTGTGTTAAAAGTTGTAGTTTTTAGTAATCCATGCTTACTTACTTAATTCTTTTTTTTTCGAGAATACAAGCATGTATTATTTTCCAATGTAGAAAAAATTGACTCAAACAGTCAGCATTATGATTAAAACCAATAATATGATGGGCATTTAGAAGTCTAATTAAGTAAAATATATAAAATCCAGTAACCTAGATAAGAAAGGTATTTGATTTGTTTATTGTTTCTTTGTGATCACTCATCCTTATCAGATATATAGTCTCTAGTGAAGATCATTTACTCAACACTTAATTCAGCTTTGTTAGGCAGGTTTAAGTCCCAACAGAGTTAACGTGCATATGATGCAATAAGTTAAAAAAGAGTTAAGACAGCATCCTCAGCTGGAAGTATATTGCCCTATTAGAAGATTGCACAATGTATTCGAATTAATGGAATGACTTGTGATAAAAATCCAAAAGGGTGATCATCCAACTTACAAGTGAGAGGCACTGTTGATGTTTCTTTATTTTTATTTTTAAAACAAAATAGAGTTTGTAAGCATATGATGATAGTCCAAAAATTTCCATATGTCCATTCTTTTTCAGTGTCAAAACCTGTGAAAATGCTAGAGAACCCAAAACACTACTCACATGTGTATCGCCTGGCCCTACCTAAACCACTAAGTCAGATCCTCTTTTGCAGTGTGTGTGTGCGTGTGTAGACCTCAATGCTCTCAGTATAATAAAAACTAAATAACTGGAGGATCTGAAATAGAGATTATAAATTTGATTTGTATTTAGTATGTTGAGAATAGTTGCTGTCTCATTGCTAGTGGAAAGGCACTTGAGACCAATATTCAGTCTTTTTTGTTCTTTATATCCAAGAATAAAAAAAGGAAGTTCTTTGGCATCAGCCTTTATTTAATTTTTATCTTGCTGTTGCACAACATATCGCTGAACTATTAATCTTCAAAAGTACTGAGAACATGTTTTATTTGTGGATGACTAGAAGTGTCCTAGAAACTATATTTTAAAAAATGAAATGGCTTCACTGCCTTGCACTAATTCTTACAAAGAAGTATTCATCTCAGTTTACAATTCAAGTGCCAGGTTTCAGAACATTACATTTTGAGTTGCTGATGTAGAAGTGCTCAAAAACTAGTGTTTTGAAGGGAAGCACAAAGACTTTAAACCACAGAGCCATGATGCATGACACTGTAATCAAGAAACAATTCTTGATATGCATTTTTAGTGAGATTCTTTTATATTATATGGTTCCCTAAGGAAGAGAGGAAAGATGTTTCTCATAGAGAAAACACCACGGCTAGTAAAGAAAATGTGTTTTACATGATTTGTAATTGCTAATATGATTCAGGTACCTTCCCCAGATGAATTTATGAAATAAAACCAGTTTTCTACAACACATGGTTCGAATTCTGTATCAGATAAGCATGTGGCATTGGAAGGTTAGGTAAACTTTATATGATAATGACTATTTTATGTAAAAAACCTAGTTGATTATATTGATATTTTCTATTTGTTTTTGTTTTAAAAATCAAATAATATTTATAATACCACAGAAATTTGTATTATGTGACTATGTGAGGCAAAAACAAGGGATTTTTTGTATGAATTATTTTACCAATTTCTCCTGTTCTCATTTGGCCATAATATGGTATTTCAGCACCAGTTCTTAAAATCCTGAACTTAAAGTATACAAAGTATACTTCCAGGTATTTCTGCACAATAATTTTAAATGAATTGAGAAATATGTCTAGTTTATTTTGAAGGTTTTCATATCTGAATATTTTTAATATATTATTTCTCTCCCACTAGAATTTAATTTATAGATGGGCAATGCCATTGTCTCATCTCCTCTATTTGAATGCCTAGAGTAAGTCTGTAACATCACAGGTCTTTATAACTACATAGAGAATAGTTGAATTAATCTTGATTTATCAAGTCTAAATCTGCTGATGCAAATATCACATCTTAAAGCATTTTCTACTAATATTTTTAAAAAACTATTTCATATGGTTACTCCACACTCAAACGATGACCCTCCTTCTGCTCTCTAAACTCTCTGGCAATGACATTTTATCACATTTCATAAAGAAAATAACAACTATTAAAATAGATACGATTATCTTCCCTCTACCAAATAAATGAATCCCCTGCATCTAAACCCTTCTTCTCCTTATCCCTGGGTGTAATTTAAAGGGGGAGGGTCTTCTTCCTGCAATGTCAGCCCCTCTCTTTGTCCTCTGGACTCTCTTACAAATTGACTATTCAGAGATCTCAGTTTCATCAGAAATATTCTGTCTCTCCCCCAACCTTCAGCAACCTCATTATTAAGATCCCCAATATCATTTTTAAGATATGTTATTGTAATTCTTATAATAGGAAATAAAATTAAAACAAAAGAAAAACAAAACTAATCTCTTATGAGAAAATCTCTTTCATTAGCACCCTATCTTTTGACAAAATTCTTCAACCATGGTCCAGATATCCAAAGAGATTGAAAACCAAGGCTTATGTTTTCTTTTTATTTCATTTGGCTGGTTGAAACTTTACCCAATTTTGACTGACAAAAGCTCATTTATAATCTTATCTAACTTAGTGTAAATATTCATGTATTTTACTCCAGGGAACTTTATGTAATTTTTAATGTAATATTTGATTTGAGGTGCTATGAAGAAGTCACGAAGATGTCATGTATATAGATTAAACGTTTCTCCATCTTTCTGAAATACGAATATTTGAAATTCCAAAACATTCTTGAGCTCCAAGTTTTCATATAAAGGACTGCGGACCTGTCCTTTCATGCTTAATCGAGGTTCTCAAGATGGTTCCCTTCACATGCTATTTTCACTTTATTGCCTCCAATTCATCATTCAACTCACTCAAGCCTTGTCTATCAAAACAATTCTTGCTAAGGTACCATTTCCATGTCGACAATTCTTAAGCACATTTTCCATGTTTTCAAACACTAAACTGGGAAGCAACATTTGACTCAGCTGATCATCCCTGCACTCCTGCAATGTTCCTCTTTCCCTAGGAGTCCAGGCCACTCTAACTTGTTTTGCTCCTTTCCGGGATTTTATTTATTTTATTTTATTTTTTTATTTTATTATTATTATACTTTAAGTTTTAGGGTACATGTGCACAATGTGCAGGTTTACATATGTATACATGTGCCATGTTTGTGTGCTGCACCCATTAACTCGTCATTTAGCATTAGGTATATCTCCTAATGCTATCCCTCCCCCCTCCCCCCACCCCACAACAGTCTCTGGTGTGTGATGTTCCCCTTCCTGTGTCCATGTGTTCTCATTGTTCAATTCCCACCTATGAGTGAGAACATGCACTGTTTGGTTTTTTGTCCTTGCAATAGTTTGCTGAGAATGATGGTTTCCAGTTTCATCCATGTCCCTACAAAGGACATGAACTCATCATTTTTATGGCTGCATAGTATTCCATGGTGTATATGTGCCACATTTTCTTAATCCAGTCTATCGTTGTTGGACATTTGGGTTGGTTCCAAGTCTTTGCTATTGTGAATAGTGCCACAATAAACATACGTGTGCATGTGTGTTTATAGCAGCATGATTTATAATCCTTTGGGTATATACCCAGTAATGGGATGGCTGGGTCAAATGGTATTTCTAGTTCTAGATCCTTGAGGAATTGCCACACTGACTTCCACAATGGTTGAACCAGTTTACAGTCCCACCAACAGTGTAAAAGTGTTCCTATTTCTCCACATCCTCTCCAGCACCTGTTGTTTCCTGACTTTTTAATGATCGCCATTCTAACTGGTGTGAGATGGTATCTCATTGTGGTTTTGATTTGCATTTCTCTGGTGGCCAGTGATGATGAGCATTTTTTCATGTGTTTTTTTGGCTGCATAAATGTCTTCTTTTGAGAAGTGTCTGTTCATATCCTTCACCCACTTTTTGATGGGGTTGTTTTTTTCTTGTAAATTTATTTGAGTTCTTTGTAGATTCTGGATATTAGCCCTCTGTCAGATGAGTAGGTTGCAAAAATTTTCTCCCATTCTGTAGGTTGCCTGTTGACTCAGATGGTAGTTTCTTTTGCTGTGCAGAAGCTCTTTAGTTTAATTAGATCCCATTTGTCAATTTTGGCTTCTGTTGCCATTGCTTTTGGTGTTTTAGACATGAAGTCCTTGCCCATGCCTATGTCCTGAATGGTATTGCCTAGGTTTTCTTCTAGGGTTTTTATGGTTTCGGTCTAACATTTAAGTCTTTAATCCATCTTGAATTAATTTTTGTATAAGATGTAAGGAAGGGATCCAGTTTCAGCTTTCTACATGTGGCTAGCCAGTTTTCCCAGCACCATTTATTAAATAGGGAATCCTTTCCCCATTGCTTGTTTTTGTCAGATTTGTCAAAGATCAGATAGTTGTAGATATACGGCATTATTTCTGAGGGCTGTGTTCTGTTCCATTGGTCTATGTCTCTGTTTTGGTACCAGTACCGTGCTGTTTTGGTTACTGTAGCCTTGCAGTATAGTTTGAGGTCAGGTAGCGTGATGCCTCCAGCTTTGTTCATTTGGCTTAGGATTGACTTGGTGATGCAGGCTCTTTTTTGGTTCCATATGAACTTTAAAGTAGTTTTTTCCAATTCTGTGAAGAAAGTCATTGGTAGCTTGATGGGGATGCCATTGAATCTATAAATTACCTTGGGCAGTATGGCCATTTTCACGATATTGATTCTTCCTATCCATAAGCATGGAATGTTCTTCCATTTGTTTTTATGCTGTTTTATTTCATTGAGCAGTGGTTTGTAGTTCTCCTTGAAGAGGTCCTTTACATCCCTTAAAGTTGGATTCCTAGGTATTTTATTCTCTTTGAAGCAATTGTGAATGGGAGTTCACTCATGATTTGGCTCTCTGTTTGTCTGTTATTGGTGTATAAGAATGCTTGTGATTTTTGTACATTGATTTTGTATCCTGAGACTTTGCTGAAATTGCTTATCAGGTTGGGGAGATTTGGGGCTGAGACGTTTAAACAAGCTTCTCTGCCCAGCCTCTGAGTATCAGTGTTTCTTACATTTTTCTGTACTGTTCTCTTACCATTCTGCATTCACGAACACTGCGCATTTCATCCTCACTCCTGGCCTGTCTGTGGAAGGATTCCCGAATGTATATACAAACTCTACAGCTGCCATTGCTATAAGCCTGCATATCCAACACAGTATGTGGAGCCTCCCTTGGATGTTTCATACACACCTCAAACTTTTTCTTGCTTCGAATGTAACTCATTATTTTCTTCCCTGTGCCCTCCTTCAACAGAATAACTAAACTAAAACTATTCTTTATCCATTGTTTTATTTGAAAATTTTAATTGAGTACTTACTAGAAAGTATTCTAAGTACTTGGGATAGATAAGTGGAAGAGATAATTATGGTCTCTCTGCATTGAGAAAACAGGATTGCTAAATCATCTATATATGTATATATGTAATCATCTATATATATGTATGTATGTAAAAATAAATTATGTACTCCTATCTCACAACTGTTTATAGGTGGAATGAAGTAAAGTAATGCATTGCTGTGGTCAAATCATCTTTCCTGATTTGGATCCTTTTATCAGGTTTCTGTAGATATAATTGACAAAATCATATATATTTAAAGTCTATAACTTGATGTTTTAATATACATATACATTGTGAAATAATCACCAGTCATATTTATTAACATACCCATTACCTCACATAGGTAGTGTGATGGTTAATACTGTGTCAACGTGATTGCATTGAAGGATGCAAAGTATTCATCCTGGGTGTGTCTGTGAGGGTGTTGCCAAAGGAGATTAATATTTCAGTCAGTGGGCTGGGAAAGACAGATCCACACTTATTCTGGATGGGCACCATCTAATGAGCTGCCAGAGCAGTCAGAATACAAAGCAGGCAGGAAAAGACTAGACTGCCTTAGCCTCCCAGCCTACATCTTTCTGCTGTGCTGGATGCTTCCTGCCATTGAACATCAAACTCTAAGTTCTTCAGCTTTGGGACTCGGGCTGGCTTTCTTGCTCCTCAGTTTGCAGATGCAGATGGCCTATTGTGGGACCTTGTGATCATGTGAGTTAATACTCCTTAATAAACTCCCCTTTGCATATATATCCTATTATTTCTGTCCCTCTAGGGAACCCTGACTAATCAGATTTTGGTACCGGCGTAGTTCTAGAGAAACAGAATATTAAGGATGCAGTTCTTTCATTGGTTTTGGGGTTTCTGGAGTTTGCTGCTAAATATGATTAGACCCCAAAATACTAAGGAGTCTACTTCTAATAGTATGGAGAACACTAAGAGTCCTTGGCATGAACCATTTAGAGAGTTATGCAAAATAAATGCATTTGACACTCCTGATTCACCACTCCTGAGAGGCAAGGAGTTTAGTGACTCTATTACATAATACTTTTGACCATATGTGGGGAACCAAGAAACATAACGAAGCACGTTGGTTGCTCCTGAGATCAGTGGACAAAGTGATAAAAGAAAATGTTGGACTCAGGGATTCAGACTCCCAGCTTCAGAAGCAGAGAGTGAATCTCAAATCTGCTAAGATTGCCTTGAGTGAGTGTCTTATCTCCTGGAGAGAAAGAGCTGAAATTGTAGAAAAACAGACAAAATATCTTATCATACAAGTGGCTGACTTGCAATGAAAGGTACATGCACAGGCTCGCCAGGTGTCTACTGCTAAAGTGAGGGCATTGACTGGAAAAGAATTAGAACCCTGAAACTTGGTGTGGGGATGTATGGGAGGACCCTGATGAAGCTGAGGACACTGAGCTTGTAAACTCTGATGAAGCTTTTTTGCCAGAAGAAACAGCTTCCCCATTTCCAGTAGTGGCAACATCACCTCCCTGACCCATGTTGCCATCAGTCTTTCCACCTTTGTCTGAGGAGATAAACTCTGCAATGCCTGAGGCAGTTGCCAGGCAAGATAATGTTGATTCTCCTCAAGAGCCACCACCAACACTCCTGTTTGCTTCCAGACTTATAACTAGACTAAAATCCCGGCAGGGCCCTAGGGGCGAGGTTCAGAGTGTGACCTATGTGCAGGTGTGCTACAGTCAAAAAGAACTGCTTGAGTTTTCTAATTCATATATGCATAAATCTGGAGAACAGTCATGGGAATAAATATTAAGGGTGTGGGACGATAATGGAGGAACATAAAGTTGAATCACGCTGAATTCATTCATTTTGGCCCACTAAGTAGAGATTTTGCATTTAATGTTGCAGCCTGGGGAATTAAAAAAGGTTCTAATAGTTTATTTGCTTGGTTAGCTGAAATATGGATTAAAAGATGGCCCACTGTGAATGAGCTGGAAATGCTTGATCTTCCTTGATTTAATGTAGAAGAAGGGATCCAAAGGCTTAGGGAGATTGGGATCATGGAGTGGATTATTCACTTTAGATCTACTCATCCCAGCTGAGAGTGTCCAAATGATAAACCCTTGACCAATGCTTTGTGAAATAGATTTGTGAGGGCAGTACCTGCATCTTTGAAGAGCCCTGAAATTGCCCTTCTCTATATGTAAGATCTAACAGTGGGAACCACAGTCACTCAACTACAAACTATAAATACAATGAGAATAATTGGATCCCCAGGTGTCAGGGACCAAATGGCAGCACTCAGTCATCAAAGACAAGGTGAGTGTAACTACCATAATGGATAGAAGAGGCAAAGCAGTAGTCAGAATACTCTGACTCATGTAGAGCCCTGGCACTGGCTAATTAATCACAGTGTTCCTAGAAGTGAAATTGATAGGAAGCTTACTGCATTCCTACTTAGTTTATATAAGCAGAAAACTTCTAGGTCAAATGGACAAAAAACTAATTCGAATTATAAAAACAGAGAATCATTGCCCCTCAATCAATTTCCAGACCTGAGCCAGTTTACAGACCCAGAACCCCTTGAATAAAGGGGAGGCTGGATGCTCTTCAGATAGAACCCCACTACACTGCTGACAATTTATGCTGTTAATCTTTCTCCCATCCTTCCCCAACAAGACCTGTGGCCTTTTACCAGGGTAACTGTGCATTAGGGAAAGGAAAATGATCAGATATTTCAGGGATTACTGGACACTAGCTCTGAGCTGAGGTTGATTCCAGTAGACCTAAAACATCGTTGTTGTCCTCCTGTTAAAGTGGGGGCTTATGGAGCTCAGGTAATTAATGGAGTTTTATCTCAGGTCCAACTTACAAGTGGGTCCCTGGAATTATCCTGTGGTCATTTTCCCAGTGCCAGAATGCATAATTGGCATAGAAATACTTAGCAGCTGGCAGAACCCCCACATTGGTAGGGTGAAGGATACTATGGTGAGAAAAGCCAAATGGAAGCCATTAGAGCTTCCTCTATCTAGAAAAATAGTAAATAAAAACAAGCTTTCATCCCTGGAGGGATTGCAGAGATTAGTGCCACCATCAAGGACTTGAAAGACACAGGGGTGGTGATTCCCACCACATCCCCATTCAACTCTCCTATTTGGCCTGTGCAGAAGACAGGTGGACCTTGGAGAGAGTGACAGTGGATTATCATAAGCTTAATAAAGTGGTGACTCCAATTGCACCTGCTGTAACACGTGTGATTTCATTGCTTGAGCAAATTAACACATCTTCTGGTACCTGGTATGCAGCCATCAACTTGGCAAATGCCTTTTTCTCCATTCCTGTCCATAAGGCCTACCAGAAGCAATTTGTCTTCAGCTTTCAAGGCCAGCAATATACCTTTACTGTCCTACCTCAGGGATATATCAACTCTGGCTTTGTGTCATATTTATATTCGGAGAGAGCTTGATCACTTTTTGCTTCCACAAGGTATCACACCAGTCCATTACATTGATGACATTATGCTGATTGAATCCAGTGAGCAAGAAGTATCAAACACACTGGACTTGTTGGTGAGACATTTGCATACCAGAGGATGGGAAATAAATTGGATTAAAATGCAGGGACCCTCTACCTCAGTAAAATTCCTAGGGGTCCAGTGGTATGGGGCCTGTTGAGATATTCCTTCTCACGTGAAGAATAAGTTGCTGCATTTGGCCCCTACTACAGCAAGGAAAGAGACAAAATGCCTAGTGGGCCTATTTAGATTTTGGAGGCAACACGTTCCTCATTTGGGTGTGTTACTATGGCCCATTTATGAAGTGACCAAAAAGGCTGCCAGTTATGAATGGGGTCCAGAACAGGAGAAGGCTCTGCAATAGGTTCAGGCTGGTGTGCAAGCTGCTCTGCTACTTGGGCCATATGACCCAGTAGATCCAATGGTGCTTGAGGTGTCAGTGACAGATAGGTATGCTGTTTGGAGCCTTTGGCAGGCCCCCATAGGTGAATCACAGTGGAGGCCTCTAGGATTTTGGAGCAAGGGACTGCCATCTTCTGCAGATAACTACTTTCCTTTTGAAAGACAGCTCTTGGCCTGTTACTGGGCTTTGTTGGAAACTCAACGTTTGACTATGGGTCATCAAGTCACCATGCAACCTGAACTGCCTGCCATGAACTGGGTGCTTTCTGACCCATCTAGCCATAAAGAAGTGGGTCGTGCATAGCAGGATTCCATTGTCAAATGGAAGTGGTATATACGTGATCGGGCTTGAACAGGTCCTGAAGTACATTACATGAGGAAGTGGCTCAAATGCCCATGGTCTACACTCCTGCTGCCCTGCCTTCTCTCCCCCAGCCTGCATCAACAGTCTCATGGGGAGTTCCCTATGATCAGTTGACAGAGGAAGAGATGACTAGGGCCTGGTTCACAGATGGGCTGCACGATATGCAGGTGCCACCAGAAAGTGGACAGTTGTAGTACTACAGCCCCTTTCTAGGACATCCCTGAAGGACAGTGGTGAAGGACAATCTTCCCAGTGGGCAGAACTTTGAGCAGTGCATGTGGTCATGCAATTTGCATGGAAGGAGAAATGGCCAGATGTATGATTATATACTGATTCATGGGCTGTAGCCAATGGTTTGGCTGGATGGTCAGGGACTTGGGAAAAGCATGATTGGAAAATTGGTGATGAAGAAATTTGGGGGAAGAGATGTGTGGTGTGTGGATGGACCTCTCTGAGTGGTCCAAAACTGTGAAGACATTTGTATCCCATGTGAGTGCTCACTAATGGGTGACCTCAGCAGAGGAGGATTTTAAAAATCAAGTGGAGAGGATGACCCATTCTGTGGACACCACTCAGCCTCTTTCCCCAGCCACCCGTCATCACCCAATGGGCCCATGAACAAAGTGGCCATGGTGGCAGGGATGGAGGTTATGCATGGGCTCGGCAAAATGGACTTCCACTCACCAAGACTGACCTGGCTATGGCCACTCCTGAGTTCCCAAGTTGCCAGCAGCAAAGACCAACACTGAGCCCTCCATATGGCACCATTCCTCAGAGTGATCAGCCAGCTACCTGGTGGCGGGTTGATTATATGGGAGCTCTTTCATCATGGAAAGGGCAGAGGTTTGTCTTCACTGGAATAGATACTTACTCCAGATATGGGTTTGCCTATCCAGCATGCAATGCTTCTGTCAACGCTACCATCCATGGACTCACGAAATGCCTTATCCACCATCACGGTATTCCACATAGCATTGCTTCAGACCAAGGCACTCACTTTATGGCTAAAGAAGTGCAGCAGTGGGCTCATGCTCATGGAATTCACTGGTCTTACCATGTTCCCCATCATCCTGAAGCACCTGGATTGATAGAATGGTAGAATGGCCTTTTGAATTTTGAATTCACAATTACAATGCCAAGTAGTTGACAATACTTTGCAGGGCTGGGGCAAACTTCTCTGGAAGGCCATGTATGTTTTCCAGATATCCATATATTGGAAGTCCAATATATGGTACTGTTTCTCCCATAGCCAGGATTCATCAGTCCAGGCATCAAGGGGTAGAAGTGGAAATGGCACCACTCACCATCACCTCTAGTGGTCCACTAGCAAAATTTTTGCTTTCTGTTCCCATGACATTAAGTTCTGCTGGCCTAGAGGTCTTAGTTCCAGAGGGAGGAATGCTGCCATCAGGAGAAACAACAACGATTCCATTAAACTGGAAGTTAAGATTGCCACCTGAACACTTTGGGCTCCTCCTACCTATAAGTCAACAGGCTAAGAAAGGAGTTACAGTGTTGGCTGGGGTGACTGACCTGGACTATCAAGATGAAATCAGTCTACTACTCCACAACAGTGGTAAGGAAGAGTTTGCATGGAATACTGGAGATCCACTGGGGTGTCTCTTAGTATTACCATGCCCTGTGATTAATGTCAATGGGTAACTAAAACAGCCCAATCCAGACAGGACTGCAAATGGCCCAGACCCTTCAGAAATGAAGTTTTGGGTCACTCCGCCAGGAAAAAAACTATGACCTTGGAGGGGCCAAGATAGCCAAATAGAAACAGGTCCGGTCTGTAGCTCCCAGCGAGACCAACGTAGAAGGTGGGTGATTTCTGCATTTCCAACTGAGGTACCCAGTTGCTCTCACTGGGACTGGTTAGGCAATTGTTGCAACCCACAGAGAGTGAGCAGAAGCAGGGTGGGGTGTTGCTTCACCTGGGAAGTGTACGGAGCCAGGGGACGTCCCTCCCCCAGCCAAGGGAAGGAGTGAGGGACTGTGCTGTCCATCCTGGGTACTATGCTTTGCTTATGGATTTTTATCATCCATGGATCAGAAGATTCCCTCATAAGCCTATACCACCAGGGCCCTGGGTTTCAAGCACAAGATTGACAACTGTTTGGGTAGCCACTGAGCTGCAAGAATGTTCTCATATTCCAGTGGCACCGGGAACTCCAATGAGACAGGAGAACCATTCGCTCTCCTGAAAGGGGGCTAAAGCCAGGAAGCCAAGTGATCTCACTTAATGGGTCCCACTCCTAAGGAGCCCAGCAAGGTAAGAACCACAGGCTCGAAATTCTCACTGCCAGCACAGCAGCCTGGAGTCAGCCTGGGAAGATCCACTTTGATGGGGGAAGGGGTGACTGCCATTACTGTGTCTTTAGTAGGCAGTGTTCCCCTGACAGTGCTAAGGAGATTGGGAGGTTTGACTGGGCAGAATTCACCACAGCATGGCAAAGTGGCTGTGGCCAGACTGTTTCTCTAGATTCCTCCTCACTAGGTGCAGGGGTTCTCTGCAGGAAATCCAGCAGCTCCAGTCAGGGGCTTACAGACAAAACTCTCATCTCCCTGGGACAGAGCACATTGGGGGAGGGCAGCTGCAGTCACAGGTTCCGTGGACTTAATCTTTCCTGCCTGCCAGCTGTGAAGAGAGCAGCTGATCCTGGCAAGGCGGATTCTCTCAGCACAGCACAGCAGCTCTGCTAATGGACAGACTGCCTCCCCCTCAAGTGGGTGTCACTGACCCTGTGCCTCCTTACTGGGTGAGACCTCCCAACTGGGGTCAACAGATACCTTATACAGGAGAGCTCCGGCTGGCATCAGGCAGGTACCCCCCTGGGATGAAGCTTCCAGAGGAAGGAGCAGGCAGCAATTTTTGCTGTTCTGCAGCCTGCACTGGTGATATTCAGGCAAACAGGGTTGAGAATAGACCTCCAGCAAATTGTAGAGACTTGCAGAAGAGAGGCCTGACAACAAGAAAAACAAACAGAAAGCAACAAAAACAACAACAACATCAACGAAAAGATGCCCCCCAAAAAACCCTATCCAAAGGTTGTTAGCCTAAAAGATCAAAGGTAGATAAATCCATTAAGATGACAAAAAAACCAGCACAAAAACCCTAAAAATTCCAAAAGCCAGAATGCCTCTTCTCTTCCAAATGATTGCAACACCTCTCCAGCAAGGGTGCAAAACTGGACAGAGAATGACATGGATAAATTGAAAGATGTAGGCTTCAGAAGGTGAGTAATAACAAACTCCACTAAGCTAAAGGAACATGTACTAACCCAATGCAAAGAAGCTAAGAACCTTGACAAAACGTCACAGGAGCTGCTAACTAGAATAACAAGTTTAGAGCGGAACATAACCTGATGGAGCTGAAAAACACAGCAAGAGAACTTCATGAAGCATCAGTAGCCAAATTAATCAAGCAGAAGAAAGGATATCAGAGTTTGAAGATCATCTTGTTGAAATAAGGCATGCAGACAAGTTTAGAGAAAAAATAATGAAAAGGAACAAACAAAACTTCCAAGAAATATGGGACTATGTAAAAAGACCAAAACTGTCATTGATTGGAGTACCTGAAAGAGACGGAGAGAATGGAACCAAGTTGGAAAACACACTTCAGGATATTATCTAGGAAAAGTTCCTCAACCTAGCAAGACAGGCCAACATTCAAACTCAAGAAATACAGAGAACACCACTAAGATACTCCACGAGAACATCAATCCAAAAACACATAATCATCAGATTATCCAAGGTCAAAATGAAGGAAAAAATGTGTGTGTGTGTGTGTGTTTATTATACTTTAAGTTCTAGGGTACATGTGCACAACATGCAGGTTTGTTACATATGTATACATGTGCCATGTTGGTGTGCTGCACCCATTAACTCATTATTTACATTAGGTATATCTCCTAATGCTATCCCTCTTCCCTCCTCCTACCCCACTACAGGCCCTGGTGTGTGATGTTCCCCTTCCTGTGTCCAAGTGTTCTCATTGTTCAATTCCCATCTATGAGTGAGAACATGCAGTGTTTGTTTTTTTGTCCTTGTGATAGTTTGCTGAAAATGATGGTTTCCAGCTTCATCCATGTCCCTACAAAGGACATGAACTCATCATTTTTTATGGCTGCATAGTATTCCATGGTGTATATGTGCCACATTTTCTTAATCCAGTCTATCGTTGATGGACATTTGGGTTGGTTCCAAGTCTTTGCTATTGTGAATAGTGCCACAATAAACATACGTGTGCATGTGTCTTTATAGCAGCATGATTTATAATCCTTTGGGTATATACCCAGTAATAGGATGGCTGGGTCAAATGGTATTTCTGGTTCTAGATCCTTGAGGAATCGCCACACTGACTTCCACAATGGTTGAACCAGTTTACAATCCCACCAACAGTGTAAAAGTGTTCCTATTTCTCCACATCCTTTCTAGCACCTGTTGTTTCCTGACTTTTTAATGATCACCATTCTAACTGGTGTGAGATGGTATCTCATTGTGGTTTTGATTTGCATTTCTCTGATGGCCAGTGATGATGAGCATTTTTTCATGTGTCTGTTGGCTGCATAAATGTCTTCTTTTGAGAAGAGTCTGTTCATATCCTTCGCCCACTTTTTGATGGGGTTGTTTGTTTTTTTCTTGTAAATTTATTTGAGTTCTTTGTAGATTCTGGATATTAGCCCTTTGTCAGATGAGTAGATTGCAAAAATTTTCTCCCATTCTGTAGGCACTCTGATGGTAGTTTCTTTTGCTGTGCAGAAAATGTTAACAGCAGCCAGAGAGAAAGGTCAGGTCACCTACAAAGGAAAGCCCATCAGACTAATAGCCAATCTCTCAGCAGAAGCCCTACAAACCAGAAGACATTGGGAGCCAATATTCAACATTCTTAAAGAAAAGAATTTTCAACCCAGAATTGCATATACAGCCAAACTAAGCTTCATAAGCAAAGGAGAAATAAAATCCTTTCCATTCAACAAATGCTAAGGGATTTTGTCACCACCAGGCCTGCCTTGCAAGAGCTCCTGAAGGAATAACTAAATATCGAAAGGAAAATCCAGTACCAGCCACTGCAAAAATACACCAAAAGATAAAGACCCATGACACTATGAAGAAACCGCATCAACTAGTATGCAAAATAACAAGCTAACATCATGATGACAGGATTAAATTTACACATAACAATATTAACCTTAAATGTAAATGGGCTAAATGCCCCAATTAAAAGACACAGACTGGCAGATTGGATAAAGAGTCAAGACTCATTGGTGTGCTGTATTCAGGAGACTCATCTCATGTGCAGAGACACACAATGGCTCAAAATAAAGGGATAGAGGAAAATTTACCAATCAAATGGAAAGCAAAAACAAAGAAAAGAAAAGAAAAAAAAAGCAGGGGTTGCAATCCTAGACTCTGCTAAAACAGACTTTAAACCAACAAAGATCAAAACAAACAAACAAACAAAGAAGGGCATTACATAATGGTAAACGGATCAATGCAACAACAAAAGCTAACTATCCCAACTATATGTGCACCCAATACAGGAGCATTCAGATTAAGAAAATAAGCTTTCAGAGACCTACAAAGAGACTTAGATGCCCACACAATAATAGTGGGAAACTTTAACACCCCAATGTCAATATTAGATCAATGAGGCAGAAAATTAACAAGGATATTCAGGATTTGAACCCAGCTCTGGACCAAGCGGACCTAATAGACATCTACAGAACTCCCCACCCCAAATCAACAGAACATAAATCTTCTCAGTACCACCCAGCATTTATTCTAAAATCGACCACATAACTAGAAGTAAAACACTCCTCAGCAAATGCAAAAGAACTGAAATCACAACAGTCTCTCAGACCACAGTGCAATCAAATTAGAACTTGGGATTAAGAAACTCACTCAAAACCACATAACTACATGGTACTTGAACAACCTGCTCCTGAATGACTCCTGGGCAAATAACGAAATTAAGGCAGAAATAAAGAAGTTTTTTGAAACCAATGAGAACAAAGAGACAATGTACCAGAATCTCTGGGGCACAGCTAAAGCAGTGTTAAGAGGGAAATTTATAGCATTAAATGCCCACATCAGACAGTTGGAAAGATCTCAAATCAACACCCTAACATCACAATTAAAAGAACTAAGGAAGCAAGAGCAAACAAATCCAAAAGGTAGCAGAAGACAAGAAATAACTAAGGACAGAGCAGAACTGAAGGAGATAGAGACACAAATAACCCTTCAAAAAAGCAATGAATACAGAAGCTGTGTTTCTGAAAAAATTGACAAACTAGACAGACTGCTAGCTAGACTAATAGAGAAGAAAATGGAGAAGAATCAAATAGATGCAATAAAAAATGATAAAGGGGATATCACCACTGACCCCAGAGAAATACAAACTACCATCAGACAATACTATAAACACCTCTATGCAAATAAACTAGAAAATCTAGAAGAAATGGATAAATTCCTGGACACATACACCCTCCAAAGACTAAAGCAGGAAGAAGTTGAATTCCTGAATAGACCAATAACAAGTTCTGAATTTAAGGTAGTAATAAATAGCCTACCAATCAAAAAAAGCCAGGGACCAGATGGATTCACAGTGGAATTTTTCTAGATGTACAAAGAGGAGCTGGTACCAGGTCTTCTGAAACTATTCCAAACAATTGAAAAGAAGGGGCTCCTGCTTAACTCATTTTATGAGGCCAATATCATCCTGATACCAAAACTTAGCAGCGACACAACCAAAAAGGAAGATTTCAGGCCAATATCCCTGATGAACATCGATGTGAAAATCTTCAATAAAATACTGGCAAGCCAAATCCAGCAACACATCAAAAAGCTTATCCACCATGATCAAGACTGCTTCATCCCTGTGATGCAAGGCTGGTTCAGCATATGCAAATCAATAAACGCAATCCATCACATAAACAGAAACAAGGACAAAAACCACATGATTATCACAATAGATCCAGATAAGGCCTTCCATAAAATTCCGCATCCCTTCATGTTAAAAACTCTCAATAAACTAGGTGTTGATGAAACATCTCAACATAATAAGAGCTATTTATGACAAACTCATAGCCAATATCAAGCTGAATGGGCAAAGGCTGGAAGCATTCCCTTTGAAAACCAGCAAAAGACAAGGATGCCCTCCCTCGCCACTCCTATTCAACATAGGATTGGAGGTTCTGGCTAGGACAATTAGGCAAGAGAAAGAAATAAAGCATATTCAGTTAGGAAGAGAGGAAGTCACATTGTCCCTGTTTGCAGATGACATGATTATACATTTAGAAAATCCCCTCATCTCAGCCCAAAAACTCCTTTAGCTGATAAGCACCTTCAGAAAAGTCTCAGGATACAAAATCAATGTGCAAAAATCACAGGCATTCTTATAGACCAACTATAGACAAGCAAAGAGCCAAATCATGAATTAACTCCCATTCACAATTGCTACAAAGAGAATTTAATGCTTAGGAATACAGCTTACAAGCAGACGTGAAGGACATCTTCAAGGAGAACTAGAAAACACTCCTTAAGGAAATAAGAGAGGACACAAACAAATGGAAAACATTCCATCCTCATGGATAGGAAAAATCAATAATGTGAAAATGGCCATACTGCCCAAAGTAATTTACAGATTCAATGCTATTACCATCAAACTACCATCGACATTCTTCACAAGATTAGAAAAAACTATTTTAAATTTCATATGGAACCAAAAAAGATTCCGTGTAGCCAAGACAATCCTAAGCAAAAAGAACAAAGCTGGAGGCATCATGCTACCTGACTTCAAACTATACTACAAGCCTACAGTAACAAAAACAGCATGGTACTGGCACCGAAACAGACACTGATTTTCATATGTTGATTTAGTATCCTGCAACTTTGCTGAATTTAAAAAAATTAGTTCTAACAGCTTTTTGCTGGACTTTTTAGGGTTTTTCACCTGTTCTATCAGGTCATCTACAAACAGATATCATTTTACTTTTTCCTTTCTGATATGAATGTCTCATTTTTTTTCTCTTGTCTAATTCCTCTCTCTGGAGCTTACTGTACTATGTTGAACAAAAGTGTGAGAGTGGGCATCTTTTATTGTACCAAATAGTAAAAGAAAAGCTTCCATAATAATCACATTGATTTTTGTGTTAGCTGTGGGCTTTTCACGTATGACCTTTATTGTGATGAGATAAGTTCCTTCTATACCTATTTTGTTTAGAGTTTTTATGTGAATGAGTGTTAAATTTTTGTCAAGTGATTTTTTTGAGTATATTGTGATGATCTTATACTTTTTATCTTTCATTCTGTTAATGTGGTATATTATATTGTTTGATTTGCATATGTTGAACTATTCCTGCATCCCAAAGATAAATCCCACATGGTCATGTTGTGTAATCCTTTTAATATGATGTTTAATGTGCTCCAGGTTTGGGGGATGGACACTCAAGGGGGTTACCCGGGGTGAGGCTGGTGGGGTACCTTAGCAGCTAGGCTATGAGGGTCCTCCTGCTCTTCTTTTCCTCTGGGGACTGAGAAGTCACAGCTATGAAGATTCCTCTTTGTCCTGAGTTGTGACATCTTGGTGGATGAGGTGATGCAGGTAATGCTTCTTATGTTTTCTGTGTGGCTACCTTCAGTTTCTATGCTCCACAGGTTGCTGCAGTTTCTTAATTGTACTCCAGAGCTCACCTAGAGCTGTTTTTGACCTTGAGTAGTTGTTACATCATTGATTTTGTGGAGATACTAGGGCTGATCTGGATCATGTCAGTCTGGTTCAGATACTTGTGAGGGGATGGCAGAGGAGAAGGCATCTGTGAAGAGGCAATTTTCACGCTAAACTCTGAAGAGTGAGGCAGGTCTGGTGAGAGTGATGGTGAGAGTCAAGATAAGCAAAAGTGATAAAAGCCCTCAGTGGGATTACAGAAAAGAGGACATTGAAATGAAAATGAGCCCTTATAAAGGTAATAAAGGTAAGTAAAATTTTGTAGTTCTGCATAGTAATGGATTCCATGTTTTAAAATTATTTTACATCATGTGAGAGTTGCATTAAAAAAACTTTAACAATAGGTCAGCATTGAACTTTTTCAAAAAATATTTTGTAGGTGGCTCTCATTTGTTTCTTTACTAAATTATGTGATTTGTTATATTAGAATTTTCTGTGAAAGAAGTCTCCCCAACATTTGAAAAGTCATTGAAATGAGTAACTAAAAACTTTTGAGAATAATGTATTTTATAGCACCTTCTTTAAAAAATGTTAAAGCATTGCTAATTGTGAATTTTAATATTTTGAGGTTGATGTGAGTGCTTTGATCAAGTTTTTGTTTGTAGTTAATTCCAATTATTCTACATATTGAGTAGAAATACAGCAAGATGGCTTATGTTATCAATGACTTTATATTTGAGAGATCCTAAATGATGGGTAGGATCTGGATGATTGCAGCATATAGAAAGTGCTAAAAATATTCAGAAAATTTTACTTTTTTATATAACAATTTTAACTTCAATGTGCAATAATAGTAATTAATAACTTTCGATTTTTAATCTTTACCATGTGCCAGCAATGTACCAAATACATCAAATATGTAACATTACTTAACCCTGATAATCTTTTAAACCAAGTATTGTTACCTCCATTTTGCATATTTGCAAAGAGGCAGGGATGTTAAGTAGCTCACCTGAAGTTACAAATAGTAAATGGAAGAGCTAGAATTCAGAGCCGTGTCTGACTGCAGGTCTCAAGTGTTGTTGTCCATCCCCTTTGCGTGTATATAATATTAAGAGAATAATGACCAAAATCAGCATATACATGACCAAAACATGAGTACATGTTACGTTTGGGAGCATAGAACTGTGTTTCTTGCTGAAAAATATTTTATTTAAATTGAATGAGGTTTGAAACATTGTTTGTATGGTAAGAGAATACTGCAGAGGCACTGGTATCAGATCTTATTTTGGCCGATTACATAATAATCATACCACTCATCTTATATAACTGTATAATCCAATAAAAAATAATTTAATTAAACGGTAGAAGAAACATGTTTTTAATTCTGAATCATATTCTTATCTGATTGTTAAAACAAAGAATATACTTTTTGCTTGCATAGAACGTGACTCCAATGTAAATGCAACAAAATATAAATTAGTGTGAATTACGGTTTTTTACAGAGCATAAAATTTAGACTGTAATGTCTGATGTCACTTACCTGGTGTATTAATTTTAGAAGAGAGTCACTAATGACTTGAGGTTCCAGAATGCATTCACCACTGCATCAGAGCAAAGAGAAGTACAACTAACATCAGCAGAAGTGTCATGGATATTAATGTGGCTTTTTAAAACCTCTATAGTTGCTGACCTAGTTTTAATTGATGGTCTATGATGTTAAGAAGACAGGATTTGTGGCCTAGATAGTAGAAAATATTCTCTACAAAACTGTGAAGACAGAATCACTTACATCCAATGTTTCATTTTTGACTTGCTATGTAAGATAATAAAAAGTATGAGTAAAGTGTAATGAAAAGCAATTTTGTATTGACCTTGTATAGTGTTCAGCACAGCAATATGTAGTAGGTAATACATATTCTTTTGGATGACTGCTTTTGTGTGGAAATGCTTTTCCACATCTTTGTATATGCCTAAGATCTTCTCAGCTTTAGAAATTAGCCTAAACATTACTTAAGAAAGGCATTTCTCTGCCCTCTTATCTAAAGTCAGTAAGTCAATTCCTATAATTCTCTCCAATGATACCATGTTGTTGGTCACCCAGTATTTCTCAAGTTTTTGTGTTTTAACTTTTTATTCACTTGTTTCTTGTATTTTCCACTAGAATATCGGTTCTATTGCTAGTGTATAGGCATGCAATACATCTTTGCCAAGTAAGTGCTATTGGATAATTATTTACTTACAATATATATAGGGCACATGTGCCCTCAGACCCTCAGTGTCTCATGAATGAGGACAAACTCTCTAATGTGAAGTCACAATTTTAAAGGGAGATTTTTCATTTGTTGTCTCTGATATAAATCTGGCATTCATAGATGGTTCTAGAGGATGCTAATATATGCTTCTTAATCACCCTAACAGTGAGTCATGTAAGCGCAGTCGCCATGGGACTTTCTGTTTCTTAACAAAAGTTTGATTGATTGATTTTATTAATGAGCTCACTCATGTTTCCGCTTAATTAACTGTCTCAATAAACACATTCAAAATTGATGTTCCAAGAATGTATCTTACAATATTAATAAATACTAAGGATACTAATATTCCCAGTAAAATCCACAGAGGACAAGAAAGAGTTCCACTTGGTTGAGATACTCCATAATCATTGTTAGTTTAGCATAAAACCACCAAACTTCAGTAATCTTAATTAAAAATATTTTCTCAATATTAACGTCAGGGTACATAGGTGAAATAGATTTTACCTATGACTCTTATCTTTATGATCTTTGATACACAAATATGTGGATAAAACATTTTACATTTTTTTGGAAGAGTGATTTTTTGGAAAAGTGATTTGTTTTGCCATGTTTGTCTTAAAAATAGTTGATTTACTTTGTTGCTCTTTACTGGAAAGAGCATTTTGTTACAGAATATTTTCGGTAGGAAAATGTGATGAATGCACTATTTGGCTTGCGTGGGCTTCTTCTCAATTATTTAGTGAAGTATTTCCTTTTCCAACCTTCCTGCAAAGTTGTTGAGAAAGCTTCTCTAAGTACTCTTCTCTACTTTTGTATTTTCTTAAAAAGATTGCCAAGTATTTGAAGAATGATCTATGTATCCAAGCTTAATTGCATTTACTGTTTTTAAATGCTAGAGCATACAAACCATTTACCAGCATTCTCCGATGTGATAGTAATACCAGTGCCATAGAAATTGCAAAATGAAAAAGAATGCTAAGTAAAATGGCTTTACTATGCTATTACTTTGACTCAAAAGGTTCTTAAATCAAATGTAATTTGTCCAAGCATCTTTTAATTATTTGAAAGGATTTATTTGAAAGTGGGTAGTTGAAGAAGTGTTTTTAGACATAGAAAAAATATAGTGCACAAACTCAAAAGATTAATACTTTTCAACCTTTCGTAGAATTAATAGAATCTTCCAATTTTAAAATATTAACTGTCTTTAACTATTAGACCACTAGGAAAGTGAAGTGTTACGTTGTTGTGCTTAAAAACATACTGGATAGAATTGAAATAACAAGGTTGTCAATTTATTATAGGTTCGAATGAAGACATCTGTGATTTTCATTGCATAGTTCAAATGGAAAATTTACAGTTTTAAAAGTATAGTAATTCTAATGATTCTAAAAAGATTGATCAGCTTTTAAATAGTGTTTGTTAATTATTTTTTGATTGACTAGAACTGTAGCTCTTCTGTGTTCAATATAGTTATAAGCATTGTCTGAGGGACATACATTGAAATTATGCTGCAAAAAAATCTAGATTATTTAGGCAAAACCTCATTTAGGAATATAAATGAATTTTCTCTTCATTTGGTAACAGGATGGCACTGTTGGAAAATATCCAATTTTCATCTTCTGATATCTTACAACACAATAGGCATTAAACAAATCCAAAATGCGGCCTTAAAAAAATACATTAGCTTTGATTGTCTAGATTGCTAATAAATATGAATCTAGAGAACACATTTGTGATTACTTTTTATCTGATTAGACAATTTTGAGGAAATAAACTGAAAGGCTCCAAGGAGGGAAGTGATAATAAATATCTTGAAGTAGATTTATATAGAATGGTAGTCTGCAGACAATTTTAAATCATTGGTAATTCTTGTGCCTTCATTTTCTTTGCTTGTAAATACAGTCTAATACATCTCCTTGAATGCCAGTGTGGCTATAGGGAAGACTGACAGAGAGGCTTTAATGTTTCTTTAAAGCAAGTATAGCATTTGTTCATAAGCCTGTTCCTGGAAACTTAAAATGTACATCAGTGGTTATCAACTTGAATTCAGAGCATTTATGAACATTATGAACTCATTTGCCAAATAGTCCGATAAGAGTAAGAAGTTTTTCTGGGGAAAGAATGGATATTGTTATCAGATCCAAAAATGGCATCCATGATTCTCCAAAAAGAGTTGAGAAATGCTGGGAACTATGAATAAACAATTTTAAAAATGGGAAAAAGATACATTTGTTTCATGAATTAAAAAACACCTTGTGTTTATGTTCTTACATTCTTAAAGTTTCCTTGTTCAAAGAATCACGGAGAATCATGAATCTGGTAGACATCAAGAAAAATGTTCAATAAAATATTCCCAAAAGTGAATTATAGATTTTTCCCTTCAAGCTCTGGAAATTAAATTTAATCATCTATCTTTGTAAATTCCTCCAGTATCTCTTGGAATCTCAGAATTTTCCTTTCCAGTGACAGGCATATACAGAATTTGTCATTTATTTTGAATAAAATTTAGCTCACATTTTCTGTGGCAAAGACTCATTTTTTTCTACTGGTAAGAATCATTTATTCCCTGTAGAAAGTAAATGTATGTATTTTACCATTCTTTATAACAGTTTCAACTTACCTTTAATGATCCATATTGCACTCCTTTGGCAGTCGTTAAAGTACGAGATACTCTGGCTATTAGGTTCATTTATTGAAAAGTAGTTTGTGTACACTCACTGCCAGTTTTTTAAAAAGACAAATTTATTTTTAACTTTTTAATAAAAACTTCAAATAATAATAATAATATATTAATGAAGATATACTTTAAATATTTCTTTGAAGGATTCACAAAAATATACATTCACATTTCATACTCTAGAACTAAAATTATACAAAAGCATTTATGGTATTTTTGTCTTAACTGGTCTCATCCTTACCTTTTTGCTGACGGGATCCATTTTGTCTCATGCTTTATGAATCCTTTTGCTTAGCCAGCTACCATCATTTGCCTCCTTTTATAGTTCTGCTTAGTTCTGCCTTCTAGCTATCCCAAATTTATTATATCTCTAAGTTTCTTCTTTTGTTAATTGCAGCATGTCTAAATTTTATCATAATTAAATTCCTCAAAATCCATCTCTCTTTCATCATTTTAAATATAATCATCCATTATTCTATCAATTTTTATCCATTATGTTGTCCCTGACTGTTTGTACATAGAATCACTAAATTTACAATGGCATGGTCACGTCAGGCTGGTAATATTTGCTAGTTAAAATACAGTTACATTACATTATCAGACAATATGGGTAGAGTCTTATTTGGGCATGTTGGCCTAAAAGTGGATAGGGCTTGAGATCTAGACTTGATGGTAACAACATATTTAATTTTAAAAGGTAAATGATAAACTATTATATTTCCTATCAAAGAGGAATAATCATCTTAAAAAATGACGTTTTTAATATATGGTAGAACTTCCATGGAAAATAAATTGAGTATTATTAACAGGTTGTTTAAACAAAAATTTTCCTAATGGTCAGTCACATGTATACCAACATAGCTGTAGAATCTATAATTTTATTTTAGCACACATAGAATAATGTATTTTTAAAATTCTTTACTCCCTTATTTTCTTCTTTGTATAGCACTGCCAACAGAGATACAGTACTGGAAATAGCCAGTTCATCCTTATTGTAGACCTGACATTAAAGAGTATAACTTGGTATTCCCAGCACTTTGGGAGGCTGAGGTGGGTGGATCACGAGGTCAGGAGATTGAGGCCATCCTGGCTAACACGGTGAAACCCAGTCTCTATTAAAAATACAAAAAATTAGCCAGGCGTGGTGGCGGGTGCCTGTAGTCCCAGCTACTGGGGAGGCTGAGGCAGGAGAATGGCGTGAACCCGGGAGGCGGAGCTTGCAGTGAGCCAAGATCGCGCCACTGCACTCCGGCCTGGGCGACAGAGCGAGACTCCGTCTCAAAAAAAAAAAAAGTATAACTTACTTTGGAAGGATTCATTATAATGGTCATTGAAAACTTGGCTAAGGACATACACTGAAAAATATGTAACTGCCACAGTCCCCAAAGAAATAGATTATAATGAGTAGCACTAACATGAAGGAGTTTTATTAATTTCCAAGAGGTTTATTTGCATTTGAGAATAGTCATGCAAATAAAATATTTTCCATTTAGTTTAAAATGTAGAGGGACATATGCAAACAAAACAATAAAAGTTCATGAAATGGAATCATTATTAAAAATATCAAAGATGGTCATGAAAGCCATAAAATTCCTTTTATAGGAAGTGGGTTTTCCGTTATCTCTGGCTTCACTGATCACTATACAGGTGAGGTTATTGCTTTTTCAGTTTTATTAATAAACCTATTAGTACACAAATAGTCTTCTAGCCCTTCCTAAACAAATGGAAAATGAAATAGTTTCATTACCCCCAGGGTTTCATGCACACCTGATAATAGAACTATCCCTGAAGAAATGGCTCTGTATACAGGAAAAAGTTTATCTGGAAGACTTTTCAAATTAAATTCTATTTTTTGTATTCTTTAGATTTTATAACCAGAAATGAAATATTATTTGAAGGCTGCTCTACTTTATGAAAAAATCTCTAAAAATATTACAATTTCAAAAAGGGATATAGCATGAGTCTTGTCAAATTGAAAAATAAAAAATAAAGAAATATGAGAAGAGCCATTTTGGTGTCAAAGAAGGGTATTTTATTGTTATATAGTGATATTTCATGATAATGAAATGTTTTAATTTTCATATGCCCTTCAAAGTGAGAAAATAGGATAGCACCAACTGTATGCGAGGCCCAGTGATGTACACTGGGAAGTGAAAATAATGCATATCCCAATCATTCGTTCATTCATACCCTGATGAGCCTAACTCTTCCCCACCAAGAAGGGGTGCCTGTCACTTGCCCAAAACCCCAAAGAAATTCATTCAGCCTTGTATACAGAAGACAATTCTTCATCACAACTGTGACCCTTACACATTCATTGATGCTGTGCCAAATTACTTTGGTTTACATCACTAGTCCGAAAGCTATCAAAGGTGATTTCCAAAGTAGTAATTCTTATCTTTCTGCTTTGTGTCCCATAACTCATTAAAATATCAGGCTAGAGATAAATGAAAATCCATTTGTAATACTGACTTGCAGAAGATTCAAATAGCTAGCTGCAAGGAAGCAGGCAAGTGACAAAGCAGGGAAGTCAAAAAGCAGGGCCTAAAAGAAGCGGGTTGGTAGCTGATCTGCCACGAGTAAGAAAAGTTGACTATTAGTTGGTTAGATAACAAGATATGATGGAATTAGAAAACAGGACCATTGCTATTAAGTATTAAGTGTTTCTTCATTTAGAGCATTTCATGCTTTGGTATAGACAGTTTAAAATGATTAGAGACAAACTAATTTTGTGAATTCTTTGAGAGCAGTAGATAATCCTCATTTCTGCAACGCCAATGTTGATTTCAGTGCTTAACAGATGCAGGGCACTAAAACTTATGTTGACTGAAGGAATTAATGTATTAATAGAAATTAATAAAACAGTATATATATAAGAAGAGTCGGTAAAATTTGTCATTAAAATACAATTCAATTCCAACATATTTATTGAGCAATCTTCATATTTAGAATATTATATTTCTCTATGTATGTGATGTAAAACCAACCAAATGCCTGAAACAGTCATTTAAGATTTTTGTATACTGCTTGAAAAGCTAAAACCTAAGTTTGTTAGATCCTAAGTTACTTAAGATCTCATTCAATATATAATATGGAAATGGGAAGATGAAGAGTTAGAAGTAAAACATACCCAATGTGGCTTACCTAAGCATTCAGATGGATTTTGATTAACATATGTTTAAGGTTTTTTTTTATAGTGTCAGAAATCACATAAATAACAATGTACACTGGGAAGAAATCACATAAATACAATTCTGTCTATGTAATTTCTACAAAACTGTAGGGAAGATGTCAAAGTTTTTCCTTAGAAAACTTAGGAGCTGTATGTCCCAAGGTGAAGTACTGAATTATTTAAAAATTATTCAAGAACAATGATAAGCATTTTATAAAAGTTAGTGAAAAATTGGGATAATAAAAAATGAACATACATGTCCATGAAAATTCATAAACCTTAAAAATAATTGCCTTTGGAAGTACATAGTTATTAAAAAGCACATATACACTTGATAAGAAAAATAATACATTTTCAGCACATGAAAATTCAATTTTAATTGAAAATATTCTGAATATATTCTATTCACTTTCTGGGATATGGGGCTTTGGGATCTTTATTTATATTGGCATATGTATTTACTTAAGGATCACAATGGGTTAGGCTCTTGGTTCTATTGACTACTTAGAACTACAGCATTGCATTTTTTTTTAATTTCCACATTTTATCAAGGAAAGTGCTGAGTAAGTGCTAGGTTTTCTGATGCCTATGCCAGCCTAATAGGAGTTATACAGTTGGCTGTATTTGAAGAAAAATATTCTATTTTATTTCTAAATGTAAGCTCTTAGTATTAAATGTCGATGTTTTCTTAATTCATTTTAGAATGCTTTCTTATCCATTTCCCAGTTTCTACAATTTCCTGAAAGGTGTTACCTACTGAATTTAGGAAGAACATAATTCATTGAAATGGTAATTTACCAAATGTTCAGTTATTCTATTTACTTATCAATATTCCTTTTAGGATGGCCCTAGAGATGCAGTGTCTAATTTTCTAGTCCTAAGGGACAGCAGGCAATTTATGCATAATAACTATCTGTTACATTTTCCTAACACATTCACTTTGTTTATAAATAATCATTGTGTTTTAGATGTGAGAATGTTTACCAGGAGATTAACAATTTGTAAAATCCCTGACATGGCTGATGTAAAATAATATAATTCAATTTTAAAAGCTATAATTTCAGGTGATACCATTTACACCACTCTTCTTAGTGAAGGTAGGATAAAGCAGCCTTCCTGTCAGGGATGATTGGATAATGTGATACATTACCTGATTACAAAATGATTCTGGGAAAACAACCCATTTCTCTATATTAATCTGACTTGTTTAATGTCCTCCCTCTCTCTGCATTCAGATGAGATGCTCTGCATCAACCTAATTCTTTTTTCTGTGCATTGGCTGTTTTTTTTTTTTTAACACAGTTTTCTCTAAACTGCTTAAATGACAGTTTTGCAAAGTTCTGGATAGTTTTTCAACTCTCTTGAATTTTAATCTGATGCATTTTCCTTCATGGCAGTATTATGTGTGGATTGTAACAATAAATTGAAAAACATGCAACTTGGTTGGTATCAATAATGTGTAAAAATAGTTTAATATGGTTAATATCACTTTTCATTTATGTGACACTCTCATGTAGTTTCAAAATATTGTATGGTTATTTTGTAATTATTATTTTTTGGAAAAGGAAATTAGAGAGATGCATGAAATAGACAATTCAATTTTATACAAGTGAATAAATTCCTAATATTAAACAAATGTCTTTCTGAGATTTCTAAAGGTTTTATTGATTGAAAAAGGTAGAAATCATTTGTCCACTGTTGAATATTAGAACTTTCATATATTGTGCTAAAAAGTCCCAATCTCTAGGGATCCATACTTTATATTTTACAAGATATAAGAGATGATCCTTTCATCCATTGTACAAGTTAAACCCACTCACCACTATTCTCTGTGCATTCAGTACCCGGTAATATATGCTTGCCAGTAGAATGCCAAATAAGGACTGTGATGTTCATTTTCCCTTATAGATTTTTGTTATCCGTTTAGTCATGATCCCAGCTGTTTGTTCTAAGGTTTGCTTAAATCGGTGAAAATCTGAATAGACTTTATTCACACCATACAACATAGACAATTTTTTCTCAAAGGAAACTTTAATGACCATTTTATTTAACTCTCTCCATTCATGAATGTGGAAACTGAGGCCTAAAGAGATTGAGGGACTGTATTAGTCCGTTTTCACCCTGCTGATAAAGACATACCTGAAACTGCGAACAAAAAAAATGTTTAATTGGACTTACAGTTCCACATGGCGGGGGAGACCTCAGAATCATGGCGGGTGGGCCAAAAGCTCTTCTTACAAGAGAATGAAGAAGCAGCAAAAGTGGAAACCCCTGATAAACCCATCAGATCTTGTGAGACTTACTCACTGTCAGGAGAATAAGCATGGGAATGATCGGCCCCAACGATTCAACTACCTCCCCCTGGGTGTCTCCCACAACACATGGGAATTCTTGGAGATAAAATTCAAGTTGAGATTTCTGTGGGGACACGGCCAAGCCATATCAGAGACTTTTGCTAAATCAAAGGGAATTAATGGCAAGATTGTAAATTCAAAGAATAGATCTTATGTTCTCTTTCTAGAATAAAACTGTCTTAATTCTTTTTATTCTATGGCTATTTAATTAAACCTAGACCACTTACATCATACAACAAAAGAGCGTTTTTTATTTGTTTTTCAGCCAGAGATGGCATAGAGTATGCCTTATTTGCTTGTTATTTGATTGCCAAACTTGTGATTTTTTTCTTCCTTCTACATGGAAATTTAATTCGGTAGCTTGGTTTTCTAGTCTGCTATATTTTTCAAGCTCTACATCTTGGAACTCTCTTCTATGGCTTCTTTACCTTGGCATCTGTTTTGTTTTTTGTTTGTCTGTTTCTTTTCTTCTCAAGTTTCTCTACGCACAGGTCAGAATGGGTTTGAATACATTGGTTAGTTTTCTGGAACAACTGACCACACAACCAAAGGCTACTCATATGTGATCAAACACAAACAAGGAACCTCACACCTGTAACATTTGCTTCACTGAGCAGGCACAGGGGATTGCATGAAGAGGATGTTACAGTCTGCTGCCTGTGGATCTCTTCTGGAGATTCCTCTGTTTCTGGATGATTCATATCTCACTTTAACAGTCTGGATTTCCTATAAATGTCTTCTCTAGACACCTATTTCTTTGCTAGAATCTCCAATTAGTTATAAGAGGAACAAATGCTTATGCAACATTTATTATGTGTCAGGCAATTTTTGAGGCTGCTTACATGAAGTGGCTTAAGCATCTGATTTAATAAATAGTAGAAATATTTTTAGACCCAAAGGCATAGGGTCTACCACTAGGTTATTCCTGTCTGCCCAATAGACATGATGACCAAGATTTCCTATTCTTCCAGCCTGTAAACGAGATTCTTTGAACATATATAGACACTAAATTATGGTGGGGTCTTGGTTCTAGCACAGTCTAGGTGGTAATAGATGTTTGCTCCAAAATTACAGCCTTTATTTTCTCCATTGCAGCCACACACCAATCTCTAATTATGATCATATATTTTAATACTTTAGTCAAGATCTAAAGGTATTTCTTTATCAACCTTCATATTAAAATTATAGATCCCCCCTGTTTTTTTTTTCTTTTCAGTATTTACTATTATATCAACAGCCACACAAAATTTAAGGATCTGTGGCTACCCAAGTGGCTTTTCAGAATATTCTGCGCATAACAGGGGATTCCCATTGACCACAAGGCCCATTTCTGCATCTTATATACTGGGAAGGTCACAGAAGAGAAGAGTGGGCTTAGTAATCAATGGGCACATTCAGATCAGGGAAATATCAAATTTCATAAATTTGGACTGCTCTGAGAAGAGAAGGAGGTGTTATGCGATTGAGTGGGATAACAGATATCCATGTGATCCTTGATATGTCTGTGTGCATAATTACATATTATCCCCGAAAATACACCACAATACACACAAATGCACACAAATCCACCAAATCTTATCCCAAAAGCCTGTGATCAGAATTATGTACATTTCTGAGGCTAAGATCTCTCAAAGGACATCTTTGTTGTGTTTTTATTTAGCATAAACAATCCAAGATGGCTAGGGAAGGTCTTCTTTTATCCTTTTTATAGTTAGGCTTTTTTGTTACTTAACTTTCATCACTCTTCATTGGATAAATTTTCAGCATTCATTTTCAAACCTGGTAGTCACTTCCAGTAATCGCCCTGAGACTTTGTTTGCTACATAGCAATGTAACAGGTATAGACTTTTGTTTTAACAGTTGCCAATTACAATATGAAAAGATCATACACGTTGTTTGTAAAACAGTTGCTAAAATTAAAACAAGCTTATGAATAAAAGAAAAGTCAACAGTTATATGACAGTCTAGATCTACAAATATTCCTGTTTTCAAAAACTGTCTTACAGAATTGGACTTATATATGAAAAGGTGTATTTTTCTTTCCGGTTAAAGCATATCCCATGTTGTTATTTTGTTTCTAAAGGTACGATTTTAGAAACCTCAAAAGACTGGAAATCCAAGCCACAATCTAGAGAAAATGGCCAAAGGTTCCACTGTGAGAAGAATGTGGTGAACTAATACCCTTGTGTTGCTACAGGGACCCTTGCAGGGGTCTTGATGAGTTTTGTGACAGAGAACTGGCTCAGGTCTAGAAATTGGGCAAGGGATAAAAGTTTTCCATTGCAGTGACTGACATCAGCATTCAGCTTTTAATCCTCTTTGGTTGTATAAATCAAGTCATGTTTTTTGCCTATTCTCTGTTTCATCCTTAGGAATTCTGTGGTCTGTTTTCCACCGCCATAGGTACTTATGGGTCGAGGATGATTTGTTATCCCTTCAATCTTGCTTCCCATTTAAATAATTATAAAAAAAACTGTTATGCAGGTTAATTACCACCATCTGGCCTCTCGTATTCTATAGTCTTTTCATCCCATTAGTAGTAGGGAGCCTTGTTTCAAGGCAGCATCTCTTACGATCAATCCTGGATTTCAAAGGAAGACCACCAGGAAACTTCTCATCATAGGATCTCTCACTAGTGATTTTCTTACAGTTTTAGCAAAGGGATTTTTTTTTCTCAGCCCTCTTGGGGAACCTAATGAGCTAATGGATTTTGGTTTCCTCCAGTAAATCCTTTCTGAAATGCCCAAACCTATCAGCCTGACAATCCCTTCCACAATTTTGAAGGCAATTTTGGCATTTCTACAGCATTCAGTATAAGCTATTGTCATTATTAAGTGAAGGCAATTTTGCCATTTCTATAGCTATTGTCATTATTAAGTTTCAAGGAGCCATCTCAGCAAGAGGTCAGAATAAGCCCTTTGTCATGACATTGTATTATGAATCCTAGGAGGGTGTCATAATACCAATAAACTCTTCCCTATCCAGTCATTTAATACTATATCTCAATACTGGAGTCGACCACCCTCCTCTACTCCCAAACATATTCTCCAAATTGCTAAACCTGTTGTTTCTATTGTCCAGGACCTGCAGTTATTTTTGGTAAATAAGCCAGTTCCTTCTACAACAAGGACCATATTTCCCTGCATGGTCCATGCTGAGTCTTGGCCCTAATTACTGGTGAAGAGGAAATTGAGATAGGCAAGGACAGATTGTGAGGAGGGTAAGCATCATCATATGAGGCATGCAACTCAGGTGAAGCCTCTTCATATTCTCCAGCTAAACAGAGTTTTCTTCCAGCTGTTTTTTCAAGGTTCTCAAGATCATTAGCCCATATGCCCCCTCCTTCAAGTCTCAGTTTCCCATTTCTTCAGTATGTGAGACCTAATGTTAGCATGGAAGACCTGCTAGTCTTTGCATTCATTCTCTCTTGCAACTGGGTTATACTTACGATAAAACCCTGTGCCTGAATTTCTTCCCAGCAGATGATGTATTTAAATGCTGCTATGTAGGACACCTGGCTTTCACAACATTCCCTGAGTTGATAATTATGATCTGAGCCTTTCATTTTTCTTCAAAACTGCTAAGCCATCTCCACAATCTTTATAATTACTTTTTGCCCTTATATCTTTCCAGTGCTAGAGGTACTTCACAAGCCAGTGTTCCCCATTTCACCTGCATCTCATCTCATTTGCTAAGGATGAGAGTTTTGGTAATTACGATGCTATGTCATGACATAGGTTATCACCATCCCACTTATCATCAGCAATGGGGTGCTTGTTGCCATCTGACTAGTGACTAATCTAATTTCAGGATCCCATCTGGAGTGTCTGCTTTCAAGGATTACTTTTGAATTATACTAAATTGGGTTCATACAAAGCGGACACTCAGAAAAAGCCTTAAACTCAGGTGGTTCATTTGGAAAATGATGCCAAGAAGCACAAATGAGGGATCTTGGAAATATCAAGGAAGGAATTACACTAATAAAGAATGTGCAGAAGAATGAATTACTCTTCTGGGATCCTGGCTACCCAACTGGGACGTTCTGAGAAATGTGTTTTGGGAATTTGTGGCATCGATTTACCTACTGCCACCTCTGAGGGTTGTTCTTGAAAGAATTAATTCCACACAATTCTGGGTTATCCATAAAAGGGCCAAGGAAGCCCCTACCATTGGGGAAGAAAGCCCTCAGGCTGAGAAGAAGAAAGACATGCACTTCCGGTGCAAACTGTAAATATGCAAGAAACTGTGGATCACAGCAACAAATCAACTCAGACAAAGACTGAGGATGTAGAAATAATTGAAGATTATCTACAACTATCAACTTATGTCCAAATTTGTTTCTTTATAATTCTCATCTCTTTAACACCTCCATCCTTAGCAGGCTTATAATTTTATCTATAAATATGTAGAAACATATCTTTAAAAGGGAGCAGTTATTTAAATATATAACCATGAGAATTTAACTATACCTTAAAAAGGAGCAATTATTCCATAATATCACTCATTTATATCAAATATGTCCAATTGTTAAATTTTTTAGTTTGAATAAAAATCTAAAGATGCTCTACACATTTAAATAAATTTTAAGTCTTCCCATCTATAGTCTCTTTCTCTTTATCTTCCTCTCTCCTTCATTAAAAAATAATTATGATCATATTTCTGCATTTAGCTGTCTTTATCTCCATTATGCTAACATGTTTCTCTCTGACTTATATTTTTTGCAGAGTACCTGTTAGATCTAAAGTCTTGCTGCTATGTTAGCCAATTACCTAGATTCATGTTTTCTTTCCAAGGGTTTGAAAAAAATGTTGATTTTATAATTCTATTACTATTTATGCACTGGAATACTTCTATAAAAAATATATTCCCCCATCAACTGTAAAATTACTCTAAATGAAATATAAGGTTCACATAGGAAATCAAGTTCAAATGTGGTTTCTTTCCCTTTATCATTTTAACAATATTGAATTGTTTCTTTAGCAGTATTAGAAGGTCACTGATATTTTTTAATATCACTATAATTATGAACTTATAAATTTGAAAAGATTTGATGGGTTTCGTTCAAGTCACTGCGTTTTATTGTTCCACGGACGAACTAGCTCTCCTGACTTTAGCCAGTGGAGCCTCTTAGCATTTTGGTATGACAGATTTAGGATTAGCTATTTTTCTAGGGAGCCCTTGGTTTTGTTTTTAGTAAAAATTATAGTTTAGATTCCATAATCTGGGTGCTAGGGGCACTCGTTATTGAATTGATAATTGATTCTTTTTAGTGAACAGAGATCTTTAAAAAGCTATATTTTTTAAAAAAAAACACTTCTTGAGTTCAATTTGGGGAATAAAAAATTATATTTTTGTTTATATATACATACATTAGTGTTATTTTCTTTCTTCAAAATTTTGATCTCTGATGATATTAGCATGTTAATTTTTTTCCTGTGTGTGAGTGAACAGAAGTGCAATAGATTCAGGATACTCATACAACTTACAGGTACATAGTTATGAAGGAACACCAATTAAGCTTCTTTCTTTTTCATTTTTTAAATTCTCATGAGACTTTCATACTTTTAGCACTGAAAGTCCTAAATCCTGGTTTTAAAACCAAAATTCTCTTTTTCCTGGAGCTTCATGAATCCTGGGAAGGCTGGGACAGTTGGTTACATTAGTTTATGATAATGTACATCCTGACAGGTATGTTCAGCCAAATTTATTAGAAATAATTGTTCCTTAAGCCATTCACTCTATAAACAGGCATGCATGTTTTATTCACTTTAAGTTTCCAGAGATTGTAATAAAATTACGATTTAATTGTTTCATTCTCACTTGGACACAATCCAACTAGGCTTTCACTTTCCACCATGCCATTAAAACTGCCTTTATCAGTTACCTCTAAATTATGACATTGAATTCTTAGTTTTCTATTTGTCAATGGTATTTGAAACAGATGATTATTTTCGACTCATTGAAAAGTTTTATTTTGCACAAAATTGATTTATAGACATAATTTTCTCTTCATTTAACTCTACTGCTACATTGTCCATTCTCAAATTTTTCTTATTTCCTCTGTCTCTAAAGTTGAAAACGCCAAAATTAAATCCTTGGATTTTTTCCAATTCTTGTCTGTGTTAACTGTCTCGTTAATGTCATTCAGCTAATGGCTTTTATATACCTTTTACTGATTACTGCCAAATATATATTGCTAGCTTGGACCACTGCCCTAATCCAGTTTGTATATTCAACTTCCTGTTTTCAAATCTCTACTTAGTTATCTAGTAAATGACTCAGACTTAATATGTACAAAACCAGCTGCTGATTTCTGAGCTGCTCCATCTTGTCTTTCCACATTTCTTCTCATCTCAGTGAGTTTAACACAGTTTAACACTATTCTTTAAATTGCCCAGGTCAAAATCCTTGGAGTCATGCTTGACTCATCTCTTTTTAAAAGATGTTATGGTGATAAAATTCACATACCATCATATCCACCCATTTAATTCAAGTATATAGTTCAAATCTTTTAGTATATGTGCAACCATCACCACAGGCACTTTTAGAGCTTTTTCATCACCTCACAAGGAAACCCTGTAATTATTACCATCTCCCTTCCGAGCCACCCAGCCCTACGTAGCTAATAATCTACTTGCTGTCTATATACTTGCTAATTCTAGACATTTCTTTTATAAATTGTTCCTCGGTATCTGCGGGGGAATAGTTCCAGGACTCCCACGAATACCAAAATCCGCAGATACTCAAATTCTTTATATAATATGAAGCAGTATTTGTATATAACCTACACACATCCTCCCACACACTTTAAATCATCCTCAGATTACTAATAATACTTAATACAATGTAAATGCCATGTAAATAGTTCTTACACTGTATTTTTAGTTGTATTATTTTTAATAATTGTTTTAATATTATTATTTTTAAAAATATATTTTTGATCCATGGATGATTGAATCCACAAATGTGAAACCAACAGATACAGAGGGCTGACTATAACATGAGATCTTTGGTAACTGACTTCTTTCACTTAACATAATATTTTTAAGATTGACCCATGTTGTAGCATGCATCAGCACTTTGTTCCTTTTGATGGTTGAATGATATTCTGTTGTATAGATATACTACTTTTGTTTATTCATCAAATGATGGACAGTTGTGTTTTTTCCCTTGCCCTTTTACAGTTATGAATAACACTGCTGCAAACATTCATATACAAGTTTTTGTGTAGACCTTTATTTTCATTTCTCTTGGATATATACCAAGGAGTGGAATTTCTGGGTCATGTGATAACTCTCTGTTTTACCTTTTGTGAAACTTTCAGACTGTTTTCCAAAGTGGCTGAACAGTTTTAAATTCCTACCAGCAGTATATGAGAGTTCTGATTTATCCATTACTTTCCAATACTTGTTGTTATCTAACTTTTTGGTTTCAGAAATATTTAGTGGATGTGAAGTGGTATCTCACTGTGGTTTTGCTATACATTTTCCTGGAAGATGACTAAATTACCTGATAGTTGACTAGAAATGCAAAACATCTTATTATATGCTTATTAGTCATTTGTATATTGTTTTGGAAAAATGTCTATACATATTTTTTTGCTCATTTCAATTGGGTTATCTTTTTATTATGAGTTGTAAGAGTTATTTGCATACTTTAGATTCAAGTTCCTATTAAGATATATGATTTTCCAATATATTCTCCCATTTTGTGGTTTGCTTTTTCATGTATTGAGAGTGTCCTTGGAAGCACAGATTTTATTTTTTATGAAGTCCAATTTATCTACATTTTCTTTTGTTGCTTGTGCTTTTGGTGTGATATATAAAAATTAATTGTCAAACCTGAGGTCATGCAGATTTACTCCTAAGTTTTTTTCTCGGAAATTATTCATGTTTAGCTATGAAATTTTGGTCTTTTGTGTTAATTTTTGCATCTTTTGTAAAGTAAGCGTCCAGTTATTGTAAAGATTATTCTTCCTCCCATTGAATGGTCTTGGGACTCTTGTCAAAAACAGTTGACTATAGACTCATGAGTTAATTTCTGTGCCTTTAATTCTATGCTATTGATCTATATGTCTACCCATATTCCAGTACCATACTGACCAGATTATTTTGCTTTGTAGTAAGTTTTGCAACTGGGAAATGCGAGCTCTCCTATTTTGCTTTACTTTTTAAAGATGTTTTGGCTATCCTGAGTTCATTGCAAACCTTAGAATCAACTTGTTAATTTCTGCAGAGAACCCGGCAGAAATACTGATAAGGTTTGCATTGAATCTGCAGATCAATCTAGAGAGTATTTCCATCTTAACAATATTAAATCTTCTGATGGAGAAATATGGACTCTTCTTCTGTTTATTTAGATCATTTCTAATTTTCTTCAATAATATTTTCTCATTTTCAGAATATACATTTTGCATTTCTCTAGTTAAATTTACTCCTAAGTATTTCATTCTTTTTGTTGTTGTTCTAAATTGTTTCCTTAATTTTACTTTTAGCTTTTTCGTACAAGTGCAGGGAAATACAATTGAATTTTGCATATCAATCTTACATCCTGCAAATTTGCTGAACTCATTCATTAATTATAAAAATTGTATTGTATTCCTTAGGATTTTCTATAAAAAAGAACATGCCACCTGCAAGCATAGTTTTACTTTCCAAATGTATGCTTTCTTTTTCTCTTTTTAAAATGTTTACTTCTGTATTTTTTGCCTAATTATGCTGGCTAGAACATTCACCATAATGACGCATAGAAACAAAGAGAGCAGACATCCTTTTATTGTTCCTGATCTTAAGGAGAAAGTTCAATATTTTACCATTAAGTACAATGTCACTTGTGGGTTTTTTTAGATACCTTTTATCTGATTGAGGAAGTTTCCTGCTATTCTGAGTGCTTTCATCACAAAAAAGCATAGAACTTTGTCAAATGCTTTTTTGTGTGTCTAATGAGATAATCGTGTTTTTTTCAAAAATATCCTATTGATATATTACTTAGATTAAATGATTTTGAGATGTTCTATCCATTTGACCAAGTTGTATAGTTATTTTTATGTGTTTTTGGATTTGCTTTGCTAGTAGTTTGTTGAGAATTTTTGCATCTATATTGGTCAGTAATTTTCTTTCCTTGTGATACTTTATTTGGTTTTGGTATTATGGTAATAATGGCTCATATAATGAGCTAGGATGTCCTGCTTCTCTTCTATATTTTGGAAAAGTTTATGAAATATTTGTGTTAATTTTTAAATGTTGTTAGAATTCTCCAGTGAAGCCACCTGGACCTAAGATTTTCCCTGTGGGCATTTTTTTAAAATAATTAATTTTTTACTGTTACAGGTTTATTCAGATTGTCTATTTCTTTTTGAGTAAGTTTCAGTAGCTTACATTTTCTTCTAAGAAATTGTTCATTTTACCTAAGTTAGCAAATGTATTGGTATACCATTGTTTGTAATACTCCTAAGTAATCCTTTTCACTTTCATAAGGTCAGTATAATTTCATTTCTGATTCTAGTAATTGGACTATTCACTTGTTTTTTATTTGTTAATCTAGCTAAATGTTTATAAATGTTGTTGATGTTTTCTCAATTGTTTTTCACTATTGTATTTATACTGTCAAGTTCAGTAAGTTCCACTCTAATCTTTAACACTTCCTTCCTTCTGCTTGCTTTAGATTTAATTTTTTTTTCCCCGATATCTTTTGGTGGAAGCTTAGGTTGTGGATTTTAGATTTTTCTTCTTTTTAATACAAGCATTTATAGCTATAATTTTTTATTTAAACACTGCATTTGCAGCATCCCATATGTTTTGGCATGTTGTATTTTTATTTTTACTTATGTCAGGTATTTTCTAATTTTTTTTGACTTGTTATTTGACTCATGAGTTATTTATCAGTGGGTTGTTTAATTTTCACATGTTTGTGGGCTTTTCAAATTCCTTTCTGTTATTTTCTTTGTTTTCGTAGTCAGATAAAATACGTTGTACTGTTTCTATCCTTTTACATTTATTGATGTTTGTTTTATAGTTTAGTATACAATCTGTCTTGTAGGATGTTACATGTGCACATTAGAAAAGTGTGTATCCTGTTGTTGTTAGGTGGGTATTCTGTAGATATTTGAGTATCTGTTAGGTCTAGTACTTTTATAGTATTGTTTGTGTCATATATTTTCTTGTTCATCTGCTTAATTGTTTTATCTGTTATTGAGAGTGGGGTTTTAAGCCTCCAGTTGTTATTGTTGAGTTGTGTATGTCTCCTTTCATATCTTTTTCTTCACATATTTTGGTGTTCTATTATTATGTGCATATATATGTTCATCACTATTGTATCTTCCTAATAAATTGACCCTTTTATCATTATAAAATATTCCTCTTTCTAGTCACATATCTCCCTCTCTCTTTTTGGTTTTAAAGTCTATTTCTGATTTTAGCTTAGTCATTTCATCTTTATTGTGGTTGTTATTTTTTCATCCTTTTACTTTCAAATTGTATATTTGAATCTAAAATGTGTCTCCTGTAGACACCATAGAGTGCATATTATTTTTTAAATCCATGTCTGCTCTCTTTCTCTCTTTTCTATTTCTGATTTTAGCTTAGTCATTTCATCTTTATTGTGGTTGTTATTTTTCATCCTTTTACTTTCATTCAAATTGTATATGTGAATCTAAAATGCATCTCCTTTAGACAGCACAGAGTACATATTATTCTTAATCCATTCCTGCTATCTCTTCCTTTGATCCAATTTTTAAAAATTCTCGAATATTTAATGTTATTATTGATATAGCTGGATTTATGTCTACATTTTTATTTTTTTTTATTTCTCATATCTTTTTGTCACTTGATTCTTTTTTCCTCATCTCCTTTTTAATGCATTAAGTGAATAGGGACTAATATATCATTTTAATTTTTGTAGTAATTTTCTGCTATATGTTTTTGAATGGTTGCTTTAGGACATATTATATATGTTTTAATTTTTCAGAATAAGCTTCATATTTATATTAACTTAATTTCAGTACACCCAGGATAGATCATTCATCCAATGAATGTAGGCTGAGAAGAAAAAAGGAGTCTCCACCTCTTAGCCCCAGCAACAGGCTATGACTAGGATGTGAAATGCTGACATCCTGCCCCTTCCAAGAAAATAACACTTCAGCTGGTTTCTGGTGGCCTGGAGAGCCCTGTTTTTGGCTATCCAAGTCTGGAGTGTTATTTTTGTCTTAATAAATTTGGAGAACATTCTTCCAACCACAGTGATTTGGGAGGAGAGACAGGGTCACATATACCAAAGACTCAAATACCAAAGACTCACTGTTCTTATTGGGTTTTAGTACATTTTCTTCAATATATGTTTCTTGATTTTCTGTTTGCCCTTAGAACAATTTTCAAAGACTTTAGATGCATTTTTATTTTGTTTCATTTTAAAAAAAATAACTCTCACCTGTTTCACAGGATAGTAGGTCTGTGGAGCCCCTCATGCCATTATGCCACAAGTAGAACTTTTGATGTTTTTACCTCATATTCCATATTCAATATGTGAGCTAATCTTTGTCTACTTAAAATTATTAAGAATTTAGATAACATGTTCAATCTCTATTGCAGCCACATTTGTCCAGTCCACAGTCATTTTTTTTTTTTGGCTGGATTTGTGAAAACTTTCTAACTGATCTTTCTTCTGGACTTTACTTTCTATTTTTCATTTTCAGAACATAAAACAGAGTGATGTTTTTCAAGCATAAATCAGAGTACACCTGTCTTTCATTCAGAACTCACCAATGCCTTCTCAACTCATGCTGAGAGAAAAATTACTCCTATTTAATGTATCTGTAGACCCTCTGTTATGATACCGTATGCCTCACAGACCATATTTCTACCCTTCCTGTCAATTACTCTTTATTTATACTGGTCTTCTTGCTGTTTTCCATACACACTTGGCATGTGCCCACCTCAGTACCCTTTTAATGGACTGTTCCCACTGCTTAGAATGGACTTTCCACAGATATGTGTGTGGTCCACTCTCTTCCTATTTTTAAGTCTTTGCTCAAATTTACTTTCTCCACAAAGTCCACCCTGATTATTCCATTTCAAATTAAAATCCTCTCCCTGAAATTCCCTATTCTCCTTCTTTGTTTCATTTTTATTCATAGTACTTATCTTCTTCTAATAAGTGACAGTACATAAATTAGTGTATTATATGTTCACCTCTATGACAATGAAACTTTATAGAATAAGAAATTTATGGCTTTTTTCATCAGTATGATATAGCCAAAGCCTAGGAAACTTATTTAAGGATGTTAAGCACTCAATAAATCCTTATTGAACAAATGGATTATTGATGGTCCCCAACAGTATATCAATTTCATTAAAGCAAATACTGTGTCATATGCCCAGAGTTATGCCTTAAAGCTTGAACAATCTATGTCTTCAAAAACTATTTTTTGAGTCAATATTAAGAAAGTCTTTTAAAAACTTGGCTCATATTTACTATATATTATTATTCTCCTCATGTATTTTCTGCAAGTATTTTATTGCAGATGTTTTAAATTTTTATGCTCTTAATTAGTGCTTTAAGATATAACTTAAGAAAATTTGCATGTATCTAGGTAAATGGACCACCCAGTTCAGCCTCTGAGGACTTTCCAGAGGACCAAAGTTCCAGATCATTTTAAATAAATGCCTAGACCAGTTGCTAAAAACTCCTGTTTTACCACCTCCCCATATTTTACAATGGTTGTGTCACTAGGGCTGGTTCTTTTCTGTATTGTCCTCAGTGAGGCTGAATACACTCATGCTCTGTAGTGCAGCCACTGTGGCCCTGTGTGGATGTAGTCTCTTTAAAGGAGATCCTTGATTGTAGGAGATGGACTATTATTTTTTCCCAAATAGAAAAAGAAATTGCATACATTGTTGCTTGAGTTGACTCTGGAAGTAAAGTAACATGAGTAAACACTGCAAATTTCAAACTCTTTTGTTTCCACCAAGCAAATTTGTCTGTTGTCAAAGCAAATCCAGATTATTCTGTAGTTCAAATTATTCTATGCATGCAAGTTGTATGTCTGAGGTTATGTATTCTTTCATTCCCTTTTGTTAGCACAGGTAAAAGAAAGGATCAAACATAATTTTATGCTTAAGAGTTGTTCATTTTAAGGCCAAATTCCATTTCCATCTTATAATAGAGACCCGTAACAGAATGATGGAAACCTAGTCATAAGTGTGGTAGAAAAGAAAATCTGTACATTAAATGAGAGATGCCAGGACTTTTTCCTCAGAGCTCCATGAATAAATATCAAATCCACTTTATTGTTGGTTGGGGGAAAATAAAAAAACAACCTGAAGTTGGGTGATTTGGGTGTTGCAAGGAGTCGACACTGATAGCTGCCAAACTTTCTATTTATTTTCTGTCAAACAAAATGTTTAATTTTGATGCCATGTGTTTCTGGGAGATATAAATATTTCTTTCATAAATATATGACTGGCATAATTATTTTCCCTTTCCTCTAACTCAGCATTCTAGCAATTTTTAACTCTAAGGGTTAGAAGTAACAGCAATTTAGCATTTTTTTATGCTTTGCTTTTTATGCAGACCATGTACTTGCCAAGTCAACTGTGTTAGTAGAGGTGATTTCTTGCTTAAGCTGTTTTTATAGATAGAATTTCACTGTGACAATATGTAAGCAATGCTTTGAGCATGCTGAGGGAATTCAATAATCAGATTATGATTCCCTACCTAATAGTAGAAATGTAAAAGTTTCACAAACTTTTCTGTCAAAGGACATGCTGCCTAAAAGCAGCAAAGTGGCCTTAAATGTCTTATACATTAACAACTATTTACCCCTATTTATGTAACTCATCGTCATATTATTTTTTGAGAAATATGCACACCAGAAAAGGAAATAAATTATTTCAGATAAAAATATTTTTTAAGGATAGAAAAACAGTATTTTGAAAGCCTGGCAAAGTTTTTGAGGGATCACTGATGCTGTATGTACAGGTGAGATATTAAGCATGTGTTTTTATAATTCAGGTGACATTTTACTCCTACCCCCGGCCCTGATAGTTGTAGCAAAAGAAGTCTATTTTAGTTGTCTAGGTGGGTCAATCTTTGGTTCAAATTATATGTGCAGACCTAGCCTTGGCCAGCCATGTTTATTACTCCCTTTGCTTTGCATGCCCAGGAATTTGATATGTGATGTTGCCATTTGCCCTGGAGAGTTTTTTAGTCTGTTTCCAGGCCCTATGCAAATAAATAATTTCCTCACAAACCAGGCCATGAATAAGTTGAGTTCTTCATATTTAATATTGCTAAGATGTATGGTTCCACAAACCAAACATGTTATTTTCAAATGTCTCACTAAACTGAAAGTACTATACTAATAATCTGTTTCATTGAATGCTTATAATTCTAAAGAAAAAGGTTTATGGCTCTGCTTCATCTTTGTGGGATACATGTTTAATGGACAAATTTCTCTTTAAATCAACATTTTTACACAAAAGGATTGGGTTGTTGAAAAGAATGAGACTTAACTGTCTACACATACTCCATCTGTATTGCACCAAAGGAATTTCATTGCAGGAGAAGAAAACTAAGTATAAACTATGTTAGGAAACAGTCATCAAAACTAACTGCTGTAATAGAGAAGTATATTCTTATTTTATATATAGTGTATTGGGTTGCTCTGGTAGCAGTAAACATTGTTAAGCGGGAAAAGACTGTGAAATGTTTTGACTATTATGCTTAGCATTGATGACCCGAAAGACACACTTTTTCTGCTATTTTTCCTCGTAGAGCAAATGGTCCATTATGAAGGAATGGTGCCTCAGTTTAAAACCAAGCCAGATTTTAGGACTCAAATATTTCTTTGGCTCTGGTTTAGTGTCCATGATTATTAAGTTAGTTTTTCTACTTTGCCAAAGCCTAAGAATCTGGGAGAGAAAAGCAACAAGAATTCATATTTAAGCATTTTTTTTCTTTTTAATTCATCTGTATTTATTACCACCTTTTTAAGCAGAATGTGACTCGGGTACTATGTTTCCGTTCACCAGCCTCACTGTGAGTAATTTTTTGAACTTAGTAGACCAAATCTTTTGTCAGTAATGTGTTCTTAGATTTACGTTGATGTTTAGGAGAAAAATAGTCATTCCAGGTACTAGGATATTTAAGCTTTTATGTTTTGTTATCATTAATGTCATTCACAAGCTACTCATTAATGTTCTTTTTTCCTACTTTAAGCAGTTCAGAAATTGAAAGCATTAGGGTGAGTATATAATGTAATTGTATATAGAAGATATATATGAGTTTAGCATATTTTAATCCACTATAACAAAAATAATGGTATCTTTTCCCTTTATATTCACCTCCCCTTATCTATGTTTTTTTTTTTGCGTGGTTTTAGTTAGTTGTGGCCAATAGTGGTTCAAAAATATTAAAATAAAAATTTCAGAAATAAACAATTCTGAAACTTTAAATTGTGTGCCATTCTGAGACCCTCAGAAATTTCTTGCCTTCCCACTCCTTCCTGTGAACGGAAGTGAATCACGCCTTTGTCCAGTATATTCACCCCTTGTGTATATGCCACCTGCCTGTTTTTCACTTAGCTGTCTTGACTGTTGCAGTATCATAGTGCTTGTGTTCAAGTAACCCTTACTTTACTTAATAATGGCCCCAAAGTGCAAGAACAGTGATTCTGGCATTTTGGAAAGAAACACTTTAGAATGCTCATTTTAAGTGAAAAGGTGAAAGTTCTTGACTTAATAAGAAAAGAAATCTTACACTGACTTTGCTAGATTTATGGTGAACAAATCTTCTATCTATGAAATTGTAAAAAAGAAAAAATCATGCACGGTATCTGTACAGTTTAGTACCATCCATTATTCCAGGCATCTACTGGGGCTCTTAGAATGTATCCCATGTGGATATGGGAGAAATTCTATATATCTCAATATTAAACATTTTCTTGTTTTATATTTAAAAATGTTTTTTCATAAATTATATTCATTACTCAAATGTATTTCATCATGCTTTAAAAATTGGGTATATCTCGGCTGGGCACAGTGGCTCACGCCTGTAATCCCAGCACTTTGGGAGGCCGAGGGGAGGGGATCACGAGGTCAGGAGATCGAGACCATCCTGGTGAACACAGTGAAACCCCGTCTCTACTAAAAATACAAAAAAATTAGCCGGGCATGGTGGCAGGCGCCTGTAGTCCCAGCTACTCAGGAGGCTGAGGCAGAAGAATGGCATGAACCCGGGGGGGCGGAGCTTGCAGTGAGCAGAGATCCCGCCACTGCACTCCCGGCTGGGCGACAGAGCGAGACTCCGTCTCAAAAAAAAAAAAAAAAAATTCTGTACATCTCATGGACTAATATGCTAAGGAAGTGTGCTGATCATGCATTGCTGTTTATGCTTTCTGGTGGGTAGATGGGCACGCAGGATACATGCTCTGATCTCACTTGGTATCACAGCGCTCAATATATGGTAATGACACTGCTTTGGAAGATGTACTGAATAAATATATTTTTCAACTACTTACGTCTTAAGTAAGGAAAATCATTTATTTTAGGTGTGAAACAAAATATCTAAAAAATAAGGCATACGTAATGGAATATAAAGCTACAATTTTTGCATGTTTAAGTCACTTCAGACATTGACTATACTCCAAGCTTCAGTTGTGATACAATTACTAGATATTATAATGTCTAAATGGGAAATGTTTCGAGTGTATGATCGGGGTGTATCAGGGTAGCTAAGATAATGAGGTTTATAATCATGATATGGTTATACAATTAAGGGAAAGCATAGAAACATTTTTGGCTTTTACTATTAAAAGTTGAAAGACAATACAGTTGGCTTTCGATATCCATGGATTTCACATGCATAAATTCAACCAACCAGGGGTCAAAAATATTCAAAAATGAATGGATGATTTTATTTGTGCTGAATGTATACAAACTTTTTTCTTTTACTCTAAATAATACAGTATAACAATTATTTGAATGGCATTTGCATTATATTATGTATTATAAGTAATCTAGAAATGATTTAAATTACACAGGAAGATGTGTTTCGATCATATGCAAATACTACACCATTGTATACAAGGGACTTGAGCATCTGCAGATTTTGGTATTGGTGGAGGGGAGGGGTTCTGGAACAAATTCCCCACTTCCGCATAAATAATGAAGAATGACTAATTTGTACAAATGCACTTGTTCTTGAGTAGTAATTCTCAATCTCATTTACACTTGTACATGTGTGCGTATCTGTGCAATAGGCATTTTTTTTTCCTATTGGCTCATCAGCTACATGAAAGGTGAAGCTGTACTGTCATCCTTTTTTCCTTTCTCCAGCTGTGTTTATTTGGTTGATCTTTGACAACATATTCTTTCCTGATTTATTTATTTATTTTTATTGAGGTTAGATGTGAAGCTGGGGTGGAATTCACTTTCATGGGCAGGGATTTACATGGTTTTGATCTACAGCTGGCAACAAAAGAGGGGGAGTACCCAGATTTTTTTTTCTTTAGATGTGGGGCCACAAGTAGAAGAGGGGGGGTTTATTTCACTTTATTCTTTATTTTTTTTAAATAATAGCAACTTTTTTTTTTAGATTCAGTGGGTACTTGTACAAGTTTGTTACATGGGTATATTGCATGATGATGAGGTCTGAGGTACAAATGATCCTGTCAGTCAGGTAGTGTGTATAATACCCAATAGTTGGTTTTTCAAAAAGTGGCCCTCTCTTTCTTCCTCCTTTATTAGTCTCCAGTTTCTGTCACTGCCATTGTTATGTCCATGACTACCCAATGTTTAGCTCTCACTGAAAAGTGAAAATATGTAGTACTTGGTTTTATCTTCCTGAGTTAATTCAGTCAGGATAATCGCTTCCAGTTACATCCATATTGCTGCAAAGTATGTGATTTCCTTCTTTATTGTGACTGCATAGTAATTCCATGGTGAATTTACACCACATTTTCTTTATCCAACCCACCACTGATGGGCACCTAGGTTGATTCCATGTCTTTGCTATTGTGAATAGTGCTGCCATGAGCATAGAGTGCACATGTCTTTTTGGTAGAACTGTTTATTTATATTTGATACACACCAGTAATGGGATTTCTGGGTCTAATGTTAGTTCTGTTTTAAATTATTTGAGAAATCGACAAACTGCTTTCCACAGTGGCTGAACTAATTTGCATTTGTACCAATATTATATAAATGTTTCATTTTTTTCTGCAGCCTCAACAGCATCTGTTATTTTTTGACTTTACAATAATAGTCATTCTGACTGGTGTGAGATGGTATCTCATTGTGGTTTTGATTTGCATTTCTGTGATGATGAACATTTTTTAATACGATTGTTGGCTACTTGTATGTCTTCATTTGAGAAGTGTCTGTTTATGTCTTTTGCCCACTTTTTAATGGGTTGGTTTCTTTGCTTGTTGAATTGTTTAAGTTCCTTACAGACTGTGGATATTAGATCTTTGTTGGGTGCAAAGTTTGTAAACATTTTCTCCCATTCTATAGGTTGTTTGTTTTCTGTTGATAGTTTCTTTTGCTCAAAAAATGTTATCTCTATTGTCTCCCAGTAGAGAGAAGAAAGAGAAACTGTTTTTGTGTCAGTGTCTGCCTAAGACAGAAATGCGTATTGAGAAACTTAAGATTTAGGAATATGTTTACTAAATATTTCAGATCCCAAATCCAAGCCATAGAGAGTCAGGGAATGCTGCAACATCACTTAATGATGGCATGAAAGGACAGAACCTCACTATCACACACTCAGGTTATGACTGTACTTTATGATCGCCCTTGCTCTTGTCCCTTCCTCCTCACTGTCTTCCGTCCTTTCAGATCACTCTCCCTCCTAGAGCTCTCCCTGCCCCATTTCCTTGGTCAGCTATTCCTACATCCCCAAAGTAGCTAGTCTCTTATCTCCTTTTGAGTCTTGTGAACTTTATCACCTTTCACAGAATTATTAGTTAGAGCTTCCCACCCACCCCTTTTCATAATATCTGTTTCTGGATAAAGAGGAGAAGCCTTCGAGTAAAAATGAAAGGCTTTACAATTATTCCCAATTCTGTTTTTTTTCAGGTTGTTACTTTTTTTGCTGTTGTTGTCACAGAAGTTTATTTACAAATGTATACATAGTTCTCACCAGTGTTAATTTTTTTTACCTAAAGCTCTAATATTTACTTATTTACACAAATCATATCACCCATGCTAATATAACTGTGTTCTTCAGATATGTATATAAAATATATAATCATTCAGATATATGTATGTATAATCATTCAGATATATATAAAATATATATATAATCATTCATATATATATATGAAGAACACAGTTATATTAGCATGGGTGATATGATTTGTATATATATATATCTTTGTGTATGTATATATGATTTGTGTATATACATATATATATATATATATATATATATATATATATATATATATATCCCAATGTGGATAAGTTTTCAAAACCTTCTTTCATTATTTTTATTGAAGGCCAATTGCTCTTTCCCAATTCTTAGATTTCTTTCACTGGATTCAATATGAATGGAATACAGTAGAATAATCTTATCGATGCAAATAAAACAGATGGGACACTATCATATCTAAAACATCATGTTTGTACTGGAAAAGCTCTTCAATGGACTTGCCATATACACTGAAATTTTCTGAGAAGTCTAAGTTTTTGCTCTACCTAGATCCTCTTTCGTAGATGTTCCATATGATTCCACTGTGGACTCCATGACTGATTAGACCTGGAATCAGCCCTTCACCTAACAGCAGTCATTTGCAAGACACCTGGCCCAGGAGCTCCATTTGACATGATAAGATATCTCTCTTGGGAAACTTGTAACCAATAAAAATGAATATAATAAATAGAAGTGATGTGTAATCAGAGGCATTAAAAAAGGAGAGAAGGAAGACTGTCAGCAAAAGCATGATGCAGTAGAAATCATAGCTAAAGCTATAAGGTAAAACTCTCTAGTTATAAAGTAGAAAAAACAAGTTAAGAACCATAGAGCAGATTGCTATTCTGCAGTCAGGCTTCTCAGCCTATGGCTGTCTTCCTAAAATGTGAGCGATCAATTGTATCAGACCCTTAAGCTTGGCCCTCTGACTGCTGAACTTGTTCCCTATATTCCTTGTTTCTCTTTTATTTTGCAATCATTACATATTAACCAGAGCAAGTTGAGTTGCTTTTTCTCTAAAAACCAAAATAAATCTTACTTAAACATTATTAAAATGGAGAATTTTATGAGGGTGATTTTTTTTATGTTCAAGGAATTGGTCTTTCAAACTAATTTAAATGCAAGAATTGGCTGATCATTAAGATAATTTAAATAGTGCTGAAATAGGTTTTATTTGTCATATATTTCCCCAATGTTGTAATGCCATTTAGAAATAAATAATGCAAGTGTCTTAGGAATCTGCTATGAGAAAATATTATTTTAACATTATATTTTCACAATAAGGCTTATTATGGAATATTATTAACTTTTTAGGTGTATGCAAGTTAGAATCACATTAATCCTGACCCAGAATAGTTTAAACCCCAACATGAATTGAATGCAATTGAAAAAAAAAAGTAGAAATAACATTTCAAAATAAAACCTACATATGTGATACCGTGCTTAACTGGCTATATATTTATTTTTAAGTCTTAATCATAGTATTTGTTGAAACTAAAATTACTTAGCTCCAGAACATACTGATCTAAACATTTAAAGTATTTCAATTTAAAATTCAAATTTAATTCAAGTTAAAAATATTTACTTTTAATGCTCTTCCCTTAAATTGCATTTGTTATTATGCATAAGTTAACTTGGAATGACACATTTTATATTGTAAGTGTATTAAATAAATGGTCATATAGGTAAGGTTATTTTTCTATGAAACTATGAGTTGGTCTTTGACTAATTTACTCTGGCATTGGCTGGTAATAATATAATGATTATCATATATCAAATCTGTCTGTCTCTGCAGCTTATTACATGCTGTCCTGTATGTACGATGTCCAAGTGACTTGTATTATCAAGTTGTTAACTATTTCATTGCAGATGATAAAGAATAAGGAAAACAAATAATTTTACCAATTTCATGTTAGGCATAAGGCAAAGAGAATCAAAAACAAAGATGTAGATAGAGCATACATCTTGAGTGCCTTTACCGTTGAATCGGCACAGCACTTGTAGTAAAGGAAAGGTTGCTTGGAAAACAAAAGTCACTTACAGTTCTCAAAAATAAATCACATTTAGATAACTTCATATTTTTTATATCTTACTGGGATTTATTTCAAGTAAATATGTATAGTGGAAATCAAATATTTTACATTTTTGCAGGTGGCTTCTTTCAACATAATTTATTTGAAAATTTAACTTTTGCAATTGATTTGTGGAGATTTTTCTTTCACATAAAGTACTTTTCTATATTTTGTTATCTGTGTCTGAGCTGTCTCATTTTTATGTCATTTAGGTTGTCATATTTAATACCATTGACATAATTTGTATTATAATAGTCTTTATAACAATTTTATGAATTGTCAAGATAGGGTCAATTTATAGCTTATCAATTTAAAACATGTTCTTTATATTCTTATGGCTTTTTTTTTCTTTTGGATTACATTTAGAGTTTTTCACTGATTTCAGAAAAATTATATTTAACCAATTATCCGGGCACCTTGTGGTCCAGTCAAGTTGACAGGTAAAATTAACCATCACATTGTATTGGCACTGATACACATCTCCTTAAAACATATTTCATCTCCAAAAAAAGAAAATAACAAGGTTACGATTTCACCTAATAATATAATTATCCTGTGCATAACCAAAAATGCAATAAGGCCTTCCTTACTGAGGAGTTAAAGTCTTTGAGTGATATTTACTCTTCTCTTTGATAACCCATAACTTAAATACTGTAATGTAAAACTAACAACACTTAAATATAATTACATAGTCAATATATGATAAGAGTTAGGAAGGGGAAGAAAAGAATTATATTTGCATACACATATATTTATAATAAAATGAGTAAGTATTCTGTAAATCCATAGATGATAGTATTTGCAGAAACATTGCTTGTAGGGAAGATAAATCTGTATCCAAAGTGTCTATTCCAATAAGTACAAAAAATTGCCCTTTCCATGATGGAAGCAGTCCAGTGGAATCAACCTGGCATCAGATTCCTGAATGATAATGTGGATCATAAAGTTATGGTGCCATATACAAGAAACTCAGTGCTCATCTTTGCTGCTGGCAGTTTGGGCACTCAGTGGTAGCTGTAGCCAGGTCAGCCTTGATGAGTTGAAGTTCATGTTGCTGAGCCCATGCCTAATCTCCAGCCTTGCCACCATGGCCACTTTGTTTATAAGCCCACTGTGTGATCACAGGGGTGACTGGGGAAAGAGGCTGACTGGAGTTCACAGAACAGCTATCCAGTTGGTTATTTAAATCCTTCGCTATTGAGGTCAAACTTCTGTAAACATTTATATGGAACACAATTATCTTTCACATGTTATACTAACTCAGAGAGGTCTATCAACCTACTTTTTTTCTCAAATTTTCTTGTCACTAATTTTCCAATTATGGCTCTTTAAAGTTCCTGACTATCCAGCCAAACCATTGACCATGGAATATGAATCAGTATATAATCATCCATCTGAACATTTCTTCTTTCAAGAAGAGTACAGAACCAGGTGCACTGTCTGAAGTTCTGCCAACTGGGAGGATTTTCTTTCACCATTGCCTTCAGAGATTTCCCAGAAAGCAGATGTAGTGCTGCAGCTGTCCACCTTTGAGTGGTTACCCTTTATTGAGCAGAATCATCTGTAAAACAGGCCCAAGTCTTCTCTTTCTCTGCCAGTTCATCCTGGGGATCACCCCATGAGGTCATAGATACAGGCTGCGAGAGAAAAGGCAGTATAACAGGGGTGGGGAATATGGGCATTTAGGGCACAACGTCATGTAACTTACTTGTGCCTTCAGGGTTTATTCAGGCCCCATCACATATGTATCACTTCCATTAGATGATAGAATTTTGCTGTGCACACTCAACTTTGTGGTTTGGTGGGTCAGATAACACTCAGTTGATGATGGGCAGCTGAGGTCACGTGATCACTCAGTGGCCCATGGTTAAGCATTTAGTTTCTACCAAGGCCCTGTAGCAGGCCAAAAGCTGTTGATTGAAAGGAGAGTAATTATCTGCAGATGACACCAATGCTTTGCCCCGAAATCTTAAGAGCCTGTGCTGGAAGTCACCCATAGTTGCCTGTGAAAGTCTGCAAACAGCATGCCTATCTTCCATTGACACTTCAAACACCATTAGATATGCTAGATCATAAGACATGAGTGGCAGAGCAGCTTGCATAGCACCCTAGGCCAGCTGTAGAGCCTTCTCTTGTTCTGGGTCCCCCTCAAAAGTAGCAGCTTCTTGGGTAACTCAGAAAATGGCTGGAGTAACACATCCAGATAAGAAATATGCGGCCTCTAAAATCTAAAAAGACCCAACAGAAATTGTGCTTCTTTTTCGGTTGCAGAAGGGGCCAAATCCAATGACTTATTCTTCGCCTTAGAAATGATATCTTGACATATCCTATACCACTGGACCCCTAGAAGTTTAGGTAGAAGGCCTCTGAATTTTCGTTGGATTTATTTCCCACCTATTGACACGCTAATGTCTTACCAATAAGTCCACAGTAGTTGCCACTTCAGACTCACTAATCAGTTAATTATGTATACCTAGTAATGTACATAATGATCCAATCAGCATAATGGGCCAGTATGACATCTTGTGAAAGAGAAATGGGATCAAGATCCCTGCAGACTAAATTACGATATTTAGTTGACATCTCTGAAGTAGGACAGTGGAGGTTTATTGCTGACTTTCCCAGCCGAAAATAAATAGTTTCTGGCCATCTTTAGTAAAAGATATAAAGAAAGGAATTTTTACCAGATCAATTGCAGCATACTAGGTACCAGGGGATGTGTTAAGTTACTTAAGCAATGAAACCACATCTGTTACAGCAGGTACAGTTGGATTCACCACCTGGTTAAGCTTATGATAGTTCACTATCATTCTCTAAGATCTATTTGTCTTCTTCTCAGGCCAAATAGGCAAATTGAATGGTGATGTGATGGGAATCAACACGTCTGCATCTTTCAAGTCCTTCACAGTGGCAATAAGCCCTGCAGTCTCTTCAGGAATGCTATACTGATTTTGGTTTACTACTTCATAAGTAGGCACAGTTCTAGAGGCTTCCACTTGGCCCTTCCCAACATAATAGCTCTCACTCCACAGATCAGGAAACTGATCTGGGGATACTGCAAGTTTCCAAGTATATCTTTTCTAATTAGAAATTCTGGAACTCAGGAAATAACCACAGGATGGATTTCAGGACTCATCGGGTTCATTGTGAGACAGACCTGAGCTAAAACTATTTTTATAGTTTTAGCGCTAAAACTATTGATCCTCTTACCTTCACGAGCCCATACTCTGACTGGTAGACTGCAGTGACATTTTAGGTCTCTTGGAATTAGTGTCAGTTCAGAGTCAGTGTCTGCTAGGTCCTGAAAAGTCAACTTATTTCCTTTTCCCCAATGTACAATTACCTTTATAAAAGACAATAAGTCTCTTTGGGGAATTCTAGGAGACAGATTAACAGTATGAATTTCTGGCAATGTTCTATGGTCCTTCCACAAGGGGACCTGGCCTCCCTTTTATTCAAGGAGTTCTCAGTCTGTAAACTGGCTCACATTTTTATTTGAGGGCCTCAAACAAGCCTTTGATTCAAAGGTATCTTAGTCCATTCTGTACTTCTATAACAGAATTCCACTGGGTAATGTACAATTAACAGAAATTTACTGGCTCACATTTCTGGAGGCTGGTTAAGTTTAATATCAAGGTGTAAGCATCTGGCAAGGGCTTTCTTTCATTGCTGTAACGTGGCAGAAGTCATCAAATGGTGAAAGGGCAAAGAGTGATAGAGAGAGTGCAGGAGGGAACAAACTGAATTCTGCAATAAGCCACTCCCATAATAATGGCATTCATCCATTCATGAAAGTGGAATCCTCATGACCTAACCACTTTTTAAAGGTGCCATCTCCCAATATTGTCACAACTGGTTATTAAATTTCAATATGAGTTTGAAGGGGACAAACATTCAAACCAAGGGTCATGACTCTAATTTTGTGATTCACTTAGACATTTGTTCATTTGGCCTAAAACTTTTCTGCTTTTATCTATTAAGTAAAATTCACTAGGCATCCTATCCATTTTACTTCTAGAAACACCATCATCAACTAATCAATCTAGAACTCTGTGCATATCATATTGGACCTTCTGAATATTGCTTTGACTCTGCTGTACTTTATAGTAACTACACCCACCTTCCTTCTCAAAGTTGAGTGGCTCCGCTTAACCTCTGGCACCCTGGGATCCAATTACTCCCATTACCTTTAGGTTGCCCAATTCGGTGACTGAAGTTCCAACTCTGAAGTCTGGCTTGCAGAAAAGAGCAATCGCAGAGTTCTTCCAAGAGGCTGGGGCTCCTTTCACAAATTTATTTTTCAGTAGTGGTGAAAGTATGTTTTCTGGGTCCTACCAGTAAAGATGAGTAGGTCTTAAATGGCAAATTTACTCAAATATTCCCGAAGCCTTTGAATACTTAACATTAAAGCAAAGCAGATTTGGCATTCCTAATACATTGGCTGTGGGCCACCTTTTGGTCCATGTTTCAGCCAACCAAACAAACTGTTAGAGCCTGCTCTAACTCCCTGTGGTGCAACATTGAATGGAGAGTCTCTCCTTGGTGACCCTATATTTAAAAAATTAGCCTTATTCAACGTTATGTTTCTTTCAGTATTATCTCATTGCCTTAATGTTCATTTTCATATATGTTCCCTCTGTTTATGCCTGTATACATTAGAAAACTGAAGCAGTTCTTTCAGAGTGTAGGAGTGTAGTGCACTTCCTCATGAGTCATGCTTTTTACCTTAGCTTTAGAAGCCTGCTGGGACTTGAGTTCAGCTACAGGTCAAGCAATGAGGGGAGGTGGGGTTGGATCCTGATAAGAATCATCATTGTCTTACATAGTAACTGCCTCAGGAGAAGCCAGTACAGTTTCCTCAGACAATGCAGTTAGTCACTTCAAATGCCCATGGAAAGGCCCATAGCACTGGCAGCAGGGAAGGCATGTCTATTGGCAGAGAAGATTCAACAGGATTTAGGGACTCAATGCCCCCAACTTCATCCCAATCAATGCCCTCACTTTAGCAGTAGACATCCTGTGAAGTGGGAGTTCAACTCGTGCTATAATCCAGCCAGTTTCAGAATGAGGCTCTGGATCAGTTTCAGTTCTGTATTTACCCAGTAGAAGAGTCACCTTCGGGAAACACACAGAAGCTTTCAGGTCACTTGTGTAGCCTACGAGCTTGGAATTCTGGTCGCTGAGTTCATCCTTGTCTTTCATCATCTTTTCTAGCAGCATTAGGAGCAACCATCCAACTTCATTACATCTGTTAGTTTTCCAAAAAGATTTGAAAGTATCATGTCCACAGCCACCCCACTTCCAGAATATAATAGGTGGTTGAGTAAAAGTGTCCAATAGAGATATTTTGCATATGTCCATTGCTGGATCATGCCATGGGACTATCAGTCCATCAGTGCTCTTACTACTAGAAATGGGCCCATTTATACTGGGGAGGTCAATTGCTTTACTCAGTCTACCAAGTTCTAAGGTTAATTTCATTGAGAAATATCCTCACAAACACACCCAGAATGATGTTTAACCAAATATCTTGCATGGCACCAGGTGAATCAGTCAAACTGACTCATAAAAAAAGTAGCCATCATGTTGTTTCTAAACGTAATTTAATTTTTTCCTGTTTGTGTTGGTATTTTTTCCTGAAGTTTTCTTATCTGTATATTTTTTATGAAGAATATTTTGGTTTCTTTTTACAGCAAAATATGGATTCCTTTTTATTGTTTTCTGCAATTATATACTTGGCAAGTTAAATAAATACCTTGGAAAATATTTACGAAGTTAACACTATCTAAATATATCTCTTGTAGCTAACATTTCTGAAATTATTATGAAACTGTTTTTAAAGATTTTCTTTGTCCTTTATATTCTGTAGATTTACTATAACTCGGTTATATTTTTAAACATACTGCCTCATAATCTGTGTGTATTTTTATTTTGAAGTTTCACTTTTTTTAACTGTGAAATATTCTTAGCCAGTAATCCTCCTATATTATTTGCTCTAATCTTTCCTTCTGAAAATTCTATATATTAATAGTTTAGAGCCTCTTAAGAAAATTTTCATGTATTTCAGATTTTCCATATTTAGTCTCATTCTCTTTGGCTTATTCTGAATGAATTCTCTAACATGGTCTTCAAAATCATTTAATTTTTTCTTAGTGTTTATTTTAGAATATTCTACATCTATGGAATATTTTTAATAGGATAATTATATTTCTAGTACTTCCAATTGATTCTTTTGGATGTTTTCTGATTTTGATTCAAATATCCTATTTTGTCTTATGATTTCTTATGGTTTTTACAGATATTTTCCTTCCTCCATTTCTCTGGGAGTCTACATTCTACTTATTTTTAACCTTTCTGAGAATGTGTTGTAATTTACATATTATTAGTGATGTAATCTGATTATTTAGTTGTCTGGCTGTTGTTCTGTAATACTAATTTTTTTAACGGGCTTTTAATTTTAGTATCCATGTTCTTTAATGCATTTACTTTTTTATGTCTATGCTTATCCTTTTTTGTCTGGTAGTTTTGCAGTTATGTCAACTTTTTCCTTCTAGATTCCATTTATGAATAACCAGTTTATACTGGCAGGTGAGGTCAGAATTTCTTTCCTTTGGAAATACTGGGGATTTAGGGAACAGTCTCTCAGTTATGTACACTTAAACTTTTTTACTCTCATCCACTAGCAAATGTGCTGCTCTATAAGCTATAGACCTAGGAAAATGCTCAATTTTCTTTAACTTCTTTTCCTGAGCAAAGCCCACTTTAAGACCTTCCCTGACACTTTTCTGCTCTATTCTCTACTGTACAAGTAGGTTATTTTGGATTCACAACTGCCGTCCATTGCTGCCTGTTTCAAAACAGAAGCCCAGCCGGCCAAGGCTTCAGACTGTTATCTATCACTGTGGCCTCAGAATCCCATTAATTAGTTTATTTTTATTTTAATGTATTTTCTTTCAATGCCACCTTTAAGAAACATTTATGGAAATCATAGAACTGTATTTCTTGAAATCCCCAAATACTTAAAAATAATTTTACATCACAGTTCTTTAAGTCCAGATTTTTTTTCTCATTTTAATTATTCTCATCACATTTGTTCTCAATTGCTAACTCTTGTGACTGTAACTACTGCCATTTTTAACATTGCATATATTTCAAATGCAGGAACAATATGTATCATAAACGAAGAAAGTCAGAAGTAAAATAGTGACATGGAGACTGAGAAAACAGAAATAACATAATGAAAATTTGTGGCTTCTGCCAATTTTAGCCAGTGATGCAAAACTGCTGCTTCTGGGACTTTGATATTTAGAATTTAATAGAAAATGAGAAAAAACACATAGGTCAGTGTTGAAATAGCTTAAGCATTTTTAATAAGTAGGCAGACATACTTCACCAACTTTACTTTTCATTGATGACAGCAAAAGAGGGCTCATGTTTTATATGAATGCGCATATTTGGTTAATGCCAGTTAAGTCTAAATTAACTATAGGTCAAACTACACTCTAAAATGCCTTTTATAATTTGTAAGTAAGCATTGCTTGATTTGCTAGTTAACAAAAATAATCATTGACATGAATAAAGTCTGATTAAGAGTTTGGGTAGAAGGTTTCAAAAATTTTAACAGAGCAAGTTAATTTCAATGAAATCTCACAAGAAATTGCTAAATTAAACAACAGGGACGACACAGGTGCAAGTTGACCAGCTATGCCTAAAGCCTGGATTAAGTAGGTGACTCAGTGGAAATTTTCTCCTTTCATTTGTTCCCTCTTATCAGTCAGCAGTTAAAAAATAAAAATAAAAAATAAAAACATTAATTTGGAGGTAAAAGTCACAATGAATGTGGAGATAACAGAAGTACTTTCAGTCTGAACTTGAATTATTCTGAAGAAATGACTACTCTTTTTGACTGGAAAGGGGAAATTGCCTGTGGATTGCGGAGACTTTATATCTGGAAAGCTCTTCCAGTGCCTTCCTCAAAAATTTATTTTTCACTTATCGAAGGCCCAATCTTTCCTATAAATAAAAGGGAACGATTAAATTTGAATTATATAGAATGCACTTCTATTTACTCATTGATAAATTAATTTATTAAATTGCTTCATATTTTCCTGCACTTAATTTTTAAAACATTTTAAGTGTATTATAGAATGTTTATTTTCATTTTCATGGTTTGAATAAGTGGTAAATAGACAGAAATGTTCCCCTTTCTCTGCTTATTTCTGGGGTGAGAGTAAAAGCAGGACAACTCTGACCCGGTGCCCTATTAAATGAAAGCCATCTGACAGATGGCTCAAGTGCAGTAAGAGACAGAGTCCAGGTAGTTTGGCAAGTTCTAAAGTCTGGATGGAAGAAAAGCAGCATTAAAGAACAGTTGATCCTAAAACAGAGATTGATTGCTCTTTTCAATGCTTTATTCTTTTTGCAATGTCTGAAAACCTTGACTGACAAGAGAGGACTGTAGGCAGCATGAGGTCAAAGGTGTACATGAAAGTCTTGCCATTGATTGAGTAATGTTTTCAATTAGGATTGGCTTACACTACTGTCTAGTTGGTGTTATTATTGCAGTCTATTAATTCTGACTTGCCTTTCTAAATTTTCTTTATTCTCAATATGAGGAAAAATATGAAAAGAAATAAAAAAGAGAATAAAGTTACAGAGACAGTGGAACTACTGGTGAAGGGCAATAAAGAGCAATTGAATGCAAAGTACAGTCCTTTGTTGTCTACTTGGAATGAAAGACTTTTCCTTTCAAAAGAATGAAGTGGTGAAAAGGAAACAGAATAAAATGACATAGATATTATTCTTCAAGTTATGGTGGCTCTTTGAAATTGTCATTTTATATTTCTTTTCATTCTAATTCTGAATTAACACACTAAAACCAGGAAGAATATCTTTGTTTCTAACTTTCTTTACTTTATATCCTATACATTGAAATAGCAGGTGAAGGGTTACATGTAGATATATTTTTAATAAAATGTTTCTTTTAATAAGGTTTATTACTTTTCTTATCCCATGGAATAAGCAGTGGTCTGAATATTTACGTTTCCCCACAATGCATATGTTGAAAGCTCATCACCGCTGTGATAATATTAAGAGTTGGGACCTCAGGAAGGTGATTAGTCTCCTTATAAAAAAGGTTCCAGAAAGCTGCTTTGCCCTTTCCAACATGTGAGGACCCAGCTAGAATATGCCATCTATGACAGAAGTTGGGACTTCTCCAGACACTGAATTTGCTGGCATCTTGATTATGGAATTCACAGCTTCCATAACTGTCAGAAATAAATTTATGTTTTTTATTAGAGACCCTGTGTATGGTATTTGTTACAGAATCCCAAACGACTGACAGGATGCCATCCCATTTATTGAGAAAGTAGGATGCACTCAAGTAATTAAAAAAAATATGGAATCAGCATTTTAGTTTGATCAACCAATTCATTAGATACCTTGGACACATTAATCAAATTAAAAGGTTTACTAAAGTTACCATATTTTTGTCTTTACAAATGGACCGATAATTATGATTATCAAAAAGAAATAAAAACAGTAACTCACATTGTTTGCTTATTTCATTATTATTTATTTAAAAAATGTGGACTATTGAGCAATATGTCCACTTTTATTTATAAATATTATTTACTTCCAATACTCCTACAAAACTATAAAGATAATACTAATGACTTTCTAAGTCAACTTTTCTAAAAATAAAGTCCAAACTTCCCCAGGAGTACTTGGAGGACTTTTTACAAATTCAGATTACTAGGCTAATTCCAGACATATTAAACCAGTATTTCTGAAGTAGAATTTGATAATCTGCATTTTGATGAAATTCTTAGGTAATTTTTATGTACAAAAAGATTGAGAACCATTGTATTAGTTGATTAGTTAGTTACACATGGCTAATACCAGTATTGTATGCCTAACTTAAATTCAAAGGCATATTTCCTATAGATTTTTTAGTAATACAGTTAATTTAAGAAGAAAACTATAAGAGTATCGAATTTAAAGAGACTGAAGAATTCCTGTGTATTTTTTGTAACCAAAATACTTTTTAAAGTACATTTAATTTGCATTCATAGAAAGAAGAAAATATATTCCCCAAATCTAATTTTGTCTCAACTGTTTTTCCCCAATGTTTGTCTCCCATTTTAAGAACTACATTTAAAAGCAAAATAACCAAGTATTATATTATTAAAATGGAGTCTGTATTGCTTAAAAAAATTGCAAGTAAATGAAAATTGCATTGGAAAAGAACAGAATTTCACAGGAATAAAATGTGAGGAAGCAAAATAGATACATTGAAACAGAGTTTAATGATCTAAAATTGACAGTGAAGTTGATACAGGCAATTCCATGTATGCCAATGTTGAGCTGTAAACTATTTTCTTTGTAAATAGTTCTACTCGAAGAATGCTTCAGTTCCCAAATTTCTCTAAAAGCAGAAAAAGCTAACACTTGTCAGAGTCTATAAGGAGGGTTGTATTTTTAGTGTTCTCATATTTTTAGCATTCAGTATTAATGTTTATCAAACTAATTTTCAAATATGAAAGGAAACGCTTAAGAGTTTACAAGTGTATTTTGTTCTTGTTGCTCTTGTTTGAGATATATTCATTGCTAGTTTAAAACCTATATTAGAAAGTTATTTTTATTAATAACTTCCTGAATATTTTGACAACATAAAATGCATAAAAATGCTTAACATGCAGTAATAATTATGCTAAATATGTTGAGATATGTTCTTCTAGTCTTACTTCTATAAAAGCATATGTATATGTGTATTAGTGAGGATTCTCTAGAGGGACAGAACTAATATGATATATATATATATTTCTTATAAATACACACACACACACACGCACACACATAAAGGGGAGTTTATTAAGTATTAACTTACACGATCACAAGGTCCCACAATAGTGTCTGCAAGCTGAGGAGAAAGGAAAGCCAGTCTGAGTTCCAAACTGAAGAACTTGGAGTCCGAGGTTCAAGGGCAGGAAGCATCCAGCACAGGAGAAAGATGTAGGCTGGGAGGCTAGACCCGTCTTCCCTTTTTACGTTTTTCTGCCTGCTTTATAGTTGCTGGAAGCTGATTAGATGACGCCCGCCAAATTAAGGGTGGGTCTGCTTTCTCCAGTCCACTGACTCAAATGTTAACCTCCTTTGGCAACACCCTCACAGACACACCCAGGATTAATACTTTGAATCCTTCAATCCAATCAAGTTGAACTCAGCATTAACCATCAGAATATATCTAAATGTTTTTTGAATGAATAATATATTTTCTTTTTTAAACTATTATTTTAAGTTCAAGTTTCCACGTGCAGTTTTGTTATATAGGTAAACTCATGTCGTGGGGTTTGGTGTACAGATTATGTCATCACTTTTGTACTGAGTATCCAATAGTTATTATTATTATTATTTTTTTTGCTCCTCTCCCTCCTCCCACTCTCCAAACTCAAGTAGGTCCCAGTGTCTGCTGCTCCTCTTTGTGTCAATGTGTTTTCATCCTTTAGTTCCAACTTATAAGTGAGAACATGCAGTATTTGGTTTTCTGTTCCTGCTAAGAATAATGGCCTCCTGATACATCCACATTGCTGCAAACAACGTGCTCTCATTATTTTTTATGGCTGCACGGTGTTCCATGTTATATATGTAACAGATTTTCTTTATCCACTTTACCATTGATGGGCATTTAAGTTGATTTCATGTCTTTGCTATTGTGAATAATGCTACAGTGAACATATACGTGGATGTGTCTTTATGATAGAATGATTTATATTCCTTTGTGTATATATCCAATAATGGGATTGCTGAGTAGGACGTCATTTCTGTTTGTAGCTCTTGGAGGAATCCTCACACTGCTTTTTACAATGGCTTAACTAATTTACACTCCTATCAACAGTGTATAAGTGTTCCCTTTTCTCCACAATCTTACCAGCATCTGTTGTTTTTTGAGTTTTTAAATAAATGCCATTCTATTTGGTGTGGGATGGTTTCTCATTGTGGTTTTGATTTGCATTTCTCTGAAGATTAGTGATGTTGAGCTTTTTTATATATGCTTGTTGGCTGTATGTATGTCTTCTTTTCAAGTGTCTGTTTATGTCCTTTGCCTAATTTCAATGGGGTTGTTTGTCTTCCTATAAATTTAAGTTCCTTATACATGCTGGATATTAGACCTTTGTCAATGCATAGTTTACAAAAAAAATTCTCTAATTTTGTAGATTGTCTTTTTATTCTGTTGATAGTTTCTTTTACTCTGCAGAAGCTGTTTATGATAATTAGATCCCATTTGTCAACTTTTGCTTTTGTTGCAATTGCTTTTGGCATCTTTGTCACGAGATCCTTGTCTGTTCCTGTGTCCTAAAATGGTATTGCCTGAGTTATCTTCCAAAGTTTTTATACTTTTGGGTTTTAGATTTAAGTCTTTAATCCATCTTGAGTTGATTTTTGTATATGGTATAAGGAAGGGGCCTAGTTTCAATCTTTGCATGTGGCTAGCCAGTTATCCCAGCACCATTTATTGAATAGGGTGCCCTTTTCCCATCCACTTGTTTTTGTCAGATTTGTCAAATATCAGATGGTCGTAGGTGTGTGGCCTTATGTCTGGGCTCTCTGTTATGTTCCATTTGTCTATATGTCTTTGTACCAATATCATATTGTACATATTTGGTTACTCTATCCCTGTAGTTTAGTTTGAAGTCAGGTAATGTGATGCTTCCTGCTTTTTTAGTTTTACTTGGGATTACCTTAGCTATTCAGCTCCTTTTCTGGTCCATATGCATTTTAAAATAGGATTTTTTGTCTGTTTTTGTTTGTCTGTTTTTTAGCTCTGTGAAGAATGTTATTGCTAGTTTAATAGGAATAGCATTGAATCTGTAGATTGCCTTGGGCAGTAAGGCCATTTTAATGATACTGATTCTTCCTATCCATGAGCATAGAATGTTTTTCCATTTGTTTATATCATCTTGGATTTCTTCGAGTAGTGTTTTATAATCCTTATTGTAGAGATCTATCACCTTTCTGGCTAGCTGTATTCCTTAGTATTTTATTCTATTTGTGATCATTGTGAAGGTGATTGAATTCTTGATTTGGCTCTCTGCTTTGATTGTTGGTGTATAGGAATGCTACTAATTTTTGTATGTTGATTTTGTAACCTGAAGCTTTGCTGAAGTTATCAACTCAAGGAGCTTTTGGGTTGAGACTGTGAAGTGTTCTAGGTGTAGAAATAATTATGATGTCTGCATACAGGGATACTTTGACTTCCTCTCTTCTTTGGATACCCTTTCTTTCTTTCTCTCTCCTGGTTGCTCTGATGGGTACTTCTAATATTACATTTAAAAGGAATAGTGAGAGAGGGCATCTTTGTCCTGTGCCAGTTTTCAAGGGGACTGCTTTCAGCTTTTGCCAATTCAGTATGATGTTGTCTATGGCTTTGCCATAGGTATGTTTCTTCAATTTCTAGTTTATTGAGAGTTTTTAACATGAAGGGGTGTTGAATTTTAACTAAAGCTTTTTTCTGCATCTATTGAGATAATCAGGTGGTTTTTCTCTTTAGTCATGTTTATGTGATGAACATGAACACATTTATTGGTTTGTATATGTTGAGTCAACCTTCTATCCCAAGGATAAAGCCTATTTGATTGTACTGGATTAGCTTTTTGACATGCTGCTGTATCTGGTTTACCAGTATTTTGTTGAGGATTTTTGCATTGATGTTCATCAGGGATGTTGGCCTGAACTTTTCCGTTTTTTGTTGTGTCTCTTCTGGGGTTTGGCATAAGAAAGATGCTGGTCTCAGAATGAGTTAAGGTGGAGTCCTCCTCCTCAATTTTTTCGAATAGTTTCAGTAGGAATAATACTATATTTTCTTTGTACATCTGGTGGAATTTGGCCATGAATCTGTCTGGTCCTAGGCTTCTTTTCTTTTTTTTTTTTTTTTGTTAATAGGTTATTTATTACTGATTCAATTTCCAAGCTCATTATTGGTCTTTTAAGAGAATCCATTTCTATGTTGTCCAATAAAGCCACCTATTCTTTTTACCTTTTTTACTTAGTACTTTAAAAGCCTTTCTCTACCTCCTCATGAGAGTCATTTTTGAGAAAATTACCTAGTGGCTGCAATAATAATAAGCTATAGGGACATATTCTGTTTTTACTTAAACATGTATTTACATTACTACTACATATTATGTACTCTTGTTAGTATGTTCATATTGGGTATATTGGCCTTTGCTTATTTCATACCTTAATGGGAAGTTTTCTGCATAGAGGTGCATAGAAATGAAATTAGACGTGGAAGTAATATCCTGCTTTATTTACTCTACTTGATGTACATCAGTAATACAATTTCAAAAGGTAAGAAAGAATATGTGACTTTGGATTGAAATCTATGACACCCATTTGTTTCGTGTCCAAAAAATATACATTTATTTACATAATTTTTTTGTAAATTCTTGGAAGTGGAAACATGTAAGACAGCTCTTAATCTCACAGATTTTTGAAAGTATGATAATATCCAGAGTTGGCACAAGTTTTGGGGAGAAGACTACATATATATACTGCTGATAGTAATATACAATTTCAAAACTTCCTTAAAAGTAAGTTGGAAAATATTTTATAACCATTGCTAGAACATTTAAGCTAATGCAGAAAAGACAGAGGCTAGTATGACTTTCTGACATTTTCATAAGAAATTAAAAGATATTTTATAATGAAAGAATCAGAGGAAAACTACAGAAGTTTCCTATCGAGATGAAAATCCATTTTCAGATTACACTATCTCATCATCTTTGTATCCTTTCAACACTGTCCTTAGCTCAATATCAGAGATGTTTGGTCCCAGAGATTTTATATTCTATAAATTTCCATTTTCACAGGTACTCTTCCATAAAACCTAAAAGTTTTCCATATGATTCTGGATTTTATTTATAATTTGGCACCAAAGACATGACAAGAAGTACTAGATCTTCTTGCAGTAGCCCAGCCTAATAAAACATATTTAATACTACAGATTACCTTAGGAAAATGTGAAAGTGAGCATTTCTAAGACAATTCTTAGGAGTAGAATTTTAAAGTATGATTTTTAAGAATATAAATAAATAGTTTTTCATAATTCACAAATGTAATTTTATCATATTAGTGGAACTTAGTTAAATGTATCATAAAACCTGAAGAAATTTGTCTACTTTAATGATACATAAGCTACTAGCAATAATAATATCTTTAAGACTCTTTAAATGAAAACACTATTGCCTGTTTCTCAAAGAAATAGAGAATATGGTCGTTAACTCTGAAACTTAGAACAAAATTTCAAGATCATCTCATGAGTGTTTTATTAGCTAAATTAGCCATTAGAGATGTTTAAATGCTTTTTATATATTGGAAGACTTCATAACTGACTGTTTTAATTTGATTTTAAAAGTTATGTGAAGATGATAATAGTAATAGTGCTGCTGCCTTAACGTTGCATATATTTTAAATACACTTTACCTTATGTGGACACTAAGTCATGTTATGGGTATTTATGAATGTTTAAAATAGTTTAATTTTATTATTTAATTTATAGTGCATTAAAATTAGCTACATTCCTAATTTTAAAATTTATGATGTTTTTGGAGCCCAAGCATAATTCTAATGGCATTTCATTATTAATTCCATTAATCCACATCAAAAATCCTATGGATGGCAAAATTATTTTTTCTTTTTGCCATTGAGAAACTTGAGGCAAAAAAAGCTTAAACAACTTGCTTAAAGTCAAACTTAGAGCTAAACGGCCATGCTATAAATAATCCGAACTATATCAGAAAAATAAGTATGTATATGTGTGTGTGCACGTGTGTGTGCATGTAGACAAAGAGAAAGTGCACATACACAAATGATAAAGCAAATGGAATATTAGGAGGTTGAGCTGGGCAAAGAGTATATAAGCGTTCTTTGTATTATTATCACTATTTAATTTTTCTGTTTGAAATTATTTCTAAATAAAAATCTGTAAAAAACCTAACCAATTCTGAAATATCTATTTATTTCCATATACATATTTAGAAATGAAAGCTATATTGATACAAAGAAAATCTTATATTTAAAATGTTATGGAAAGAATAAATGCCATATTTTAGATATCATAAATAATAATTTTAAGAAATGAAAGCTCGAGAGAATGAGAAGATAAAACACAGACTCAGAGAAAATATTTGCAAAAGACTTATGTAATAAAGGACTGTTATCCAAAACATACAAATAACTCTTAAAGCTCATCAACACACACAGACAACCCAATTTAAAAATTGGTGAAAGATCTGAAAATACATATCACAAAAAAGATACATAGATGGCAAATAAGCATATAAAAAGATGCACAACATCATATGTCATTAGGAAATTGTAAATTAAAAAACGAGATACGACTACATACCTATTAGGATGGTCAAAATCCAGAAAACACTGATGACGCTAAATCTTGTTGATGATGTGGAATGAAAGGAACCCTGATTTATGGATGATGGAAATGTCAAATGGTATAGGCCACTTCAAAAGAGTTTGGCATTTTAGTTTCTCAATCATGCTCCTTGGCAAACCCTGCACACAGATATGTACAGTAGCATTGTTCATAATTGTCAAAACTTGGAAGCAGCCAAGATGTTTTTCAGTAGGTGAATATATAAACAAACTATGGTATATCCAGACAATGTAATATTATTTAGCACTGAAAAGGAATGAGCAATCAAGCCATAAAAAGCACAGAGGGAACTTAAGTGCATATTATCAAGTAAAATAATCTGGCGGGGCGCGGTGGCTCATGACTGTAATCCCAGCACTTTGGGATGCCGAGGCGGGCGGATAGCGAGGTCAGGAGATTGAGACCATCCTGGCTAACACAGCGAAACCCCGCCTCTATTAAAAATACAAAAATTAGCTGGGATTGGTGGCGGGTGCCTGTGGTCCCAGCTACTCGGGAGGCTGAGGCAGGAGAATGGCGTGAACCCGGGAGGCGGAGCTTGCAGTGAGCCTAGATCGCACCACTGCACTCCAGCATGGGCGACAGAGCGAGACTCCGTCTCAAAAAAAAAAAAAAAAAAAAAAAATCCAATCTGAAAATGTTATATACTCTATATACTGTATGGTTCTAACTGTATGACATTCTGGAAAAAGCAAATCTGAGAAGACAGTAGGAAGATCTGTGGTTACCAGGTGTTGGGGCAAGGGAAGGATTAATAGGCAGAGCACAGAGGATTTTTAGAACAATGAAACTATGTTAAAATAATATAATGGTGGATGCAAGTCATCGTACCTTGTAGTGTTTACTATAAAACCCATAATATGCACAATATCAAGGGTGAATCCTAATGTAAACTATAAACTTCAAGTAATAATGATGTACCAATATACTTTCATGGATTATAACAAATGGATTACTCTGATATGGGATGTTGATAGTGGGAGAGGTTATATGTGCGTGTGGAGGCAGGAGGTATGTGGTATCTGTCAGTACATTCTACTCAATTATGCTCTGAACCTATAACTGCTCCCAAATTTAAGTTTACTTTTAAAAAATTTTTATTTCCTGTGCTTGATTTGTTATATTATCACTGGTTATAATGGTTAGCAAACCTGTATTTGTTTAATTAATAATGTATTAAACAATAAAAACAATCATTTGATAATTTAATTATTACTGCTTTATTAGTTGCATAAAAAATAGAAGCTTAAATACGGATCAGGATATATCTATGGGTTTTTTTTGGTAATTTTATGGGAAGAATTAGTTTAATGTGCCCATTCTGGTTAAAGTCATGAAATCCTACATTTCTCTATAGCTAAATGAAGAATGTAGAATTTTTTGTGGATACATAATAGTCGAATATATTTATGAGGTATATGTGATATTTTGATATATATATACAATGTGTAATGATCAATTACAGTATTTACAATATCCATCACCTCAAACATTTATCATTTGTTTTGGAACATTTCAAATATTCTCTTCTAGCTATTCTGAAATATACTATATATTGTTGTTAACAGTAGTCACCCTACTGTGCTATCAAACATTACAACTTATTCCTTCAATCTACCCATATGTTTATACTCATTAACCAACTTCTCTTCACCCCCACCTCCCTGCCCGGGCAACCCTTCCGAGTCTCTGGTACCCATCATTCTACTCTCTACTTCCAAAAAATCAACTTTTTTAGCTACCACATATGAATGTTATTTCACTTAACATAATGACCTCCAATCACATCTATGTTGCTGCAAACAACAGTGTTTTATTTTTTATAGCTGAATAGTATTCCATTGTGTATATATACCACAGTTTCTTTATCCATTTATCCATTGATGAAAAATTAGGTTGATTGTACATCTTGTCTACTGTGAACAACGCTCCATTTTTTAACACATTTTTAAAACTGATAGGCATTGAAAAAAATTCTTTTTCTGATAAATGTCTCTTAGATTTAAATAGTTATATAAAACATTCCAATGGGTAAAAATGTAAACTATTTGGGAGAAGTAAATTAATGTTTTGAATTTCCAAATTTTATTTTTTTTCAAATTTTATGTTTCAAACTCCAGTCAAATCTTTTGTTTTAAATATGAGTGTGGCTTAATAGCTAATCAACTTAAATTTGAACAGTCCTCCTGTCTGTATTAAAAGAGTGTTCTCAATTACATACTGAATTAAATAAGAGATAGGAAGATTCTGAGAACTCAAAATTTATAGTTTCATTACTCTGAAAAATTAAATCTAAAAATGTGTAAAAATCCACATTAATCATTCAGTTTCAGCACATAAATGTAAATGGCTTGGAACTAAAATTCACTTCAGACTGTAAGTAATAATTACCCAGAAACACTGCATAAGCTTCATTAGAGCCTACATTTAATACAAGTGAGGAGCACAAGGGACCTGCACAAATCTGCACAAATAAGTGGATTCTAGTATTTAATCAGCATAAAATGGTCACTATAAAGCTTCATTAAGAAGCATTTTCAAAAAAGAAATCAGAGAAGATGATCTTGAAAATAAAATTTGATGTTGAAGTTGACAGTTGCTTTAACAAAATGCAGCTAATTTTTATGCAGCAGTCTTTTCATGTTCGTTTTCTCTATGTAAGAAATTAGTAAGAAGAAAAAAATAAGGAAGCTGTTGAAAACACCAATGGCATTCAGTGTCTTTGTTTGATACACAGGCATTTACAAGTGCCATTAACTTTTTTCAACTTCTCATTTTATATGATTCATTCTAGAAAATATTATCTTTCAACAAGTCACTTTGGTAAACATCTCTGATTCTTACGGAATTGGGGCGCAAATTTTGTTATTAATCTTGTAAGCTATATTTCTGATTTTCTACCCAGAGTAAATCAGACAACGTGATATATTTAAAACTGACAAATTGGAAGGCCTGAATTTTAAATTTGGTTGGGAATTTTCGGTATATTATTAGAAAGATATATTAACCTTGAAGTTTTATTTTTTTAATTTAGAGAACCATGTAAGTAACATAAGGTTTATATTCTTATTAATATCTAAAGAACACATTTGTTTATATAACACAATAATAATGGATATGTCAGGTTTTAAATTTTATTTTCTATTTTCATACTAGAATATATATATAACTTTTTAAAAAGCATAGCATTTAAATGAAATTATTAATTGCCTAGTACATACTTCTGCAAGTGCATAAACAAAAACTATACAATTTAATTTTTAAAATGGTGTTCACTACAACTGAAGTAATCATTTTTGGGGAATATAAGGGTTCTTTGTTATATAGTCCATTAAAAGTCAACAATGTTATGGCTTTCCAGCAACATACTTAACAGTACTATCCATTTAAATTTAGGTAATTCAAATAGCTAGAATAGTTTGTGAAATCCTGCAAGAAATAAGAACATATTAGAAAGGTAATCAACTGGCAAAGTGCGTAAGCTTTGGCCATTTTTAAAAAACATACTCAAAGTTTGGAAGGTAAAAACATTGCATAGTTACATGAACTGAATACACGAACCTTTATTTAGAAGGGATATTTAATATCCTTCTAAATAAAGGGATATGTAAATGAATGACTTAATAAATATAAATAAATTACTGAGACTTGGATCATTGGTTTGTTTTATACTTTCTGCTATCTCTTAGGCAATTCACATGAGATTCCATTATCAAAGTGTTGCACTCGTAGTCTTTTTCAACACAAGCGGGATTTTAGGAGGATTAAATTTGGTGAAATTTAAATTTATACACTTCTAAAAGTTAAATATGCACTCATGTATACACACATATATAAATATATAAATATTTACATAGGTGTATATATATACCTATATATATTCCTCTCTCTATATATGGGTATATATTCATATATTCATATTATATATGAATTCAGATATATTCATATATTCATATATCTCTCTACATAAATATATGTGTGTATATACATGTATATAATAGGTTAGCAAACATTATCTTGTGATGTTTCAGCCATTAGGAAAAAATGAAATAAATTATGTCAGAGTAATTACAGGAAAAATCAGTTACATATTTTAATAAAACTGTCTTCTTAAGCCAGTTCCCATACCATTTTGTTCCTGCTAACTTGCTCTGAATCACTATAATTTCTCCTCAATGTTTATATTTTAGCTTTTGAATAAGAAGTATTATGTGTGTGCATGAATGTATGTGTGCTGGTGTGTTTTAGATTCAAATCCCAGTTATGAGACTTGGTCAAGTTCTGTCCACAATTAACATACTACAAATGAGGTTAGTGGGACAAAAGATGAGTGTCTAAAACAGAGGTTACCCACCACTTGCACCAGGGTCACCTGGGAAGCTAAAATGTGCAGATGCATTAGTCCCACCCGGGGCTGAACTAACATCTTTTGGAGAAGGATCTATAATCTGCTTTTCAAGAAAGCTATTCTCATTTTCTTAAGCACATTAAAGAGTGTAAATCACTCTTCCAAATAAAGGGATATGTAAATGAATGACTTAATACATATAAATAAATGACTGAAAACCACATTAAGGTTACTTTTTTAAAAGATGTCTTCAGAAAGATTAGAATCATTGTAGGGAAGAAATAAATATTTGGAACAAAGAGTTCAAAGAGCTTCAAGGGAGGACTCAACTTCCTAGTGAAGGGCAGCCTTTTAAATTATTCAGAGTCCAAGCAAGTAGTCTAATAGTAATATGTTAAAAGTTCAGCATATGTAATATGTTAAAAGTTCAGCATAACTTGATTTTGGACTTTATTTCCTATTACTAGAAGATTTTACATTGGTATGCTGTACTGATGGGAGGAAAGTGGACCCTTCAGACTTCGATGAATCAAACATATAATAAAGCCCTGGAAACTGGGAGATTTAATGTGTTGCAAGTAACTGAGTGAATATTGTTGGCTCTTTGAGAACTGACAGAAACCCTAGTGGGATTCTGATAAAACATTCCAATTTACATTTTTACAAAGTCATGACACTTAGATGATAGGGATTACTCTGGGTCAAAGTAAATTATATGAAAATTTAATCATATGTACAAGCCAACGTTGAAAGCAGTTTCAAGAGTATGAATGACGAAGAGAGGGATGATGAGAAAACGATGAAGGGAGCGAGAAAAGACAGCAAGTCTCAAGGATTTCTCAAAATCTTAAGAAAATTTGTGTTGATGATATAAAGAAAATGAAAAACATATTGTGATAGTGATCAGGCTATTAGAAACATTTCTTAAGCATTAGTATTAACGATGCACTAATTTGTGTAAAACAATTGCAAAGGAATGTCAAGTAAATTATTTCTGTAATTCAAATAATGTAAACTATTTTAAGCTTTATGATTTTTTATATATATTTTAAATTCTGGGATACATATGCTGAACATGTAAGTTTGTTACATGGGTATACACGTGCCATGGTGGTTTGCTGCACCTATCAACCTGTCATCTACATTAGGTATTTTTCCTAATGCTATCCCTCCCCTAGTTCCCCACCCCCCGACAGGCCCCAGTATGTGATGTTCCCCTCCTTGTGACCATGCGTTCTCATTTCTAACTCTCACTTATGAGTGAGAACATGAGGTGTTTGGTTTTCTGTTCCTGTGTTAGTTTGCTGAGAATGATGGTTTCCAGCTTCATCTGTGTCCCTGCAAAGGACGTGAACTCATCCTTTTTTATGGCTGCATAGTCTTCCATGGTTTTTATGTGCCACATTTGCTTTATCCAGCCTACAATTGATGGGCATTTGGGTTGGTTCTAAGTCTTTGATATTGTGAATAGTGCTGCAATAAACATATGTGTGCATGTGTCTTTATAGTGGAATGATTTATAATCTTTTGGGTATATACCCAGTAATGGGATTGCTGGGTCAAATGGTGTTTCTGGTTCTAGATCCTTGAGGAATTGCCACGCTGTCTTCCACAATGGTTAAACTAACTTACACTCCCACAAATAGTGTAAAAGCATTCCTATTTCTCCACATTGTCTGCAGCATCTGTTGTTTCCTCACTTTTTAAGGATTGCCATTCTAACTGGTGTGAATGGTATCTCATTGTGGTTTTGATTTGCATCTCTCTAATGACCAGTGATAATGAGGTTTTTTTTTCATATAGTTTTTGGCCACATAAATGTCTTCTTTTGAGAAATTTCTGTTCCTATCCTTTGCCCAGTTTTTGATGGGGTTGTTTTTTCTTGTAAATTTGTTTAAGTTCTTTGTCGATTCTGGATATAAGCCCTTTGTCAGATGGATAGATTGCAGAAATTTTCTCCCATTCTGTAGGTTGCCTGTTTACGCTGATGATAGTTTCTTTTGCTGTGCAGAAGCTCTTTAGTTTAATTAGATCCCATTTGTCAGTTTTGGCTTTTGTTGCCATTGCTTTTGTTGTTTTAGTCATAAAGTCTTTGCCCAAGCATATGTCCTGAATGGTATTGCCTAGGTTTTCTTCTGGGGGCTTTGTGGTTTTATGTTTTACGTTTAAGTATTTTAATCCATTTTGAGTTAATTTTTGTGTAAGGTGTAAGGAAGGGATCCGGTTCCTATTTTATGCATATGGCTAGCCAGTTTTCCCAACACCATTTATTAAATAAAAAATCCTTTCCTCATTGCTGGTTTTTGTCAGGTTTGTCAAAGAAGAGATTATCGTAGTTGTGTGGCATTATTTCTGAGGCCTCTGTTCTGTTCCATTGGTCTATATCTCTGCTTGGTAACAGTACCATGCTGTTTTGGTTACTGTAGCCTTGTAGAATAGTTTGAAGTCAGGTAGTGTGATGCCTCCAGCTTTGTTAATTTGCTTAGGATTGTTTTGACTATATGGGCTCTTTTTTGGATCCATATGAAATTTAAAGCAGCTTTTTCTAATTCCGTGAAGAAAGTCAATGGGAGATAGATAAGGATAGCATTGAATCTATAAATTACTTTGGGCAGTCTGGCCATTTTCACGATATTGATTCTTCCTATCCATGAGCATGGAATGTTTTTCCATTTGTTTGTTTCCTCTCTTACTTCCTTGAGCAATGGTTTGTAGTTCTCCTTGAAGAGGTCCTTCATGTCCCTTGTGAGTTGTATTCCTAGGTATTTAATTTTCTTCATAGCAATTGTTAATGGGAGTTCACCCATGATTTGGCCCTGTTTGTCTATTTTTGGTGTATAGAAATGCTTGTAATTTTTGCACATTGATTTTGTATCCTGAGACTTTGCTGAAGTTGTTTATCAGCTTAAGTAGATTTTGGGCTGAGACTATGGGGTTTTCTAAATATACAATCATGTCAGCTGCAAACAGAAACAATTTGACACTTCCAGTCTTCCTATTTGAATACCTTTTATTTCTTTCTCTTGCCTGATTCTCCTGACCAGAACTTTCAATACTATGTTAAACAGGAGTGGTGAGAGAGGGCAGCCTTGTCTTGTGCTAGTTTTCAGAGGGAATGCTTCCAGCTTTTCCCCATTCCATATGATATTGGCTGTGGGTTTGTCATAAATAGCTCTTATTATTTTGAGATATGTTCCATCAATACCAAGTTGATTGAGAGTTTTTAGCATGAAGAGGTGTTGAATTTTATCAAAGGTCTTTTCTTCATCTATCGAGATAATCCTTTGGTTTTTGTCATTGGTTCTGTTTATGTGATGGATTACATTTATTGATTTGCATATGTTAAACCAGCCTTGCATTCCAGGTATGAAGCCAACTTGATCATGGTGGATAAGCTTTTTGATGTGCTGCTGGATTCGGTTTGCTGGTATTTTATTGAGGATTTTCGCATCAATGTTCATCACGGATATTGGTTTGAAATTTTCTTTTTTTTGTTGTGTCTCTGCCAGGTTTTGATATCACAATGATCCTGGCCTCATAAAATGCATTAGGGAGGAGTCCCTCTTTTTCTATTGTTTGGAATAGTTTCAGAAGGAATGGTAGTACCTTCTCTTTGTACCTCTGGTAGAATTCAACTGTGAATCCATCTTGTCCTGGGCATTTTTTGGTGGGTGAGCTATTAATTACTGCTTCTATTTCAAAACTTGTTATTGGTCTATTCAGGGATTTGAATTCTTCCTTGGTTTAGTCTTGGGAGGGTGTATGTGTCCAGGAAAGTGTCTATTTTTTCTAGACTTTCTAGTTTGTTTGCATAGAGGGTTTATAGTATTCTCTGATGGTAGTTTGTATTTCTGTGGGGACAGTGGTGATATCCTTTATCATTTTTATTGCATCTATTTTATTCTTCTCTCTTTTCTTCTTTTAGTCAGGCTAGTGGTCTATTTTGTTAATCTTATCAATAAACCAGCTCCTGAATTCCTTGATTTTTTGAAGGGTTTTTCGTGTCTCTATCTCTTTGAGTTCTGCTCTGATTTTAGTTATGTCTTGTCTTCTGCTAGCATTTTAATTTGTTTGCTCTTGCTTCTCTAGTTCTTTTAATTGTGATGTTAGAGTTTTGATTTTAGATCTTTCCCACTTTCTCCTGTGGGCATTCAGTGCTATAAATTTCCCTCTTAACACTGCTTAACTGTGTCCCAGAGATTCTGGTATGTTGTCTCTTTGTTCTCATTGGTTTCAAAGAACTTCTTTATTTCTGCCTTAATTTCGTTATTTACTCAGTAGTCATTCAGGAACAGGTTGTTCAGTTTCCATGTAGTCGTGCGGCATAGAGTGAGTTTCTTAATCCTGAGTTCTAATTTGATTGCACTGGGGTCTGAGAGACTGTTTGTTATGATTTCTGTTCTTTTGCATTTGCTGAGGGATGTTTTACTCCCAATTATATGGTCAATTTTAGAATAAGTGTGATGTGTCGCTAAGAAGGATGTATATTCTGTTGATTTGGGGTGGAGAGTTCTGTAGATGTCTATTAGGTCCCCTTCATCCAGAGCTGAGTTCAAGTCCTGAATATCCTTGTTAATTTTCTATCTTGTTGATCTGTCTAATATTGATAGTGGGGTGTTAAAGTCTCCCACTATTATTGTGTGGGAGTCTAAGTCTCCTTGTAGGTCTCTAAGAACTTGCTTTATGAATCTGGGTGCTCCTGTATTTGGTGCATATATATTTAGGAGAGTTAGCTCTTCTTGTTGTGTTGATCCCTTTACCATTATGTAATGCCCTTCTTTGTCTTTTTTGATCTTTGTTGGTTTAAAGTCTGTTTTATCCAAGACTAGGATTGCAACCCTGCTTTTTTATTGCTTTCCATTTGTTTGGTAAATATTCCTCCATCCCTTTATTTTGAGCCTATGTGCATATTTGCATGTGAGATGGGTCTCCTGAATACAGCACACCAATGGGTCTTGACCCTTTGTCCAATTTGCCAGTCTGAGCCTTTTAATTGGTACATTTAGTCCACTTACATTTAAGGTTAATATTGTTATGTGTGAATTTGATCCTGTTCTCATAATGCTAGCTGGTTATTTTGCCCATTAGTTGATGCAGGTTCTTTATAGTGTCGATGGTCTTTACAATTTGGTATGTTGTTGCAGTGGCTGGTACCGGTGTTTCCTTTCCATATTTAGTGCTTCCTTCAGGAGCTCTTGTAAGACATGCTTGGTAAGTGACAAAAATCTCTCAGCATTTTCTTGTCTGTAAAGGATTTTATTTCTCCTTTGCTTATGAAGCTTAGTTTGGCTGGCTATAAAACTCGGGGTTGAAATTTATCTTCTTTAAGAATGTTGAATATTGGCCCCCAGACTCTCTTCTGGCTTGTACAGTTTCTGCAGAGAGATACACTGTTAGTCTGATGGGCTTCCCTTTGTGGGTAACCTGACCTTTCTCTCTGGCTGCCCTTAACGTTTTTTTCCTTCATTTCAACGTTGATAAATCTGAGGATTATGTGTCTTGGGATTGCTCTTCTCAAGGAGTGTATTTGTAGTGTTCTCTGTATTTCCTGAATTTGAATATTGGCCTGTCTTTCTAGGTTGGAGAAATTCTCCTGGATAATGTCCTGAAGAGTGTTTTCCAACTTGGTTCTATTCTCCCTATCACTTTCAGGTACACCAATCAAATGTAAGTTTGGTCTTTTCACACAGTCCCATATTTCTTTGAGGCTTTATTCATTCCTTTTCATTCTTTTTTTTCTAATCTTGTCTTCACACTTTATTTCATTAAGTTGATCTTCAGTCTCTGAAAATCTTTCTTCTGCTTGATTGATTCGGCAAGTTATACTTGTGTATGCTTCATGAAGTTCTCACGCTGTGTTTTTCAGGTCCATGAGGTCATTTATCTTCTTCTCTAAACTGGTTATTCTAGTTAGCAATTCCTTTAACCTTTTTTCAAGTTTCTTGGCTTCCTTGCATTGGGTTAGAACATGCTCCTTTAGCTCAGAAGAGTTTGTTACTACCCACCTTCTGAAGCCTATTCCTGTCAATTCATCAAACTTGTTCTCCGTCCAGTTTTGTTCCCTTGCTGGCAAGTAGCTGTGATCCTTTGGAGGAGAAGAGGTGTTCTGGTGTTTGGAATTTTCAGCCTTTTGTGCTGGTTTTTCCTCATCTTTGCAGATTTATCTACCTTTGGTCTTTGATGTTGGTGAACCTTTGGTCTTTGATGTTGGTGACCTTTAGATGGGGTTTTTGTTGTGGACGTCCTTTTTTTGATCTTGATGCTATTCGTTTCTGTTTGTTAGTTTTCCTTCTCACGGTCAGTCCCCTCTGCTACAGGTCTGCTGGAATTTGCTGGAGGCCCACTACAGACCCTGTTTGCCTGGGTATCACCAGCAGAGGCTGCTGAACAGCAAGGATTGTTGCCTGTTCTTCCTCTGGAAGCTTCATGCCAGAGGGGCACCCACCCAATACCAGTTGGAGCTCTCCTGTATGAGGTGTCTGTCAACCTCTGCTGGTAGAGTCTCCCAGTCAGGAGGCATGGAGTCAGAGACCCACTTGAGGAGGCAGTCTGTCCCTTAGCAGAGCTCGAGTGCTGTGCTGGGAGATCCACTGCTGTCTTTGGAGCCAGCAGGCAGGAACATTTAAGTCTGCTGAAGCACTGCCCACAGCCGGCCCTTCCCCCAGGTGCTCTGTCCCAGGGAGATGGGAGTTTTATCTATAAGCCCCTGACTGGGGCTGCTGCCTTTCTTTCAGAGATGCCCTGCCCTGAGAGTAGGAACTTAGGGAGGTAGTCTGGCTGCAATGGCTTTGCAGAGCTGTGGTGGGTCCCGCCCCATTTGAACTTCCAGGTGGCTTTGTTTACATTGTGAGGGGAAAACTGCCTAATCAAGCCTCATTCATGGTGGATGCCCCTCCTCTCACTAAACTCCAGGGTCCCAGGTCAACTTCTGACTTCTATGCTGGTAGCAAAAATTTCAAGCCGGTGGATCTTAGCTTGCTGGGCTCTGTGGGGGTGGGATCCACTGAGCAAGACCACTTGGCTCCCTGGCTTCAGCACCTTTTCCATGGGAGTGAACAATTCTGTCTTGCTGGTATTCCAGGTGCCACTGGTGTATGAAAAAAAAAACTCCTGCAGATAGCTCAGTTTCTGCCCAAACAGCTGCTCAGTTTTGTGCTTGAAACACAGGGCCCTGGTGGTGTAGGCACCCAAGGGAATCTCCTGGTCTGAAGGTTGCAAAGACCATGGGAAAAGCCTAATACCTGTGGCCAGAGTGCGCCGTTCCTTATGGCACAGTCCCCTGTGGCTTCCCTTGGCTAGGGGAGGGGGTTCCCTGACCCCTTGTGCTTCCCCGGTGAGGCGACACCCCACCCTGCTTCAGCTCACCCTCTGTGGGCTGCACCCACTGTCTAACCAGTCCCAATGAGATGAGCCAGGTACCTCGGTTGGAAATGCAGAAATCACACACCTTCTGCGTTGATCTTGCTGGGAGCTGCAGACTGGAGCTGTTCCTATTTGGCCATCTTGCCAGCCACCTATGATGGTTTTTAGGTAAACTATTCTGTTACAACTTTCTTTAAATTCGAATATTGATTGTTATTTAACAGTATTAGTAAGACCAACACTCAATTAGTTGACACTGACCCAATTATAGTAAATTCATTGATTTCTAATTCAATAGCTTTAAAAAGAGTGTGAGCCTTGTCTTTATATTTATTTGGAGATATAGAACTAGATATTGTAAAAGTTTAAGCTTAAAGAAAAAACCCTATTTCACATGTGTACAGTGTAGAAAAGACAGATAATGAATGTGGTATTTTCAGCTATATATCCAGAGGTAGGTTTTGAAAAAGAGCGGCTAAAGATCTGAATAGACATTTCTCAAAAAAGACATACAAATAATGGCCAACAGGTATATGAAAAGTGCTTAACATCGTTAATCATCAGGAAAATTCAAATCAAAACCACAATGAGATATCATCTTACCCCAGTTAAAGTGGCTATTTTCAAAAAGACAGAAAATAGCAAATGCTGGCAAGGATGCGGAGAAAAGGGAATTCTTCTATACTGTTGGTGGGAATGTAAATTAGTACACCCATTATGGAAAACAGTGTGGAGGTTTCTCAAAAAAACTAAAAATGAAACTACCATATGATCCAGCAATCTCACTACTGTATATTTTTCCAAAGGAAAGAAAATCAGTATATCAAAGTGATAACTTCACTCCCATGTTTATTACAACACAATTCATAATAGGTATGATATGAAATCACAATAGCATTAACAGATGAATGGATACAGAAAATGTGATATATACACACAATAAAACACTATTCAGCTATTAAAAAGGAATGAAATCCCGTCATTTGTAACAACATGGATGGAACTGGAAATCATTATGTTAAATAGTATAAGCCAGGCACAAAAAGGAAATACTTCATACTCTCACTCATATGTGAAAGCTAAAAATTTGACCTCATGGAGGTAGTGTAGAATGATGGCTACCAGAGACTGGGAAGGATTGCCCCAGGGAGGGGAGAAAGAGATGAAGACAAGTTGGTTTGTAATGTATGTACAAAATACAGTTAGATAGAAGAAAAAATTTCTAATGATGGATGGCAGAGTAGGGTGACTATAGTTAATAACAATATATTGTATATTTCAGAATAGCTAGAAGAGAAGATTTGAAATGTTCCAACGAATAGATATGATAAATGTTTGAGGTGATGGATATCCTAAATACTGTAATTTGATTATTACACATTGTCTGTTTGTATCAAAAGATCACATGCACCCCATAAATTGGTATAAATATTATGCATCAATACAAATTTTTAAAAAGAGATTAGTAACCCTACTATGATAGCAAAGTATATAAAATACAGAAAAATCAGAAAGTGTGAAAAATATTTCTTGATAAAAAAGTATAATTGTGTTAATATTAACTACATCACTCAATTTTTAGTACTTATTTGTGCTTCATTAAATCTCTGAAAAATCAACATCTTAATTTATCAAGTATTTATTGCTCTAATACTATGTAACAAACTCTGATAGGTAATATAACTAGAAAGATAATTTTAAAAATTATTATCCTGAGAAGCTTATAGTCTAAAAGAAATAGATTATTGTAACCTAATGTCATAATTCTATGGTATGTTCTTATGTAGCATGCCTTATGAAAATATAAGAAAAGTGAATCTTCCACTCAGGAGTTAGGAAATTCAATGTTATTATACAAATTAAAATTGGAACAAGTGAATTATATTTCAGAATCTATACACAGGGTATATATAAGTCACATTTAGAGAGTGTGAAATAGAGAAACATTAAAATTCAGATGAGACAATTTTTTTTCCTTTGAGATACATTTTAATCCAACTTTTAAAGTGTTGGAGAAAATAGGTCTCTATTAATAGGGAAGTGGCAAAACCAAAACTTCCTGATAGAGTCACCTCCATCTCTACCGTCATCACCGTTTCTCCATCTTCAGGCTAAAACATCCATAAAAAGCATTTAGAAAAGGCATTAGCTCCTTCGTGTTCAACTGCTACTGCAATGCATGACTCTACATAGCAACAACTGGTACCAGAAATAGTGCACTCAGAATATGAAACATAAAGTTGGTCCAGTTGGGACCAAAAGTATTTATAATCCAATGATTAGGGAAAGGGTATGTTCTGTAGTAGACCACAGGTAAAGAATCTTATGTAGTCTAACATAGGAGCCAATAAATAGATATTAGAAAAATTCATTAAGTTTGATTATCTCACAGGAAAATGACTTTTATTTTCTTATTATTTCCTAAATCACAGATAATTCTATGCTCTTTGATTTTTGTTTGTTTATTTGTCTGCCAGGCCTCTATTTTCAAAGTCCTAGTGAAGAAAAAAATTATTAGGTTGGTATTCTGTTTGATACTCTTAAATCTATCTATGAACTTTAATTTATTCTTAAAATTCACAAGTTGGGTTTAATTTACAAGGCTTTTAATACAAAAAAAATCCTAATCACCAAACTTTAGAATGCTAATTTAAACAAATAATTATATTTTCATATGAGGAAAAACATTTCTCAACACATCTGAGTATCTCATGACTAAATAAATGCCTGTTTATACATAAAATATTTATTTTGAAGAAAAATTTCTAAGGGCATTTTTATTCAGGAAACTAAAATGTTACAAATTAATTTATCAAATAATGGGCCTCATATATAAGATGAGAAACAAGTCTCCCAATTGTCTTGTGGAGCAGCATTTTGAATGTTCACTAAGAATATTTATTTTATTATATATTTTATATTAACCAAAGCTATTTTTTTTTTCATTTAGCAACTCCAGCAGTTCCATTTCTAGTTTGAAATTTGAAACTACATAAAAGAATAGTTTTGGAATTTTAAAAAATCCTGTTAAAATCCAGAACAGTATTTATTTAGTGTACATTCTTGGGAAAATATTCAAATATTTGTATTGCCACATGGCAGTTCTGAACACAGAAGCATAGAGTAACTACCCACCTTCCTCCCCCACCCCTGCCAAATTATCTTATTTGTTTGCTAAAACAGATGAATTCTAGCTCTATTTTTGTTTTGGGGAAACACTCCAAGTAGTCTGTAGAACATGTTTCATAAGCTTTAGCACACCTGAACCAGGTCTTCAAACATGGGAATACAGCCAGGAACAAGCCTCAGAAGAAAACTGATGAGAGACTCTGCTATTGGTTTATGGAAAACGGAGCTTAGTGCCAGAAGTCGATGTTTCCTTTTTATATGTATACACTAGAAACCTAAATTTATGAGAGAAAATGCTGGTTTACAGAGAGAAAAGAGATCAAATTTATTCCAATATTTAGGTCTCACTGTTTCTTCCTCAGCGCTGCTGTTTTCTTATTTAAAATTGTGCTCTTTAAAAATCTGCAGCAGATCAGAGCTGCTTCTTTTAATAAATGGCAAATACATCAATTATCATTCACTCTTCTTAACTGCTTGCTTTAAAAACACACTAATATAGAGAATATGAATATAACATATTCTGATGTTAGAAAAGCACTAATTCAGACTTAAAGATACAAAATTTTGATAAATTGTTATTGTAGTGTCTACCAGTAATAGGATAAGTAAAAATTCAGAAAAGTGAATGAATATATGCTTATTTTTGTTTTCATTTTGCATAATAGCACTCTCTTGTTTATCATAACATTTATAAATGTACACACATATTCATTGTGGAAATACTGAAAATGTAAAACATATATAAATAAAAATTAAACTGACGTGGCATTTCATCATATGGAATTAATCACCATTATCCATTCATTGTATTCATTTTTAGAACTCTTCCCATGTTTCTATGTGGGACTCTTAGGCTATATGTGTATACTTTGTGTGATTGTGTGCATCTATGCCTTATCAGGTTATAGCTACAAAGAAAATTTACAAATGGCAATAACCATAATTTGATGATTTTTTTTCTCACCTGCTACTGCTATAACTCCAAGTCTTCTCAGTTATTTCTTTTCATGTTATCTAACAGCATCTTCAGAAGTATTTCTCATGTGGTTGACAATATGTCTAGAGAAATTCTCTTTTCATACACAACTGGGTATATCTGTGCATTAGGTTTTCTTCACCTACTCAGATTGCTATTATTCATTATTATAGCTCAATTAGTTCCAATTATTCATATTAAATCTTCTTTACAGGCATTGGCTGCATGCTCTTGTCAAGGTTTCCATTTTCCACTCAACTTTCCATGGGCATGGCTTCTGTTTTGACTGAGTATTGAATTGCTTTCATGTCATTCTGTCTTTGATATAAAAGTGAAATGATTGGCCTTCTCACATTGCATCACACATTTCATCTGACACCAAAGAAGTGTTATTTTTTTTTCCAGTCTCATGGAATCTTGTCCAAAAAGCAGGTTTTTCTGATTTCCTGTGTTGTCAGTATAATCTGGTCTTGGATGTCAGTAGCTTGCCAATATCTCCATTAATTTTGCCGCAGTGTACATGGGTATGCATACCTTTGCCTTCACCAAAACCCCCAATGCATTTCCACCATGCAAGTGGAATTGGGGTATTCGTATATATGCCTAATATATCAAGAAATGTCTGCATTCCAGTGGTGGGCGCAGATTATGCCTATCTTGATATCTACCAGATTGCACCGTGTAAGTCTGTACAATCCTAGGAAAAAATAAACCCTTTCATCAAAATGTTTTGAAAGAACCTATTGCAAGATTCTTCCTATCATTGCAATATTTTAACAATTTGAGATTTGTTTTTTAGTTTACCTCAGAATGATGTTTGCCTCTTACTTATTTTAACTTTATAAGAATTAAAATTTATTGATATGTGTTCATAACTTTTTAAAATTTTATTTTATGGCAATGTACTCTTATATTGAGGCTTATTAAATACTTATTTTTTGATTGCATATTTTGTATTTCTCCCTCTTATCCATCTGCCCATCTGTACTTTTATTTGCTGTCTGTTGTAAGGTAGGAATACAGCTTAGTATTCTTTCTCTACATTAAAATTGAAATGGAGAATTCTTCTAAAGATACTGTGATAGAAATTAGGAACTCAGAAGTCAATTTCAAAAGATTTTCTTCAATGAACTCGAAGCCTCTTGAGAAAAACACAGGTAAAATATAAATTTACATGAATAGTTAATGGATGCCATATGTGATAATTTCTGTTATTACTATTTTAAATACTTAATATTTACTGAGGTCTTCCTGTGAAGATTTGTTATATCTTTTATTAATCAGACTTAAAGGCTAGAAGAAAGATGCAAATATGCCATACAGTTTTCCACCTTGAGAAACTGGCTATATGATATAGCACAGTTAGGGAATTCTATAGGATGGACTGGTATGGGGAGAAAAAAAATTATGAGTTCAATTTTGGACAGATTGGTTAATATGTCTATAAGACTTCTAAGAAGAGGTGTCCTGGAGAAGTGTCTTGGAGACCTTAGCAAAAGCAGTGCCACTGGAATGACAAGTCAGAAGTCAGATTAAATTGAATTGAGCACTAAGTTAAAAATTAAGAATAAGGGCAGCAAGTACAAACAAATGTTCATAAAAAATGAGAGTGTGAAATAAAAGCTAGGTATGACCTGGACAAAAACAGAAAGTCAAAAAAGAGTCTTTTTTGTGTGTTTGAGAAAGAATTTACCATATAACAGCAATGAAAGAAAGAGTACAGTGTAAAAGACACATGTGTATCCAGGGCCTCTGAAGGAATATATAACCAGGCAGCTGAGAGGAAGAAGAGGATGTGATAAAGGCAGAAGATAAGAGTCATTCCATTGAAATAATGAAGAAAGAGGTCCAGATAAATACACATTTGTTAATTTGATGATGCAAAATTGAAGACCTTTTAACAAGATGACTTACTGTCTTTAATGTGGCTCTGAGGTTATCTGCTAAGGAGCTTGAAGAAAAGTCAAGAAGGTTGCAAATAGTGATTAAGAAGAATTAGAGAGTAAATTCACAAGGGAAATGGTAATATTGCTGATAAAACCCTAGAAGGCACTATGCTTAGTGAGTAGAAATTTACATTTGTGCTACTCTTCTAGGCCATGTGATTACTTCCGGCATGACAGCTAGCTTGGATAAGCAGGAGAAAGACACTTAATTTCAATCAACATTGAAGTCTTAAGGGCAGGTTAAATGAAATAGCTGGGGGTTTAAAACTTTGCCAAGAGAATATCAAAAATGATGTCAAGGGGTGTGGGTGGTAGATAGGAGAGCTTAGCCTGGCCCCCCAAATGGCTTTTAACATTTATTTTTTTTAAATACACAAATTACATTTTACAAAGAAAAGATTTTTAAAAATACTTGGCAAATTGAAATAGTTAAAAAACACAAGAGAATTGCATAGATAATCTTGTTAAGGTTACCTACAGATGAACAAATTCAGTCAAAATGTCCAGACTCCTCTTAGGAGAAACTGGAAGAGTGTTTCCCTTTTCTTTAAGAAGGATCGTGGATGGTTAACTTTGGTGTGATTACTGCTCATCTTTTATAAAATGCTCTAACCTTTCTTTTGAGAGAATCTTAAAATAGGGAGCAGCGAAAATAGTGCTTTAATTACGCTATCTCTTCTTTGCATCTCTTAGCTCATGTTTGAATATATTCTGTGGAAAATCAGCTGCAGTAAAAAGTATTTGGAATCTTCCCTTACCATACTTCTCTTAAATATATATGTTTAAAATATATATATGCGTATATATATACACACACATATATACATATATACACATATATAGTGTGTGTGTATATAGATATATACACTAAACATTAGGGCTTTTTTCAGTATATATATAGTATATATGTCTCCAGCTATTTAACTACAACCGTCATACTTAGTCTGCTACTGGAATTGTACATTGCTAAACTAAGGACACCCACTCCTGTCATCTGTGTGAATTTACATAAGTAATCTCACCCCCATACATACACACACTTCACCATATGAGTTATTTTATTGGTACTTTGTTAATAATGCCAACATTATTTTTATGGTGGTTGATAAAAATTTGATAAGCATTGAAGTCAGAACTTTCTGCTATAATGTGGAGATAAATTATTGTTCCACTATATATACATATACATATATATGTATATATATACTATATATATACATATATAGTATATATATACTTACATACATATACTATATACACATACATATACATACACTATGTATACATATATGTATATAGACTATATATACTATACATACACTATATATAGTGTATATATACTATACATACACTATATATAGTGTATATATACTATACATACACTATATATAGTGTATATATACTATACATACACTATATATAGTGTATATATACTATACATACACTATATATAGTGTATATATACTATACATACACTATATATAGTGTATATATACTATACATACACTATATATAGTGTATATATACTATACATACACTATATATAGTGTATATATACTATACATACACTATATATAGTGTATATATACTATACATACACTATATATAGTGTATATATACTATACATACACTATATATAGTGTATATATACTATACACTATATATAGTGTATATATACTATACATACACTATATATAGTGTATATATACTATACACTATATATAGTGTATATATACTATACATACACTATATATAGTGTATATATACTATACACTATATATAGTGTATATATACTATACATACACTATATATAGTGTATATATACTATACATACACTATATATAGTGTATATATACTATACATACACTATATATAGTGTATATATACTATACATACACTATATATAGTGTATATATATACATACACTATATATAGTGTATATATATACATACTATATAGTGTATATATATATACATACACTATAGTGTATATATACTATACATACACTATATGCTATATATACTATACATATACATATATACATACACTATATATACTATACATACACTATATATAGTGTATGTATACTATACATACATATATATGTATATATAGTGGAACAATAATAGACTATGCATACACTATATATAGTGTATATATACATACATACACATATATACATACATATACATATACTATATATAATATATATGTATATATAGTGGAACAAGAATTTATCTCCACATTATAGCAGAAAATTCTGGCTTTAATGCTTATCAAATTTGTATCAACCACCATAAAAATAATGTTGGCATTATTAACAAACTACCAATAAAATAACTCAAATGGTGAAGTGTGTGTATGTATGGGGGTGAGATTACTTGCATAAATTCACACAGATGACAGGAGTGGGTGTCCTTAGTTTAGCAATGTACAATTCCAGTAGCAGACTAAGTATGACGGTTGTGAGTTAAATAGCTGGAGACACCCAAAATGTAAATTTTGAGAGAGCAATAGCAGATGATTGACATGTGAATAAAGAAATGACTAAATACTTTGAACTTTCAAGCCCTGCAAGAATGTTACACACTGTGATTTTTTTCTGACCCTGGCACTGTAGGAAGAAATGTTACTCTTGCCTTGTCAGAGGCCGTGTGAATAGTTGTGAGGCGGAGCATCCGTCTTGGTTAAGTGCTGTCCAATTACTGTCAGTGATTCCCACTGCTCGCCAGAAAGTGTTGCCTTAATCGTGTTCATTTCAGCAATGCTAAAAATACATTTCTTGTGCTATAAAAATGCAGACATTTTTTTCTATCAGTAATTTTGGATAATAATGTTTATTGCAAATGCAAGATGAGGGTAGAAAATTTGCTAAAAGCCAAGATTCTATAACAAAATGTTGCCTGCCTAATACCCCATATAAATAAACATAGAACAAGTTGCAAAATAGTGACAAAATTGTTTTAATTGAATTAAGACATTTTATTTTATGGTGTTTCAAAAAATAAATAACTGACAACATAATGATTATTGCAGGAGGGCAATGTCTTATTTAAAAAAATAGCAGCAAATATATTTTTGCCTGGTGCCTGTGGCGGACAAAAGCAAGTTCCCATATCCTAGTAAACAAGAAAATAATTCAAGGCAAAGCAAAATGTAGTGCAAATGAAAACCAAAACAAGAATGTATTGTGAGATGAGAACTTTCTAGGGTTTTTTGAGATACAAAACAGGCTGAATAAAACAAATGAAACATCACGCCCGTCTGGTACACTGTCTAAAGAAACAAAAAACAGTAGAGAAAATGTCACCAAATGTCAAAACTAGAACTCCTACAAAATAAAGCAGAACATTTTCCTAGAGATAAAGACTGCTACACAAACCTACCAGAACTCTATAAATCAAATTCACGAAAAAGGGAGACCTCAATAGGCTAGAATGTCAACATTAATAAAAAGAGTCAAATAGAGCTACCGTATTAGACTAGTAATGTGAAAAGGAAGAGAAGCGAAACTATTATTTCCAGTTGTCAGGTTTTGCAGCAGTATGTTTGTGTGAGTTCTAGAAGGTGATGGTGGTGAAGAATAGTATAAGGAGGAAAAGGGGAGATATTAGGAAAATAAGTGGGTGCATCAAGAAGAATAGAAAAGGAATCATTGATCTGCAGGTGTTGCAATTTTGTTTTTAGCGTGAGCATAATGTTAACAGCTGCTAGAGATGGAGCCTGATGATATGCTAGCAACTCTGCTGCTTATAAGATTATTTGATCCTCACAATAACTATTGTAGGAATGTATTGCTATTTTCTTTTAGAGATGAGAATAGTGGATCAAAAGGCATATATTAATTGATCAGCATCACATGGTAACTGAGTACCTGGAGTATGATTCAAGCCAATACACATGATTTTGAAATATAATGTGTTCATTCATTCTCTTGTATTGTACCTATTCTGCTTTCCATGTTAAACGCTTAGCAGATAAATCCACATTGCAATTGTGAAAATATGAGTGTGATGCTGGGATTCTTATCAGATAATTAACTATGTAAGGTTAAAAGTTTCCAACTGGACAATTTTACCCCAATTGGAACCTATTTGGGTCCCCGAAGAATAATTGACAATTTAGTCATAAATAATTTGACCTCTGGGTGAGGCTGTATAATATTAGCTGGTGAAACTTTAGAAAATATTTACCAAACATTAGGGCTTTTTTCAGCTCAGCTGCTGCTAAGCTATTATCCTGATAATAATTAGTGAAAGGTTCAATAGCTTAAGGCTGCTTCATAATGAAACCATGTCATCTGCACAGAGAGGGATGATTATCTCCTAATTTGTGGAGTTAGAAAGGACTGCATCCAAATTATCTAAATCAGTAGCTAAGTTATCCAACTTATTTTCTGCCTCACACGGATCATATTTACAACATAGTCTCATGGGTGACATCACTCATTACATAAAATAATTCTAAAATGATAGAGAAGAAGGGCATATCTCCCTAAGGTAATAGTTCTCAGTTCAAGCTGTTCATCATAGTTGCTTGCAAACTTAATAAAAATACAGTTTCAGATTTATGTCCTTACAATTTTGATTCTGCACAGCTGAGAAGGACCTGGGCATGTCTATGTTTGCAAAACAACTTGATTTTGAGGCATAGACAAGATGGAAAACTATTATTAAAGGGGGATATAGAATCTTCTGTGTGTTAGATTCAAAGAGGCTGTTAAACTAAACAAACAAATGTTCAACAACAACAAAACTCCAAAGAGAATCCTGATATACTACCTGAACTGTGTTTCTAGAACAGAATCAATCAAAATACTGGTTGATGAGCACATTTATAGACTGAATTCAAGATTTGTGCACGGGTGTGCACATTTTTACCTGCATCTTTTTGAAATAGCAGAAAAATATAAAATGTAAATAATTTCACAAAAGTCTTGAAATACAAACTTGAAATCCTGCTAAGCAAAAGAGAAGACCTTTGAGTGAATATCTGCAAAAGAAATCTGGCGAGTGGTGGAAAGGACTACAATCTCAGAAATTGGGAGCAGAAGATGGTGATTCAGAAAAGAATTTAGTGAGTGATATGTATGGAACAGTTGTACCAGGCCCTCTCAGAAAGAGGCTGATTGCAGCTTATGTTCCCTCACTAAAGCCAAGACTATTTTTACACTGTGAAAGCCCATAACTATTCTAATGAAGTGGAACATCTGTAATGGTTGTGGTTCGCCATGCAAGTGTTTGAGAGGCAATGCCTGGAAAGTGCCCAGATATCTTCCGGTTGATACAAAGAACAAAGGAGCTCAAATAGCCAAAATGCAGGCTGCTCACATTCACAGCTTCTCAGGCCAAAAATCTGGATATCCGATTCGATCATGTTTTTTACCCCCCTACTCAATTTATCTGACAATTTTGTTAGCTCCGAATGCAAACTTTACATCACATTTATATACTTCTTTCAATTTCCACAGCTACCATTCCATTCTGTATCAGCATCATCTTCACTTGCCTTACTGCAGTACCTTCCTAGCTGGCCTCGCCATTTTCACTCTTCTTTCATCCCAATCTAATCTCCACACAGCTCCTATAATGACATTTTCAAAACATAAATCAGGCCATACTCTTCATTAGCTTAAAGCCCTGCCATAGTTCCTGAATCTTAAAATAAAACCAAATTTCTTGCAGTGGGCTGAGACATTGCCTTTCATTTCTTCCCATTTCTCTTAGCTCCTGTCCTCCCTCTTGGGGAAACATTCTTGATTTTTGTCCTTTTCTGTTGTTCCTAGGTATATGACTCAGGATAGGACATGTCCTCTTTTACTATAAATGTGAATAAATGTAAATTGGTATTAAAATATATACACCTGTAAGTAAATATAATAATGTACATAATACTGTTGATGTACTATTACTTGAGAGAAAAGGGTTATCTTTTTAAAAAATTATGGATAAATATTGCAAGGTCTTAGACCACAGTAAGTTATTATGGAATGAAACACTCTATATTTTTTTCCTTTTATTTTTCTAGTCTCCATGTTTTATTGATTATGATCCCTAGAGGAAAAGCAATATTGAAAGCAAAAGAGGTTTTCTCAAGTCGTTCTAAAATATCTATCGCTGAAATAAAGATTAACAAAGAAAAAAGAAAACAAAATGTAATGCCTTAATTAGAAATGTAAAAGTACTAACTCAAGAAAAGTCACACACATTTCCAATGAGTAATAATTATCTGGTATTATACATTATCTCAGACAAATATATTTTTCTCATATTGAAATAAATATTTATGGAGAAATCCATATCTGCTGTGAATTATGTTTTGACAAAACGATATAATTATTTGTACTCAGGTCTTCCAAAATTTAAAATTCAGGTGATAGGTACTCAATAGATGGACATTATAGTTCTAGACATACCTGAACAACTGCCATATGCAACAGCAAATGTAAATATATATATATATACTTTCTAAGGCATACCAAGGGCATCCTAGAAATTGTGTTCAAGACTGAAGGAAATAAATGATTATTTTATATACTAGGTAGACAAGAAGTTGACACATACAAAGTAAAATAAATTGTGTAATATAACTTTCTTTACCAAATTTACTTTAGTTGAAATCTGACTAAAGAATGGCATAAAACATTGAATAAAGGGAGGCTTCCTTAAAAATAGCCAATTAGCTATATGAAAATGAAGTTAAAGACTGAAAAAGGGCCGGGCGCGGTAGCTCATGCCTGTAATCCCAGCACTTCTGGAGGCCGAGGTGGGTGGATCACAAGGTCAGGAGTTGAAGATCAGCCTGGCCAACATAGTGAAACCCTGCCTCTACTAAAAAATACAAAAAAATTAGCTGGGTGAGGTGGTGGGCACCTGTAATCCCAGCTACTCGGGAGGCTGAGGCAGAGAATTGCTTGAACCCACCGAGGGGGAGGTTGCAGTGAGCTGAGATCGTGCCACTGCACTCCAGCCTGGGCGACAGAGCAAGGCTCCATTAAAAAAAAAAAAACACTGAAAAAGGTCAAGTAGTCAACCTAATTTTATTGTTTTTCTTCAAGTTATTATATTGAAAACAGATATCTCAAATATTTGGAACAGTATTTGAAAATTATCTTTATTGCCAGAAAAGTGTCACATTTGCTTGTGGGACTTGTCCATTTTATTACCCTGTAGTAACTAAATTGTTAACACCCCTGAAATTCAATGTATCTGACTAGTCAGACTTCAAGATTAGAATAGAAAATCATTTTTTCCCTTTGTATGTGGCAATTATAGAATATTTAGTTGGTATGTCAGCTAAGAAGAAAGGCTAATTAACAAATCAAGCATAAATCGATACTTATATTCTATTTATTGAATGTAGTTTGGTTATGAAAATAGTCATGCTGAAGAACAATGGTAGCTGATATTTCCAGCCAAGGTGTAGCTGATCTGGGAAGCTTTCATGAATGGGTTGAAATTACTACCTTGTGAAGAAACAGGCAGGTTAAAAGGTGTGTTGTGGGGGGAAACATATATATATTTTTTATATATATTATATATAATATATAATATAATATATATAATATATATTATAATATATATTATATATAATATATATTATATTATATATTATATATTATATATAATATATAATATAATATAATATTATATATAATATATATTATATTATAGATTATATATTATATATAATATAATATATAATCTTATATATAATATATATTATATATAATATATAATCTTATATATAATATATAATATATAATATATATAATATATATGATATATAATATAACATATATTTATAATATATAAATATATATTATATATTATATATTATATAATAAATATTATAATATATATTATATATTATATATATTTTATATATAATATATATTATATATATTTAATATTAGGCGTGTATATATGTGTGTGTGTATATATATGTGTGTGTGTGTGTGTATATATGTGTGTATATACTACACACATACCAAATAGAAACTACAGGTTTTGACTATGACAGAATAGCCTGTAATGAACTCAACTCTCACTGAAAATAGCTGTCCAAACTGAACTAAATGCATCAAACCTCTATTTGAAGGCACTGGATAGGATAGGTCAATGCAGCCAGGATTGGAAAGAATAAAATTCCCGGGAAAAGGGAGGCACTAGGAGGACAGCTACATATTCACCATGCTTTGTTTTTCCCTAAGGACATTTGCCAGTTCACAGAGGTATAGGGAATAGAATCCTAAGATTCGGAAAGGAGTAATACTAGGTTAAAGATTCAGGAGTTGGTCTTTAGAGTGCAAAAGCTCAGGAGATTTGAGAAGCAAAATCTCAGGGATGAAGAAACACCATGGAAGTGAGCTCAGTGTATTACCCTGGAAGCTCCATAGAGGAGAAAGAATCATAAACGGAAGGATCTATTTTCTTGAGAGTAATTTTGAGGCTCCGTATCAAGAAGGAGAGCTAGCACCTGACATAATTCAGTGAGGTGAGGTGTTTGATACAGCTAGAGCTGTGTTGGGAAACTCTACATGTGACATATATTATGGGGTAGATTGTTTACTGCATCTGTACACAGGACAACAACATTCTGGTAACCTAAGAGCTAAGCACCTTTGGCATACATATTGAACTTTGAACAATGGACAATTTCTGCATGTCAGAGGTAAGCCTTCTTCAAGTAGCTCCAATAAAAGGGGCCATCGCAACATGGAACCTAAGTAGTAGATGACAAGGAGCAGCACAAAATCCCCATGCTGCCAGATCTCCAATCATATGCATGTACACATTTGAAGATCCCTAGTTATTACTGGGGAAGCTACTTTGAAAGAAGCTACTTTGTGTGATGTGTGTTTATGTATGGATACATACAAATAGCTAGGTTGGAATTCATCCTATTTTGTTTTTATTACTTATTATTTAAAAATTATTAGTAAAAGTTACTGATTTCAACTCTGGTCAAATGATAACACATAGACATTCTGACCAGATTACAAACATGAAAACGTAAAAACCTCAGGTTTCTTCAGAAGTAAAAATAATATAATAAAATAAATAGTCAAACAAATGCAGGCAATACCTATTGCTATTGTTCCCCCGGAAATCTCCACTAATTTTAAACAAGGAGACATGTGGTTATGATCAAAACCAATAATGGATATCTATAAAAAAAGCAGCATAAGAAAAAAACTGACCTGGTTTAATTCCTCACGGGCAACTGTAACACAAAATCAAAACATAAATAGGTCTGGAAATAATGACAACAAAAATTACTTCTAATCATAAAATTGTAGAGAAATCCAGATGCCTAAAATTGTAGAAAGCACTGTACATGCATACATTTTCCCAGTGAAAATGTCATTAGTTTCATCACCAAATTATTTGATTGATCCTTGCCACCAAAAGACTAAGAATCATTGGTAAAAATGAAATAGACCTGAACTGGGATTCAGGAAACAAATGTTCTGGTATGAGCAAATCAATTAACCTATACAGTCCTTTGCTCTCAAGTAAAGAACAAGGAAGTTGAGCTATATGGTCACTATGGAAATTTTCATCTTGGGTAGTCTGATTTTCTTTTTGTTGTTTAAGGATGATTGGTTATTCTTGGCAATATCTTCACTCAGAATAGGAAAATGACAAAGTCCTTGTTCTACTACACAGCACATGCTTCTTTGTAGCTTCACTGATTTCTGAAAGAAGAATGGATTAATAGCTAACCTTCTGAAATGAAGATTTAGCATGACTTCTGGTGGTTGGTCATTCTTTTTCAGTCATCTATTTTTTTTCCCTGCATTTGTGACCTTCCAGGTAATATCTTGAGCATTTTGTAAAGATACTGGCTCTTTCCAAGCTTTTGGGTATCATTGCACTATTCTAGAGGACTATTAAATAGAGTAACCTTTCATTAACTGGCATTGTTGAGAATTAGCTTGATCCACATGAGTGAAATTAGTTCCGAGTGCACACGCTTTAAGTTTTATGGTATGAGCTTATGCAATTGAGCTCTGATTACTTGGTTTAGGTTTGTCTTCTGGATAATGAAGTTTGGTTTAAAATGTTCTAAACTAACTAATATCTTTGTTTGGAGAATTTTACTTGCCTTAAATGAACAAACAAGTCATAATTTCAAAAGTGACTTTGACTGAAGAAACATAGACAGATTGTCACTTAATACAAATCAAAGAGCTTCATGATTGTGAGAAGATTTGCCTTTCAGAGACCTAGATGCTCTTTACTATTATTAGTTCAGCAGAAATCCCATGTATAAGAATACAGATATGGGGAATTTGTTTCCTTTAAGAAATTTTTTCCCTTTAAAATCATATAAAAGAACAATTTGGTCTAGATCCAGAAAGTAATGAGGGAATTACCCTTGAATAGCTGGTAGTAGGTAGCATAACTTTACAATCTGTTCACTTTAAATTTCGCATGTAACTGCAGCAGTGGGAGTTGGAACACAGGTTTAAGGCATAATGAAATTACCATGGAGAGGGGCCATCTAGCCAACAGAAGTCCAGCTAGAAGTGACAGTTACACTGCTGCCATCCAAAAAGCATGTAAATAATGGCTCAGAAAATCATAGAGAATTTAACCATAAATTTTATACAGATTTATATCTTAATGTAAAGGGATGGCATAAAGTAGAACTTTTAGTAGTATCACCTGCTGAAACAAATTCATTCATTTTTTCATATGCATATAAACTCTAGCCCATTTTTAAATCTATGAAAGTATAATCTACCTAGGAAATCTACCTGAGATAGAATCATTTTAAAACTGAGCTGATAATCTCATTATGTTAGAAAGATTATATAATAGAAAATCAACATTCAAAAATTGAATTTATAGTAAATTATCACTGATATCTTTAAGAAACAAGAACTGCATCTGTACTAAATGAATCTATAGTAGACACTTTTAACTTTTACTTTACTAAAATTTTATGAGAATATGTCAAAATATCACATATTCAAATTGTATTTCAAAACTGTTATAAAAATATATAAATGCATTTTTGAATGCCTACTTTTTAATGCTGGATAGGGACATGATGTCGCTATCATTTCAGGAAAATTAATCTTGGACTAATATTTAGACTACATCTGAGAAAGAAAAAAATCACCAGATAATACTGAAAAAAAAATCTAAATAATTCTTTTGTAAAAAATACAAGCACCTGGTCTCCATACAGATGAAATAAAAGAGTGGCAAATGTTAGTCTTCAGACCTAGTCAGAGGCAATAGGGAGGTGCATTGTCGAGAATTTGAAAATAAACTGAGTGAAAATGTGTCTGCTTCTAAACAATGTCGACGATAAAATATTCTTTCCTTTAAAACTAAAATCTTACTTTCCTTTAAAACTAAAATCTTACTTTTGGTCTAAGTACTAACCAATTGCTGTTGTTACTGATGGGTTTATTCATATACATGCAATATTTAAATTAGCGTATTTTATTTACGTTTCCTTAATAAGCATTGTGTCTGCAAGAATGTTAATTCAAAGAACTTCCAGTTATAAAGTCATCTCCCTCTACATGGGGACTCAGCTACACCAGCTTATTTTACGAGACAATTTATAAGAATTTGGAACCCTTTGAGCTTGCTTCAGGTAGAGTTTGTATTGCAAATCCCTGAGTTATTAGGTATTCCTGCACTGAAAAGCAACAAGTTTGAAATAAGCAAAGGCGGTTCAGTAATTTTAAAGGTGATGAAACAGGATTTGAATTATTTTATTTTTATAATATTTACTTAAATTTTATTAATTTGTATATTTAAAGAAATGATTATGAGATTCAGTAAGACAAAATTTTCAGTTTTCTTTCTGACCATTGGTTTTCTTATTCTTTTTTTTTTTTTTTTTTTTTTTTGAGACAGAGTTTTGCTCTTGTCGCCCAGGCTTAAGTGCTGTGGCGCGATCTCACCTCACTTCAACTTCCGCCTCCTGGATTCAAGCAATTCTCCTGCCTCAGCCTCCTGAGTAGCTGGGATTAAAGGCACCCTCCACCACCCCCAGCTAATTCTGTATTTTTAGTAGAGACAGAGTTTCACCATGTTGGCCAGACTGGCCTCGAACTCCTGACCTCAGGTGATCCACCCACCTTGACCTCTCAAAGTATTGGGAGTACAAGCGTGAGCCACCTCACCCAGCTGTTTCATCATTGGTTTTCTTTCCAGATTATTACTGGAAATAATTTTTTGAACAGAAGAAGGTGTTAGAAAATAATCAATGAAGTATAGTAGACACATTTGTAGGTTATTTACAAGAAGGTGTTAGAAAATAAGTATAGTAGACACATTTGTAGGTTATTTACAAGATAAATGGAGTAGAATCATCAAAAGACTTTCATGTGTTTTGTTTATAGATTGGGAATATAAAACATAATAAGTAACTTGGAATTAGAAATCAATTAACTATTTAGGAGGAAAGGAATAGGTATAAAGGATAGTGAGTTTCAGTTTTTGCACAGTTCGATTTGACGTGGTTGTATTAGTCTGTTCTCATACTGCTAATAAAAACATACCTGAGACTGGGTAATTTACAAAGGAAAGAGGTTTAATTGAGTCACAGTTCCACATGGCTGGGGAGGCCTCACAATCATGGTGGAAGGTGAAGAAGGAGACTGCCATGAACGTCGTATATGGCAGCAGGCAAGAGAGGGCATGTGCACATGTTCAGGGAAACTCCCCTTTGTAAAACAATCAGATCTCATGAGACTTATTCACTATCACAAGAAAAGCATGGGAAAAACCGGCCCGCATGATTTAATTACCTCCCATCAGGTCCTTCCCACAACATATTGGGATTATTACAATCTAAGGTGAGATTTGGGTGGGGACACAGAGCCAAACTGTATCATTCCACCCTTGTCCCGTCCCAAATCTCATGTCCTCACATTTCAAAACTAATCATGCCTTCCTAACAGTCCCCCAAAGTCGTAACTCATTTCTGCATTAACTCAAAAGTTCAAAGTCTCATCTGAGACAAGGCAAGTCCCTTCTGCCTATGAGCTTGTAAAATCAAAAGTAAGTTAGTTGCTTCCTAGATACAATGTGGGTACAGGCATTGGGTAAATACACCTGTTCCAAATGGGAGAAATTGGCCAAAATAAAGGGGCTACAGGCCCCATGCAAGGCCAAAATCCAGCAGGGCAGACAAATTTTAAAGCTCCAAAATGATCTACTTTGACTCCATGTCTCATATCCAGGTCATGATTATGCAAGAGGTAAGTTCCCATTGCCTCAGGCAGCTCTGCCCCTGTGGCTTTGCAGATACAGCTCCCCTCCTAGCTGCTTTCATGGGCTGTTTACAGCTTTGCCAGGTGCATGGTGCAAGCTGTTGGTGGATCTACCATTCTGTGTCTGGAGGATGGTGGCCCTCTTCTCACAGCTCCACTGGGCAGTGCCCCAGTGGGGACTCTGTGTGGGGGCTGCCACTCCACATTTCTCTTCCACACTGACCTAGCAGATGTTCTCCATGAGGGTTCCTCCCGTGCAGCACGTCTGCCTAGACATCCAGGCATTTCCTTGCATTGTCTGAAATCTAGACAGAGGTTCCCAAACCTCAATTCTTGACTTCTGTGCACCAACAGGCTCAACACCACATGGAAGCTGCCAAGTCTTAGGGTTTTCACCCTCAGAAGCCATGGTCTGAGCTGTAACTTGGCCACTTTTAGCCATTACTGGAAGGCTAGGACTCAGGGCACCCAGTCCCTAGGCTGCACAGAGCAGGGAGGCCCCAGGTCCAGTCCATGAAACCGTTTTTTCCTCCTGGGCCTCTGGGCTTTTGGTGGGACAGCCTGCCACGAAGGTCTCTGACATGCCCTGGGGCCATTTTCCTCATTGTCTCAGCAATTAACGTTTGGTTCCTCATCACTTATGCAATTTTCTACTGCAGGCTTGAATTTCTCCTCAGAAAATGGGCTTTTCTTTTCTACTACATTGTCAGGCTGCAAATTTTCTGAATTTTTATGCTCTGTTGCCCTTTTAAACATAAGTTCCCATTCCAAACCACATATTTGTGAATATATAAAGTTGAATGCTTTTAACAGCACCCAAATCACCTTTCAAACACTTTGCTGCTTAGAAATTTATCCCACCAGATACCCCAAATCATCTCTCTTAAGTTCAAAGTTCCATGGAACTCTAGGGCAGGGGCAAAATGCCACCAGTCAGTTGCCAAAATAAAGCAAGAGTCACCTTTGCTCCAATTCCCAACAAGTTTCTCATCTCCATCTGAGATGAGCAGAATTTGGTCAAAGCCATTCAACACGTCTGTAGGAAGTTTTGAACTTTCCTACATCTTCGTGTCTTCTTCTGAGCCCTGAAAACTGTTCCAAACTCTGCTGTTCCCCAGTTTCAAGTCACTTCCAATTTTCAGGTATCTTTACAGCAGCACCACACTCTACTGGTACCAATTTACTGTAATAGTCTGTTCTAATGCTGCTAATAAAGACATACCTGACACTAGGTAATTTATAAAATAGAAATGTACTTGACTCACAGTTCCACATGGCTAGGGAGGCCTCACAATCATGGTGGAAGGTGAATGAGAAGCTAAGTCATGTCTTGCATGGCACTAGGCAAGAGAGAGCATATGCAGGGGAGCCCCGCTTTATAAAAAACTGTCAGATCTCATGAGAATTATCTACTATCATGAGAACAGCACAGGAAAAACCTGCCTTTATGATTCTATAACCTCCCAACCAGTTCCTCCCTCAACACATGGGGATTATTACAATTTAAAGTGAGATTTTGATGGGGACACAGAGCCAAACTACATCAGTAGTGCTGGCTGCTTTAAGCTGAACTAGAGTTTCACATATCCATACATATGAACTTTCACAGGTATGAATCTGTGTATACATATATATTATAGCACTTATTGTTGGTAAGATGTTGATTTTTCTTTAAATATTGTGAATCCCTGGTACCTAACTCAGAACATGGTACATAGCAGACACCCAAAGGCACTGAAAGATTGAGCACACGAGCACGTGTTCCTCAATTCAGACTTGAGAACAGATGGGCTGTTAGGGCCAGAGATGTGTATTTTGAAATCAGATTGCTCCTTTCTCATGATGGTTGACCAAGAGTGCCTTAACTCTGAATGACCAAACTTTAGACAGGCTTCTTTTCTCTAAAATCTCAACATCCCTTCCCTTAGATAATTTACTTTAGAAAACTTTTTATTGAAAATTATTTATCTGCCTTTTTGAGATGTTAATCTTTTGTGAAAGACTTGTCAGTTTTACATCCCAGTACAGTCTATTCCAAGGGCTTGGAAGTCATTCTTTTGAAAGGTAAGCATAAAGGAAGACAGCATCCATATCTCTCAGTATTTATCGGAGGGTAGAAGTCTAATTTAGGTGGCATTCTTTAAAAAAGTTGTAAAACTACCACCTGTCATGAAAATAAGAGGAAGTTTACTTTTCTTTGGATAAGGGTAATTAGCAACACAGATGGCCTCTGATCCTCCCAACTCCAGCTCTTAAGCTCTTAAAATCTCTGTAGCTATTTCTTTTGAAGGAACTTAGTTCAGACTGTGTTGTTTCTTCTTCCTTATTGCAATAGCCTTGAATAAAGTTTTCCTTACCTTTTAATTTTGCCTACTGTAATTTGCACTTTGACAGCATTTACATGTATTCTAGCTTCTTTCTTTTCTGCTATCCTCCACATTTTCTCCATGGTTAGATGTAGGGAGACCCCCTGAAACTATGGCTACAGAATAAAAGATGAAATGCTCCTGATTATTGTAAATACAAAATTGCATGCAGGATAGTGTAAAGACAATGCCAGGTTGGACTGCCAGAATGAGCCAACAGTGTGTGATGTGCTTTCCCCTGCAGAGAACCTATGAAGGGATGTGCAGTGGGAGGTTTCACATCACCAATATTCCTATCCCAGAAAAGCAGATGTTCATAGCTCTGGGAATGGAATGCGACCCTTGTGAAGAGCCTATAAATGGACCCGTGGGGGGCTCCTGTGCATATGGATAAGATAGGACTATAAACACCCTCATCTTGCCACAGGGCTCTTCTAGGCCTCTTTAGGGTTAAGGCATACTCCCTTCTGAGAATTTCTGGTCTAACCGGTTGTCTAGCTTCACATCCTGTTTCTATGGATTGTTTATAACCAGCTTTTGCTTCAACTGTTACTGCTGATTAATATCTTGCTAATCATAGGTTATGGAAAGATTGTGTTTCTGTTTTAAGGCTCTGTTAGAAATTACTGACACACACACTATATTGTAAATTATTATCTCTGTATACTGTACTTCCACATACAAATATTATGTTAAAGAATTACTTCATCCCCATGTGACCATCTCACCTCATAATCAAATGACCCTAAATCCCTCACTAACCTACCCCCGCCCTCACTAAACTTAATAGTAAATGCTGGTATATCCAGTGCATTGTTGGCACCATGGTACCGGAAGGCGGTGAACCCCCTGGACCCAGCTTTCACTATCTTGTGTGTGTCTATTATTTCTCAACCTGCTGATCTGTCTGGGAACAAAGAGAGAGCCCCGTTGCATTGCGGGCTGCTGGCCAGATCCCGCAGTATCTGGTGCGCAACAAAATTCTCAGAAGGGAGTATGCCTTAACTATAAAGAGGCCTAGAAGAGCCGTGGCAAGATGAGGGTGTTTATAGCCCTATCTTATCCATATGGACAGGCGCCCCCATGCGTCTGTTTATAGGGTCTCCACAAGGGTCGCATTCCATTCCCAGAGCTATGAACATCTGCTTTCCTGGGATAGGAATCTTGGTGATGTGAAACCTCCCTGACTGCACGTCCCTTCATAGACTCTCTGCAGGGGGAAGCACATCATGCACTGTTGGTTCATTCTGGCAGTCCAACCTGGCATTGTCTTTATAAAATCCTGCATGCAATTTTGTATTTACAATAATCAGGAGCATTTTATCTTTTGTTCCATAGCAGTAGTTTCAGGGGGTCTCCCTACAGTTAGACTCATCCTAGTGCTCATCTTCAGCTTAGATTTTACCTCCTTAAGGATATTCTCTGACTAGCTCACTAAAGAAGACTATCCCAATTAGTACCTATCTCATTACCTGGTTTCCTTTCTCTAGTTATATAAAGACATACTGCTAGTTTGTTATGCAGTTAAGCTGTGTGTGTGTGTGTGTGTGTGTGTGTGTGTGTGTGTGTGTGTGTGTGAAAGAGAGAGAGAGCATGTGTGTTGTGTGTACATCACTGACACTATTTAAAAACACATAGCACAAACAGCACATCTTTGAGTGTTTATGCTTGGTTACTCGGTTCACTTAGACTATCTCTGTTATGTGATGACTTTCATAACATTTATCATAAGATAAAATTTATAAAAGAAAAACTCATGATCACTGCTGCTTCTCAGAAAGAAAATATGTCTTTTCTAGATATATACTTGGTATACACATACTATTTCTCTGTACTGAATATCTCACTATAGAGCATGGCTTGATATTGATGGAAGATTGAAAAAATTTCTGAGGAGGATAAAATATAAAAGCCTCTCATTAAATTCTCCCACATTTATTTTCAGTATTTGCTTATATCATATGCACATTGACTCTACAGATACTGTTCTATAACAGCACCGAGAACAACAAGGGTCTTAGAGATGAGCAGACTGAGCTACATAAACATTGATCTATATATATAGTAGCTAGAATCAGAACAAAGATTTTTCTGAGTTTCAGACAGGACTATCATGCAAATGTGGCTTCATTACCAGGAAAATATTATGAATTATAATACTCACCTACCATTCAACCTCTTGCCTTCTCTTTAGCTTTTCTATTCTGTCAGTGGCTCAAGTGAAAAACAAAACATGTCTCTTTTCCATTTCCCTTTCAGTCAATTCTGTCAAACTGAGAAGAGAGGCGAAAAAAGCAACAACAACAAAAAAAATGTAGCATGTTTTGATAGGCCTCCTTAGAATGAACATGGCACCTGTCTAATTATAAGATACCGAAAAATAAGAATCTTTAAACAGACATCTGCCCCATCTGCCCTTGTCAACCATCTTCAGTCTTTTCTGTTGTGCTGAGAATAAAGTAAAACTTCATGAATGCGACCTTAATGGATTTGGAATTTGTAAGATTAAGGCATAAGCACAGCTATTTTAAATTGTTGCATGATTTAAATTATATAGGATCTTATATGAATATGAATAAATAGAATGTAGTTAATGATTTACATTTTCAAATAAAAGACTTTTTGTATATCATTATTATTACTTTTGGTCAATAATATTGTTATTTTAGGGTAAAAGAGAGACATATTTAAACAATTACCTATTAAACCAATAACTCTTTTAATAAAATATACGTCTAATACTAAATATATATTTTATCCTATTTTTAGTCTTTTTATATATTTAATTACATTTTCAAGTAATATAGCTTAGTGGAATATTTTCCACTAATAAATATAAATTATATATTCGAATCTTTAAGGTTTTTCTGTGTGTAATTTTCTTTAGCAATTTTTTGGTCATATTTTGTGCTTGCAATAATTCTTAAAATTTGTAGCATAAAGCAAATACATGAATAAACAAATGGTTTAAAAATGAAAATGAGTAAAAAATTGCACTCAAATTCATTTCTCTAACCCTTAAATATTAAGAACAAAATATTATTATCACCAATGTTAGTTGAGTTTCTCTAATATCAAGTCCATTTAACACCAAATAAATTTACATTTATTACAAAGAGTTTCTGTTTTCAACTTTTAAAAAAATACAGGCAGTTATTTGCAGCTTGAGAACATAATTGGAGGGCACAACTTAGAAAAGATAAAACAAAATCAGTACTCTCTAGAAATTTACTGTGAAATTACAAATATTAATCAAAAGCCGAGACTATCCTATCATTTGTTTGAATGATCCAACTAGGATACACAATAATTAGGTCTGCTAGACCAACAGAATATTATGTTTTTCTACTTTGACAATAGGAATTTTATTACTTCGTGCAATACAACTACAGTATAAATGTGCTTCTTCATTATAGAACAATACTTCTTTTTAATCTTATTGAAAACATATCTTAAAGTCCATCTAATCTGATCTTGTTTCTTCCATTTGCATTTGTTCACACCAGAAACTTGAGTCTCACTAGTCTTCTACTTCTTCATTTACTTCTCTACTTTTAATTTTTTTCAAATATTTTTTTCTCTTCATTGCCATCTCTTTAGTCTAAAATAGTGTAATCTCTTACAAAGACTTCTGCCAAATCCTCCTATCTTGCCTCTCTATACCTATTTTTTCATTCTACTTTCTTAACCAAATTAGAGTGTGTATGTATATATTTGAAGGATAAATGAATAAACAAATGTGGTATATATATCTGCAATGAACTATTACTGAAATAAACAGGAATAAAATTCTGTTACCTGCTATAATATGGATGCATCTCAAAGACATTATGCTAAGTAGAATAAACCAGAAGCAAAAGGACAAATATTGTATGATTTCACTTACATAAGAAACCTAGAATAGTTAAATTCATAGAAAAAGAAAGTAGAATAATAGTTACCAGGAACTGGGGAGGAGAAGAGAATGAGGAATTATTGTGTAATGGATACAGAGTTTGAGTTTGGGATGCAGAAAAAGTTATAGAAATGAATGGTGGTGGTAGTTGCACAAATGTGAATGTATTTAATGCCACTGAATGGTACACTCAAAGTGGTTAAAATACTAAATTGTTTGTTGTGTGTATTTAACAAAAAAGTGATGTAAATGTAATTTTAATAGAAAGACAATCTTGTCATCTCAATAAATTCCTATGCCTATTTTTATGTTTGCTAATAGCAACCTTGGAAATTTCTGCACTCTCCTCCACACATGCATGCATCCAACACAAAGAGCCCTGACTTTCATCATAATTGTCCAACATCAAATTTTCCATGACACACTTACATGATGCAAGGTATTCCAAAATATGTGCATTAAATGTTGGTTAATATTTTCAAAGTCATGCTTATGTATCTAAGATATTATATAATACTATTTAACTCAGGATACAAATAATATCAGTCATAGTACACATTTAAGACTGAATTTCTTTCAGTAATTTTTTTTATTTCTAAATTATTTTAATTGGCAAATCATAATTGTATTATATTTATGGAATACAATATGATGTTTTAATCTATGTATATGATGTCGAGTGATTAAATCAAGCGAATTAACCTATTCATTACCTCACTTGATATTTTGGTGGTGATACATTTGAAGGTTACTCTCTTAGTTATTTTGAAATATACATTATGAACAATTATTGAGTATTGCTGTGCAATAGATCTCAAAACTACACAATCAAATACTATTCTGCCTTTAAAAATAACAAAATTCTATCATTTGGGACAACATGATGAATCTAAAAGACATTATGCCAAGTGAAATAAGCCAGGTACAGAAAAACAGATACTGCATGATCTCACTTACATGTAAGTCTAAAAAAAAGTTGAATTCATAGAAATAGAAAGTAGAACCATCATTCTGAGCAAACTATCTTAAGGACAGAAAACCAAACACCGCATGTTCTCACTCATAGGTGGGAACTGAAACAATGAGAACACATGGACACAGGGTGGGGAACATCACACACTGGGGCCTGTCATGGAGTCGGGGGAGGGGGGAGGGATAGCATTAGGATATATACCTAATGTAAATGATGAGTTAACGGGTGCAGCACACAACATGGCACATTTATACATATGTAACAAACCTGCACGTTGTGCACATGTACCCTAGAGCTTAAAGTAAAATAATAATAATAATAATAATAATAAAGAAGAAAGTAGAATGACAGTTACCAGCAGATGGGAGTGGGGGAGCAAGGGAATGAGGAGTTATTGGTCAAAGAGTAAAAAGTGTTGCCTGGACAGTAGAAATAAGTTATGAGTTATATTTCCAATAATTCTTGAATATCTTAGGAGACTTTAAAATCTTCAGTGGAAAATAAGATATGAGAAAAGAATATAAATTTAAGTATGAATGGATGTTGACATTGTCCTACTAACTGTGGGACATGTTGAATCAAGCAAATTGTATGTACCAGAGGACTAGAACAGGAAAACAAAAACTGCATTTAAGAAGAAAAGCTTGAGGACATTAACATGGTATATAGAAGAGAAGTAACTTCTTCCTTGCCCAGTGTTTCCTTCATTTGTCCTGTAAATCTGTTTGTTTTTACTGTGTAACAAACTGCCTCAACAGTTAGTGGCTTGAAACAACAATCATTTATTTAGCTTCCAATTCTGTGAGTCAACAATTTGGGTTTGACTTCGGTGGTAATTCTTCTTAGTGAGTCTCAGCTGGATCCATTCATGCATCTATAGTTAGTGATTGGTGTAGCTCAGGGGTGTCTGGTGTTTATAAGCTCAGATGTGATAGCTTTCCTTTATTTCATGTGGTCAGTTATCCTCCAACAGGTTAGCCTGTATTTGTCCACAAGGTGGTGGCAAAATTTAAGCATACTGAGTTTCTTGAGACCCAGGTTATGGCTGGCACAAGACCATTTCTACCACGTCTTACTGGGAGAAAGAATATTTTAAAGAATCGCATAAATAGAGAGATAGCCTCTACATTTTAATGGAAAGAGCTTCAAAGTCTCATTTCAAGAAAGATGGTAAAGCATGTGGACATTTTTGCAATTTGTCATACTCTGTAAGACAAGTATTAAAGTTTGATTTATGTGAAGCTAAATAAGACATGGTCTTTGCATTCCAGAAGCCCTATAATATTAGAAAATGGTGCATGTTGTAGAAACTGGGGTGACAAAGATGCAATAAGAATGTATATAAAACTAAATATTGTCACAGCATTAGAGACTATCTTCTGAAGTAGACATAATTTTATCTAGGGCCTTGACTTAGGAGAATTGCTGTAGAAATACTGTGCTGATCTGAAATCATTTCTACTATTTTGTCAATTCTAAAACTTAGAGAGTGGCTTCAGTGCTGAAAAGAATGGTCTATAATCATAGCTTTCTGACAATAACAGTAATAAAAAAGATAAGTATGTGTATTAGTCCATTCTCACACTGCTAATAAAGACATACCCAAGACTGGGTAATTTATAAAGGAAAGAGGTTTAATTGACTCACAGTTCAGTATGGCTAGGGAGGCCTGTGGAAACTTATAATCATGGTGCAAGGGTAAGCAAACGTGTCCTTCTTCACATGGCGGCAGGAAGAAGAATCAGTGCCCAGTGAAGAGGGGAGTCCCTTATAAAACCATCAGATCTTGTGAGAACTAACTCACTCTGATGAGAACAGGATGGGGGAAACCACTCCTAATGATTCAATGATTTCCACCTGGTCCCTCATACAGCACTTGGGGATTATGGGAACTAAAATTCAAGATGGGATTTTGGTGGGGACACAGCCAAATCATATCAGTATGTTTCTAAAAAATGATTAAAGCTGTTTCAAAATGACACCTGCGCAATTATTCACTTCTATACATATTGTGAACATAAAAAATTTCAAGGAGAGAAAGCAGTTCATTGAATTAAAGAAAAAATGGCAAAGGTTAAATGAGCTCCTGTTTTGCCATTGAATATGTTGTGTGGGGAAAAGATTATGCTGAATAGCTACCACTAGAATTTAACAGAATGAATAAGCAATAGAAATGGTTTGTGAAATATTTTGAATAGTCCTCATAGTTTAAAATTATAGCTTCAAAATTAAGAAGGAAATAATGACATAAACTGTGATATTCTTGTAGCAGGTGTTGAGATTTTCCCTGGGTGAAAATTTGAAAAAAAATTGTCTTTGGAATACCAAGTTCCTTACCACATAACCTCACTTAACTTCAAGAATGCAGTGGCTGTTACCGAGAAATTCTTATTTCAATCAAAACCTGCAGTTTAAAACTGTCTATTATTAGTTGGTAATTTGTTATTCCATAGCTTTGTTATGTGTTTGCTTCCTTGTTTAGTTTCTGAAGATATATAATAAAACATATCTTGCCTGCAAAATAAACTTTAGATATAAGATAAATTATTAGGGAGTTGTAGTCTTTTCACTGAGCGATAACATGGCACAGCTGAGGGATCCATGCCATATTTCAGTTCATGTTGTAGAGTTAAATAATCTTCAAAATAGGAAATATATTCCTGAGAGTTCGTAAAGTTTTTAAGGGCTAGGTGCATTCAGCCAGCTAGTTTTGAGGGAACTGATTTCCACAGTCTTAACTTCAATGCATTTTTTTTTAATTGAGAAGCTGCCTCAGAATTTCTTGGGCTCAAAATATCCTCTATCTAATTATATCAAAACAGGAGTGTTAGTCAATGTTTGCTAACTTATGTGGTAGCAAATGACAACTCCCAAATTTAGGTACCTTACAACAAAAGTGTATTTGGTACTCAAGTCGCACATTGGGTGCTGAATAGCTATGGTTCAGCTCCAGGCTATGGGTCAGCTTCAAATCTTCTAAGAAAAGTGTCTTCTTATTTTTGAGATGCAGGCTAAAGAGCAGTAACCTATTTGGGACCTAAGAGAGGGAGAAAGTAAGCAAGTGAGTGGAACTGTACGGAATGTTTCTCAAAGTCCCAGTGTGGTCCTGTCACCTACAGTAATATTTCCTTGGCCAAAAAGGAAATATTTTTAAGCCTTAAAATAAGGAAAATAGGTAGGCTTCTATATGAATACCATGATTCACACGCAAACAGGAAAGGATGTCTCATCCTCTCATTGGAGACAAAAATAGAATATGACACAGATGTCAAACTCCTCACTCATCTCCAATTTTACCGTGTTTCATGCCCCAGGACATAAAAACCTCTCAGGAACAAAATAAGTGAGTATTTTAGATTATGATATTTGCATGTGGAAGCATCCTTAATTAATTAATGAAGCCATTTGGATACCACAGGACTGTCAGTTTTCTCTCTCTTATTCCTTTTCCTATTCTTATTCTTATTATTGGCTCATATTGAAATGTTATGTATTCAAAACAAAAAATACAGTTTAAGTATTGAGCCTGATTTTTTAAAAATAATAACTAGAATATTTTTCAGATACAGACATTTTTATAAGATTTGTACATAAGCAAATTTCAAATTCATTGTGAAATATGCAATAAGATCATTCAAACTTATTTTCAGAAATCATATTGTGGTGTGGGTCACAATATGTAAATTATATTGTGCCCAGTTATAACTAAATCCTCATCTTATTTCATCTTATAAAATATTTAGTATGTCTAAGTCATAGTAACAGAAAACTAAATATACTTCAACTTATGTTAAAAATTTCAAATGTCAGCTCAATAATGTGTAAGGTGGTATATAATATAAAATTATTTCAAGGAGGTGTGCCGTTAATTAAATGATTGTCTCTCATTTCCATGCCCTTTCTTTTATACCTTCTTTTGTAATGCAGAAACTGAGGTACCATACCTGCATTTCTTCTTGGTTAGCAGACTTCTTATTGAGCTCTGCCGAAAAGAAATGCAAGAAAATGACTGCAAGACATGAAGCTGTAAAAGGTACTTGCTTCTTCTTGTTTTGTGCCACCTTAGCAATTGTTTTTCCCTTCCCAGCAGTAATTGGTTTTAGTCTCCAGATTCCAGAATATATTGATACAGATGCACTTACCATGGATTCCGGATTTAATGAGTTAGTGCAACTAACTCATTAGTTAACCTGAAACTGCCTATAACACTTTACTTGTTTAATTGATTTAAACTTGAATTTACAATGATGGAAATATTATAACAGATTCAAAGGCTTAGGAAGAAAGAAATACTGGAGTGCGTTTATCATTGTATGACCTGCAGGCCATCCTCCATTACATCACTAATAGGGTCTAGAAGATACTCCACTCACTCTAAGACATTGATAAATTCATTAGTGAAGGGAATATCAGAATACACGAAAAGCTCTGTGGTGGCAGTACTCTGTAGGCTGAGTATGACTGGGGAATGCTGCCATTAAGATGGCTTCTCTAATTTAGTAGGGATGATATAATTACAGAACAGTGAGGTTGAAGTTTTAGAATTTAACCATTATAGACAAGGTATCACATTTCCATAGTGTGCAGCAAGCACACAATAGTGTCAGAATGTTTTGATATACTGGGATTCTTGCTAGTAGTGAATTGCTTATGGTGTCCCTAGAAATAAAACAGATAGCCTACTCAAATATTTCTTGATTTCTATAACAGGAAAAACTGGAGGCCCAGTGGCCACTCAACTTGAGTCATCAAAGGAGTTGTCAAATGTCGAAGGTGAATCATAGTCGCTCACCATGTGTCAGTTCATAGATTTGAGCTTCTTTTCTTGAAGAAGAGATCAAATCCCCTTAACATTCAGGTTCCATTACATGATGCAGTCTTTTCTTTGGACCAGTGATTACATGAGCAGTTTTCCTTTTTTCTTTTTCTCACCAAATGCATGGGTATAGGAAACCAGAAATGAAAGGTGAATTGGCAACTTTCACTATTATTCCTCATGAGTTACTCAAAAATTTTTATGTTTCTAATCTTGAAAATTTGGAATTTGGTGATCCGGAAGTCTTAGCTCCAAAGGAAATAATTTACAGTTTCATAAAATTGAATATTTAAATAAATACCTGGTTCTGTTGGGATCTCATGCCATTGTTTTTATAAGAAGATACAATATTATTATATTGGTTGTGGTTATTACCAAGGGGAAAGGGGTTTCCACTATACAATGGTGACATGGAAGACATTTTTGGGCAAGGTGACTTTCTGGTGTGTGTCCTTGTTCCCTCATGTCTAATTGTAATAGTTTAAGGAAAATCACAATGACTAAAAAGGCTGGACCACTGAGTACACTGACTCTTATGAGTGAAATTTTAGGTTACTCAAACAAGTAAAAATTTCAACCACTGAGGCTATGGCTGAGAATAAAATGAGCATGGAATGGAAACAATAAAGTCATAACTGCACATTCATGGATAGTTACAGAGTTGAAGCACTTACACATACTGTCTTCCTTATTAAATGTGATGTGTGTGCATTTATTTTTCCTTTCTTCTAATTTCTTATTGTTTTACATAAAGATTATTAATGGTAATTAACTTAGCAATTTAGTCATTAGCTTAAGGCATATTAGAATTGAGCTGGAATTCAATTTGAGGAGGAATTAACGTCACCCAAAATTGGGCAGCATGGTTGTTGAAATGTTGTGATCCCTTTTGGGGGAAGAGAGTAAAACTATTTCTAGTTATATAAATGTTTACTTTTTGGTATGGAGGTTTATATATGTATGGAGCATATGTACGGATGCTGATTAGGAATAGGAGTGGACTGTGAGGCAGAGTTTAAATCCACATTTCTTTTTTGACTGCTGACTTCCTGTTAGTTTCTACCAATAGGAAATGCAAGATAAATAGTAGAAAGCAGGAGGGAGAGGAAGAGACACAGTCCTTCCCATTTCTTCCATTATCACCTCAACAACTGCTTTTCACATTAGCTGAGGCAACAGGCTTCAGTTTCCAGCATCTTCCAATATTCCCAGATCCAGCCTCATTATCCTCTTTAGAGATACCAGTGAAAGCTGAGTAGTAGGCTGTATTCAGAGATTTTAATCCCAGCTCTTTAGGGCACCTCATTTTGGACTAGTGACAAAGCGTTGGTAGATGAACACTAGCCTGCACATCATACATTGAGTAACACCAACCCCTAGTACTCATGAACATGATCACCTTAAGCAGCATTTCGTTCTTGTCCTTAGGCTTTAGCAGGAACGAGGGTATCTTACTTCTTGCTCCCTTCTTGTTCCTTTTCTTTTAATCAGGTTTATGTTTACAGCTGTCCCACCCACCCCAGGTGAAACAAGCTTAACAACCACATAACACATCTTTGGTAGTCAGTCTCTAAAATGGTTCATAATTGTGTAACTTTCTCCTACATTGTATCAAAATTGTCTGTGTAGATTAGACAATGTGGTAAAAGTGATGACATGTCACTTCTGAAAACTCATCCTGGTTTCTTTCTCAGTCTCTTAGATCATGCACTCTGGGGAAAGCCAGTGGTTATCCTATGAGCTGCTCTTTGGAGACTTTCACTAGGCAAGGCTTTGAGGCTTTCAGTCAACATTGAGCAAGGAACTGTGGCCTTCTGCCAAAAGTCTTGTGAATGAGCCATTTTGTCAGGTTATCCATCTGCCCCTGTCAAGCATTCACGTAACTGCAACCCCAGCCAGCACCTTGACTGCAACCTCTTGAGAGACCCTTAGCTAGTACTAGCCAGCTAAGCTGGATTCTTGACCATCAGAAACTGTGGAATAGAATAAATTTTTGCTTTCTTAAGAATGCTAAGTACTGGGGTAAATTGTTACACAGCAATAAATAGATTGTATGTCTTCTACCTGTCAAATTGAATTTCAGTTTTCAAAATGTGCCCGGTAAGCAAAATAGTATGACATTGTATAGAGTTTAAAAATGTAAAGTAATTGCATTTACTTTAAATTTGCCTCCTCTCTCTGTCTCTTTTTCTCTTTCTCACTCTCCTCTTAGGAGGAGGTTTTAGAGTAGTAGATCCAAAGAAAAGGGACCCTCTAAAGTTCTAAATTACCATGATATGTTATTAAAAGCATTAAGTATATATTATGTCCAGCTTTCTGAAATTAATAGGAAGAGTTTGTTTCTATTTAAGCAATAAAAGAGGCTGAATTTTAAAAACCAAATTTATTTTGAATTATAAAAAGCCATCTAGGAGCATAGGTACTATGGGTTCTCATATCTCCTATTCTTTAGATTTATACTTTTCTGCTTTTCTAGTCTATAACTTCCTACAAATATTATTCTCAATGTGAATGTTATGTTGCTTCCTTAAATTCTACATGAATCTTTTCCATTTCCTTAAATTATAAATGTTCTTTCAGTTACTTAAATTCATATTCAAGAGTTGTCTGAATTGTATGTATTAGGCCATTCTCACATCACTATAAAGGAATACTGAGACCGGAATTTATTTTTTTAAAAAGAGATTCAGTTGGCTCACAGCCATCCAGACTGCACAGGAATAGTGCCAGCACCTGCTTCTGGAGAGGCCCCAGGAAGCTTCCAATCATGGTGGAAGGTGAAGGGTGAGAAGGCATCTCACATGGAGGGGGCAGAACAAGGGAGGGGGAGGTACCACAGTCTTCTACACAACCAGATGTCGTGTCAACTCAGAGTGAGAGCTCACTTTTCACCAAAGGGATGACCCATTCCATTCATTAGGGATCCACCCTTATGACCCAGACACCACCCACCAGGTCCGACTTTCAACACCGGAGGTTACATTTTAATGTGAGATTTGGCAGGACACATATCCAAACTTTATCACTTTACTTGCTCCTTTTTTTTTTTTCAATATTGTTTTCTTCATTGTGAGGAACCACAACAATTCTCTTCTCTCAGCTGAAGTTTCTTAGTTAAAATCCAAAGTTTTCACATTTGTGTCTTTGATTTTCTAGTCTTTTCTGAAATTGTTACCAGCTTTGGGCCATAAGCTTTAACACTGTACTAAGATTTTCAACAAAAAGATTTTAAAAAGTACTTTCATATATATCATAAATATCAAATATATATTATATATGTTTTATATATAATATATCATATAAATATATATTATATATGTATATGTGTGTAATAATCAGAAGAAATTGAACAAGAATAGATTTTTACCTTGGTTGACATTATTGCAAGTACTAAGACATGCTCTGTGCCTCTGTGCCTGCTACTTCCAGAGTGCCAGTTCATAGAGGTGGTATAATTTCTTATGCATGAAATGTTTTGTCTAAGAAAAAGCTCATTTGTTTGAATACGTTTCCCCCTTTTACTATGTTTCCCATTTTGGAGAATAATTATGTCTCAATATTATCATTAATTAGTAACTTTACTCACCTATTTGACAGTTATTTACTAGGTTAAATTCCCATATCATCTACAATATGGGCAACACTGCTTTGAATGCCAAAAAAAAAAAAAAACCTCCTCTTAAAAGAGGCTTGCATTTCAATTAAAGGAATAAGGTATGCATCTAAGTAACTACAGGTATTACCATTATTTTATTATTCAATAGAATATGTTTTGATAAATTATGGCCCTAAACTTACTAGATGTATTCAATAAAATCATTTATTGTTAATAACAAATACGTAACCACGTTAACACTTTGGTAAGATTATTAATTTCTCTGAGACATACCCAGAGTTCTAACTTTCAACACTATAAATGTGTAGTAATAAATTAGTTTGACAAAGAAGAAGAATTTGATACTCTTCTCTGGAACACTTGTTTTTTTTAAGTGATCTCAATCTCTTCCCCTCCATCCCTTTGTCTTTCTCTGTCTCTCTCCTTGTCTGTCTTTTTTCCTGTCTGTATTTGAGGATTTTCTCTGTCTAAACATTCTAAAATATTGAGGTTGAAAATTCTTTGGTTCTTCTGCTAATCCTGCAGTTCATTTTTATGAGTTTACTTAAACAAATATATATATACATTTGTTATAATATTTATATATTATATATTTGTATATTATATACATATATTTGTATACTATATATTTGTTTTATACATATTATGTAAATATATATTATATATGCATATGTGTATATATGTATGTGTATATATATTATATATGTGTATGTATATGTGTGTGTATGTGCATATATATATATGATTGGGAAGGAAAGGGTTGTTTGCAGAAAGGGAGGAAATTACCTTTAAGTGTGGTTTTGGGAATGATTAATGGAGCTGAATAAAGTATAGAAAAATCATACATTATTTGAGAAAAGAGTTTTAGATTTGTAAGAAGAGTTAATAGGACTAAAAGTTAGGTACCATATGATTTAGTTCATGTGACATTGTGTAAGAGAAAACCCTACAGGACAAAAAATAAATCAGTATTTTCCAAGGCATAGTGGTGAGAAGCAGTGAGTAAGTACACAGGACAAGGGGAGATTTTATTTATTTTTATTTTTATTTTTATTTTTATTTTTATTTTTGAGAAAGAGTCTCCCTCTGCCGCCCAGGCTGGAGTGCGGTGGCGCAATCTCGGATCACTGCAAGCTCCGCCTCCGCGGTTCACGCCATTCTCCTGTGTCAGCCTCCCGATTAGCTCGGACTACAGGCACCTGCCAACACGCCCGGCTAATTTTTTTGTATTTTTAGTAGAGACGAGGTTTCACCGTGTTAGCCAGGATGGTCTTGATCTCCTGACCTCGTGATTCCCCCGCCTTGGCCTCCCAAAGTGCTGGGATTATGGGCGTGAGCCACCGCGCCCGGCCAAGGGGGTAATTTTTGAGGTGATGTTCTCTATCTTGACTGAGGTAGTGGTTTCGTGACTATATATGTTTGTTAAAAAATCACAGGATTGAACGTTACAAAATGTGTCACCTGATATGTTATACTATATGTGTGTGTGTGTGTAGACACAAATTATATATACAAATTATATATGAAGAGATAAAGAGAAAGAGAGGAGAAACAGTGAAAGACAGAGATATTAAAGGGATTCTGATAGTATTAATACCTAGAAATGCCAAATTCTGGCATGCCAATCATCCTCCTCTTTCTAAAATAGCTTAAGGTAGATTTATTTAAAAATGGATAATTATAAAGGAAAGGAATTAAATACTGTATTTTAGTTAGACTTGTATCCCAAGTCGTGAAAAGCAAATAACATTAATACTTGAACAGACTGCTATTCTGAAGCTTCAGACCAGAGAGGCCTATCTTTTTCCTGCTTTAACAAAGCCGAACGTAAAGACTGTCTGGAAGAGAAGATAACTTTATCCATGCAGGGAGAGACATCATTCAAGTTAACCAGTTAGATCCTACAAGAGGAAGTAAAAGAGCAGAATGGAGTCCTACGTCCATTTTAATAACTAGTTAAAGTACAATGAATTGCTTACCCGACTAGTGAATGTGGTGGAACATTATTGTTCCTGAGACTGACTTCTTAGCCATTTATTTTACTTCCTGGGCTCAAACGAAGTTCCTGCCTCAGCCTCTCGAGTATCTAGGACTACAGGCATGCATCCTGACATCCAGTTAATTTAAAAAAAAAAAATGTGTAGAGGCAGGTCTCACTACGTTTCCTAGGCTGGTCTTGAACTCCTGGCTTCAAGCAATCCTCCCACCTCAGCCTCCCAAAGTGCTAGGATTACAGGCCACCATGCCAGGACAATCATTTCTTTTTTTGTTTCTTGCTATACAGCTGATGGTGAAATATGGTTGATAATCAAAGATTTGTAGACTTAAGGCCATGGGTTAAAATTAAAAAAAAAAAAGTTCTAGTAACTTTCTGATCTTTACTTCAGCTGTTCTTATTTGTCTATAGAGAATTGAGTCACACAAACATCATTAAACTCTGATAGTTTCTATAAGCTCAGCTGTTTAGATGTGAATTGTCACTTTTTTCAGATGATTCTCATTGGATCTAAGAAAAAATCTAGAAAAGTAGATCCTATACATTTCTCAGTTGTAAAAGTTTATTTACGGGGCAATCTAGCATACATTGCACCAGAAATGCACTGATGGGATCATAGACTATCATTCAGCATTCTGGGGAATGTTATATTTTCAAAGGTCATTCAATATAAGAAAGGTTTCTTTGCTGAAATTCTGTCTCCAACACATTAATTTTGTGAATTTGATCAAGTTACTTAATCACTTTCAACTTCAAGTTCATCATTTGCAAACAGAAATTAATACCTATTTCTTAGGAATGTTTTGTGAATTGACAATAGTAAATGCAAAATACCTATTATAATAAATAGCATAGAGTCGAATAGAAGATACCTTCATTTAACTACACTTCACTCAGCTGAGTGTCTAGGAGCTATGTGCACTTTCCCCTCTATAAATAATAATAAATATTTTTTTAAAAAAATCATTAAATAAATATGTTTGCTAGTATGATTTTTTTCTAGTATGCCCTAGCACTGTTGTTCCCTTTAGGGGAGCTACTTGATTATCAAGAGTCCATTGTGCTTGCTTAAAATAGTTCTTTTTCTTTTATTTATTATCATTACATAGCTGAATTGATGAAAGTAGAACAAAAAACAACCTAGGTAAAATAAATAGTAATTAATATTAAAACTAAATTAAATATATTGGAAAGATTTGGTAAAGATGAATCACTAAAAATGTCAAATTAGAGGTAGGTGAGGCATTTAAAAAAGATAAGATACTAAAATTTTATTTTTCTAGATGGCATCTACATTGACATTCCCATCTGAAGAAATTGCCCATCATATATTAAATGTGTGATTTATGAAAGAAAGAGATGTGAAATGTCTATTGGTGTATGCCTAATATAGGAGAGGAAATATCTCTTTTCTTACCCATTGCTAAGTTCATGGCTGAGGCACCCGTAACAAAAGACAGATTAGCAAGAAGAAAGTATAAAAATCTGCTTAATATAAGTTTTATGTGACACAGGAGCCTGCAAAAATGAAGATCCAAAGAAACAGAAAAACCTGTACATTTTTGTGCTTGGATTTAATGAAGAATGGACAATCTTGGAGAAGTATGACCTAATATTAACAAACTGGGGGGAACTTAGCAAAGCCTGTTTGCTCATATTTTTTCTGTGTCCCTGTGTCTTCAGAGACAATGACAATCCTCTGGGTATAAGGAGAGAACAGAAGTGAGGGTGTTATGACCTACTTCAGGTGAAGGTTAGCCAGATTTTATGGCTTGTTTTAGACGGGGGAGAGGGAAGGGGAAGGTGAGAGTGATCTTCCTGCTTCTACTCTTTTTCCAAATGTGATGGTGTCCTATTTTAGGGCAGTGTGTTCTGAATCCAGTCAATATTAAAAGAGGCATCCTTGACTTTATATCAACTATTTGGAGAAAAAAATTATATAAATATATGATTTAAATTAAAATAGACACCCATTAAAGTATGAAATTATTTCATAAACTCAACAAATTTTACCTTATTATTCTCTCCTTTAGTTGGTTTTTCCTAAACAAATATGTGGTTTCATCAGAAAACTTTAATACCTCATATTAAACAAAATAACATAAAATGAAGGAAAATAAAATGAATCAGTAAAGGTAAATAAGAAAACTTAAAAACTTGGAAAAAATATAAATGTGTCACTAAGACATTTCATGTTGAGAAAAGGAAGTTAAAGTTTCAACGCACGTCTAGGGGATAACTGAGAAGATGGAAATTGTGTTTATAATGATGTGACATCCAGGGATGGGTTCCAGGCTGAGCATTCCTCAAAGGACCTGGTGAGATTGCCAGAGGTAAAGCACTCTTTTACATATGCCAAAAGTTTAAATATTACATGCCTGGGAGAAGAGAAAAAAAATGCTGCAATCATTCAAGTAAAATTCCAACTGCCTCCCTAGTTGGCTTGTGTGTATTTGGAATAGATATCAAATAAATCATTTCTCTCCTTCACAGCAAGTGGGAAGGTTGATATATCCTGTTCAGATTCAAGGCTAGCCCTGTGAAAAGGTGCAAGAAACTGTTCAGGTAAAGTGATGTGTGGAATATGGATTAGTTTCACCTGGCCTTATAACATCTCTTAAAATATGTGTGTATGTGTGTGTATGTGGTTACCAAAATTTCCACCTTTGTCATTGAAAGCCTTTGGATTAAAACATGATTTTTTTAATTTCAAATAGAAAATTGACAAAGTTTAAAAAATTTGCCAGCATCCATATTGCAGTGTATCTCATGAAATGCTGGCACATGTTTTTTGTAAGTTTGGTGGTTGGACGGGGTGTAATTTAGCAGTAACTACAAACATTTAACATAAAAACATTATTTTGTATGAAATTTTTTTTCACGGTTTTCATATTATACAATACCCTCATACACATTGTGAAATGAAGTATGTAGCAATATGTTTATTGCTTACAAGTCCAAAAGAAACTGTAAACAACCTAAATGTTCATCAGTAGACAAAAGGTTAAATAAATCAATGCAAACGTAAATAATGCAGGAAGTTTTTTAAAAAATAAGATATATTCACATATGATTATTGAATAAATATTCCCAAGGTAAATTAAGTGAGATAAAAGAACAGAATGAACAGTATCTTTGTTCTATATAAATATTGATATGGTTTGTCTGTGTCCCCACCAAAATCTCATCTTGAATTGTAACTCTCACAATTCCCATGTGTTCTGGAAGGGACCAGTAGGAGGTAATTGAATTTTGGGGGTGGGTCTTTTCTGCACTGTTATCATGATAGCGAATGAGTATCATGATATCTGATGGTTTTAAAAATGGGAGTTTCCCTGCTCAAGCTCTCTCTTTGCCTACTGCCATCTATATAAGATGTGACTTGCTCCTTCTTGCCTTCCACCATGATTGTGAGGCCTCCCCAGCCATGTGGAACTGTAAGTCCATTAAACCTCTTTCCTTTGTAAATTGCCCAGTCTCTGGTGTGTCTTTATCAGCAGTGTGAAAACATACTAATACAAATATACTTGCAGTCATGCAATTATAGAAACATTAATTAGAGGTAGTTGTCTATCTAGATATATTTCACATGTGCATAGAAATTTCTCAATGAATACAAAGAAACTGTTCTTAGTGAATATAGAGGGTTAAGTAGGATGATTAATTTCACACTTCATATATACCATTCTATATAATATGGCTTTTAAGAATCATGTGGATGTAATAGTGAACACTCCCTCCCCATTCCTGTTTTTCATAATGTTACTACCATTTAATTCTTTGTGCTACCAGAACTAATCCTATATGCCCTTCTTATTTGTTTACATCGATAACCATAAGAAGCCCAAGACTCCCAGGACACCACTCATTCCTTAGATTCCTATCCCAAACACTTCTAATTGGCCTCATCTTCCATTTATTTCTAAAGACTAAAATATTCTAATGGTACCCTGCAATTCACAGTCCACAATGAGCAAATTCTCCTTTGTCTTCTGTAATTGTTTCATCATTTGGTTCTTCAACCTGAAATCTGTTTCTCCTATGAACACTGCTTCCCCTGTAACCCTATCACAGGGTAGCCAGAAGAGGGTTCCATATCCTCCTTGTTTCTCATTTCCATTTCCAGGCACTCAGATCTAGGTCTCTTGTCTTCAAACTATATCTATACTCTCCTTCCTTGGTGCCATCTTCTACTGATGATTCATTCACTCCTGTTCTTTAAGATTTTATTACCTGTCCCACTGCCATTCTATAGCATTACTGCTTTTGTAATTAGTGGCAATTTAATTTCCATGTAAAAATTAATTTTAATATTGTAATGTATGTCCTTTCACTTCCTATACTCCAATAACGTGTCACCAACCTACCTCAATCACTCTCGTCCCTTTTCAGTTGAAATAACCAAAATCCCTGCAGCATTTTCCTTCACTTTTTCACCTCTACCTCCCTTCTCAGCTCATTCCCAGTACTCTGACAATTCTTTCCTCCATTGCTACATATAATTCACTGCTCATATAACTTGATTGCCTATACCCACCTCAAATGGTCATTTCTCTAATGACTTAAATTAATGAGTCCTTGTTTTTTTTAATTATAGTCACTTCCTTGCTATCCTTAAACTTTCTTTCTGTTTTATAACTTCGTTGTACTTAACTTGCTAAAATGCCAAAACTAATAAAATCCAACTGTCCAACTATTTTTGCCTGCACAGCCAAATATCACTTGGAAAAATGCATACAAGGAACAACAGCTTACTACAACAATGTTACGTTTGTAACCACCCACCTTAGTGCTGCTTAGCATTCTTAAGCAATTCTTTAGCTCATTTATTTGCTCACTTGCTTCATAACTTCTCCCTTTTTATTAAACTTCCAATATCTTCCTGTATCCTTACTCTTATCTGATGATCTTTATTTTTATTTCCAAGAAAAAAGAAGCAATCAGCAAAGAGTATTAGCATGACATTGTCACAGGACCTAGGGTGTCACTTCACCTGCCTAAAACCTCTGTGGCCAGTGGTGCTTTTGCCTGAGTTTTGCTTGGGCCAACTGGGCATATACTGCCCACTTGGCCTGGCAAGCTGCACTAGGCTTGTGCTACCAGCCTGGATCCCATGCCTGCCAAGGGCAAGTCTGGTGCAGAGCGGAGAGGGGTATATGAGTGAGCAAGCAGAGGATCCAGCTACTGCACACAGCCAGGCATGCTGGCTGTGGCAGGGTGGTCAGCTATATGTACCGTCACAGACACCAGCTCCCTGAGAGGCTGTGGCTGGACCAGACATACCAGAAGCAGCTTCCACTATGCACTGGGGAACATGGTGGCATCTGGAAGCTTGAAGATGCCAGGAACCACAGAGCCCCAAAGAGGGTGTCATAGTCTTGGCTTAAGGAACTCCTAGTCTGGGCTCCCCGAAGGGCCTCAGCTCTTCTCTCTCTTTCTTCTCTCCTTCTCGTCACCCGCAAGGTGGAAAGTGGGGGGTGTGTTTTAGTCCTGTTTGTGTTAGAGCTCTTTCAGTCCCACCATTCAGCAGGTCCCAAATTCTTGTCCCATGTCCAGGAAGAATGAGGTACATGGACTACTGGAGGGTGAGCAAGGTGAAGAGGTGCTTTGTTGAGTGACAGTATGGCTCTCAGGTGACCCAGAGTGGGTGACTCCTAACCACAGGCAGGTCATCCTGACATCTCTGCAGAACTCAGCAGAGAGGAGACCCAGAGTGGATAGTTCTGTCCACAGGCAGGTCATCCTGATGAGTGTACAGCTCTCAGCAGAGAGGAGACCCACGGTGGGTAGCTCTTCTCTGCAGGCAGGTCATCCCATTTGTCTGTTGGAGTCTGGCTGAGTCCAGGGTGTTTATGAGCTTCAGAGGAGAGGCAGTCTGGGCTCATTGGTCCAGGGGCAGCCATGGGCAGGCCTGGATAAAGCACCATAAGTTCTCTCTCTGATCCATGAAACTGGCAGTCTGGCCCCCAGGCTTCAGGCCATCCCTGGCTTAAATGTGGAATTTCACTAGGGACCCACCCCTTTCTGCCCAGGAGCCTGTCTGCCTCCTGCTGCATTCATGGCACCTGGGATCTTCATGACTAGGGGCACCTGTAGGCCCATGCTGAGCTGCCCTCAACCCCTCCTTGGCCTTCCTCTCATGCTTGTCAGCATCCAAAATCTAGAGGAGGCCAAGGTGGCCAAAGGCATCCCGAGCATGTGTACACATCCTGAGCATGTGTACACCCAGCTGGGTCGTGACAGTGCTCAGGCTCAGCCACAACTTTGCTGCAAAATCAGAGTAGGTGCCTGGAGTGGGGAGAGGCCAAGCAGCTGGAGCAGGCATTTCCAAGCCTGCGGGGGCTTCCTGGGTCCCTGCAACTGGGTGGTTGAAGTTGTGCTTGGGAGGGCAGGCCTCTCATCCCACCAGTTTGGAAGGGGGTGGGACTCCCTCCTGTTTCCAGCTCCCACTGACTCCACAGAGGGAGCAGCCCCAGCCACACCTCGCCTGCTGCAGCCATTGTCTTTGCAGCAGCCACTCCAGAGAGGCCACTGCTGCCATCACTGACACCATACAATTTGGTACAGCTTCATATGTTGCCACACAAAAAAGATGAAGGAATGATTCAGTTGCTCTTTCTGGACATTACATTTAGATTTGTCTGGGAGAGTTCCACTTATTCTCAAGGGGGTGGTGGTTTGTATAATAACTATTTTTTCTCACCTGCTTGGGAATAAAAACAATAATTAATAATATTGGTGATTATGTTAGGATGTTAAGATTTTAATTCTTCAGCTCTCACTCTTTTTTTAAATTTACTTCAACCAAGTTTTGTTTCCACCAATCTACCCAAGTAATGATTTCTACATTGTTACATTCAGTAATCAGTTCTTAGGCTACATCTTACTGGACCTATCAACATCATTTGAGAGGGTTGATCACGTCCCTCTTCTTGAAACTTATTCCTTGCTCATCAGTGGGGACACCACTATTATTCTGTTTTTCTTCCCTCTCATTGGCTTCTGTTTTTCAGTTTCCTTGGAGAGTTCCTCCACTTCTCTCTGACAATTAAAATCGGTGTTTGCTGAGATTAGACATTTCTTTCTTCTCTGTTTAGATGGTGTGGAAGATTGATTGTAAAATTCCTCTCAATTTATTTTTCAACCTTAAGCTATGCATGTGTAGTGTGAGGCTGTGGTTCCTGCCATCAAATGATGTAGTCTATTTCCCATTCCTTTTAGTCTGGGTGTTCTCTAACAGGATGAGACAGAAGTACTACTTTGCCAGTTTTCAGTCTAGGCCTCAAGGGACCTTGCATACTTCCACTTTCTCTTTGGGAACACAAAGATCATCATGTGAACAAAGCTGGTTTAGTATATTGAACAAAGAAAAAAAAACATGGTTCAATTATATCTGTGATCTCAAATGAGAGCCAAACAATTGTCAGATATTAAAAAGAAGGCAACTTAAAATACTCAGTCCCCAGAACACCAAGGAGTTGACCTATAAACAAACACAGCCAACATCAATTAAGCCTAATTTACATTAGCAGAACTGCCAAAGTGACCTATGGATATGAGATCTATGTCTATAATATGCATGTATTTTTAAGCCACCAAGTTAAGTAGCAATTATTTTAATTATTTACATGTGAAGAAACAGAGTAGTATGGCCAAATCATTCAAACTTTTAGACTCCTAGGAGAATAGGAACAAATTATCTGCCTGCAATAATTCTTTTTTTTAAAGATCCATGAGATAACTAGAGAGGTTTTGCTCTGCCAGTTTCTACAACTTTTTTAACCAAGAAGGTTAAGAAAGGGATAAAAACGGTTTGGGGCCACTGGAGATTAAAGCTCAATAATAAGATTTAAAGGCCTTGTGAACTGAAACTGAGATATCTCATCCTTTGCAATTCAAAGTTTGCCTTCTAGAGAGCCTAGGGAATTTATAAAAACAGAGTAAGATAAATTCAAAAGTTTGTCAATAATCAGAAAATGAAGAGAAGAAAAAAAGTTATCTGAGTACTACTTTTATCAGAAAAAAAAGTGACTATATAGGAAATAGAAACAGTAATAGGTCATTGACACAATAAATACATTTGATATCTTTTTACCTCCCAAATTTCCTTTTTTTAAAAAAAATTCTATACTACTGTACTAAAATTATTCTAATTATTTTGCATAACATATATAGAAAAATAGACGCTGTCTTAATAACTGAATTTTTTTTAAAAAAATGAGTTTGCTTTAAACTTCTTTTTTTAGTTTTATATAAAATATAATAATTTCTTTAATGGATCTTATTACCTAATAAATTAGCATAATACTCATATCAGTAAATACTTATTTGTATAACATTAGTTAACATGTAGGAGAAAACATGGCTCTAAAGGAAGAGGGCTTGAGATTTTGAAGAAGATTAGAAGACAGAGAAAAGTCTAGAGGTTGAATAATGTTGGAGTCAAGAAGTTATGCTGTGATGCAGGTAGATATTACAAAAATGGCTATCTGACACACTGGCAGAAAGAGAGAGGTGCCAAAGATCAAGTTAATATAAAGCAATTACTTAACTTCCATATTAGCAAATTAGTAATCTCAAGCCTCCATCATTAATAATAATTTCAATAATAAACACTATACTGTGTTCTTGAGCACACTAAAAAAGTAGAGAGTAATAACTAGGATGATAAAAGGAAGATAATATTTCATAGAACTCTGCCACCTCAGAGGTGGTTAATATTTTCCATGATGGTTTTAACAAACTGTGTAGATAAGATTTTTGTTTCTCTCATTCTTCTCAAATAAGAAAGCCATATACAAAATTTCTATCATTCAAAAGATTGTATGTCAAATATAGCACCGGAAACATCTTTATTTGAACAGTCTACCTTATGAGAAGTACAAATAATTCCCCTATCTCTATTTTAGTTGGCTGGATTATTCTTCACTCTATAATACATTGTAACATCCAAGATGCATGTTTCTTTTTAAAGGAGGATGATGAGATGATTTTTTTTTTTTTGAGACGGAGTCTCTCTCTGTTGCCCAGGCTGGAGTGCAGTGGCGTGATCTTGGCTCACTGCAACCTCTGCCTCCTGGGTTCACATTCTCCTGCCTCAGCCTCCCGAGTAGCTGTGACTACAGGTGCCCGCCACCACACCCAGCTAATTTTTTGTATTTTTAGTAGAGATGGGGTTTCATTGTGTTAGCCAGGATGGTCTTGATCTCCTGACCTCATAAGCCAACCACCTCGGCCTCCCGAGATGATGTTTTGATAGCAAGACAAAAAAACTTGAATTAGGTAAACTATTTTCTCAATCTAGTGTGGTCTGGCTTTATAACAATATATCAGTGAATTCTCTCTGTTAACAGAATTTGGTTTGCTGATGACACAGATGTGTGATATAACATTAACAAAGACATTTGGGAATTATTCTTGTTTTTAGTAATTTTGTAAGTTGATAGTGAGCACTGAAAGCTGTAGTCTGCACTTTGATATAATATTTTGCATTCCATCTAGGAATAAACTCAGTCTTTTCTGACTGCTTTAGCACTGGTATGTTCATTTAAATTTAAGATGTTCTCAAATCAAACAAGCATCTAAACGGCAGTAAAATCCAACCATAAAAAGTGAATTCCCTGACTGACAAAACCGAAGCAACTGTGACATCTGAAGGGAACCCATGTCCTTAGATCATTGATGACTTTCACTTCAAAATGCCGATTTCTCAGTGTCATGATAAGTCTATCTAAAATAAAATATTACCCAAAGGATGTTTCCATAGTTTTATTCTCTATGTTGTATTAGTTTCCTTCCTTTTTTTCTTTTAATAAAATGGATCATCAAAGGACTAACTCAGAGAGAAATAAGAAGAAAAGCACTTGAATCTAATATTTTCATGGGTTTTAAAAACAGGCTTAGACTTTGATCATTTCTCATTAGATCAAAGAGTATTTGGTACCCTTTGAATGGAACTGTATTGTAGTACATATCAAATTTAATTCACAAGTTCATTATGGTAAAATGAAAGAAAAAAATCCACTTTTACTGTGGAATAAATGCATTTATATAAAAGAAGCACAGATCTCGTATATATATATATATATATACACACACACTTACATATTCCAATTTAAAAGTCTTCAATCACTGCTTTTGGGTAAACAAACATCATACATTACGAGAAATTAGAAAATGAAATATACAGTAGAATTTAACACTAAGTAAATGTGGTAGTAGTCATTCTTCTATGACAATGTAGGTACGTTCACATTTTAGTTGATTTACCATGGAGGTCTGTGTTATTTAATTTAGTGTCTAATTATTTCTCATAATGTAGTGAATGCTGTGAAGTGTCCATACATGGGTACAACTTGAATTCTTAGCTCACAATATGAAGCAGAATGTATTTTATTTCTCTCCTGTGTCTAGGATGCGTGTATAACAAAATATTCAGCTTCAGTAGTGAAACAAGAAATCGGGATTCTTTATTTATACAGTTCCATACACCCATTTCATTAGAAACACATGGATATTTGTGGCCATATTTAAATCCTCCTTTAAGCCATTGATGGAGAGCAGTTTAGATATAGTATAGCAGTTTAGATGTAGTTTATCTATACCATCTCGTATTGATAATCTATTGGCCATTAGGTTGCCAGTGATGGTTTACCTTAGGTATTTTGCTTTAGTAAATAATATTCACTAATAAATATATTTATTGGGATTTTTTTTTGTCCCAGTGCATTAGAATTTTGCTTTATGGCTTTTTTAGGGATCCTCCTAGTAGACTCTGTGTGTGTGTGTGTGTGTGTGTGTGTGTGTGTGTGTTTGTGTGTGTGTTATACGGTATATAAAGTATACATATATAACATAATATATATAATATTTTGTGTATATATATACACACACGTGTGTGTGTATATAGATATACATATATATGTGTGTGTGTGTATATATATATATAGTATGTGTATGGCCAAGTGCTACAAGTGCCACTAAAGACCCATAGTTGACTTTTTTCCCTTTGTCTGTTTAGACATTGGTAATTTAGAATGGCTTTAACACTAATTGAAAAGAGACAATAATGTCATCTATTGCTTTGTTTATTTAATTTATTTAAAGGGAACTTCGATGTTTATTATTGTTGTGACATTTAACTTGATTTGTATTACTGTCTTTAAAACTTCTAGAGAAATTTAAACATTATTCTTCTTTCTTCTAATCCATTTTTATTCGCATTTAGGTATTATTTTTCTGTGGGGTGATCTTTTAGTATATTACTATCATTATGTTTTAACCCTACAATTTACTAACAGAAGATGATGAACTGTATGTGGCCTCATTGCTTCTATTAACATGATTAAGTTAATATTTCTGCCTGCCTTACATTTTCTACTACACTAAAAGAAATAAAAACACACATAAACAGATAATATGTATTTTATAGACAGTTGTCAAAAATATTGGAAACAATTAGAAATAAAACAATGATCAAGAACAAACTTATGATCCAAAACTCAAAAAAGTGTTGGAAAAAATGTAGAGAAATTGGAAGACCCCTTACATGTTGTTTTGCAGCATGTGAAATGGTGTGACTACTCTGAAAAACAGTTTGGCAATTCCTTAAAATGTTAAACACAGAGTTACCATATGACCTAGCTATTTCACTCTTAAAGGAATACCTAAGATTGAGTAATTGATAAAGAAAAGAGATTTATTTTGGCTCATATTTCTGCAGGCTGTATAAGCATGAGAGCAGCTTTGGCTTGGCTTCAGTTGAGGGCCGCAGGAAGCTTATAATCATGGCAGAAAGTGAAAGAGGAGCAGGCACATCACATGCCAATAGACTGTGCAAGAAGTGGACAGGAGGAGGTGCCAGGCTCCTTTAAACAATCAACTTTCAAGTGGACTAACAGAGCAAGAGCTCACTCATCACCAAAGAGATGGTGCTAAGCCACTCATGAAGGATCCGCCCCCATGATCTGACACCTGTCACCAGGCCCCAACTCCAACATTGAGATTTGAAGTAAACAAACATCCAAACCATATCATACATGAATGCTCACAGAATTATTCATAATACCAAAACTGGAAGAAACCCAAATGTCCATCAATTGTTGAATAATTAAACAAAATGCAGTGTCTCTATGCCATGTAAGATTGTCAATTATAATAAAGAAGTGCTAATACATGCTACAACATGAATAAACCTAAAAGTATTATAAATTAAGGGTGTCACAAAGGAGCACCTATTTTATGAGTTCATTTGTGTGAATAGTCTAAAATAGGCAAATCTATAGACAGCAAGTATATTAATGCTTGGCTAAGGCTGGGAGATAAGGATGTGGAAGGTATTTGGGAGTGAATGCTAAAGTCTACGAGGTTTCTTTTTGAGGTGGAGAAAATGTTCTAAAATTAGACTATGTAGTTACACGATATTTGTAGTCACCCTGTGGATGTCAGGATAAACCTCCTACCAAAAATAGGATTGTATGTCAAGACTGATGATGCAACATGCACTAGGAATATATGAAAAACATTACTACTCATATTATCGGACTCTCCAGAGAGAGCAGGACTGGCACAAGGCAGTCCAGATCATAAAAAGTGAAAAGAGACAGGTGGCTTTGGCTTTTATTGTGGCTAGGAAGCAGGGCCAGCATGAAGGTTCTTGATCATGGGACAGGGTTTGCACGGTTTGAACTATGAACAAGCTGAGGGAGAGAGAGTGAGGAATTTCTTATACCCAGACATGGGGCAAAAGAGGAAGGGAGAAAAGGAAAACAGTGATTAAAAGCTTAAGATATCTGAAATGGAGTCTTCCTCTTTATTACACACAACCCAGTAAACATGATAAAAACCGTTGAATTATACATTTTAAATGGGTACCTTTTATAAATATGCATGTTATGGCTGATTAAAGCTATTTAAATGAAAACCCGACAAACAGAAAATGTTGGTAACAATGTGGAGCAAACAGAAATATCATATATTACTGATAGGAATATTTAATGGTAAAACCACTTTGGAAAATGTTTTTGACATTAACTATCAGTTACCAGTTTAGCAAGCAATTCTACTTTTAGGTATTTTAATCTATGAAGAATAATTACTGTTTTCTATCAAAAGCTCTTGCAAGACTGTTAATAGAAGTTTTATACATAATAAACAAAAAGTTCAAATAACCCATCCACAGAGGAATACATACCTAAGTTGTGGTATGTGGGTGCAATGGAATGCCACTTGGCCGTAAAATGGAACAGAATACTGCTACCTACAACAGTGAAACAATCTCATAGGTATTACGCTGCTTTAAGGGAGCTAGACACAAAAGAGTTGTAAGATTAAATTTCTATTACATTCTCAAACTGGCAAAACTAATCCATAGTGAAAAAAAAAGTGGTTGCCTCTTTTATAGGGACGGGCCCATTAGGGCCATAAGAGAAGTGTTCTGGGTTAAGAAAAATGTTCTATAGTTTGCTAGGTCTTTGGGTTAAATCACTGTATTTATTTGTCAAAATTATATGGCTTAGATATGTGAAATTTAATGTACATTGCTTTTACCTCAAAAGAGACTATAAAATACTAGTGATTAAGTTGGGGAACATGGAGTTGGAGTACATATTGATGAATCAAAAATTATAGAGTAATGATTTGTTGAAACTAGGTGATTCATTCGTGAGGTTTTATTGTAATATTTGATTTACTTTGTATAGGTTTGACGTTTTTCATAACCAAAAGTTTTTTTTAAGAGTTTCATAGGCAAAGATGGTGACAATTCCTGAGAAATCATAAAAGGTGATATGGTAGAGCACTGCTGTTTGGCTAAGAATGTTTAACTATAGTGAATTTGAGGCTTTATTGTTGTGGTAGGAAGCTACAAACAAGTTTAAGCATTTGATGAGAGCTTATTGAGATAATGTTATAATAATATATATCTAAAAATGATTGATGCATTTGAAAAGAGCTACAGCATTCTCCTAAATTTATAATGTATGGTCACAACATGTTTTAGTTTATGCCTCCACATATCTTTGTACATTTTAGATTTATTTAACGTGTTTCGCTACTTCTAATTGCATACACTTATGGAATACTTAAGATTTCAGTTTTTAATTCATAAGACTGTATTTATAAACTGTCATAGATTTAAAATATCAAATGTTTTACTCATGCATATATACATAGAGTCGTGCCTTCAGGCATTGGCAAAAATATGACCCATGATATCTGTTTTTGCTCAATTCTTTTTGAAATTCTAGGTTAGGTGCATTATTCAGGATTACAGCATAACTGCATTGCATATTTAAAGATTGTTCTGAATTTCTAATTCCCAGGTCAATTCTATACTAAAATATATTACCTTGTTTTCCTGTTAAAAGGTACCAAGAATATTTGAAATGTCAATATCATGCCTCACAGGGAAGATGTTAAGGAATGATTACTTTAGAAAAGTTAACCTTTCATAAATTCAGATGTTTTAATATTTGATTCCATACATTTTACTCAAAAGTTACATAAATATGTTTTTGACTACAGTATAGATGTAAATATGTGTTCTACAATTTAAAGCTGGTATTTTATGCAACTGCGTGTGTGATATTATTCTTATTATTGTTACTACCATTTTATCTTATTTTTGAAAGATTAGTGATCAAATGAGGAGTGTTAGATGAAAAGACCTCATTTATTTAGACTTAGGTATAACCTTCAGTTCTTCCTCAGATAATCCATCAAAATAATCAATGCAGATTTCCATAGCTTTTCATTCCAAGCAGTTTGGTATATAGAATCAAAATAGTGCCAGACCTGAAAGTCATAACCCATGGAGACTAGGTAGTACAGTTGAATCACTAAATTGTGATAATGTTTAGTCAATACAATTTGCAAGCAGGCATTCAGATTTCAGTTATAAATATTAGAGAATAGGATGATATTTTTTAAACGTAAAATGCAAGGATGAGAGTAACTATCTCAGTAAATGTCAAGACACACTCTAACTGGAACGGAGAAAAATTTTTAAGAAAACATAGGTTCTCATTTTTACTTATCCACAACTTCTCACTTTATTCTTACTTTCCACCCCTCATTCTCAAAGGTCCTGATCCACCAGTCTGACAGGGTTAAAACATTTATAAGTTTTAGGTCATCTTTGTGTTTGGATATGGTGAATGAAATAAGCTTGTGAATCAAGCAAACCTTACAAAATATTAAAGAATAGAATTAAGCCCCAGTCAAAACTGGCAATCCTATAATTGACTTCTTTTCTTTAAAATATTTTTCTTTATATTGAATAAAGATGCAGAAGTGCAGATCATGATGCCAAATTCAAAAGGAAACCCAGAGTTTTGCATGTTCCTTGCATGACTCCTCTGCCTTTCCCAAAACTCATACAATCACCACATGCCATGGGCCAGCATCAGTGTAATCCTACCACATCCTCGTTTCTTTTTCTATCAGTCTGAGGAAGAAGCCCAAGAAACCTTTACCCATCTCCACAGGGCTTTGTGCATCCCCTTTTCATGACTTCCTATGACCTTTTTTCAAATCTCAAAATTATTCCAATTTTGTTGTCTACAACTACTCACAGTCAATCATCAGAACAATCTCACAGAATTTTTAATCCCACATTATCCTGTGAATCTATGTCCTTGTTTGGCAAATCTCTACACTGCTCAAATGCAGTGTTTACCTATCCTGCCTCTGCACTGTCTGCATGGTTGAAACACACTTCTATTAGCATACAAATAGTCTAAAATTTATGCTAGGAGAAATAGTACAAAACCCACTGTACACATTGCATCCTTCCTAGGTATTAATTTATAATTCTTTTCCCTTAACACCACCAAATGTTCTTGAAAGAGTTGTCTGAGCTCATTCTTTCTAACTCTTCTGCAACTTTTTCTTACTGAGCTCTCATAGTCAGGTTTCTCTCCATTCACTTCTCAGCTCTTGTCAAGGCCACAGCGCAGTGCTAAGTCACTGAATTATTAGTTCATGTAGATTTATCAGCAGACATTGAAAAAGTCAATCCTTCCCTTTTTCTTAAAACATTTCTTTACATGGCTTTTGGGAAACTACTCTCTCAGTTTTCTGACCACAACGGCTGCTCTTTCTTAAATATTATTATTATTTTGCTGACTTTGCTTCATCACTGATGTTTCTGGACTCAGGCCACAGATGTTCTCGCCTCTCTCTTTATTCACACCTTTGGAGTTTCTATCCAGTCCTTTAAGTTAAATATGCTCTTTGTGCAATGACTCACATATTATAGCCACTTCTCCCTTGAACTTTAGCTGTGTATATACTTGCCTACTTGACACCTCTATTTTGATATTCACTAGGTATCGCTAACTTAAGAAATGCTCCCGAAACAATTGTTTACTTCTTACCTCCAAATATGTTCCCTCTACATTCTTTTTTTTTTTTTTTTTTTTTTGAGATGGAGTCTCACTCTGTCTCCCAGGCTGGACTGCAAAGATATGATCTCAGCTCACTGCAACCTCCGTGTCCCAGGCTCAAACGATTCTCCTGTCTCAGCCTCCCAAGTAGCTGGGATGACAGGCATGCACCACCACGCCTGGCTAATTTTTGTATTTTTAGTAGAGACAGGGTTTCACCATGTTGTTCAGGCTGGTCTGGAACTCCTGACCTCGTGATCCGCCTACCTCAGCCTCCCAAAGTGATGCTCCCACTACATTCTTACCTACCTCAGCAAAAGAACCCTTCATCCTTTCAGTTATGTAGGACAAGCAATTGGGAGTCATCCAAGACTCCTCTTTCTCTCATATCCCACACTCCACCTGTCTACTGCTGATATTACCTTTAAAATATCCCCCAGGTCTGAAGCTTTCTTATCCATGTTCCTCTATCATTTTGACCCAAACCACCATCATTTCTTGTTTGGATTAAAACATACTACAGCAGCAAGATTGAACTTGTGAGAATCTAAGCAAATTATATCACCTCTGTGTTTAAGTCTTCCCAGTGGCATCTCATTTCACTTAAAGTAAAAAGTGTCCTTAAACCTTTTCCTTTTTGCCCTGAAATACTTGCTAGTGGCACTTGGAGTTGCAGCATTTACCCTGAGATAACTTTGCCTTGAAATATCTCGTTTTTATTATTATTTCTCCATCACTTTAGTATATTGACTTTGGAAACAAAAGACATCATTCTATTTATAGAATTCTGTTTTTAGCAGTGGTGTTTACATTGACAAAATTGTAATTCTGGATCACTGAAAATGTTAAATCCTAGAAAACGTAGCATTCCTAACCATGATGTTAACGTTGTTCTCAAACAGTTGTTGGCCAAAGATTCATTTGATGAGATCGATTTTTCCGAAATAAAAGATTCTGATTATTCCGACGATTCTGATGTTAGTTCTGTTTAGAATTAACTCCAAAACAATTTTTATATTTTATTTTCACATTGAAAATTAGTCAGATTTGCTTCAGCCTCAAAGAATCTGTTTATGTAAAATTAAATGAGTGCCTGCAGTGAGCTGCGCTTTTTTTTCCTAAACAGGAAAAGGGTTAAAATGTCTTACAAGTTATATATATATATGAGAGGAAGAAAGAGAGAGAGTCTCACTCTGTCACCCAGGCTGGAGTGCAGTGGCATAGTCTCGGCTCACTGCAACCTCTGCTTCCCGGGTTCAAGCGATTCTGGTGCCTCAGCCTCCTGAGTAGCTTGGATTACAGGCGCCAGCCACCACTCCCGGCTAACTTTTTGTATTTTTAGTACAGACTGGGTTTCACTATGTTGGCCTGGCTGTTCCCAAACTCCAGGCCTCAAATGATCTGCCCACCTCAGTCTCACAAAGTGCTGAGATTACAGGTGTGAGCCACTGCTCTAGACCTACAAGTTCTATATTATATGGACCCTCACTACTTCTCTGACCTCACTTTGTATATCCTTCATCACTATTCACTGGATTGTACCCACACTGACTTCTTTGAATTTACATGAGCTTCATTAGCATCTTTCTACCTCCTTTGCATTTGCGCTTTATGAGAAATACTACTTTCTGTCCCTCTGTTTTCTATGTTTCTGTTCAAACAACACTTTAACATTGATTTTTTTCTCTCTTAAATTCTGTATAATACAGCAACCCATCACTTTATTCCTTATTCACATTCCCTCTTACCTTTATTTTCTCCATAACAGTTACTACTAAGTGATATATATGTGTTTATTTATTTTTGTATTTTTGTCTTGTCTCAGATGTAAGCCAATTAAAGGAAGAAGCTTCATTTTATTCACTACTAAATTCATTGCACTTCCAAAGGTGCATGACCTGTAGTAATATGCAATAATTACTTGTACCGTAAGTGTGCAATGCATTAGGTCAGGATTATAATGTGTGAGTAATGCAAATTGGTGAGAGAGAAAAATGCAGGGGATGAAAAATAAGGGTAAAGGGAGAAGTAAGAGACTTTCAAGATATACAGGGAACACTTAAAATATAATGATGAAGTGCAAGTGAAAATTTTAGATTCAGAGAACCTAGTTTCAGATTGCAGGTTTGCCACTTGGAGGTTATATGCCCTTGAACACATGACTTAAATTATTTGTGCCTCAATTCCCATGATTGATAAATAGGTATAGTAGCTATCTCATTACATTATCAATATTAAATGCAATAATACTTAAAAATGTTTAGCAACATGGTGGCATATAGTAAGTAAACAGTGGTAGTTGAAAGACACAATAACACCAAAATAAATCAGAAATCAAATTGCATAATACTTCCATATTTCAAAAATCTTTTTAGAATTAGCCTTATCCTTTGAAAGAGATTTTTTGGTCTTGTTTCTCCCATAATTTGCAGAATTATAGTAATATGATTGCTCACCTTATGAATAAAATAAAATTTAAGAACAAAATAGTAATGTGATTATAGAGAGAGCAGAAGCATGTATGTGTGTGTGTGTGTGTGTCAAACAGAACTTTGTACCAATCACAGCTATTTCACTTCATGTCCTAGAGCCCCACTTTTCTTGTTAACCTAACATAATAATAATAGGACTGCATTGCAAGGCTCTTATGAGGTGTTTTAGTTTTCTATTGCTGTGTAACAGATTACCTCAAACTTAGTGTTTAAAAGCAACAGAAGTTTATCATCTCACAGTTTCTGTGGGTCAGAAGTCTGGGCATTGTGTAGGAATTCTCTGTTATTTTCTCAAAAATCTGAAATCAAGGTATTGACTGGGGGTGCAGTTTTCATTTGAACCTCTTCTTTCTCTTCCAATCTCATTCAGGTTATTAGCAGAATCCAATTTCTTGCAGTTGTAAGCCTGAAGTGTCTCTCTTCTTACTGGACTGTCATCTGGGGTTCACTGTCAGTTCCTAGAACTTACCCTCAAGATCTAGCCATGGGCCCCCTGCATAGGCAGTTTAGAACATGCCTGTTTGTTTTCACGTAGTTCAGCAGGAGCGTGTTTGTTGCTGTTTTTTTTTAAGATCTCTACTGAATAAGTCATGACCACCCAGGATAATCTGCCTTTTGATTAACTCAGTCAACTGATTAGGGACCTTAATGACAGCTACAAAATCCCTTTTACTATATAAGGTAACATAATTACAGGGCTGGTACCTATTGTTTTCATAGGTCCCATTTATACTCAAGGAGAGGGAATTCTATAAGGACATGAGTCACCAGGGGCTTATCTTAGAATTGTTTACCATATGAGAATTAAAAGATTTGTTGTATATTAAGACTTTCTCCCATGATTTATTAACTGTGGTGGTCAATAAGACAACATTGTTATTATTTTCCTAGTTTCAGATTCTAAATACATAATACATTAATATTTTAGGGACTGGCTTGTACTTTTATGATATTTATACTTTAGAAAAATTACTGATTACAGAGATCGCACAAAAGTATTCTCACTTCTTAAATTGGAGAGGACACTGATAAAATGTGTGAAGTTCTTGTTCTATTTTACTTCCATTTTAACTCACTATTTCTTCAGTTGAGCAATTTGCAAATCACATTCCCTAGGGGACTGAGAAAATTGTACTTGTACGATGTTGCAAAAGGAAACTTCCATGGCCTTCGAGTACAAGCTACATTATTTATTATCACATCAATGTTCTGGCAGTGTTGCTTGTAAGTAGATGTACTGATTTAATCTGAAGATCAGTCAGGTGAGCTCAGTTTTGCCTTGGGCTATCAGATAAGGAATGCATCTTACTTTTCCAGTGCTTTTGAAGCCAAGCTCATTGAAGACAATATTCAGATTTACAGCAATTTTCAACCAATATTATTCTGCTTTTTTGGCCAGTATAATTGAACACAAACCTAAATTTTAATTGAAATTATTCTCATCTATATCAGCCGTGAAAATTTTTTTAGATAAAGATGAAAATTACTAATTCAACATCTAAGCTAGTTACTAACTTTATATCTATGAATATGAAAATCTTGTAATATATAACTTATCAGGTGCTGAATTGTTTCTTTTTTCTTATATCAGCACTTTGTTGAACATTGTTAACAACATATTAATGCTATACGATGAAATCTGAAAACTTTATAAAAGCACTTAAAGGTAGACTATCATAATGTGCATTAACTAGTATTAAATTAAGGTATTTCTAATGTAAAATATAGTAAATTTAGCAAAACAGGACTATTTGGAAAGATTACAAAGTAAACATACCAGTCTCTGCAAATGGCACATACCATTAGGGTAAAAAAGAATACTGTGTTCTTATTTGAGTAATGCATTTGGTCAAGGGGCTAGCCTCAAAAATCTAAGTAATGACCTACCTGAAGCTCTGTGCACCATCCCAACCCCATCCCCACATACTTTCATTCTTCACTCTTACAGCCACATAACTACTACATCTAGCGTAAGCCATTTCTCAAGATATGGCACCAAGATAATTCTTGTTAAGAAAAAAAAAAAATTCATCCTTTATTTGCTCACCAGATTTAGTTTCAGAGGAACTTTGCTGTTGCTCCTGTTGCTGTTAGTTTTCTTAACATTCTCTACCCTTAACTCAGGAATAAGTTTATTCTTGTGTGTAATTTCCATCCCTTCCCTTAAGAACTAGAGATACTCACCAGACCCAAACATTGAATACCTGATCCATGAATGTTTGTGCCCCCACTTTAGTGTGTTTCATGAAACTCCATCTTTTGAGATGTTCATATGCTGAACAAAAGCAGGACCATCACCATATTTTCAAATACTGTATACTTCTTTCCATTATGTGAAAATACATTTGATGGTTGTTTTTGTGTATTTAATTTTCTAGTTGTGGCTCTACTTAAACATATTTTCCTGCCATCTGAAGCCAAAGTTATAGTAGCCTAATCTCAAAACTAAATACTTAATAACTGATAGCAATCAATTTGTAAAATACCTATAGATTTTTATGATATTTTTTAAAAGTTTGGAAGAACCATGAGAATGTGACAGTGAGTCATTTCTTTTATACTATTTCAAGACTGCTTCTTTGCTTGTTCAAGGCTGCATAATGAGGCATTTCTTCACAATTGCTCATATTTTTCAATCTTACTTCATGATATATCGAAAAATACCCATAAATATTTTATTTTTTTAAAAAAATTGCTATTATCAGCAAGAGCTTCCATGTAAAATTCAAACCAAAAAGACAAATTGAAAAGATAGGACTTTTAAAACATACTTTTCTTCTTTCAGTAATAATTTTTCTTTTTAGGGCCTTTATAAAAAAAAGTCTACTCTGTCAATTTTATTGAACAATAATACTCATCTAAAAACATAAATAAATCAAAACTGGAGTGAACGTGCTTTGTGATATGCATCTAGAATATTTTAAAAGTAAAACAAAACTAAATAAAAATTGCTTGAAATCTAAAAGTCCACCATGACCCTTTGTTCATTTTCTTCTCAATGGCCAGATATAGTCACAGCCTATTTCTAATACCATACATTAATTTGGTTTATTTTTTAACTTTATGCAGGTGAAATTATGCAGTACATGCTCTTATTTGTGGCTTCTTTCAATCAATAGATGTTTGTGATATATAGTTGTACTTTGTTCATATTTATTGCTTTATAATAACATTCTTCTTTATTAATGTACTACAAAATACATATTCATGGTAATATTCATAGCAATTTTATTTATTTTTATTCATTTTTGTTTATTGAAAAGAGTGTTGCTATGAAAAGCTTGTATATGTCTTTTCTTGTGTGGTAGGAATTGGGGTCCTTTGTTTTCATTTGTTTTCAAATGAATATACAATTGACCCAGCACAAATGTTGAACTGCAGTACCCCCACTCAATCAGGTGGCAGCATATACAGAAATTTGTTTCTGGGCTATTTTAGAACTTCATCTATTCTTCTATCCTTGTGCTAATAGCACACTGTTTAATTTATATCACTGAAAAAGGCTCGACATAATATTAATCTTTCAGCCACATTCTTCTTCAAGATTACCTGTATTTCCATGTAATAAATAATAGAATCATCTTGTTGATTTCTAAAGAAATAAAATTTTCTAATCTTTTGGTTGAAATTGCTTTGAATAGGTGCATCAACTTGGAAATAATTGACATCTTTACAATGTTAGCTTTGCAATTCATGGACACAACATATTCCTCCATTTATTTAGTTCTTATTTATTTGTGTAATAGATTGTATGTTTTAGTGTGGAGATTATACACATGCTTTAAAATTCTAGTTTCTAGATTTTTATGTGTTTGATGTTATTTTAAATGACCTATTTTTGTTTTCTGTGTGTAGTTAACAGTTTTTTTTTCTGTTTAAGCTCTTAAATGTGTAATGATTTAAGAAATTTAACCGCATTGCATGCAAAAAAAAATGTTCTTCCACTCTTATAGGAGAGGGAGGAATCCCTCTCCTCCCTACCTTCTTTTCTACCTTCCAGCCTCTTATAATCATAGTTTCATTTGGTTCTTTTTAATCCCTGTGTCATTTAGTTTTATTTATTTATTTATTCTTGTTGTACTACTTAGAACCTCTAGTACAGTATTGGATAGAAGTGGTAACTGAGGGTTTCATTGTGCTGTTTCTGATGTCAGGGTGAAAAACTTCACATTATTCATTATTTACCATAATTTCACTCTAAGAGTTTACAGATATTATTTATAAAATTCAAGGATGTGTACATCCTTATGCTCTATAATATTTATACCTTCATGTAATTTTTTTTGATTGTGAGCTAGGCTTAGTGATTCATTTCTAGTTAATAGAATAAGGCAGATGCAATGGTGTATGACTTGGATACCAGAAAACAATAGGTCACTTTTACTCTCTCTTGTATTGGGCTTGCTCTACGGGAGGCCAGCTGCCATGGTGTGAGACATCCTACAGAGAGATCCATATGGTGAGGAACTGAGGCCTCTAGCCAACAGCCAGTGAGGAACTGAGGCCTGCCAAAACCCATGTGAATGAGCTTGGAAAAGGATTTTCCAGCCTTAGTCAAGCCTTGAGATGACTGTAGTCCTGGCCAACAGCCTGACGACAACTTCACAAGAGACACTAAGCCAAACCACCCAGCAAAGCTGCTTCCAGATTCCTGACCCTTGGAAACTATTTGAGATAGTGAATTTTTATTGTTTTAAGCTGCTAAATTGGGAAGAAATTTGTCAGGCACCAATAGATAACTATTGCAAGGAAATTATCTTCTTTTCATAATTTTCTAAGTTAATTTCATCAAAAGTTATTTTTAATTTCTTGTTTTTTACCATTTCCCCATTTTATCATTTCATTTAATATCTCTTTTAGAATGAGTCTATAATTTTAATGGACTTTTCACCTTGTCTGTCATGATGACATTCACTTTCATCTATATGTATTTGCTACATGGATATCAGTTTGGTCCCTCAAGCTAGGTAGCTTATCTCTTGAGGACCAGTACCTTCTAGTGTACACCCATATTCCTTGGAGTTCTAAAGAATATAATAAATATTTGATGACGTGCTATGAATACGCATGAGAAATCTGAATGATTAAATGTAAATACGAATTTACTAATTCAAAAAGTGAATAGAATTGTCATCTCTTTGAGCTCTGTTACAAAAAGTTTTTAACTCTAGATTTCCATACGAAAAAGGAAATTTTCTTTTAAATGCAACTAGCTCATTTTATCATCCTGCAATCAGTACACTTAGGCATATTCTTTTTAAATGTTTAACATAGAGCTATTTAATGCATCTTAAATCTATTTTTATGTTATAAAATAAAAATTCTGGATATTAATAATATTATTTAAATGTCAACTTCCCAATTAAGGAAATAATGAACATTATTGGCTGGCTTTGCTACTAAAACTATGAGTAATACTATTTTAAGGCTACTTTCTGAACACCATTTATAAGGCAAATACACATAAAGGGTAATATAGCTACCATAAATCAATAAGAAAAAACAAATGATGAGCAATTCAGTATGAGAATAAGCAAAGAATATAAACAAGTCATTCAAAAAAGAGGAAATTAAAGCTTCAGAGAAGCATGTAAAGATAATGTCCAACTTCACTAACAAGAAGGGAAAAATTGAAATGAAAATTAAAACTGTAATGCAGCAGTATTCTTATGAGAAAGAACATAGAATTTCTGTGATACACTGTGCTTTCAAAGGCATATAGACAAAGTACTCATGCATTGTGAGAAGAAGGGTAATTTAACAATATCTATCAATGTTAAAAATTGCTTACATCTTTTGATGCAGCAAATTGATGTATATATGTTTCCCTATAAACATATATACAAAGGTATTCTTCACATCATTGTTTGGAATAGCCCCAAATTGAAAACAACCTACATATCCATAAATTAGGGCCTAATTAATTAAATTATTGAATAACCACAAAAAAGTGATATGGAACCATTTAAAAACACCAAACCACTTTAGAGGTAATAATAATAAACAATATTCAAAATACTTCTTTAAAAAGAAAAAAGCTAAATGAAATAATGAATAATTTGGATAATGTCATAGCATCTCTAAATGTGGCCACCATTAATCTAACAATCCCCTCATTTTTGTGCATGCATCCCACCTCTCCCATCAAGAGAGTGGAATCTATTTCCCTTCCCGTGAATCTGCGCTGGTTTTGTGGCTCCCTTTCACTCAAAGAATGTGAAGGAATTTATCTTATAAGCGTAGACCCTAAGAAATCTGGTAGCTTCTACTTTTTATCAGCAGCTAGCTGCCATCATGGGAAGAAACTCACCAAGCTACTCTACTAAATAATGAGGGGCCACGAAGAGAAAAGCTCTGGAGGGTGACAGGCCATCACAGATCAGTGTGGACATGTGACTTCAGTACATACCATGTGGAACAGAATAGTGTTCTGTCACTTCAACCCATAGAATTGTGAGAAATAATAAACTGTTGTTATTTTAAATCAAGTTTTGAGGTGATTAGATAACTGAAACAAAAATTTATATCTGGAAATTTAATTCTGCAATGTTGGAAATGTAAAATTACAGCATTAGTTTTGGGACTGAATGGTGAAAAAAAGACTTAAAGTACAATGAGTGAATTACCATTGCAAACTTACTCAATGAACTGGCAGATCTGACTGAGAATTTCAGGCAAAATGCTTTCACTTTTCTTAATAATGAATCATAAGATATTGCAAAAAAATGAAATGAAGAATTAACTCTCTTTTTTCAAGAAGATCTTCAATAACTTGCTGGTTGGAAAGTAAAACTGTTTTTTTGTTTGTTGGTTGTTTGGTTGTTTTTTGTTTTTGTTTTTTTTTTTTTTGAGACAGGGTCTCAGTCTGTCGCCCAGGCTGGAGTGCAGTGGCACGATCTTGGCTCACTGCAGCCTCTGCCTCCCGGGTTCAAGCAATTCTCCCACCCCAGCCTCGCGAGTAGCTGGGATTACAGATGCATGCCACCATGCCAGGCTAATTTTTGCATTTTTTGTAGAGACGAGGTTTCACCATGTTGGCCGGGCTGGTCTCAAACTCCTGACCTCAAGTGATCTGCCTGCTTCGGTCTCTCAAAGTGCTGAGATTACAGGCATGAGCCACTGCACCTGGCCTAAAGGCAAGAATGAAATTTCTGGATCACAGATCAAATTTATTATTATTTTCAGCAATAACTCTGCTGGTTCCTAATGCCCTATTCTTCCCTTTGGAGTGATATGATGAGAGCAAATGGAACCTACATGTACAGAGGAGGGTCCACACTATAGAAGAAATCTGAATTTATTAATTTTAGAGTATAAACTGGAGTTACTGCACAGTAGTTCTTCCCTTTCTGAAAGAAGGAGAAAGTCATTACAAAGGAATCCTCTCTGGGAGAGTAGGGAAGGTTTCTAAATGTTCATAACATGTTTGGATGCAAATAAGTAAATGACCATTCGGAAGAAAAATCTGCAAATTGGAGGTCTCCAATTTGCAGGTTATGCTTAATATTCAAATACCCATTAACCCTGGTTGCCAGTGATTTTTGCTCAGAAAGCCCTGACCATAAAGGAATAAGAAAATATTTTATTTTCTAGAGCTCTACCCTTTGTTTTTCATGGTATGGCTTATGTAAAATTTACTATTTATGTGCCATTACATCAGCAATTCTGATTACTCTTACCAACAGGGGTGAGAAACAATCTGCTTGGTTTTGCTATATAGCACTTGTCAATGCTATTTCTAGCAGAATTCAGAGCAGCAGGATGAGACAACTGTAGCGTTGAACTCAGCCATGCCCCTCAGGTGTCTTGTATTTAGCCAGCCAAATAAATACCATCAAGTTTCAGAGTTTACCTTAGAAAGCCAGGTGGCTTGACCTGTCCACCTGGCCCAAGGCAATAATCCCGGTACAGCAGGGAATGTTAATTATATGCACAGACTTCACCTTGGCCTGCAAAGGAGAAAGTGTAGGGTAATTCCATATCCATAACAAACCTGGCCAGTGAGCTGAGGCTGACTTGAACGCTTTCCAGGGCAGCGGCAATGTCACACTGCCCACAGAATATGCATCTCAGGTGTTTTCTTTTATACTTGAATGTTTCTGATGATTATCCCTAAGCATAAATCTCAACTGCTTCCGAAGACTAGAACAGCTACTGTTATACATTGTAAGGTTTCAGCCTAGCTGAACATTCCTGGAGACAAACTTGACTTTGGGGAAACCATTGTGAATTAAATGTCCTCAAATGGCCAGTGACTTTAGTTTTGCTTTGGAGTGGGAAGTTTCCCACCACAGGGATAGCTGCCATTTTTTCATCTAAAGTCAAGATAACTGCTGGTACTGAAGAGCTGCATTCTTTAATATGCCATGTTCATTTGACAAGGAGGGAGTTTCACTTGTTTTGTTTTTCATTGCTTCTGCCTTGTCATTCAGAGAGTCCACCTAAAAATGGATATTCAGTCTGAGAGTTACCAGGCTTCTATGGGTCAGGCATTTGATTTCAACAAGAGCTCAGTAACAAGTTCTTCAAAGGCGTAGCTGGTAGCCAGATCCAACACTACAAAAAGATGCCTCTAGCTGGAGGCTGTTTTCCTCTGTATTCTGTCTCCCTTTACAGACTGCTTTCCTTTTGGGTGGCAAGAGGTCAAAAAGATAGCAGTTTTTACTCTGACTGCGGACCTGGAAAGTTAGAGGCATCTGTGTTATGTCCGAACATACTCACACTTAGCAAACAACAGGGGAGTTCACCCAATAACACACTTCTCTATCTGTAGCTTTTCCCAATTGGGATGATCTGCTCAGAGATTATGAGCTGATGAATTACAAGCATATGACAAATTATATCAATTTTGACCATATTTTCACATAAGAATAAACAAAACAACATAAAACATTTTTGACACAAAATTTTAAAATACTCATTTGTTTTCTTAAACATACATTTACTCACATCCCTGACTGTTAACTCACTTTTAGCCCGTTTAACATTTCAAAGATTAAAATCACAGCCAACTGCTGCTGTCTCCCATTGGGAATCTGGGAATCTGGGAATGCAGTGGGCATGTTGCTGTCTAGGTTATGTGATGTTATAGGAATTGCTGGGGAATGCATCTTTTTTTTTTCTCTCTCTCTCTCTCTGTTTCCTCTGTCTCTGTCTCTCTGTCTGTCTGTCTGTCTGTCTCTCTCTCTCTCTTTCCTTGCCCAGGAACCCAGGATTCCTGTCTTTCCCTGTATATTTCCTACTGTCTGGGGAGTGCTCAGGGTTGAAGGGGTTCTTTCTGCTCCCTCACCTGCCACCATGCGTCTATCATACATTTATTGGTACTTTGGCCATCCACAATTCCAGCACTCTTTCTCCCATGGGACTAGGTACTTAGGTGTCTGCATCCAAAAGAGCTGTAACTGTTTACATATCTGGCCTCCATGACATTGCCCATCATAATCAGAAAGCGTGTGGCACTGCTGGTCCCTTGGGAACAGGTTGACTTCAGCCTCATCCTGAATCTGTAAGGCAATTGTGGTCAGGGTATCAGGGGAAGGATAAATTAATGGAACCAGAGAAAGTGTGCCAATAAGTGTGTCAGGTTTGCATTCAGGTTTGGGAGGCATAGAGGCCGTTCCAACAACACCTTACTCAACCTTGAGAAGTAATTCAATGTCTCCTCTCACACACAAGCCTAATATGGTTGGCCCACCCAAGGCCCAGCTTTCAGGATTCTTGGACACTTTCTTCTCATTTTTGGAGGAGAGAAGACCATAATCTTGTACTGTTCTTGGCCTTTACAAAGCCCTAAATCAGCTCTGTGAACTCCCAAACTCTTTCCCTTCCCTTCCGGAGGAGAGACCAAAAAATAAAACAGCATCTGAAGTGCTTGTTGTACCTCTGCTCCTACGCTGGACTGACCACTATCTTCTCAATCCCTCTGTAACAGGCCGAAAAGTCCAGCAACAGTGTGATCCACATATCCACTACCAATTTTCATCTCCATCTGTCTGTGAAGCCTCTTTTGCTTCCAGAAAATTATGTTTCTCACAGAATCTCATGCTCGACAAGCCTTAAAATTTATGTTTAATACCTATACAGTTTATTCTGAAAATAAACACACACACAGAAAGATCAATTTTTTATGATTAATGAAATACTAGTTAAAATATATTGTATAATTCATAATGTAATACAATTATATGCAATCTTAGTGAAAATGTGAAGATAAGCAAAATCACAAAATGTATCACTTTCTAGTCATATAATGCAATTCTATTAAATGTCTGTATAAATGGAATGAAGTCCTAAATGTAACTGTTAGGTAATATATTCAAGATCATTTGACTGTTACAAAATGCAAGGTCTAAAATAGAATGCCTTGTATTAGCCTATTTTGTTATAAAAAACAACATATCTGCATCTATACATAGAAAATGTTTTATAGAATACTAGAAAAAATTAAAAGTGATTTTTTATTCTGGATACAGGGAAGAAGGCAAAAGGAAAGTAAGTAGCCTTAATAGTTTTACTTTTATACTTCTCTACTACTTGCCACTTAAAATAAGTATCATTTATATTTATATTGAGAATAACAAAGGAAATAATGTTGGAGGAAATTTTTTTTTCTTTTCGGATGAGTAATCTGCGCTTTATCTTCTAACATTCCTGTAATTATGGGACTTTATAGTAAAAAAAGTTAATGAAGAAACTGGGTAAAGGAAAGTAAAGATTATTTGGTCAAGTGGTTTTTCCTTTGGCTACATTGTTTCAATATATTTATTATTATTTATCATAGTCCTGAGGCTAGCTACATAAAGTGTGTCCTACATTCTCATTATAGTAGAGTAAGTAACAGCTTGATTGGGATGTTGTGATACAAGCTCCATCCAACTCTTTTTCTTGTAGCAGAGTGTCCTAAAGGAAGATTCTTACTGACAACACTTTCTTCTGTTTGGATCCTATCACATGTATTGATACTAATCATTGTACCCAAAGGGATGTGGAAAACTTTATTCACTCAACAAATACTATTGCCAACTTGCCATTTTGCAAACCCCTAAAATAAAACAATGAAGAAGGTTGCTATTCATAGTATTAGCGTAGCAGGCTGAATTATGACCCTCCAAAGATGTCCATGTCCTATTCCCCAGAACTTGTGAGTATGCTAATTTATATGGTAACAGGCACTTTGCAGATGTAATTTAGTAAAGGATCTTGAAATGGAGAAATTATCCTGGATTATTTGGGTAGGCTCAATGTAATCTCAAGGGTCCTCATAAGAGAAAGGTGAGAGGATCAGAATCACAGGGACAAGATGTGAAGAAGAAACCAGATGGCTGAGTAACGCACCTTGAAGGTAGAGGAAGGGCCCTGAAACGAGGAATGATGGCAGCCTCTAGAAGCTGAAAAAGCCAAGGAAGCAGCTTCTCCCCTTAAGCCTCCAGAAGGAACACAGTCCTATGGCACTTTGCTTCTGACCTCCAGAAGTGTGAGAATAAATTTGTACTGTTTTAAGGAATCAAATTTATGGTAATTTGTTACAACAGCAATAGGAAACTAATACAATTTTGAAGGAGTTATATATTTGTTAAGAAATAAATAACACACTGTGACCTATTTGAAATCATGATCATATTGGATTTGATGGTAGGCTTGTCCTTAAGTTTCTCAAAAATGATATTTTATTTATACAGCATTTTGGGTATAAATTGTACTATCTTCTCTCCAAGAGGCCACTCTAAAACTAAAGTCAAAGAGCAGAAAATACTCTACTCAAATCTATCTAATCTATCTATCTCTCTATCTGTCTATCTGTCTATCTATCTGTCTATCTATCATCTATCATCTATCATCTATATCTATCTATCTATCTATCTATCTATCTATCTATCTATCTATCTATCTATCTATCTGGCTAGCTAGCTAGCTAGCTATCTGTGTGTCTATCTATCTATCATCTATCTATCTGTGGATATCTATATCTATATGGATATAGATATATGTAATGGTGTGCAGTCTATAGCTTCAGTTCTATTAGCAATAGAAATTGCACATCCTTGATGGAATTTAACATTTCAGCATGACTAAAATGCTCCACAATATATTATAGATTAGAATTGGATGTTTTATTCATGCATTCTACTATGAGTGGAATGGAGGTGATCAAATATGTCTTAACTCCCGCTAATAAAAAAACCCATTGGAGTAATGTTCTCTTAAATCCTCCCTGTGGTCTGAGGAATGTCTAGAAAGAAAGACACATAGCAGTATTTTTTCTCATGTATCTAAGTAAATATGGGTCTTTTCTTTTAAAGTCTGATTACAATGGTTTTAATCACCATCAGTTTATTCTCCAGGACTTTGCAACCAAGATTTCAAGAGTGATATAAAAATTAAGCTCCATTTGAGCATGGGATGGGGCGTGTTAGCAGTGTTAAGACCAGAGATGAGACAGCCCTAAAGGATGTACAGCAGCACATCAGGATCTCTTTAGATTTGTTACGTTTTGGCTACAACTTGGACAGTTTTATTAACTTTTTCTATTAACTTGACCATCACTTTCTTTATATGAGCTCTTCATCAGAGTCTCTTAAATCTCTCATGCAAACAGAGCCCTGGAAGGCCTACTCTACTTGTCCATGGAATATGTGTTGCTGTGTCTACTTATCAGTGAATAGAGCTTCCTTTGTAACTCGGGAAACTTTGCAACTTCTTGGAAGAAGCCCCCAGATGTATTTGCTCAGCAAACCCAAGATTAGAAAATAAAAGTTAATAATTTAGGATGACCACACACTCTCAGTTTATTACATTTTCTACTATTCCTTGTTGTCAGACATCCAGCTGCTTCATGCTTGTATGTAACCTGCCTAGATCACAGAAGCATATGATTTGGCAACCTCTGTGTTACCCCTTCTGTCAATTACATGCAGCTCTTCTCCCAATTACATTATACGGTTAAAGTATCTTGGGAGCAAGCAGGTTGTCATTTATGTTTTGTATCCATTTCTTTACAGCTTCTCCCTCCCTGGTTGCTTTAAGTAATGTTCAGTAAGCATTTGTTCAATGATTGATGTCAATATTGATTTCTCCCATATCTCTGAGATGCCCTGACTACAGAAAAAAAGTGAGAATCAATGGATGTGAAAGAGAAGGATCCTGTCAAGTTCTTTCCAGATGGTGGATTGTAGTTTCACAGATAGCATTTTTTTTAATGTTGCAATTTTTCTTGAAATAGCCTCTGATTTTCTCCCATGCAGAAAAATGTACTTTTTTAAAGCCTAATTCTTCTATTAAAAGGTTACATAGATTCTTCCCTTGTTAACCATAAAAAGAATTAGTTTTACTATGCTGTAAAAAATGGTTATATGATGTATAATAAATTTTGTTTAATATGTCAGAAGGGTTATTTTTTATTTTTCACTCAGTTATATAAAGTTACCAAAAAAGTTATTATTAATTATAAAAGTCCATATCACAGAATACATGAAATATTAGAAAATACGTTAAGCATACATGAATAGACAAACAAATATATAACATACCATAATTACCATGTGATTTTAGTACTGATAATTATTCTGGACCTATGTACAAATGAAACAATAACATTTGTATCGAATTATATTTTCTCATCTTGATTATGCTACAAAGTTTTCAAAGTTATTTAAAATTGTTTTTGTTATTTAGAATTTTAAAGCAGTGGTCCCTGACCACCCAGGCCAGGGACTGATATGAGTCCCTGGACTGTTAGGAACCGGGCCGCACAGCAGGAGGTGAGCAGCGGGCAAGGGAGCATTGCTACCTGAGCTCTGACTCCTGTCAAATCATCAGCAGCGTTCGATTCTCAGAGGAGCCTGAACCCTGTTGTGAACTGAGCATTACAGGATCTAGGTTGCTCCTCGACCCCCGCACTGCCCCCACGCAGTCTGTGGAAAAATTGTCTTCTGCAAAACTGGTCCCTGGTGCTCAAAATTTGGGGGACCACTGTACTAAATTCTTATGTTTATTTTTATCTTTAATATTGACTTGGTTGGAAGGTGTGGTTAAGCTCTAAAGCTACCTCTAATTCTGAACCACAGAATTAGGCAAGCCATCCATACGATCACTACCTGGGGCCTCCAAAATTGGGTATTATTTTTATGACACTAGGAATGCTTATAAATGCCTTTGGGATGAAAAAACTGTGAAATATATATATATATAAAATATATATTTCATAACTATGTTATATATGGTATGTATGTGTCATAACACTCTTTGTAGCTTTACTTGACCATTGATGTTAAATCAATTAATTCATTTGCAAAATATAAAATAAAGCATCAATTAATTAACGCTATATTAGTGTGAATTAATTCATTTGTTAAATATAAAATAGTAAAGTAAGCTATGAAGAGTGTTATCTATGATTCAAAATCCTTTCATATTATTATTCATTATTATGGGCTTTCCTATCAAAGCAACTAACCATGTACTCATGTACTTGAGTTCCTGTCTTGGGGATTCCATTAGATTTTATGCATGCTTGTTACATATCTTAGCATATTTTAATTTTTCCCATGTATATTTCTTCTTCATAATTGTCATGAGCTGCTAAACATTATCTCCTTCATCTCAGAATCATCACAAAGTAGAACCCAGAGATAAGTATTTCTAAACTTTAAAGACTACCCCAGTTAAGAACTACTGATAATTCAACCCTCTCATTGTTTTTATTTCATAGTTTTATTTACTGTTTTGAAAATGTCACATTGTTAAGGGAAATTTATGGAATATTATTTGTGTAGTCTCATGGCCTGAATTTATGAATTCTTTTCATTATTTATATTTATCATAAGCTCCTAGAAATCAAAGACCGTTTATTATTCACCTGGATCTCCAGCTCCGAACAATATAATGTTGTAAAATCAAATACATGGATGTAAGTATTTACCTGGGACTTTATTCTTTAATTGACTTGGCTCTCTTTGTTTGAGTTACAGTGACTTCATGAAGTCTAGGCTGTGTAAAATGAAATCTCCTATTGTGGACGTTGCAGTCCCTATTTAAAATCTGACTTGCAACATTTTTCCATTAGTCCTATTAAAGGAAATAGTCCCAATTCCTGATATTTTTTGCCATGTAGAAGCATTTCCATTTTCTCTGTCATCTCACTCCTCATGAAAACTTCCTCCAGAAAAATCGAATCATTGTTGTGTTATTTTGAGTTTAGTACAGACAACCGGGCACATCAGTTATTTCATTCTGTGAAGCTTCCTGCCTGCAGAGAGCAGGTCTTCAGATTTGCTCCCAAACAAAAAAGACTTAGATGTCAAACCTCTGTCTAATTGGGAGATACTTGGGGATTCTCAGTAAGACTGTGTGTGGGTGGATTGTTTACCTAATTTTGCACTTCACTATTAAAATCCCATAATTAATCTCATACCCAGTCAGTATTAAATGTGCTATTATTTTGATCTCACTTTAGTTATGATCTCACTTTAGTTATGCTCTTTAGTAAATCAAGTTTTATAGGGAGAGACCCTCAGCTGGGGAGCATTATGAAGTTTGTGGAAGATAAGTTTAATTTAGAGGTGGAGTATTAGTAACCTGTGTATTGATCAAGGAACTTTGAAACTTAAGGGGCAATTGCATGAATCAAATAATTTCGGGATGATTGAAGCTCTAGTGATGCCACGGAAGGAACATTAAGCATTTATGTCACTGAACTAAAAGAGGAAATAAAGATTTCTTATTATAATTGGAGTAGTACTGGTTGTTGTTCTGCCTGTAAGGTTTACAGTGACCTCTATTGTGCCGTGTGGCTGCTTTCGCGGTTGCATAGTTGGCTTCTAACTGCTGCAATCTTAAGCTTTAGACTTTAAGCCAGTGAGCCACATGGGATTTTGATGTTGGCAGTTACCTACACCTTCTGGCTCTTTTCACATAAGGCAGTATTCATTTGTATACAGAGAAGGTTGCATTAGGATAGAGTTGAATGGCAAGAAGGTCACAAAACCGGCTTGGGGCCTTATGGTTCAGGCTGCTGCAGCTTGATCTTAAATTGAACAAGTATTTCGTTGTACGTGAGGGTGAGTTTGGAATAGAGTGCTTTTTATACACACTGGCAGAAATTAAAATAAGTAAAATATTCTCTGCTTTCCTTTATTGGCCATATCTGTATGATGAGGATATCAAACATCAAGACACCTGACTTCTTCCTGAACAACAGAGCACTGTTGAGTTTCTAGAATTGCTGTTCTCCAAGTCTATGTAGGCAGAGTTAGATGGGCTATGACATATTGTATTCAGTGACTAGAGTGAATAATGAAGAAGATCACTTTGGGTTTCTGCAGCTTGTTCACAGGCCCAAGATTCAACTTTATGGCATGTCCTATAATTAATTAGGCTTTGCATTGACTAGTTGTATTATCTGTGACCATGGCTTTTGAGTCTCAAGACCCAAATTAAAAGGTGTTTTGAGGAGCACATGGCAGAGATGTTGATTCTAAGACTCTGGAGCATAAGCTTCAGAAGCATCAATCAAAGATTCAGTTCAGAAAACCTCTGAGAATATTTCTAAAGCTAAAACAAATCTTGGGATTACCCAACACATGAGTGCCAGAAACACAGGGCTCAAATGGAAAATGCAAGTTAAGAATTTTGAATATACATAGAGGAAAATGAAATATACCTCATTTAAAGCCCAGTAACTAAAACTGTCTCCAGGCTAAACTTCTAAACTTTGATAGAAGGCAGAAATGGCTTGACTGCACTGTGAGGGCTAGCCCACACTGCTACACACATACACACACACACACACATTCTCAAGTATCATGAACATGGATTTTAAATAAGTAGCATCAACAGACAGCCCACTAAAATACTAAAATCAAATTTTCTTGTATCTATCTTCCTTAATTCAAATACCCCTGATTCTTTGCTATAATCACTAAGCATTGCATCCTGGTAACACACATTCATAACAGTTAAAGATGGTTTAGACATCTTAGACAAAAAGGATAAAAAGTCTACTCAAATATTGATAACCTTTCTAGATGACACATAATTTATTAATAAAACAGGTAGGCTACAGTTTGGACTTTATTTTTTAACTTTAAATCAGTATGGGAGTAGTTTGATTTTTAACTTAAGTTCATTTGGGCTTTAATTGTCAAGATACTTAATTTGTGGCTTTAATTCCTCCATGACAATTTGGTAATGAGAGGCAGTTAATTCAAATAAAGTAACATAACACTTTCTGATGCATTGTATTAGAGTATCTTTGTAAAGTCTGATCTCTTTGAAGGGCTTTTAATAGACTATATGGAACAATATACCTAGAAAAAAATCAGAGTGGGAAGTAGAAGAGGAAATACAATTTCAGCCTTAGGTACAGAATGATCACGCAACTGACTTAATTAATGCAGTATTCTAACCCATTTTAGGCCTCTGTGTTTTCCAAAACCATTTGTAAAATAGCAGTGCTTTATTTATAATCTCTTCCTTCTCTGTTCCCATATACTGAATCATCCCCCTTGATCAGAGTCTTAATGGTTGAACATGGTGGCTTAATAAAACAAACAGCATCAGCCTTTTGAGAGGATACTTATCCTTCATTTCTCATGACACACTGCAAAAATTAATAGGAAACATAATAATAGAGTGATCCATGAATAAAAACTTTTGGACTTTTTGTCCTTTCTGGTACTGACTTATTAGTGAGGATGATACAAATTTCACAGCAAATATGGCTTATATTCTCTCTTATAGGGTATCGGTCTGCGGAGAACATGTGATCTGGGTCACTCTTGGACTTAGATTAAACTTAACAATAAAAAGGCCCTGCTCTTTGGAGATAGCCCTTCAATTGTCTAGTGCTGCTAGTCCCTGGGTTGCAAAGTCTATAACTCTAATGTTTAGCATTTGCAAACCCATTTTTGCTACACACCTAGGCCGTGTTTTAAAACAGTTGTGTCAAAACAACAACAACAAAAAACCTCACTAGCATTTTACTCTCCATCTGCCTGAGTCCTTCGGCCTGACTCCTGATTAACTTTCCTTTGTTTCAGAATTTTGTTAGAAAAAAGAATTGCAGAGAATTACAACCATTAATTGTAATTAATTGAATTGATTCTAAGTGTCAGTTTTTGACAATTATTTAGTGTAAAATATAAAGAACATATATGAATAAGAGAAATAAGAGATAGACTGTGAAGAAAACTAGAAAATCATTTTAAAGTGTATTATCTATGACTTTGCCTAAAAGAGACATTTCAGAAACAAAATCATCAAAGATTCTGGAATTTGCCTCTATAACAAAAATAGCAATAATGAAATTAAAAAAACATTTATTTTAGATAATTGTCTAAAAATTATGGCCAAATAGTTTTAGGATTTTTAGAGTATTTGCACAGGCAAGTGCGTTTCCAATTAGAAGAAACCGTGTTGACATTTTAACAGAACAGTTGTGACCCTGCTTTAGCAATAGATGTGTTTAATGGTAAACTAGTTAGGCCAAGAAAGCACAGATATCATCACAATTGACAGGCTCAGGTTTCATGACATCAGTCAAGGAATTAAATGTTAACCAGCTGACTGAGAGGTTTGTCTAAAGAGTCTAAAGAGTATGTTATTTGAAGATTCATCTCTTCGTATAACAATGAACTAATTTATCCCATCTCATGACCCTTTGAGTTAGTTTCTTTTATCCAATTAGAGCTCCTTCTTTGATATCAGCTGTAAGGCTAGAGTTCACATCATTGCATCCCTTAATAATAAAAAGAAGAACTGGATGGAACAGAGGGATAAAAAATACTCAAAGAGTTAGAGTTAGAGGGTAGAATTAATTATAAAGATTGAAAAGCTGTAACAAAATATTCCAATATATCTTACCATTTCCCATGTGAGTCATTCTCAGTGTGATATGAGATTATGTAATTCCTTAAAAAAAGTTGAGCTACTATTCTGTTTACTTTTCTCACTGAAAAGGCAATACATTCCTTGTTTATTTATTTATTTATTTATTTATTTTATTATTATTATTATTTTTTGAGATGGATGTTGCCCAGGCTGGAATGCAGTGGCGTGGTCTCAGCTCACTGCAAGCTCCGCCTCCCGGGTTCACACCATTCTCCCGCCTCAGCCTCCCGAGTAGCTGGGACTACAGGCGCCCGCCACCACACCCGGCTCATTTTTTGTATTTTTAGTAGAGACGGGGTTTCACCGTGTTAGCCAGGATGGTCTCGATCTCCTGACCTCGTGATCCGCCTGCCTCAGCCTCCCAAAGTGCTGGGATTACAAGCGTGAGCCACCGCGCCCGGTTCCTTATTTTTTAAATGCAAAAATGTGATTTAAATGTGCATTGAAGTAGAAAACCAAATCCAACATATACATTCTATTGGAAGAATCGTTCCACATGTTCAGTTTTCAATTTGATAAGCATTTGATGGATATTTTAATTTAACTTTAATAATTGATCTCTCAGCTTAACGGGAATAATTCATAAATGTATGTGGATTGATGTTCTCTTCAAATATACTTTTCTCTGAGTGAAAATTGATTGATTCTACTACCTAAATCTACAATTATAAGAATCATAGATGTGTATGTTATTAAAAACACATGGTGGGCAGGATGCAGTGGCTCACGCCTGTAATCCCAGCAGTTTGAGAGGCTGAGGCGGATGGATCTCCTGAGGTCAGGAGTTCGAGACCAGACTGACCAACATGGAGAAACGCTGTTTCTACCAAAAATATAAAATTAGCTGGGTTTCGTGGCGCATGCCTGTAATCCCAGCTACTTGGGAGGCTGAGGCAGGAGAATTGCTTGAACCCAGGAGGCGGAAGTTGTGGTGAGCCGAGATCATGCCATTGCACTCCAGCCTGGGCAACAGAATGAGACTCCATCTCAAAAAAAAAAAAAAAAATGTATGGTGGCAAGTATAGTTTCAGTTTTATGTGCTGCCTAACTTTATGTTGTGAGCAAATATTAGTAAACAATAATAAAAATAGAAAACATTTTTATTTCATATTTAATTTCAGCATATGAGAAATAATTTTAATGCCCGCATGAATATCTTCTTCATCTGTGATGACATGCCAGTTTTCTATTAAGGATGGTAATTGTTCATATATTTCATATAAATTCAAAAATGTATAACAAACCATTGCCTGGTATTGAAACATTCATACCAAAACAAAGATCCCAAGAAATTAACAAATGTAGTTTAAAAAGATTCATCAGGGACTCTTAAAAAGCAACAAATTTTTTCACATTGTTCAATAAAAGAACATTTAGAATTACCGAATTAGATGTCAAATTGGCACATTCCTTATATTGATTCACTCATCAGAGTTTCTTATTAGCATGAAAAATCAGTCTTTATAACATTTTAGCTCATGTTAGAGGCGCGTAATGAGTGAAAATAAGAAAGCATATAAAAGATGTCAGTGTTTCAAAGCTAAGTTATAAACAAAAATAGTAAAAAGAATACAACCATCTTGACTTCCATGCTAATTAGGATGATTTGTTGCCTTTAGCAAATGAAGTTAGAGTTAAACTATGTTAAATCATTGAACAGAGTGGAATATTTCAGAGGAAATATTAGTAAACTACACAAGCTAGAGTGCTTGAATTAAATCTGTGTGAAAATATTGAGGGAGAAGCTCAGTTTCTCATTTAGCAGCAACTTTAACAAATTAATTTTTCACAACAAATTTACCATGGAAATCTATGGTTAATTGATAAATTCCTTGAATTTTAAATTCAGGAGGTGAGGGCTGTTCATCCAACTACTCATTTTATAGACAAGGAGATGGACCTTGTATTTGATGGATGACTCAAATTTCTCACAGTAACAAAAGCCAACATCATACAGCAATCTCTGGGACCTAGTTCTTCTGAATTTTAATCTAGTTATCAGACCGAGAATTGATGATCTGGGCAGACCACAAGAACAGGAATAATAATCAACCTCTCAAACCATGCTGGAACACTGAAGAACAACCAAAAGTAGGACCTGGGGAACGGCTTATGGAAGACTCACATCCCAAATTCAAGGACTAGACATTCTTCCTGTTGAAATAGTAAAAACAAACCCATGTGGGCCTATCCAGACTAAAAACCCCACAGGTAGGTACCTGGAAATAGAGACCCAATCAAAAATTGCCAAGTGTATTCAAAAACCAATCATAAAGCATCACTGGCTTCCTAAATTCACACTCTAGAAGAAAGTCCCACATTAAGAGAAGACTCACCAGTCAGATTCTGGCTCAAATGCCATAAACTCTGGCTGTTTTCACTGAGATTTAGTAGATCTTCTTGTATGAATATTTCTTCACTTAACATATGCTCTTTTCTGGAGACTAGATTACCATAGTTGATTGATGATTGTTTTGTATAATTTTCTAAGTTAAATTACGTTTGTCGGGATAACAGTTTACCACATTAGTTTTTTAGTGGTTATCTTATTAATTATATATATTAGAGTTAACAAATGCAGTTTTTCCTGTCAACTTTCTCTTAATTGCTCTAGTTTTTGTTTCTTTTGCTTTTAGTTTTAGTTGTTCTAATGGCTTTGTTTTTAATTCTAAGTATTATACACTCTTAAAGTAGAGAGGTATTAACAAGATATTTGGGGAAATTGTGCATTCAGCTGCTCCTACATAATGATTCTTTGGAAATCAGATTTAGAAACTATATAGAATGTTTCTAAACATAGCCCTATAGAATATTGCAGAGTTTTATTTCACCTGTTTTTTTCTGGACAAGCTATCTTCTTTAGTCATTGCTGATATATTTTTACATGTTACAGCTTATTTTTAAATTTTAATTTATCTGAATGAGACATTAAAATATGACATTAAGTCATCATATACTTCTTCATACATTTCTAATTTTACTTCTGTGTTGCCAAAGCCTTCTGGTTTGTCTCTGGATTTGCATGCATGTGGATTTCATTCTCCTTCACTTTTCCCCTACCTGAATTTTAAATTTTCAAATTTTTTAGTGCTTTGTTCTTTCTGCACCTTTTTTCTCTAGGTTATATTTCATTCCTGTGGTTTTAAACAATCTCTAGAGATCTTCCCCCACCTCAGAGGTGGTCTCTTGAGCCAAGATTGCCAAATGAAAACATGCAACTGTCTTCTTGACACATACTTTTGCTTAACTAGAACTCATGCTTTCCCACAGGTATGCTGGCCCTACTCTTGACATACATTCACACATTTTTTCTTTGGACTATTATCATGTCAAAGAATAACAACCAAACACAAAATTTCACATCCCTTCTTGAAATTTTTTTCATCAATTTTTAATGTCATAAATAAAATAATTTTCAAATAAAACAACTTTGGAGTCATTATCTTTAAAAATGTAGGGGAAAATTACCACTGAAATGACCAAATCATTTTCATCCCTGCTACAGTTTAATCAACCAACTTCAAAGAAAATTGTCAGCTTAACATTTTCTCAGTTCATTTGTTCAGTATGGCATTTGAGAAATTTATAACACATCTTTTAACCCTGTCATTCCATAAGGGTACATTTTCAAGCTTGGCTGCCTTTTCTCAACCTGAAATACATTTGTCCATAGCTTTAGCCTATGGCCTCAATAAATTCTCATCAATTGTATAAGCCTCAAATTCCAATCTTGAAGAAAACTTTAAAGTTGATTTTATGGCTTATTTAATCATACTTTTTACTATATTGCTCCTGGAAAACAAATATCTTGAATATCTTGTATTTGCTTCAAAATAATTTTGGTGATTGTTTTTCATATTTCAGTAAAGTTCTTGGCAGCAGCGATGTCATGTAATCAGTTATTCTGTGGGTTTTTGCATACAGGAAATTCAGATTTTTATATTCAATTATATTTGCCACTACTAAATACCATACTTGAAATTATCACATGAGAACATTCCACAATTTTAAATTGACTGTACTACTCAGTGATTCATTAATTTTATTTGGGTCAATGCTATCATTTTCTGCACTGTGAAAATTATTTTAAGATTTATGCTTAATTGGTCTAATTTACCCTGAATTTTTCACAGTATTATATTAATTTTCATAGTTTGAGTTAAAAATTTTGACAAGATTATTTTGGGATGTAAATTTTTACCTAGCTCTATCAAAATGTAAAATTCTTGCTTTAACAAATAATGGAGGACCTTATATTATGTGAAATAAGACAGACACAGAAAGAAAAAATATCACATGATCTCACATATGTGGAATCTTTTTTTTTTTTTAAAGAAGCTGAGTACATAGAAACAGTACAATGGTGCTTACCAGGGATGGAGAGTGGAAGGAAATGGGCGATATAGGACAGAGTACAAAGTTGCAGTTATGTAAGATGAATAAATCTAGAGATCTAATGTAAGGATGTAAGGAAAGAAGAAGGAATCATTCTAAAGTAACAACTATTACAGTTAATAATAGTATATTGCATATTAAAAATCTGCTAGGAGAGTCATTTTAGGTACTCTTAGCATACCCACAAAAAGAAGTAACTAAGGAAAGTGATGGTTATGTTAATATGCTTGACTGTAGCAATCTTTTCATTATGTATATTAAAACATCATATTGTACCTCAAATATAGATGTAAAAATAAATTTTTGAAAATCATCCTGTTCTGTTTAATACCGTGAAATAAACAAACTGGTATCTCCCCCGCTGGTGTGAAGGTGCTGTGTGGGCGAGTAATGGTACTATTTAGATCTCTGCCTCTTACTACCTCCATATCTACCATGGCTGTGTGAGACTCTCACTTGTAATTTTAGTTTTAGTATTATTCCACAGTTTCATGTGTGCCAGACTTATAGTCTGAAAGAAAAAAAGGGAGGAATTTTTGAAAGTTAATTATAATTGGTATATTTCTAATAGAATTATATATTCTGCAAAGCCACTGTTAAAGAAGAGATTAATTTTATTTTGTTTTACTTTCAACTTATCATTCTCTTTATATTTAAATGTGTCTCTTTTAGGGGACATATTATAGAGTCTTGCTTTTTATACATTTATTTTTGGCATTAAAATGCAGTTTTTAAAACAATAATATTTAATATAAGTTTGGTAGGTTAAGATGTAGACCTACAATTGTATTATTTCTTTAATTTTTGTCTCCTCATTTTTATGTACCTCTTTTCCTTTTTTCTTTTAGATTATTTGTCTATATATTTTTAGTATGCCATTGTGACTATTTTTTTTTCTGGCTGTTCTAGAAATTGCAATATACACAGATAAACTTTGACAGTCTAACAAGGGTCAATATTGTAGCATCTCACAGTGTTGAATCCTTGAAACATTCAGCTCTTTCTATTCTTCCACTGACTTACATATTACAGTTATTGTAAGTATAAATATGCATGCATTGAAAATTCCATCACACATTTTTACAGTTTTGCTTTAAACATTCATACATATTTAAAAAAACACACGTGGTAAAAATAAGTATTTCATATTTACTTTTATATTTACTATTTCTGCTGCTCTCTCTTCATTCTTGATGATTCAAGATTCCTTCTATTATTTACCATCATCTTGATGAAAACTGCTATTGGCATTACCAGAAGAGTAGGTTTTTCAGAAATAAATTCTCTTCATCACAGAATACTTTTATTTCCATTTTATACCTGAAGGTTATTTTCACTGAATGTAAAATTTGAGGTTAACATTTCTTTTATTTAAGCACTTTAAAGATGTTCCACTGTCTTCCAACCACAATGGTTTCTGATGAGAAATTCACGATCATTGTAATTAGTAATCTGTAATGTATTTTTTCAGTTGCTTTCAAGAGGTTTTTCTTAATCTTTGGTTTTCAGCCGTTTGATTATGATGTATATAGGTATGACTTCCTTTGATCTTATCTGGAATCCTGAGCTGCTAAAATCTGTAAATTATATTTCTTTTACTATATTTATGATTTTTAGCCATTATTTTGTATATGTATGTATGTTTTGTGTATGTATGTATGCATGTGTTTGGATATGTATATGTATAAAAATAAATATGTACACACACACACACACAATTTTTGGTGTGCCCATCCCTTTTCATTTTCTTCTGATACTACAATTACACATGTTAGATTCTTTGATAGACTTCTACAGGTGCCTTACGATCTGTTAGCACTTTATCACTTTTTTTCTCCTCTATTCTTCCAATTGAAAAGTATCTACTGGTGCGTCTTAGGTTGACTTTCTTTGTCTTACGTCATCTACATTCTGTGACTAAGCTCCTTCACTGATCCCCACCCCCACATCCTGTATTACTCAGATCCAAGTTTCCCACTTGATTCTTCAATTATACTTTCTTTTTTACTTCTAAGATTTTTTTCTTAATTTAATATGGGCTTCCCTTTACTTTCTACGTCTTGCTAAGTTGGTTTTGGTCTGCTGCACTCAATCATTATCTAGGGGTTACTCTGAGATTGATGTGGGTGGTTCCAACGACAGTTCAGCTTTGAAAGCTGCCGTTGTCTTGATTGGATCTGTCCCACGCTCTGGATACTTAGCTGTTAAGCTAATACATCTGTGGGTTTACACATGAAATTAAAAATCTTTTCTTGGTTTCCTCTGAAATTATTTTATAAACATTGCATATGAAGGATCCTGGTTCCTCTAAAACAAAAATGAGATTTCTATTGTAGTTTTATTCTCTCCACAGTTTCACTCCTCTGTAAATAGTTTCTACCCTTGGAATAAAGCCAGGAGAGGACAAACAATAACAACAATGATAATGAAATGTTTATTCCCATGAGAGTTACTTAAGTTTTGACTTCCCTCTGCACAAACCTGCTTTTGTTTACTTTTTCAAGTTTTTAGCTAGTTGCTTTCTGTACATCACACAGAGGCTTTAGGGGTCCTCACTGGAAAAGATAAGTTTTAGTGGGCTTAAGACATTGCCAAATTTGAGCCTCTTTTCAGATATTTCTTAAATACAGATGAGCACATGCAAATCTGAATTAATCTTAGTTATTAGCATAATTATCCTTATGTAGACATGAATGTAATTGGTAGGATCTAATGAAGTACTACGTAAGAAACACATAAAAATTGAGATTCAGATAAATAATTAAATTCATTAACATTGTGAAGTAATCTATTTCTTTTTTCATTCAATCAACAATTTTTTTTAGCTCTAATAAAGTACTAATCACTATCCTAGTTTTAATTCCAAATAAAGTGTCAAAACTTGTTAAAAGATGTTTAATGGAAAAAAAAAGTAGAATGCTAAAGTTTTCAAAGGTAATACAATGTGTAAGAGTGGGTAAAAAGTTAAATTTCCAGCAGCTAACCTAGAGTTATTTTCATCATATCATGCTAAAATTCACATTAGAATAATTTTATGTAAGAAAATCCTACATTGAAATTCACTCTAATTTATCACATTATGTTGAAACTACATAATCTTAGGCTTTTGTATGTCTGTTTTTTTCATAGCAGAAGAAATTCTTGTGACATTGTCAGTGCAGTATGTGAACTAGAATTAAACAAGCCTCATATGCCAAAAACCCTGGGAATGATATAAGGTTCTACCACTGTGGATGCAAAACATGTTAATATATTCCTCTCTCACCCATCATATGGCACATTATAATCTATGGAACCCCAAAAAATCAGGAATATATTCCAGAAGTTTTTCCTTTGTTTTCCAAGACATTACCCAATTATACCATTTCGTCGATCGTATAAATATGAGTCCAGTCAATACCAATGTATTTTTAAAAACATCTGTATTTTGAAAATACATCTTAAATTGGTTTATATGATGCTCTACGTATTTCTTAACACTACCTAAATATTTGCAACTAATGGCAGGCCAATGGTTTTGATATTCTGGGATAAAATAAACAAGATGAATATATTGTATTGAACACCTCTGGATAAAGATAAAAAAACTTTTAATCCTTCCTCTTCATCCCCCATACTGATCTTTTTATTCAATAAATTCATTTCTCACAGTGGTGTTGCTTTCTTCCAATTTAAAGTGGAGATACAAGTAAGAATTTTTGAGGAACTTAGAAATTGTAATTGGTGGTATATGAAAAGTGTAAGCACTTGTGAAGTGTGAGCAGTGTTTCTTTTGACTGAGAACGTTATTACATCATTTTTCAATACCTAGAGAAAGAGTTAGTGGACTACATTATTTGGTAGTTAACTACAATACACAGGTTTTTCCCTAACCACTATCAGGGTCTATTAATTTCTCTCCTAAACCATGTCTGGTAACCTCAACTCTTACACTGGTATTTGGTCAGTCCAATGATTGTAGGACATTACCTAATAATTTCTTTTATCTTGGCTGATAAAATGTCCTTTACTGAGTGAACAGACTTAAACATCCTTAACTAAATTATTTCCCACAGTTTAAAATAAGACCAGGTTATAAATAACAGCACGGTGGAGAGGGTGTTAAATTATTTATATAAATTTAGACAACTTATTATAGAACACATGTGTACTGATACTGTGATTTAAAATTTTGAAAATATCTTTCCCGTTTCATAAATCAGATCATTAAATTAAAAATATTTTAGTTTTTTATACTTAAATCATTAAATCTGATTAGATTATTTGGTTAATAATTAATTTGATTAATTAATTTAATGTGATTAAAGTAAGTTCAATTTATTTATTATACTTAGAAAATATTGTGATTTAAAATAAAAAATACTTTTGTAGTTAAAAAGTGCATTTTGTATGTGGTAGGGTGCATTTGCTGTAGTATGAAGATTGATATGCCCCTGTTTTCCATAAAAAGTTTTAATTATAGATTTTTATTTTGAATTAACTGCAATGTTTGTCAGATGTTTCCATCAAAAAACACCTATTGGCAAAGAGCGAATTTGCTTCCTCTAGAAATTCTTTCCCACCTCACCCCTGCCTCAGGCTTATATGAGAATAATCGGAGGAAACACCTGCATATAATACAAGTTGTGAATTTGTGTGATATCATAAGTTATCTATTTATTTTCATTGTGCACTCAAAATTCTAGTAAAATATAATTTTTCAGAAAAATGTTGAAAGCTTGTCTGGGAGATTCATATATTCCAGAGACATGAGGTATAGGCAGTCAAATTCAAGCAGCGATGAATTAAACTGACTGATGTGATAATTGGGTAATTGGAATAAACTTTCCCTTTTGATCTATGTTTGAGATAACTGATATTCACGTTTGATAGTATGATGTCCTAATTGACCATGGCTATGTTGGGAAGCATTGGGCAGGTGGTTCTCCCATTTTCTATTGCAAAGATTGTCAAGTACAGCTCCTAAGAACTGGGGTGAGTGCTTGACAGGCTTTTATCTAACACTCAGACACGTAAGAAAAATACAGACACATTAGTGCATTTATTTTTTAACACTAAAAGGATTTATCCTTTGTATTATAAGATGATATCCCTTAAATTTGTGGGGGTTAAAATGGCCTTTTCATTTGACGAAGTAAAAAGTTATTCTATGGTAGTGAGAAAAACTTTTGCTTTAAATTTTGCTAAACCATGAAGTTTTTAAGTGTGGCAAACCCTTGTGTGTTGCATATTTAGTATGCAAGGAGAGGTGTGCTTTGCTTCTAGACAAAAGGGAAGTAATGAATGAAAGTTGGCAGAGGGTGACAGATGCAAGAGAAATAGTGACGTACCTATGTCTCCTCTGATCTTGAAATGACACTGGAGCTTTCAGTGAATGACTGAAGAGAAAAAAAAATCGAAGGAGCTTTTTTTAATGAGAACAATCACAGCCATTTACTTCTGAGGTGACAAAGCACAGCACTGCGTAGGAGGGAAAGATAATTTCTTTATCTCTAGTTTTAACTTGGCCCTTCTTGGGAATCTAGTGGATTGGAAACTTCATGACATAGTACCCTAGGTAGGTACAACAACATCCTCAGAAGAAAATGGAGCTCCATAAGTAAATAAATGAGAAGTGAACATTAACATCAAGCTATGAAACTGAAAAAGAAAGCCCATGATGACTGTTTCCTGGAGACAATATATGACAATGGTTTGGGATATACATTAACAGTTGATTTAGGAAATGTCAAAGATAACTGAGTTGGGAGCTGGAAAGTAATCATGAAGATTTTGCATGAATATTTCGATTTCATGCTACTTTACCGCAACTTTACTGATGTTCCCTGAATGGTGACAGCAGGTGACATTTGTGTTAATAAATAGAATAAATCCTAAATATACTTGTATTGGTCTGATTGGTAAAAAGACATACCCAAGACTGGGTAATTTATAAAGGAAAAAGGCTTAGTTGACTCACATTTCGTCATGGCTGGGGAGGCCTCAGGAAACTTACAATCATAGCAGAAGGCAAAGGAGAAGCAATCACCTTCTTCATGAGGTGACAGGAAAAAGAGAGAGAGAGAGAAAGGGAAACCACCACTCGAAAAACCATCAAATCTCATGAGAACTCCGTCACTATCACAAGAACACCAAGGGGCGCCCCCATGATCCAGTCACCTCCCACCACGTCTCTCCCTGAACACCTGGGGATTACAATTTGAGATGAGATTTGGGTGGGGACACAACACCAAAACATATCAATACTATCCACACTTAAGTGATCAAAATTAGTGTCCTGTCTACTATTATATTTCCCTATTCCTGTTCCCAGTTACTGGTACTATCTTTAATTCAGAAAAGGTAACTAGAAATCTCCAAAATATATCTAGTTTAACTATTTTCCTTATCTCAGTCTCAATATACTCACTTAAAGACCAAATTTAATCACTGTTACCCTTGCAAAACATTTTATTTGTATCTTCTGTTTTTTTCTTCATGTCAGGGTTCTATAATATTCTGCCTAAACTATTTCAAGTAGTTTAAATTTGTGTAATATTTTTCCCAATTCACCAGCAAAGCCATCAAACTCTACAGATCAACTCATATTTAATTGTTTTTTAATTTTCATTTTTAGTTCTGGAGTACATGTGCAGGATGTGTGGGTTTGTTACATAGATAAACTTGTGCCACGGTGGTTTGCTGCACCTATCAACCCATCACCTTGATTTTAAGCCCAGTATTTATTAGCTATTTTTATGAATGCTCTCCTTCCTCCCACCCCACCCCTGACAGGCCCCAGTGTGTGATTCTCCCCTCCCTATGTCCATGTGTTCTCATTGTTCACCTCCCACTTATAAGTGAGAACATGCGGTGTTTGGTTTTCTGTTCCTGCATTACTTTGCTGAAGATAATGGCTTCCAGCTTCATCTATGGCCATGCAAAGGACATGATCTCATTCCTTTTTATGGCTGCATAGCATTCCATGGTGTATATGCACCGCATTTTCTTTATCCAGTCTATTGTGATGGGCATTTGGGTTGATTCCATCTCTTTGCTATTGTGAATAGTGCTGCAATAAACATATGTGTGCATGCATCTTTGTAATGTAATTATTTATATTCTTTGAGTATATACCCAGTAATGGGATCACTGGTTCTAGAAACTGGTATTCCTGGTTCTCGATCTTTGAGGAATTGCCACAGTGTCTTCCACAATGGTTAAACTAATTTACATTCCCACCAACAGTGTAAAAGTGTTCCTATTTCTCTGAAACCTCAACAATATCTGTTGTTTCTTGACTTTTTAAAAAAGACCATTCTGACTGGCATGAGATGGTATCTCATTTTGATTTGATAAATGTCTTCCTTTTTTTTTTTCTTTGAGACAGAGTCTCACTCTGTCACTCAGGCTGGAGTGCAGTGGCACCATCTCGGCTCACTGCAAGCTTCGCCTCCCAGGTTCACGCCATCCTCCTGCCTCAGCCTCCTGAGTAGCTGGAACTACAGGTGCCCACCACCACGCCCGGCTAATTTTTTTTTGATATTTTTTAGTAGACACAGGGTTTCACCATGTTAGCCAGGATGGTCTTGATCTCCTGACCTCGTGATCCGCCCGCCTCAGCCTCCCAAAATGCTGGGATTACAGGTGTAAGCCACCACGCCTGGCCCCTGTATAAATGTCTTCTTTTGAGAAGTGTCTGTTCATGTCGTTTGCCCACTTTTTAATAGGTTTTTTTTTCTTGTAAATTTGTTTGAGTTCCTTGTAGATTCTGGATATTAGACCTTTGTCAGATAGATAGATTGCAAAAATTTTCTCCCACTCTGCAGGTTGCTCCTTCATTCTGATGATAGTTCCTTTTGCTGTGCAGAACCTATTTAGTTTAGTTAGATCCCATTTGTCAATTTTTGTTTCTGTTACAATTGCTTTTGATGGTTTCATCATGAAATCTTTGCCTGTGCCTGTGTCCTGAGTGGTATTGCCTAGATTTTCTTCTAGGCATTTTATAGTTTGGGATTTTACATTTAAGTCTTTAATCCATCTTGAGTTAATTTTTGTATAAGGTTTGAGGAGGTGGTCTAGTTTCAATTTTCTGCAAATGGATAGACAGTTTTTCCAGCACCATTTAATAAATAAGAAATCCTTTCCCCATTGCTTGTTATTGACAGATTTGTCGAAGATCAGATGGTTGTAGATGTGTGCTCTCATTTCTGAGTTCTCTATTCTGTTCCCTTGGTCTTTGTGTCTGTTTTTGTGCAAGTACCATGTTGTTTTGTTATTGTAGACTTATAGTATAGTTTGAGGTCTGGTATCATGATGCCTCCAGCTTTATTCTTTTTGCTAAGGATTCACTTGGCTATAGGGCTCTTTTTTTGGTTCCATGTGAATTTTAAAATAGTTTTTTTCTAATTCTGTGAAGAATGTCAATACTAGTTTAATGGGAATAGCATTGAATCTATACATTACTTTGGGCAGTATGGCCATTTTCATGATATTAATTACTCCTATTCATGAGGATGGAATGTTTTTCCATTTGTTTGTGTCGTCTCTTATTTCTTTGAGTAGTTGCTTGTAGTTCTCTTGAAGAGGTCCTTCACATCCCTTGTTAGCTATATTCTTAGGTATTGTATTCCCTTTGCAGCAACTGTGAATGGGAGTTAATTTATGATTTGGCTCTATACTAGTCTATTGTTAGTCTATAGGAATGCTTGTGATTTTTGCACATTGATTTTGTATCCTGAGACTTTGCTGAAGGTGGTTGTCAGCTTGAGAAATTTTTGGGCTGAGACAATGGGGTTTTCTAGATATAAGATTATGTCATCTGCAAACAAATATTTTTGACTTCCTCTCTTTCTATTTGAATACCCTTTATTTCTTTCTTATGCCTGATTGCCCTGGCCAGAACTTCCAATACTGTGTTGAATAGAAGTGGTGAGAGAAGCCATCCTTGTCTTGTGCCAGTTTTCAAAAGGATTGTTTCCAGCTTTTGCCTATTCAGTATGATACTGTCTGTGGGTTTGTCATAAATGGCTCTTATTATTTTGACATATGTCCCATCAATACCTAGTTTATTAAAGGTTCATAACATGAAGGTGTGTTGTATTTTATTGAAGGCCTTTTCTTCATCTATTGAGATAATCGTGCGATTTTTGTCTTTAAATCTGTTTATGTGACGAACTACATTTATTGATTTGCACATGGTGAACCAGCCTTGCATCCAAGGAATGAAGCCAACTTGATAGTGATGTATAAGCTTTTGGAAGTGCTGACGAATTTGGTTTGCCAGTATTTTATTGAGAAATTTTGCATTGATGTTCATCAGAGATATTGGTCTGAAGTTTTCTTCTTTTGTTGTATCTCTGCCAGGTTTTGGTATCATTATGATACTGGCCTCATAGAATGAGTTAGGGAGGAGTCCTTCCTTTTTAATTGTTTGGAATAGTTTCAGAAGAAATGGTGTTAGCTTCTCTTTGCATTTCTGGTAAAATTCAGCTGTAAATCCATCTGATCCTGGAATTTTGTTAGTTAGTAGGCTATTTATAAGTGTCTCAATTTTAGAATACTTTATTGGTCTATTCAGGGATTCAACTTCTTCCTGGTTCAGTCTTGGGAGGCTGCATGTGTCCAGGAATTTATTCACTTCTTCTAGATTTCTAGTTTATTTGCATAGAGCTGTTTATAGTATACTCTGTTGGTAGTATGAATTTCTGTGAAGTCAATGGTAATATCCCCTTTATCATTTTTTATTGTATCTATTTGATTCTTCTATATTTTCTTCTTTATTAGTCTAGCTAGCAGTCTATCTATTTTGTTATTTTTTTTAATAAAACCAGCTCCTGGATTCATTGATTTTTTTTGAAGGGCTTTTCATGATTCTGCTCTGATCTTAGATATATCTTGTCTTCTGCTAGTTTTTGCATTAGCTGCTCTTGCCTCTCTAGCTCCTTTAATTGTGATATTAGAGTATCAATTTGAGAACTTTCTATCTTTATGATGTGGACATTTAGTGATATGAATTTTACTCTTAATACTGCTATAGCTGCATCCCAGAGATTCTGGTACATTGTCTCTGTTCTCATTGGTTTCAAAGAACTTCTTTATTTCTGCCTTAATTGCTTTATTTACCCAGGAGCAGGTTGCTCATTTTCCATGTAGTTGTGTGGTTTTGAGTGAGTTTCTTAATCTCGAGTTCTAATTTGTGGTCTGAGAGGCTGCTATGATTTCAGTTCTTTCGCATTTGCTAAGGAGTAATTTACTTCCAATTGTGTGATCAATTTTAGAGTAAGTGCCATGTGTCACCGAGAAGAATGTATATTTTTTTGGGGGGGGGGTGGGGGTTGTGGAAAGATGTGTAGATATCTGTCAGGTCCACTTGATAAATAGTTGAGTTAAAGTCCTTAATATCTTTGTTAATTTTCAGTGTCAATGATCTCTCTAACATTGACAGTGAGGTGTTCTCACACTATTATTGTATGGGAGTCTACATCTCTTTGTAGTCTCTAAGAACTTGTTTTCCTAGTCTAGGTGCTCCTGTATTGGGTGCGTATATATTTAGGATCGTTAGTTCTTCTAGTTTAATTGACCCCTTTACCTATATGTAATGTCCTTCTTTATCTTTTTTGATCTGTGTTTCCTTAAAGTCTGTTTTGTCAGAAACTAGGATTCCAACCTCTGCTTTTTTCTGTTTTCCATTTGCTTGGTACATTTTCATCCATCTTTCTATTTTGAGTCTATGTGTGTCTTTGAATGTAAGATGAGTCCCTTGAACACAGAACACTGATGTATTTTGACTCTTTATCAAGCTTGCCATTCTGTGTCTTTTAATTGGGACATTTAGCCCATTTACATTTAAGTGTAATATTGTTATGTGTGAATTTGATCCTGACATCATGATGCTAGTTGGCTATTTTGCAGACTTGTTTATGTATTTGCTTCATAGTGACACTAGTCTGTGTACTTCAGTGTGTTTTTTGTAGTGGCTGGTAACAGTTTTTCCTTTCCATATTTAGTGCTTCCTTCAAGTCTTGCAAGGCAGGCCTAGTGGTGATGAATTCCCTCAGCATTTGTTTGTCTGAAAAAATTTTATTTCTTCTTCACTTATGAAGTTTAGTTTGGCTGGATATGAAATTCTAGGCTGAAAATTATTTTATTTAAGAAGGTTGAATATTGGCCCCCATCCTTTCTGGCTTGTATGGTTTCCACTGAGAGGTCTGCTGCTAGTCTGATGGGCTTCCTTTTATAGGTGACTTGGCCCTTCTCTCTGACTGCCCTTAATATTTTTTTCTTCGTATAGACCTTGGAGAACATGATGATTATTTGTCTTGTGGTTGATCTTCTTGTGAAGTATTTTATTGTGGTTCTCTGGATTTCCTGAATTTGAATGTTGGCCTGTCTTGCTAGGCTGGGGGAAGTTCTCCTGGACAATATCCTGAAGTGTGTTTTCCAACTTGGTTCCCTTCTCCCTGTCTCTTTCAGGTACCCCATCAGTTGCAGGTTTGGTTCTTTTAACATAATCCCATAGTTCATGGAGGTTTTGTTTGTTCCTTTTCATTAATTTTTCTCTAATCTTTTCTGCCTGCCTTATTTCAGCAAGATAGTATTCAAGCTCTGATATTCTTTCTTCCACATGGTCTATTTAGCTATTGATTCTAGTGTTTGCATTATGAGGTTCTTGTGTTGTGTTTTTCAGCTCCATCACATTATTTATTTTCCTCTCTAAACTGGTTATTCTGGTTAACAGCTCCTATGTTTTATCATGGTTCTTAGCTTCTTTTCAGTGAGTTAGAATATAATCCTTTAGCTCAGGGAAGTTCATTATTACACATCTTCTGAAGCCTACTTCTGTCAATTCATCCATCTCAGCCTCAGTCCAGTTCTGTGCCCTTGCTGGAGACATGTTGTGATCTTTTGGAGGAGAAGAGGAACTCTGACTTTTTGAGATTTCAGCATTTTTGCATTGATTCTTTCTCATCTTCATGGGTTTATCTACCTTTGATCTTTGAGGCTCCTGACTTTTGGATAAGTTTTTTGTGGGATCTTTTTTTGTTGATGTTGTTGCTTTCTGTTTGTTTTTCTTTTAGTAGTGAGGCCCCTTTTCTGCAGGGCTGCTTCAGTTCTCTTGAGGTCCACTCCAGCCCCTATTTGCCTGGGTCCCTCCTTTCCCTGGAGATATCACCAGTGGAAGTTGTGGACCAGCAAAGATGGCAGCCTGCTCATTCCTCTGGGAGATCTGTCCCAGAGGGGCACTGACCTGATGCTGACTGGAGCGCTCCTGTATGAGGTGTCCGGAGACTCCTATTGGGAAGTCTCAGTCATGAGGAGTAGGGTCAAAGACCGACTTAAATAAGCAGACTGGGCTTGGCATGGTGGCTCACGCCTATAATCTTAGCACTCTGGGAAGCTAAAGTGGGCAGATCACTTGAGGTCAGGAGTTCGAGACCAGCCTGGCCAACATGGTGAAACCCTGTCTCTATTAAAAATACAAAAATTAGCCGAGTGTGGTGGTGCATGCCTGTAATCCTAGCTACTTGGGAGGCTGAGGTGGGAGAATCTCTTGACCTGGGAGGCGGAGGTTGCAGTCAGCTGAAATCATGCCACTGAACTCCAGCCTGGGTGACAGAGTGAGATTCCACCTCAAAAATAAATAAATACATAAGCAGACTATCTGCCCCTTGGCAAGGTGGGTGTGCTGTGCTCAGGGGAATCCCCATCATCTAGGCTGCCCTGACCCTCCAGAGCCAGCAGGCAGAAAAGACTAAGATTGCTCATCCATGATACCACAGCCACCTCTCCTCCTACGGGCTCCTCTCAGGATTATCAGTGTACTATCCATAAACCCCTGGCTGGGGATGCTGAGATTCCCACAGGGAGGCCCCACCCAGTAAAGAGGAGTGGATCTCATCCTGCTTAAAGAAGCAGTCTGGTCACAAAGTGGTCCGGTCACTGTGCTGCACTGTGGGGACAGCTGCACTGCTGTCGGTCCAGATCATCCTGCCTGGCTGACACTGGCTGCAGGGGAAAGCAGCTGACTATCTCAGCCTCTGCAGATGCTAGGATTAGAGGCATGAGCCACTGCACCCAATTCAAGTTATGATTCTTTTAATTTGCTATTGAATTTGGTTTCCTAGTATTTTGTTGAGGATTTTTGCATCTATGTTCACTAAGAATGTTAGCTTGTAGTTTTTGTTTATTTTTTCTTTTTTATTGCAGTGTTACTGTCTGAATTTGATTTCAATATAATGCTGGCTTCATAAAATGAGTTTGGAAATGTTCCCTAATCTTCCATTTCTTGGAGAAATTTGAAAAGTTTTGATTTTGAATGTGTCCCAGAGATTCTGGTATGTTGTGTCTTTGTTCTCGTTGGTTTCAAAGAACATCTTTATTTCTGCCTTCATTTCGTTATGCACCCGGTAGTCATTCAGGAGCAGGTTGTTCAGTTTCCATGTAGTTGAGAGGTTTTGAGTGAGTTTCTTAATCCTGAGTTCTAGTTTGATTGCACTGTGGTCTGAGAGACAGTTTGTTATAATTTCTGTTCTTTTACATTTGCTGAGGAATGCTTTACTTCCAACTATGTGGTCAATTTTGGAATAGGTGTGGTGTGGTGCTGAAAAGAATGTATATTCTGTTGATTTGGGGTGGAGAGTTCTGTAGATGTCTATTAGGTCTGCTTGATGCAGAGCTGAGTTCAATTCCTGGATATGCTTGTTAAATTTCTGTCTTGTTGATCTGTCTAATGTTGACAGTGCGGCGTTAAAGTCTCCCATTATTATTGTGTGGGAGTCCAAGTCTCTTTGTAGGTCTTTAAGGACTTGCTTTATGAACCTGGGTGCTCCTGTATTGGGTGCATATATATTTAGGATAGTTAGCTCTTGTTGTTGAATTGATCCCTTTACCATTATGTAATGGCCTTCTTTGTCTCTTTCGATCTTTGTTGGTTTAAAGTCTGTTTTATCAGAGACTTTATCAGAGACTAGGATAACAAAATTGATAGACCGCTAGCAAGACTAATAAAGAAGAAAAGAGAGAAGAATCAAATAGACTCAATAAAAAATGATAAAGGGGATATCACCACTGATCCCACAGAAATACAAACTACCATCAGAGAATACTATAAACACCTCTATGCAAATAAACTAGAAAATCTGGAAGAAATGGATAAATTCCTCGACACATACACTCTCCCAAGACTAAATCAGGAAGAAGTTGAATCTCTGAATAGAACAATAACAGGCTCTGAAATTGAGGCAATAATTAATAGTTTACCAACCAAAAAAAGTCCAGGACCAGACGGAATCACAGCCAAATTCTACCAGAGTTTCAAGGAGGAGCTGGTACCTTTCCTCCTGAAACTATTCCAATCAATAGAAAAAGAGGGAATCCTCCCTAACTCGTTTTATGAGGCCAGCATCATCCTGATACCAAAGCCTGGCAGAGACACAACAAAAAAAGAGAATTTTAGACCAATATCTCTGATGAACATTGATGCAAAAATCCTAATTAAAATACTGGCAAACCAAATCCAGCAGCACATCAAAAAGCTTATCCACCATGATCAAGTGGGCTTCATCCCTGGGAGGCAAGACTGGTTCAACATACGCAAATCAATAAATGTAATCCAGCATATAAACAAAACCAACGACAAAAAACACATGATTATCTCAATAGATGCAGAAAAGGCCTTTGGCAAAATTCAACAGCCCTTCATGCTAAAAACTCTCAATAAATTAGGTATTGATGGGACATATCCCAAAACAATAAAAGCTATTTATGACAAACCCACAGCCAATATCATACTGAATGGGCAAAAACTGGAAGCATTCCTTTTGAAAACTGGCACAAGATAGGGATGCCCTCTCTCACCACTCCTATTCAACATAGTGTTGGAAGTTCTGGCCAGGGCAATCAGGCAGGAGAAAGAAATAAAGGGCATTCAATTAGGAAAAGAGGAAGTCAAATTGTCCCTGTTTGCAGATGACATGATTGTATATCTAGAACACCCCGTCGCCTCAGCCCAAAATCTCCTTAAGCTGATAGGCAACTTCAGCAATGTCTCAGGATACAAAATCAATGTGCAAACATCACAAGCATTCTTATACACCAATAACAGACAAACAGAGAGCAAAATCATGAGTGAACTCCCATTCACAATTGCTTCAAAGAGAATAAAATGCCTAGGAATCCAACTTACAAGGGACATGAAGGACCCCTTCAAGGAGAACTACAAACCACTGCTCAATGAAATAAAAGAGGATACAAACAAATGGAAGAACATTCCATGCTCATGGGTAGGAAGAATCAATATCGTGAAAATGGCCATACTGCCCAAGGTAATTTATAGATTCAATGCCATCCCCCTCAAGCTACCAATGACTTTCTTCACAGAATTGGAAAAAACTACTTTAAAGTTCATATGGAACCAAAAAAGAGCCTGCGTTGTCAAGTCAATCCTAAGCCAAAAGAACAAAGCTGGAGGCATCACGCTACCTGACTTCAAACTATACTACAAGGCTACAGTAACCAAAACAGCATGGTACTTATACCAAAACAGCGATATAGACCAATGGAACAGAACAGAGCCCTCAGAAATAATGCCACATATCTACAACTATCTGATCTTTGACAAACCTGACAAAAACAAGCAATGGGGAAAGGATTCCCTATTTAATAAATGGTGCTGGGAAAACTGGCTAGCCATATGCAGAAAGCTGAAACTGGATCCCTTCCTTACACCTTATACTATAATTAATTCAAGATGGATTAAAGATTTAAATGTTAGACCTAAAACCATAAAAACCCTAGAAGAAAACCTAGGCAATGCCATTCAGGACATAGGCATGGGCAAGGACTTCATGTCTAAAACACCAAAAGCAATGGCAACAAAAGCCAAATTTGACAAATGGGATCTAACTAAACTAAAGAGCTTCTGCACAGCAAAAGAAACTACCATCAGAGTGAACAGGCAACCTATAGAATGGGAGAACATTTTTGCAATCTACTCATCTGACAAGGGGCTAATATCCAGAATCTACAATGAACTCAAACAAATTTACAAGAAAAAAATAAACAACCCCATCAACAAGTGGGCAAAGTATATGAACAGACACTTCTCCAAAGAAGACACTTATGCAGCCAAAAGACACATGAAAAAATGCTAATCATCACTGGCCATCAGAGAAATGCAAATCAAAACCACAATGAGATACCATCTCACACCAGTTAGAAGGGCAATCACTAAAAAGTCAGGAAACAACAGGTGCTGGAGAGGATGTGGAGAAATAGGAACAATTTTACACTGTTGGTGGGACTGTAAACTAGTTCAACCCTTGTGGAAGTCAGTGTGGCGATTCCTCAGGGATCTAGAACTAGAAATACCATTTGACCTGGCTATCCCATTACTGGGTATATACCCAAAGGATTATAAATCATGATGCTATAAAGACACATGCACATGTATGTTTATTGCAGCACTATTCACAATAGTAAAGACTTGGAACCAAGCCAAATGTCCAATAATGATAGACTGGATTAAGAAAATGTGGCACATATATACCATGGAATACTATGCAGCCATAAAATATGATGAGTTCATGTCCTTTATAGGGGCATGGATGAAGCTGGAAACCATCATTCTCAGCAAACTATCACAAGGACAAAAAACCAAACACCGCATGTTCTCACTCATAGGTGGGAATTGAACAATGAGAACACTTGGACACAGGAAGGGGAACATCACACACTGGGGCCTGTAGTGGGGTGGGGGGAGTGGGGAGGGATAGCATTAGGAGATACACCTAATGTTAAATGACGAGTTAATAGGTGCAGCACACCAGCATGGCACACGTATATATATGTAACAAACCTGCACATTGTGCACATGTACCCTAAAACTTATAGTTTTAAAAGAAAAGAAAAGTATTGGTTTTAATTATTCTTTAAATGTTCTGTCAATATTTGCTTTAGATACTTAGGTGCTCTGATGTTCAGTGCATATATATTTACAATCATCACATTCTTTTGATGATTTCCCTCTTTTATCATTATGTAATGACCTTTGTGTCTCTTTAAGAATTTTTTTTAAAGTCTATTTTGTTTTATATTTATATAGTCATCCTTGGTTACTGTTTGCATGAAATATCTTTTTCCATCCCTTCACTTTCAGACTATGTGAATCTCTAAAGGTAAATTTTGTCTTTTATAGGCAACATATAGTTAGATTTTTTAAAATTCAACCACACTTTGTCTTTTGATTGGAATATTTAATCCATTTACATTTAAAATTATTATTAATAAGGAAGAACTTAAATTTGCCATTTTGTGTATTGTTTTCTGTTTTGTAGTTCCTTTCTTTCTTTTTTTCTCTCTTGCTGCTTTCCCTAGTGACATGATGATTTTTTTAATGTCATGCTTTTACTTTTAATAATGTTTTGTGTATCTATTATGGGGTTTTTCTTTGTAATTATATTTTAAGCTAGTCATAACTTAACTTGAATAGCATACAAAACCAGTACACATTTACTTCCTTGCACCCCACACTTTATGCTATTGTCATTATTTATGTATTTTTATTAAGTGCACACATTAAAATTATTGTAACTATACTTACTGTTAGTATTTTCATCTTCTAACTTTCATACTGGTGTTAAATGTGACCTACACACCACTATTACAGTTTTTGAGTATTATAAATTTGACTATATCCTTTCCATTTACATTTTATATATTTATGTTTTTTCATGTTCTATTTAGTGTCTTTTTTGTTTCAACTTGAAGACCTGTATTTAGCAAATTTTTTTTGTGGTAGGACAGGCGTATAGTCTTTACCTCTTCATTTCTGAATGTCACTTTTGTGGAGTAAAGTAATCTTGGTTGACAGACTTATTTTATTTCAGTACTGTGAATACATCATCCATTATTTCTTTCCTGCAAGATTTCTGCTGACAGAATACTGATATTTTTCTGCAGCTTCCCGTATATATGATATTTCACTTTTCTTCTGCTCCTTTCAAAAATATCAGTTTGACTTTCATGTTGGATAATTAGATTATAATGTGTCTCAGCACAGATCTCAAAGTGTTCAGCTTATTTGGGGTTATTTGAGCAGCATGGATATGGATGTTTATTTTCCTTTCTAGATTTGGGGAATTTTATGTTATTAGTTATTTAAATAAGATTTTCTTCCCTGTTTTCCCTCTCTGCTCCTTCTAGAACTTCCATAATACAGATATTGTTTCACTTGATGGTGTACCGTAAAGCAAGTAACCTTTCTTCATTCTTTTTTCTTTTTCCTCTGATTAGATAATTCAAATAATGTGCTCTCGAGTTTTCCAATTCTTTCTTTTTGATTGATTCTCCCTCTTGCTGCTTGATTCAGTCTTCTGTTGAAGCTTTCTATTGAATTTTTTATTTCAGTCATTGTCTTCTTTGGCTACAGATTTCTTGTTTATTTTTATGTTTTTATTTTATTTATTTATATTTTTGAGATGGAGTCTCATTCTGTTGCCCAGACTGAAGTGCAGTGGTGCAATCTTTGCTCACTGCAAGCGCTGCCTCCCAGGTTCATGCCATTCTCCTGCCTCAACCTCCCGAGTAGCTGGGACTACAGGCACCTGCCACCATATCTGGCTAAGTTTTTGTATTTTTAGTAGTGATGGGGTTTCACCGTGTTAGCCAGGATGGTCTCGATCTCCTGACCTTGTGATCTGCCCGCTTCAGCCTCCAGGAATTTTTAAGCCTAGGGAATTTAATTCAAAGAATCAGTTGAATAAGTTGATGAAATCACTGAGGGTTATAGCAACAGATAGTAATGCCACCCAGTAGATTAGGAACAGAAAATTCCACTGTCCCTAGGGCAGGAGGTACAAGGGAGGAGACTAGAAACCACAGCATTCCATATGGAACTTTAACCAAAGCAATGTTATCCCTGCAGGAGTCAGGGCCACAAAATGAGTGTTAGGCCAATGAAACAGAGTAAAAGAGCACATAAAGCCATTGCTAGATTTATCACTGAAGGCACAGAGAAATGGTTAGAAAACTCTGATTTCTCTTAATTCCTCTCATTTTCACTTCCTCCTTCTTTTCTTCCCTCAGTTGCCTCACATTGAACAAATCTTTAGGAAAGCCAGAGAGCAAGAGCACCAGGGAAATGTAACTTACAAGAGAAGAATAAGAAATGGATCTGGAGATAAATAAGCTAATGGCAAACACAAGCGAGCATCTTCTGTGCTTTCACAAAAGCATCATTGAGTTTTAGCCAGATAATATTTTTTGGTATAATCAAAGAAAGACTTCTTAGAGAGCTAGAAGGATCTAAGTGAAGAACTGTGTGCCCTTGTGAGGTTGGTATGGTGGTGTCAGTGGTGATATCTATTGGAGAATGACTGTATACTAAATTTTGGAGCTGAAAACTGGCTTAAAAGGAGTCCAAAATTGGGCCCCAAAAGGAAGAATATGGGGCCCATGTCTTTGAGAACTCATGAAAAATTCTACTAAAGAACTATAAGAAAAATTTATGGAGACCATTAACAGAAGTTGATTTATATTGGTAATATGGGTGTAGGCTCAAATAATTTTGATATAAACTATATTATATCTTGTTGTATCACTATATTGATTGAAATATCTGAAATACATATACACATATATTTTCAAAGCACTAGTACAAGTCCATCAGATTCATTAGATATAAATGCATTTTAAATTTATATTTAGAACGTGAAATTAAATTATAACTTATCCAGTGAGGGCTAGAAGAAAATGAAGAATTTAATAACTCTTATGAGGGTATCAACAAAGCCAAAAGCCTAGACAGAGCATTTATAAAAGGATTATAAATCATATTGCCCTTTAACGGATAGATAAAAACAAATCTCTAAGACTTAGGTAATATTGGATAATGTAACTTCTAATGTATTTTGATTAAGAGGACACATTTATTCATGAATTTAGCAATATTTAAATCAAACTGTCTTTGAAGGACATTACATTTTCATTAAATTATGACATATATCAGGTTTTATATTCCACTGTTTGTCATTAAAAATCTTTTGCAATGTGCTTTTTTCAACTGTATTTCAAAATCCTTTCTTCTTTTTCCCCTATATCCAGCTCTTTTCACTTTGTAAGATTATATATGTATTTTTTCATAGAATACATCTATTTAGGATCTTCTATGAGTTAATCATTGGAGTATATGCTAGAGATAAACTAATAGGCAAGATATTATCTTTGCCTTTAAAGATATTGTTGTATAATAAGGGGTGTGGGCATTATGCATGCAATTGCAATGATATCTGATGTGGGTTGTGGTGAATTTGCACTTTCAACTTAGCTCAGTTGGACATTATTTCCCAGAAATCACTTTCCTTTATGGATGTGAGTTAGGGTTGTCAATAAAAGAAATATGGAAGTTAGAATTTCAGCAGCAGCCATTGAGCTGTGAAGATTGATGAAGGGTATCTGCCACTACTGTATCTCATGTACATTGTCACTTATCTGCTGGATCACTTTGTGGGCATGAAGCTGTACTGAGGCCACAGGCCCTTAGCTCCTTCCAGATCTTCTGCGTCGCATATTCCAATTATGAGCCATGCTCGTAGGCAGCATTACTACAAAGGTGCCAGCTTCTTTTTCAGGTCATCCTCACAATCAAGGTTGGAGGTTTATACTCATGGATTCTAGATTGTCTTCATGGATTCTAGTCTTTTTTCTCTTCTCTACTTCATGTCCAGCTTTTTAGCCTACATTTTACCTTTCAGTGACTTTAAACCTTCAGATAGGTACAGAGGCAAAAGCCTTTCATTCAATTTGCCACATGGTTCCACAACTGTGGACAGGCTAATCACAGTATTATATCCCTAACTCTGCATCACTCATATTTTTTTTTGCTTCTTTGTTTAATCACTGACTGATTCAGAGACTAGTCTTACAAGCAGTTACACTACATACAACCTTCAGAATGGATTTCCTTAAAAAAATCTTCTCATATGATTAATATTAATGGCATTAGTGATGCTGTTGTCCATAGTAAAGGATGCTGGTAGCCCAAGGCAATCTGTGGCAAATAGTCACTTAAATTGTCATACTTCAATTAGACTCTTGTAATAAAATGCCTATGAGAGGGAAGGTTTAGGAGACAAAGTAGTTGCTGCTAGTAATATTTTAGTGAAAATAAAGAGTATGATGTAATTGATTGGTTGCTTTTACTTGTGTTGCAGTGCTTATAAAAGAGAGAGAAAAACAACGCAATTAGTGCAAAGCTTTAAATCCAAAACTAAAGGCCTCAAAGTGATCAGAAAACTTTGTGATGACTCCAAAAGAGCCACTTATTCCCCATAGGCACAGAGCCAAGTTATAAAAACCAAACCCACAGTCTCATCTTGCAGGTGATTGAATTGTAATACAAAATGAATTCATGGTCCCACAGGTCTCTTATGTTAAAATTAAGGCATTGATTAGGTAGGAGTGGAACACCGAAGAGTTGGATGGAGATGTATGTCTGAATTTTTATGTAACTAGGGATCTTGATTTTATAAATTCTGCTGAGCCTCCTCTACCAGTAGAAGCACTCTTTTGTCCGCTGAGGGATATAGTCTTCTTTTGTTTAAGAACCAATCATCATGAGGTAACTGCTAATTTTTCCTAAGGATATACTCAACACCTCTCATTGTTTCTAGAACTAAAACAGACTCAAATCTGAAAGCCTCAGGTAGTAATTTATAAATTGCATCCTGTGAGGAGGACAACAAGAATATAAGATTTTTCTAACTCATATCAGGGCTTCCCAAGGGCGAATGCGAGTGAAATAAAATAATGTGGGATCAAGTCATATTTGTTGGTACATATTCTGGATTCTGTATTATCTGTGTTATCTGTGGTAGTTGGTAGAGACAGTCTTTTAGGTTGTTTGACTGAAGCATAAATTCAAAGGTGACCTAGACTGAACTTTTTTGCTATATTGTAAAAGAAGGAATCCAAAGGTTTAGGAAGGTTGGAAAGCTAGAGCAGATTTTTCATGTGAAAACTGCTCACTCATTTTGTGTCTTGCCGTGTGAGAGCATCCAGCAGACCTTCCCTTTACTGAGGCTATGAGGAATATGTTTGTGAGGGAGCCACTCATTGTTGAACAGCTCAGTGGTGGTTATTCTCTGTAAAGTGATGTAGAGTCAATTTTCACGCTGCTGATAAAGACATATCCGAGACTGTTCAATTTACAAAAGAAAGAGTTTTAATGGACTTACAGTTCCATGAAGCTGGGGAGGCCTCACAATCATGGTAGAAGGCAAGGAGGAACAAGTCGCATCTTATGTGGATGGCAGCAGGCAAAAAGAGAGCTTGTTCAGGGAAACTCCTTCTTATAAAACCATCAGGTCTTGTGAGACTTATTCACTATCACGAGAACAGCAGGAGAGAGACCTGCCTCCATGATTCAATTACCGCAACTGGGTCTCTTGACTACTGGATACTGGCTGTCAACTGACACTAATATCTAGAAACCCAGAATGCCATCAGTCCACCAGGGAATGCAGAGGCTTATGAAGCATGGGTGATAAAACAGAATTGGCTCAGGTTCATCTCTCAGTGGACCTAATGTGTCATGAAACATTTTTCATTATTTCCTGACACAAAATAGACATAGCTTCTGAAATAATCTCCATATTACTTCCCTGACCCAAAGTGTAAGGATTATTCTAGTCAAAAGGCCAAGTGGAAGACAATCGGCCTCTTCAATGAGACATTCCTGGAGAAACTGCAGAGATAATTGCCACCACTAAGAATGTGAAAGAAAAAGGTTGGTGATTTCTACCACATCCCTTTCAACTTGTCAATTTGGTTGCTGCAGAAGACAGATGGATTATGACAAATGAGAGTGGATTATCACAGATTCAATCACATGAGGACTCTAACTTCAGCAGCTATTCCAAATTTGACCTTATAACTAAAGAAAATCAACACATTATTTTGCACCTGAAATGCAGTTCTTGACGCAGTGAATTCCCCCTCCACCCATCCCCTGCATACCTGGTAATGAACATCATCAGAAGAAGTTGATTTTAAGCTAGGTAGTCAAGTACACATCTTCACTGTTTAATTGCAGAACTCTATCAAATCTCCAACTCAAACTATCCTATGTGGGCTTTCCACCAATGACAGCATCATTCTGGCTCATTTGATTCATCAACAATTTGCTGTTCAGACCAACTCAAAGGTAAATAGCAATTATTTTAGAAATTGTAATAAGGGACACGTTGCAGAGAGCAGGAAATAAATCTCACCAAAAAGTGAGGGCCTGCTACCTTGGTGAAGTTTCTACATATGGTTTGGAAGATATCCTGGTCCCATCTGAAGTTGCTAGTTGCGTTGCCACAGCTCCATGCAGGAGTGCCTATGATGGACAAAAGTGAAGAAAAATCTTCCCGGTGGGCAGAGTTTTGAGCAGAGCACCAAGTAATTCATTTTTTAATGGAGGTAGAAATTGATCAATACATAGATCTATGTTGACTGATGAGCAGTAACAAATTGGCTGCATAATGGGTAACTTGGAAAGGATATAGCTAAGAGATTTTAGGTAAGAAATTTTGCTGAATAAATCTAAGGATAAACTTCTTTAAGTTGGCACAGAATGTGAAGATATATGTGCCCAACATAAATGTTAACCTAGGAAAAACCTATTAGTAATTAGGCAGATAAGATACTCTGTTCTCTAGACATAATTCCCCCTTTTCCCCAACCACTCTATCCTTGCAAATGTGGTTCATGAGCAACATGGCTATGACAGCAGAGATTAAGTTATGCATGGACTCACTAAATAATACCTATTGCTGAGTGCCTAACTTGCCAACAGCAGGTTGGTACTCACTGGGTGCACACTCAGCTGGCACACAGAACCTCCAGTATGGCATTGTTCTCCAAGGGATTCATCTAGCTACATGTAGCAGTTTGCCTAGCTTGAGTACTACCATCTTAGAAGGCATAGTTTTTGCTTACTCTGTACATGGATTGTGTAGTGACAGAATGACTAGTGTGTATTCTGCACTGCATTGCTTCTGGCCAAGTAAACCATTTTATATAAGATGAAGTTTAACAATGATTGCATGCTTATGAAATGGACTGGTCTTACCACATCGCATCTCACACTAAAACTAGCTGTCTTAGTAGAATAGTGAATGGTCTTAATGTTAACTATAGTTACCAAGCTGTACATTAAATTTTCAGAAACTATTAATCTTATAGATGAAATTTGTACCTCTTGACCAAAATTTTCCCATTTCCTCCAACCCCCATCTCCTGGAAATCACCATTCTACTCTCTATTTCTATGAGTTTGACATTTTTAGATTTCACATATAAGTGAGATTATATATATATAATTATATATATAAATTAAAATATATAAAATTATAATATATCTTACAATTTCTTCATCCATTTATCCTTCTATAGACACTTAGCTTGTTCTCATTTCTTGACCATTGTGAATAATGCTGCAATGAACATGGCACTGCAGATAGCTCTTTGAGCTAATGATTTTGTTTTATTTGGATACATACACAGAAGTGAGATTTCTGGGTCTTATGATAGCTTATTTTAAATTTTTTGAGGGAAAATACCATTTTCCATGATGGTTGTGCTAATTTACATTTCCACCAGTGGTGCACAAGGATTCCCTTTTCTCCACATCCTTGCCACCATTTATCTCCTGTCTTTTTTATAATTGCCATTGTAACAGTTGTGAGGTGATATTTTGTGATTTTGGTTTGCATTTCCCTGATAGTTGGTGACATTGAACATCTTCTCATGTTCTTGTTTGCCATTGTGTATGTCTTCTTCGTAAAAATGTCTATTCCCATACCCCCCAAAAAATGTATTTTCAAGTCTTTGGCCCATTTTAATTCAGATTGTTTTCTGCTATTGAGTTATATGAGTTTCTTATATATTTTGGATGTTGATCCCTTATTAAAGATCTTAAATGTTCTCACCACATACTCACACAAATGGTAATTATTGGGAGGTGATAGGGGTGTTACCTAATTTTACTGTGGTAATCATTTCATATACGTGTGTCAACTTTTCCTATAGTACACCTTAAATTTATACAATTTTGTATAATTGAGGATTATACCTCAATAAACCTGGAAAAAAAGAAAAGTGAATGGTCTTCTGGAAACTCACATATAGTGCAAGCCTGTAGCAATGTCTTACAGGGCTAGGATAATATAACTCAGCATACGTATGTGCTCCAAATCAACAACCAATATAGGGCGCTCTTTATCCCATAAATCATGTTCACAGCTCCATTAGTCAAGGGGGTGAAATGGGGAGCAGATTTTTTCATCATTACCCCTATACAATTGGACAAAATTAAAAAAAAATTTTCACATCCTAGTTTCAGTGCAAGAAAGGCTTCATAAGGGGACATAGCAATGGTTTCATTAAATTGGAAGTAGAAATTGCCATACTGCTTCTTTGGACTCTTCACTCTAGTAAATGAAGAAGCAGAGAAGTGAGTTACTCTATTGAATAGGGTAATAAGTTTTTCTGCAGACTGAATGATTGTATCCCTCCCAGAATTTATATTTTAAAGTTCTAACTCCCAGTGCCATGGTATTAGGAGGCAGGGCTTTGGGAAATAATTAGGTCATGAGGGCAGATCCCTCGTGAATGGGATTAATGCCCTCAGAAGAAGAAACACATATCCTTGATCTTGGACTTCCCAGCTTCCAGACCTGTGATAAACAAATGTTGGTTAATCCACCCAGTCTGTGGCATTTTGTTATAGTATCCTGAACTGACTAAACAAATTATCCCTTTCAAAAAGAAATTAGGTTTCCACTACACAGTGTGAGTATGGAATTAAATGTGTGGAATGACGAATAACTCATGAGAAGCCTCTCAGGACTCCATGTCTTGTGGTAAAAATTAATGAAAAACTGTAACAACCCAGAGCAGGCAGGATGGCTATGACGTAGACTCTGAAGAATAAAGTTCTGGACACTGCAAGGCAAGAAATGTGGACAGACAAGCTATGTGCCAGGGATAAAGGGACTATGGAATGGATAGTGGAAGAAGCAAATATAAACAACAGCTATGAAGTATGACAAGTTGAAGAAAAGAGAAGTATAATAGTTATAAGATTCTCCTTTATTTTTATATTAAAAAACTGTGTATATGTTACCTAATTATTTTATTTCTCCGCTCTCATTCTCCCATCAGCTGAAATAAAATGTTTTTATAATGGTTAACCTGAACACATCAGGATTTACTGATATTAAAGGATCTGTTACAATAGCAGTAGACTCTATCCTCAACCAGGGATAAAGAAATGATACATGAGACGTTGTATACTATTTTGGGGAGTGAGTTAGCATGTTTAAGGTTAGACAAGTAATAATTGCATGATGAAGTAATTGCATTGTGGAAGCATGATTTAAATAATAAATGTGTGTCTGTGTGTAGAAGTTAAGAATAGCTAAGACAGAGTATTTAGTATGAATACCTACTTAAGTGATGGTCTGTGAATGTTTTGTACTATGTTAACTTAGATAAGTTAGAACTACATTTCCAAGAATCCCCTTCCCTGTAGAGTTCTGGAAATCATCACAAAGGTAATGGCAGGCTTGAGATGGTCGGAGAAGGCATGGGGGTAAATCACCACCAAGCATGGCAAAAGCAAGAATTCACTACCACTTCTGTGACTGAACATTGCTGGATAGAAAATTCTTATTCCTTAAACATGTATTTCAACTTCAAATTCTGTAATGTCTTCTTTTTTGGTTAATGGTGAATGTTAAAAAGAAACTTGATATTAGTGTATTTTATATCTTTTCATTAATTTATTCAATGAATAGCTACTAATCATGCAAGAGATTACCATTGTACTAGATATGGGATGAATGAGTAAATAAAACATAGGTATTTGCTGTTTTAGGCCTTATATTTTATCTGAGGAACAAAGATGAGTAAAGTAAACAAGTACATTTTTGGAACATGCAAAATGCTGTAGAATTAGTGAAAACATGTATAAGTAAGAGGACACAAGGGTACCAGGGTCAGGGTGATGGCACAGTATTAGGTAGAGTCGTCAGGTAGGTCTCACTGATAAAGTGAGATGAAGGTTTAGCCTTAATGAAGACAAGAAAGTTTGCCAAGCAATTATCTGAGGAAAGAAAATTCTGGACAGAGAAAACAGCTAAGGGCAGAGACCCTTAGTTTGGAGTGTGCCTGGAGTGCCTGGAGACCTACAAAGAAGCCAGTGTTCCTAGAGCAAAGTGAGTGAGAAAGAGAGTTGAGATTAAAGATTTTAGATGTAAAGGTCAGATTATGTGGACTCAAAAGAATATTTTTAAATGAAAGTCATCGTAAGATGTTTATATGCTGTTAAAAAAACATTCCAGTAAAGAGGAAAACAAAATGGTGATATAGGAGTGAGGGAGTAGTTTTTGGAGTTCTGTCCTTAATCAGGTGAGAGCTTATGGGACCAAATGCACAGAAGTGGCCCCTGATCATAACTAGGAGTGCATACAGTTCCTCTCAGCTACAGGAGGGACAGCAGAGTAGATAGGCAGATATGATTAAGGTGCCAAACGCGGTGGTGTCATCAAGGAGAAATTCTATTCTGGAAACTTCTCTTTTCTCAGTAAAATAGGAAATAGTTAATTAGAAGGAGAATGGGGGAGAAGGTGTAAATGTGTGTGGAACTATGACAAGGAACAGAGAAATCTAGAAGACTAGAAGAATAAGTGGGCTAGGTTTATTTACTAGAATCATGAAGCTAACGTCTTACGGCAGGTTGGGTGCAGTGGCTCACTTCTGTAATCCCAGCACTTTGGGAGGCCGAGGCGGGTGGATCACCTGAGGTCAGGAGTTCAAGATCAGCCTGATCAGCATTGTGAAACCCTGTCTCTACTAAAGAATACAAAAATTAGCTGAGCATCATGGCATGTGCCTGTAATCTCAGTTATTTGAGAGGCTGAGGCAGGACAATCGCTTGAACCCAGGAGGCAGAGGTTGCAGTGAGCTGAGATAGCGCCACTGCACTCCAGCCTGGGCAACAAAGCGAGACTCCATCTCAAAAAAAAAAAAATCTTAGGGTAGTGTTCTCAAACTTAACATGCATTGTTATCTCCTGTAGAATTTTTTAAAACTGGTTACTGGGCTGCACACTTAGATTGCAGGGCCACAGGATTCAGTTGGTGCGGGAAGAATTCTGAAAATTCACATTCCTAAAAAACCCCAGGTGATCCTTACTGTTCAGTGATCACACCTGGAAACTCACTCTTTCTAAAGAGATCTAAAAAGAGCCTAAGGCTATGTGATCTCTTTTTGTTCCTATTTTGTGCAATTACTCCCTGAGTACATTTCTCTGCATTTCATATATTTATTAATTGGCTCATTTATTCTTCATATATTAATGTTAATCTGTTTGAAATTCCCCACAATTTCTCCTAAAGGATTTGAGATGAATACATAATCGGTAATGTTATAAATATAAAATGGTAAAAAAAAATTAATAACCAATTCAACATTTTTCCAGTCTCTCCTGTCTAGAACTTTGTTTAGCAGGGTACTTCTCATAATTTTAAACATTAATTTTGCAAATGATAGTGTGATACTTATGAATAATAAAAATAATTCATAAGGTACACATTATTTTTTAAATCTAAAACTGCAAATGGATCTGAATATATTTTCCAAAAGAAAAAAATAATTCCCCAAAGCAAGCAAATATAAAAAATAACAGAAAAATTTTACAGATACCTACTTATCTTTAGCCCTTGTAGAAAAATCAAAACAAAACAGAAAATCTGCACTGGAGCATTTGAAGCAGTGTAAGCAAAAACTACATTGTTCTGGAAAATGTGTGGTCACTTCTAAACTCCTGTCTGTGTGGGAAAATACACCAGGAGGTTTCATCTCAGTACAAATCAGCATGCCAAATCTGGCAATAGGATGGTGTTATCTTTCAAGAGAGTTGACAGGAGTTCCAGAAGGAACATTTGGTGAAGAATCTGCCAACTGACTTTATTACTTTCTGAACTACCTCTAAGTTACAGGTATTTCCAGTTTTGTTCTGCAGATAATTTGAGCTCCATCTGTGGTTGATGAATATTTTTTAGTATGCTATTACAAATTATGGCTTTCGGCACTGTTGCAGCCCCTCTCTGCTAATTCAGCTACATAAAATATTGCGTTTCTTGATGCTGGGTATATTTCCATAGTGGGAAATGCAGTGAGAGAAATAGGGGTCCTATTTTCTATTGCAATTCGTTGGTCGGTTCATTTCCACATAAAATATTGTTTTTAATTTTATGCTGAAATAGGTGATTATTAATTCTAAAATATAAATTTCCAACAGAGTCTGTACTAAACTCCTTCTAAGGAAGTCAGATATATTTGTACAGAAATTTTAATTCATATCGAAACCTACATAGTAACTATATAGTTACTTAATTTGATTTGAAACAACAAACACTTGATTATATTTATATTGTGGATAATTTAGATGTGGTCAGTTAAGAATTAGTTTTAGTCCATTTTGGTGAAATTATTCCTATCAATTAACAAAATTATAACATATATTGTAGCTTGATGTTGTAGTTCTTCCTAGATATATTCCTGAAATAGTTTTAGTACATGAACTATTATATACTGAATCCGTGTATAGGCTCACAGGTCTGGCAGGTCAATTATAGCAGAGGTCAGAGTAAGGCAGAAGATTATGTCCTACATGGTAGAGACAGAAAGGAAGGTCAAGCAAGATGATTAAGAGAACAAAGTGTAGGCCGGGCGTGGTGGCTCACACCTGTAATCCCAGCACTTTGGAAGGCTGAGGCAGGCAGATAACGAGGTCAGGAGATTGAGACCATCCTGGCGTCTCCTGTCTCTACTAAAAACACAAAACATTCGCTGGGCATGGTGGTGGGCGCCTGTAGTCCCAGCTACTCAGGAGGCTGAGGCAGGAGAATCGCTTGTACCCAAGAAGCGGAGGTTGCAGTGAGCCAAGATCATGGCACTGCACTCCAGCCTGGGTGACAGAGCAAGACTCTGTCTTTAAAAAAAAAAAAAAAAAGAGAGAGAGAGAACAAAGTGTAGAGGAATTGGGGATTCATTTCATATCAATTATTGCATTTTGAATAAATACAACATAGTATATGACATCATAAAAATGGAAGGATTTGGATCTTTTACTCTAACTCCCATGGTGTACCTGAGTCTGGATTTAACAGCATGTACTCTAGCTTGGACACTCGCTAAATCTGCAGCTTTACAAAATGTTTTCTCTGCCTCTGAAACAACCATGTTTATTTTTCTCCCTTATTCTATAAATATGGTAAATTTCATTATTACATATCTTGATAAGCCATTTTAAAATTCTATGGACAAATTTAGGGACTGTGATTTATGTTGGATAAGTGCTGGGTTTAATTTGCTAAGTTAAAAATTCATTTGCATTTATATTAATAAAGTGAGAGTGGTCTATGTGATTTTCTTTTCCTATAAAATGCTTCTCCAATTTTGTTACAAAGATTACATAAACTGCATAAATAAATCTAGTAGATATTTCTACTTTTATTCTCTGCAAAAGTTGGTGCAAGATAATTATAACGAGATATTTGTTCTTTGAAGTGTTAGTGAAATGTGGTTCTGTAGGTGAGTAAAAATTTGCTTATTATACAACTTCTGTTATTGGTCTGTTTCCAGGTTTTACATTTTTGAACTAATTTGATCATTTATATTTATTTGGAAATTCATCCATTTTGTTTATATTTCAAATTTAGATTCCTGAATTATTTCATAAAATGTTTCTATGACTTTTAAATCCCAAATGTACGTGTAGATTGATTTAAAGTCCTTCTTTTATTCTAAATATTGGGTTTTGGTGGTATCGCTTCTGGGTTTTGCTTGTTATGTTTTATTTTGCTTTGATTAGCTTACTTAATGATTTTTTTCTATTCTATCATAATTTTTAAAGGACTACATTTTTTTCCATACTGAAGGAAAGGCAGGTTATTTTATTTTTTAACTCAGTACATTTTGCTTATGGATTACTATAGCTACTCATTTGAATGTTTACTTAATTATAATTATTCTTGCTTTCTCTAGATGTATGAAAGGCTACAAATTGTTTATAAGTAACAATTTGCCTGCTTCTTGTAAGTTTTGCAATTTAATGTTCTCATTGTGATCTGGTTTTAAATATATCTTAAATGCTGACATAAATTATGGGTGATTTATGGGTATACTTTTAGGTTTTAAATGTGTTAGGATTATGTTTTAGCAATATGATTTTTAATAATTTCTAATTTTATTGCATTGAGATCAGCCAAATCTCCCAAGATTTTTGAGCCAACCTTTCTTGAATATAGGATGGCAAATATTTACAAATGTTTCATGTCCATTTTAAATGCATGCATTTATCTGTTGGTTAAATGTTATCTCTGTACCCGTTATATCAGACTAGTTAATCACGTTTTTCTGATCTATATACTTAACTTATTTCTTGCATGCTTGAGATATTTCTTGAAAGTTGTGTTAGCATTCCACTTACTATGTTGTTGAGTTTTAAATTGTCCTTATCATTCTGTTACTTATAACTTTAGAAAATTTAGGACTATGAAGTTAGGTACAGACATGTTAATTATTTTATATGTTTGTGCATTTTTTTATTAGAATGTAATATCTCTATCTTAGACCTTTTATATAATATCATGTTGATGTGACAGCTATATATGCCTATTGTACTATTTTTCTCATCTCTTCATTTTCAATCTTTTTAAATCCTGTTCCAGAAAAGGATCTAATATGTTATAGATAAGTGGATTTTTATGGCCAATATGAACATTTCGACCTTTTAATATCGATAAAGTTAACTTATTTACAGTTATGTAACTACTGATCTATTTTAACTGATGTGCTGTCTTATTTTACATTTTCTCCTTGCTCTATTTTTTTCATTGTTTCTAATTCCCTTCGTCTTTGAAGTAACCAACTCTCATTTATTCTCTTTTCCCTTATATTAATAAGTATTTCAGCTCATTGGAAAATATGAATTCTAGTTACAATCTTTAGTAGCTACCTACAAATTAATTCTTACTTACATGATTAGTGGTGTTTTTCCTACAAAGGTAATAAGTTATTTAGTGTTTCTCTTCTCATGCATGAGACAGGACCATTTTGCATTGTTTTTATTCTTTCTTTCCATATCGAACTCCTCTGTTGTAATATTGTAGAACAGAATTTCCCAAAATCCATATGGTTATGCTTGTACAATTAGCCAATCTCTCTTCAACCCCCACCTCCCCACACACACCCTTTTCAGCCTCTGATAACCATCATCCTACTCTCTATTTCCATGAGATCAACTTTTTAAACTCCTACATATGAAGGAGAATATGTAATATTTGTGTTTATGCCTGGCTTATTTCACTTAACATAATGACCTTCAGTTCTATCCATATTGCTGCAAATATCAGTATTTCATTCCCTTTTCAATGGATGAAGAGTACTTCATTGTGTACATATACCCCATTTTGTTTATTCATTCATTCATTGATGGACATTTAAGTTGATTCCGTATCTTGCTATTGTGAATGGTGGTGGAATAAATATGGAGATGTAGGTATCTCTTTGATATACCCTTTTTAATACAACATAGTTACATTGAATATTTATTAGATTTGCCATTAGGATGTTGAACATCCTTGGCTACCATTGCTCCTTGCATGTAACTTCTTTGATCTGACTTAACTTTTTCCTCTTAATTAAATTTATGCTAGGTTTTTTTAATTAAAAGGGGATAGAACTCAGCCTAAATGTCCTTAAATAAATTAGGTTATTTTATAAAACATTTGGAATAGAATGGCTTTCATGCAGGTTGATAGCCATGATTAATTTTTCAACTTTGCTTTTACAGCATCAAAACTCATCTCATGTTTGGAAAAAAAATTGGGGCTGTCTGCTAGCTAAAACACTCTCCAGCAGTCTTATCAGATCAGCAATATATTTAATCATTTAACAAATATTTGATAACCTACTAATTGTACAACAGAATGGCAGGCACTGTGTGTCAGTTTAGGTTTTCCAAGAAGCAGATGACAAGAAGCACAGGAGACCTATTGGAGAAATATCTGCGTGGGATAAAATGGTGAGGAAACTAGAGTAGCTGGGGAAAGCTTAAGATCACATTGCAGGTTTGACACACATGAGTGCAGAAAGACAGCAAAGGTGGATTGAGTAGGAAGACCTCAGAATTCAGTGCAGCGTAAGAAACTTTTATCTTTTCTCCTTTGTGAAAGATCAGTGGAATATATTTCTGTATGCCTATTTCTTTATTCTCTATTCTGTTCCACTCATCTGTTGATCTGCTCTTTTACAAATACCAGGTTGTCTTGATTTCTTCAGCATTGTAACTCTCGGAGTCAGGTAGTGTCAGTCCTGCAACTTTAATCTTCTTCAGTATTGTGTTGACTATTCTGTTTCTCTTGCCTTCCACGTAAACTTTAGAGTCAGTTTGCTGATATCCACAAAACAATTTGCTAGTATTTTGACTCGGATTACACTGAATCTAGAGATTGTGTGGGAAAAAATTCTAACTTAGTAATATTGAGTCTTTCTATCAATGAACATCTAATATCGGTCGATGTATTTATATCTTTGATATCTTTCATTAGACTTGTATAATTTTCCTTATATTGAACCCTGTGCTATTTTGTTAGATTTGCTCCTAGTAAATGTTTCTATTGCAAATTCTTATTGTTCATTGTTGTTATGGGAAATCATTTGAGTTTTTTGTATTAAGATTGCATTTGGCAACCTTGTTATAATTGCTTATATACTTCAAAATCCACTAATAGATTCTTATCTATTATCTATTATCTATTATCTATTATCTCACTTCCTCTCCAGCTAAGATAAGAGTTTTTTGTTGATTCTTTGGGATTTTCTACACAGACAGATGTCATCTGTGAACAATGACAGTTTCATTTCTTTTTTTCTAATCTGTATAGTTTTTATTTCTTTTCTTTGTTTCTCTGTTTCATTGCATTAGCTAAGAATTCCAGTAAAATGTTAAGGAGTAATGAGAAGGGACATCCCTGCTTTGTTCTCAATTATAGAGGGAAAGCATCTAATTTCTGAACATTAACACTGATGTAAGCCATTTAATTTTTGTAAGTGTTCTTTATCAAGTTCAAGAATGGATGGTTTCCCTTCATTCTTAGTTTGCTGAGTTTTTATCATGAATAAGTCAACTTTTGTCAAATTATTTTCCACATCTATTGATATGATCATGCGACTTTTCTTCTTTGATGTAATAGAGTACATTAATTGATTTTTCAGATGTTGAAATAATCTCACATAATGGGAATAAATTTTACTTGGTCATAGAGAATAGGTTTTTACACATTGTTGAATTTGATTAATTAATACCATGTTGATAATTTTTTCATGTATGTTGATGAGACATACTGGCCTGTAGTTTTTCTTTCTTGGAATGTCTTTATCTGGTAATGCAGGCTTCATAGTATGAGTAAGTAAGTGTCCCCTCTGTTTCTGTTTTCTGGAAGAGATTGTAAAGAACTGGTTTTGGAAAGAGATTAGTATTTGAAATGATAGACTGAGTAAAGTAGATGGTCCTTCACAATGTGAATGGGCATTCAGGCAATCGTTCAGAGCCTAAAGGAAACAAAATGGTGAAAGAAGGTTGAATTTGCTCTCCTCCTGACTGCTTAAGCTGGAGCATTGATCTTCTTCTGCCCTTGGTGCTCCTGATTTCCAGACCTTCAGGCACAGATGGGATTTTACAACATCAGCTCTCTGGCTCTCAGGCTTTTGAAGTATACCACCAACTTTCCTGGGTGTCCAGCATGCAGACAGCCAATTGTGGGACTTTTCAGCCTCCATAAACATATGACCCAACACTGTATAATAAGTCTCTTTATTTATACTCAGATGCAGTATTTTATCTCCTTCATTTTCTCTGTTTTTCTGCTTAAGATTGTATTGGTTTCTGCCCTAATTTTTATTATTTATTTTCTTCTGCCCATTTTGGATTTAAGTGAATTTTTTCTCGAGTTGGAAGCATAAATTATGCAATTTTGATCTTTCTCCTTTTGTAATATATGCACTTGATGCTATAAATTTCCCTCTAAGCACTGCTTTTGCTACACTGCAAAATTTGTAATGGAATTGTATTTTCATTAAATTCAAAATTTTAAAAATTTCTCTTAAGACTTCTAATCTCCAAATATTTTGGGGGGTTTTACAGCTATATTTTGTTACTAATTTTCAATAAATTCCACTGTAGTCTAAGAGCATATTTCATATGCTTTCCTTTTTTTTAAAATTTATTAATGTCTGTTTTATAACCTAGAATTAAATCTTTATTTGTGAATGTTCTTTGTGAGACTGGAATAATGTGTATTCTGTTGTTGTTTGGTATATTCTATAAATGTCAATGAGACCTACTTTATTAATGGTGCTATTCAGTTCAACTATGTCTTTACTGATTTTCTGCATGCTTAATCTGACAATTACTGGTAGAGTTATGTTTAATTCTCCAAGAATAATATATATGTAAGTTCATGTTTGCAGTTCTGTGAGTTCTTCCCTCACTCTTTTATTCCCTGCATTTCAGTTTGGGATGTTTTTATTGATAAATCTTGAGGCTCACTGATTTTTTTCCTGGGCTGTGTCCAGTTTACTGATTAAACTCCTCCAAGGCATTCTTTATTTCATTTACAGTGAATTTGATTTCTAGTACATTTTTATGATGCTTTCATCAAGTTTATATCTCTCTGCTTACATATTCATCTGTTCTTGCATGTTGTTTCATTTTTCCATTAGAGCCTGTCATACTAATCGTAGTTATTTTAAGCTATCTGATAATTCCAAAATTTGTGTCATGCAAGAATTTTGTTCTGCTGCTTTGTTTTTTCTGGCCATCTTTTTTCTTACCTCCTAGCGTGCTTTGTTATTTTTTTGTTGAATGTTAGAAAGGATGTATCTGGTCATAGGAATGAAGTTAATCAGGCTTTTAGTGTGAGGTTTTATATTAATCTGTGTAAGAACTGGATAGTGCTTAGTGTTGGCTATAGTTGCAGGTGCCGGAAGCTTTAGTTTTCTCTAGAGTCTTTGCTGTTTTTTGCCCTACTGTCATTGTTTTTCCCTAGGAACTTCTTAAATAGAATGGATGTTCTGTAGATCTCTCAGTTGTAATCCACTGCTGTTATTCTAGAGCCTTGTTCCCATAGTGGCAAGGCGTTAGAGAGGGGAAACACTCTATAGTCTTATTACTCAATCTCAGTTTATTTTTTACAGGTCTTGGTCCTGAGCTGTGGCCTTCTGAAGCATTTCTTGATCTTTTTACCATTTTCTACTCTTGTAATTGTCTAATTGACCTCTCCTCTGTTCAGATAAGGCTAAGACAAAGTAGTTTTATTTGAAAGCTGGCCTTTGTTATGAATAATTCTCTGGATGTATTTCAAAGTGATTACTTTCACCTGATCTTTCAAAATGGTTATTTTTCCCCTCCCCATACACTGAAGCAAGAGGGATTTTATTCTCCCATTTTTATCATGAGAACCTGATGGTGCTCATGGTCACAAAACCCAGAAAAGTATCAGGACCCTAAGATTGTGCCCACAGGAACATCTAACTATCAAGCTATTCACAGTCATTCTGCAGCAATTCATCAATTAGCTTTCAGTGTTCCTTCCAGTTTATGGCTCCCAGTGAACTGATGTAGGCTGTGTTTCTCTGTACTTGTCTATCTCTCTAGCTGTAAGAATGGTGGTTTGCTGTGTAACCTTAACTCCCTGATGGATCTAAGAAACATTTATTTTCAGTTTTTTAACTATCTGTTTTGTGAGAAAAGGAATAATGACTTACAAATTCTTCACATTTTGGAGCTAAAAATCAGAAGTCAGATTATTGAATGTTAATTTTTGAATGTTACTGTTTATGCCAGAACAGCACATAATATAAACTTAATATCTTAAGATGCTTGTTGTATGTTAAATTATGTTGTTAAATGTTGCAGAGTTAATGGAATTATTCAACCAGAACAAATAAAACAGATTATTTCATTTTAGTTTTCTCTGGAAATCCCTACAGAAGTCTCATACCACATGTAAACAGACTATTAGCTCTTCTCCTGTAGCTTGGTAGTTTGTTTGTTTAAACTGGGTCAACAAACCATGAGCTCCATGAGCTATGACTACATTTCATCTATTTCTGTATTCACAGTCTCTAGTATAGTGCTAACATATAGAATAATCTCAATAAGATTTGTTGAAAAAGCCATTTGCTTTACATTAAAAACTCCCAGAGTAAAGAATTATATCCTAAACATCTTTATATTCTACCCCTCCATCAAACAATGTAGTTATGTATGAGTCACCAACAAATAACGAATATATGTATAAAATAGTAGATAAATAAATATAATTTTCTATGTTAGTCCTCAAAAATGTTGGTCTGTGGTAGAGTGAATATAAGTTCCTCTATGAACCTAAATTGAGAGTGAATCAGATGTGCTTGGACTACAATCCCAGCTCCAAGTTTTTCACTCTTTTACATTCTTTTCATTCTTTTACATTCTTTTCATTCAATTTACATTCTTTCTCTGATCCACCCCAATTTGTGAAATGGAGATAATAATTTGACTATAATTTTGTTACAGATTAAGATGATAATGTTCCAGTATGTAATTTCATACTGTGTATATACTTGGTGCTTAATAAATATTTCCTTTTCCCATAACTCATCACTCCTTTTTTGTAAATATTAACTATGTATGCAGCAAGATATTTATGTAGATGGTATAAGAAAATTAAGTAGCATACAACAATCATTATTTTATTTCATTTTCTGAGGGGGGGCAAATATACTTCAAAATCCACTAATAGATTCTTATCTTTTCCTCATAAAAGTAGCATATAAAAGTATCTTTTCCTGATAAAATCCTTTTGAACACTTTCAATACTTCAATTTATCTTCATTTCTTCCTCTGACCTGCTACTTCTCTCACTTCCTCTCCAGCTAAAGTTCTCTCTCCTTATGCCCTCACTCACTGTGTTCAAACTACAGGCATGTCAGGTATGCATCTTCCTCAACGCCTTTGCAAACCTTATTTTATTTTCTGGCTGAAATAATCTTCCTCAAGATGATCTTAGCTATTCCTGCATATCTTTCTATGACCATCTTATTTAAACGGCAACTCCCTGGTACTTCATTAGGCCTCCCCTGTATTCATTTTCTCTCTAGAGTTTACTATCATCTGACATTCATGACATATCATGAATTTTATTTTTTATTGATAATGTTTCTCACCCTCTCCAATTAGAACCTAAGCTCCATGAAATCAGGGAATTTTGAGTATTTTGTTCATTTTTGTGTCTGGCACATGATAGACATTTCATAAATATTTGTGATGTGAATAAATGAATATAGTGGCATTATAAGTAAAGAGTTCATAAGAGAAGCATACAGAATCTTTTAAAAATACGTGAAGGTTATGACTTGCTTTATTATTCTTTATTCTAAGGTCAGAAGCTCTGATAGACACTCTAAAATAAAGTGGGGCACGGACAGATTGATAGTGTTCTTCTAAGCTTATTATTTTTCACAGAGGTTACTTGGGAGACTTAGTTTCCAAAAACAGAGAAAAAGAGACAGAGGTTGCATGTGAGTGATAGTTTTACTGATACACACCAAATGCCCATTACCATGAGAATATATGTATTGCTTCATAGAAAATTCGTATTAATGGTTCATTTTAATGAAGTACCTTTCATTTGGCATCTCATATTGTCCAGACATATAATCATAACAGCTGAATTTTCAAATAATATAATGTAGTCTCCCAAAATGGCAGGCATTCTACTGTATGGTGCAGATTATAGTGGGAAGATGATCACATTTTCCTAAATATTCATTTATTTTTAAATGTTTCAGAAAAGAATTGATGTCCTAAACCAAATTCATTGAAGTAGCAAGTTTACATTATTGCCATAGACTCCCTTAGACAAATCAAATATATCTTTGAGAAAGTTTTGATATTTTATTTCACAAGCTGAATGTCTACTCTGTGCTGTATGCTGTCTATGGCTGTCACTGGCGATAAAGTAAAACAAAATTCCATCCCTTGCCTCTAGCTTTTCTCAGGCCAGTTTGTCTTCCTCTCCTATTAAAACAACGCTTATTTAGTATTGTAATTTATCTAGAATCACCATTCTTTTTTTCTCTGTAATCCCCCAAATCTCCACATTCCTTGCTGAGATGGTTAATTTTATGTGTCAACTTGGGTAGGCTATGGTGCCTGGTTGTTTGGTCAAACAGCAATCTATATGTTGCTGTGAGTGTTGCTTGTTTTTGATTTTGCTTTAAAATGTGATTAACATTTAGATCAGTAGACAATATGGAGATTTCTCTAAGAAGAGAGCTCTTCAAGACCATGACATAGAAAGTCTGCTTGAGTTTCCAGCCTGCTACCCTGTAGAATTCAGACTTAAGACTGGAATATCAATTTCCTCCTAAATTTCCAGCCTGCCTGCTGGCCTGCCCTACAGATTTAAGACTTGCTAGCCTCACAGTGGTATGAGACAGTTCTCTAAAATAAATCACTCTAGATATGAATATATAGATATAGATAGATATATCTTAGGAGATATATCTATATGTCCTATTTGTTCTTTTTCTTTTGATACTTCTGACTGTAACACTTGTATTCACAATATTTTGTAATTTTCCTGAGAACAGGAATTTCATCTGTTTATTTTGAGCTATGAAACCCTGTTCAATATATAGTGGCTTGACATTAATTTTTGTTGAATTAATAAATATAACTTCATATTTTTTCCTGGATAAATTATATCATGCTGGTGTACTAAAATTCCTTTTACATTAAAACTGGAAGAACATTAAAATAAGGAGAATTCTTAGGAAAGGGAAGAATGTCTGATTTCCAAGTATATATTCTTAGAAAGAGCATGGCTAGTGCTTGGAAATCATTTGCAAATTAACATGAGCCATAATCATTTGATACGACAAGAATCAAAAATAAACATTACCCCTACATACATGTATTATGCAAACTGCTAAGAGACCATGATTATCTTTATCTGCTGTAAGTAGTGAGAGTGCATGGAGATGTGAGAGCTTATGGTTCTCCAGGGAGCATCAGTAAACAAGGGTTCCAGCCCAAAGATGAAGAAGGAACTGAAGCAATAGCATGATGGGGTTGGTCTGTGTTGAAAACGTTGGCTTTCTTCCCTAAGTCAACTTGGAGTTGTGCACAATTCTTCAGAAGAGCTATGTAATAACGTTATGTGTCCTTGGGGGTATTGAAACACTGCTGTAAGCTTATCCTCTATGAAAATACTTTGAAGTTAGCCTTTTCTTTAAGGAGCTTAGTGGTTGTTTCAAGAAAATAAACACAGGGACTTGGAAACCTCACATTATAAGCTATTGCTAGTAGACCCTATATTTATTCATTTATTTACTTGTCTATATATCATACATAATATTAAATATACATAAATGTACCTTTTGGATTTTTAGTCTATCTCAGGAAAAATTGTGGTTTTATTAAAATATTTCCCCTTAATAATTATTAATAAAGACTCTTTGTTAAGGTCTTTTCTATTTGCATTAATATTAACATTAGTTTTCAATTCTATAGCATATCATGAAATTATCATTTTGATTCTTTGCACTATTTAAAATTCACAATATTTCTGGCCGACTTTCTTTATGTCTTTTTTTCTATCACTATTTCAATGTATTAAAAACATATTTGGTCATTGTAATTGGCATTTGTGAGGAAGGGAATCAAATAATACCAGGTATAAAATTTTGATCTTGATATAAAACCTCGTAGGGTCATTGCATTGACTATTAACACCAATATGTGATTTATCAACTGTTTATATCCATGTACACTCTAATATCTCACTACCACCACTATCACCCACAAAACCTTACAAGTGCTAGTGTAAAGATAAAGAACTAAATAATGGTCTTCTCAAAAATTATCTGATGATATTTCTTACTCACAAATCCCCCTACCATGATGAGGCTGACAGTATGTTTAAAAGATTGTTGTTCGTGCTAGTAGACATTGCTACATTCTTCAAGGTAAAGATAACTTCTTTGGAGGAATATAAAGGTAATGTGCTGAAAATATACATTGGAAATTGTTGCTAGCCAGTTTGTAGAAGCTAAAAATATATAAAAAGTTTAAAACAGGCTGGGCACGGTGGCTCACGCCTGTAATCCCAACACTTTGGGAGGCCAAGGCAGGTGGATCACCTGAGGTTGGAAGTTCGAGACCAGCCTAACCAACATGGAGAAAATCCATCTCTACTAAAAATACAAAATTAGCCGAGCTTGGTGGTGCATGCCTGTAATCCCAGCTACTCGGGAGGCTGAGGCAGGAGAATCGCTTGAACCCAGGAGGCAGAGGTTGTGGTGAGCCAAGATTGCACCATTGCATTTCAGCCCAGGCAACAAGAGCGAAACTCAGCTAGAGTAGAAGACCATATTAGAAGATAGTCTCTAGTTCATGTATAATTTGAAAAAGTATATTTCATAGTTTGCAACCAAACTAAAAACAACTATTATATTAATATATAAAATAGAGAAACAGATTTTTTTCTGCTATTATTGGGAATATATACAATAATCAACATCTATTCTGATGTATTTTTATCTCTCCATAGAGAATATAGGTTTTTAAAGCATTTGAAAAATATTGTCTAAACAGTTTAGTTATTAATAAAGTAGAAGCTTCAGAAGTCCAGGAGGAATAAATAAATTTGTAAAATAGAGTTTTATTATAAATTCTATGCACTAAATATAATTTAAAAAATAAATACCTAAACTTATTTGCAGAAAGCACAAATAACTCTGTTTTATTTAACTTTTTGTATTTTTTTCTTTCCTGAAAATGTGTCAACCATTTTCCTACTGAAGTTGGAGTTATTTGTTAAAGTACTTCATTTCTTAAACATGTGGAGTAAAAAGATTTAAAAAATAAAAACACTTGACAAAATACTCAGTGTATTATATCAAATGTGGACCTCAATTACCTAAGTAAATTTTAACTGAATATAACTGAATACTGCTTTTGTTTTTCTGTTGAGAGAAACTTATGTCAACAGCCGTGAGCGTCGGACATTATTTTCAAGGGTGTGCTATTTAATGGATATATAGGAAATATATTTAATCTACCTCATATCACTTATAAATTTTGTAATATAAATTTACCATAAATAATGGTACATAAATTTACTGTGTTCTTTACCATAAATCTCATTAATGCAACCAGTTGATAATAAAAATTGGAAATGTTACATTTTTAATAAAATAGAAAATGATTGTGACATTAAATCAAATATTATTTTAAAAACCTAATAGAATTAAGTCTTGAGTCAAGTCATGAAAAGTCAATAAAATACACATCCATTTGTGAGTGAGATTAGACTTTTTTTTTTTTTTAAGAAAGCAATAGTGCCTTGAAAATTCCTACCAAGGGTATTTTGTTTGGAATAACAAGGCCTTGGTTTTTGAGGATAATATGAGACGGAATAAAACAATGTCAGAATTTCCAAATTGCCAGCTAGCCATGCTTCTCTCCAATGGTGGAATTTTAAATGCTTCCTTTGAGCCGAAGGCCTGAGAACTCATTCAGAAAGAGAAAACACTAGTCTCTGAGCAACTATGAGTAAGATGATTTAACTACTATAGACATATCATAACTATTTTATCTAACAAAATAAAAACCAGAAGAATAGCAAGTCAGTGACCTAAAGTAGAGGAACAGTGAAATAAATTGACAATTAAGAATGAATAAATAAGCCTTACTTCACCACATCACATAACACATACCTGTGATCCATGGTGCTTCAATTTAAGTCAGATAGATTGCCTCCTCAGGTAACCTACTCATCTTTATATGAAGGTAGAGGGTGCATGGCTGCATAAAATAGTAGACAATACTAGATATTTGGTAAGATAATATACCCCCCAAAGGTGCTTAGTGTTCTATATTACTTCCAATAAATTAAATATTCTTGAATTAATCAAGGGCTAAGATAGAGCCCCCTCTTTAACAATGTAGGATTTCATAAGTCCTACAGCAGTATACACTGTTTGGCTACTTCCTACATATGCAACTGTATCTCAGGCTCAATATGCTCAAACTATGCTGCCCTTCTTTTAATTCCAAAAATATATTTTTTTATCATCTCAGAAATGTCATTGTTTAGTCTCTATTCTAAATTCTTCATCTTCTATTATTCTCTACACATGGAAAATGCATGTTAGAAAATTATATTATTCTAAGAAATAGAAGAAAGTTCTAGGTGAAAATTTATTTAAATAAAATGAGTTTTAAAGTATATGAAACAGTTGGATAAATATAGTACACTAAGAAGTACTAAGAAATAAAAGGATCATAGGATAACCAAAAAAAGAAGGAAAATCTAAGGAAAGAAATAGCTGGAAATAAACAAAAATTATATTGCATAAAAAATAAGCAACAAGAAATAGAATGAAGATGTATGAAACTGAACCAGGTGGGAACTGGAGAGCAAGGTCGCTGGAAATCGCTGGCCTCTTCAGTGCTGGCAGGGGCAAATTCCACTCACTGGGACCTGCTGTGCTCCACTCCTCATGGGATGGGGAGCACATAGGTGAGTGGGCGCAGGAGCCAGGGCGAGTGCTTTTGGGCACCAGCAGGAGTGAACTCCGTACTGGCCCTGAGGCAGCATCTAGGTGGGTTGTCCATGACCCCTGAGGCCCCAGAAGAAGTGTTACACTACTCTTTTCTGCTGTCTATGGATGGCTCAAGTGTTAACAGCTTAGTGGAGGGTCAATGTGACAGCCTTTTGCACCTCCACTCGTGGCACCAAAGTTTTTGTCCAGAGTCCAGGAGAAATGAGGTCACACAAACGAATTGAAGATAGTAAATGTAGGGGATTTTATTGTCCATGAAAGTGGCTCTCAGTGGGAAGGGGAGCTAAAAAGGGGCATGGAGCGGGAAGGTAATCTTTCCCTGAAGTCTGGCCCTTTCTGCTTGGGCTTCTTTCTCAAGCTATGCCATCAAGCTGTCCCTCTGAAGTCAAGCCACTCCTCTCCGACATTCAACTCTAGTTTCCATTGTCCAGCTGCTTCTCCTTTCTCCACTGGCTGAACCTGGGGTTTTTATGAGCACAGGATGTTGGCTGGGGTTTGCCAGGGGTGGTTTTGGAAAAGGCACCATTTGAGTGGGAAAACAGGGATATAACTTCTCACTTTGGGCCATGGTATCAGGATTTTCAGCTTGAGGGTGGGGCCCTCACCTTTACCAAAGACCTACCCTCCCAGGATTTCTCCACTTCTTGTCTCTATCAAAACCAGAGACACCAATATGGAGCACAGTCTGTGAAAATTCACACACACATAAAGAAAATCAAAGGACTAAAGTGTGTGTATAGGGATTTCAGTTATGGAAGGCAGAAAAGGCCACAGAATGTATACAAAATCAATGTCATTGATTTTTTAAAAAAACAAGGACAGTACAAAATAGTCAAATACGATACACAAAATAACTTTTGTTCACTTTGTATTTTTAATTAACACTACAAACCAGAAGACATTCAGCACTCACTTTTATTTGCTGAGATAAAAAGCTGATAATGTAGGTCCAGCTGGGATGTATTTATTTTGTAAGGGCCTAACAACCATCCTTTTTCAGACTTATGGAGATTGCATTCTGATTAAGCTTTGGAGGGGTCATTCTTCATCAGTAAGCAATCTACTCATTCCTCCACTTAACACGTGGCTTTGTATGTCACATTTGCCAGGCAGTGCTCTAGGTGCTAGGGAGAATTAAAAGCAAACAACAAACAAATTCCTGCCATCATGAGCTTATACAACTAATTTAAGTGAGTATGAAGGGATAACAGAGATAATGAACAACATACATATATACATTAATGGTATAGTTTAAATAAGAAGAGAAGGGTGATAAGATCATTAGGAATTGTGGGATGCATGCTGAAATTTTAAATAGGGTGATTAACATAGACTGATTGAAAAGATGATATTTGAGCAAAGATATTGAGTAAAGATGGAGCAGGTGACCCAAGAAAGCCTACATGATCAAGATGATCATGGCATTCAGGGGTGTAGTACAAGAGTAAGATGAGTAGTTCTCAAAGTTTGAATATTGGGAACTTGCCAGAAATGCAGATTCTTTGGTCTTATCCCAGACGGCTAAGCCAAAACTATAGGTTGAGGTACAGCAACCTGTGTTTTATCAAGCACACTAAACTTTGAGAATGACTAACCAAGTCTACACTCATAGGTAATGAGTACACCAATATTAGAGGATAAATACGTTACCCCAAAAATGTCAATCAGAGCCAAAGAAAAAAGTAATTTTAGAATTTCCTTTAGAACTACTGGTAAACAAATTTTACATTAGGCAGAATGAAATAGAAATATGAACTTCTCTATGTCAGTAGCACAGAGGTGAAGTCTCAAAAAATCGAATTTACACAAAAATTCAGTCCAGGAGTAAACCTTGAGAATATCACGTAAGCACTGAATAAAGCTGACCCTGAGGTACTCTTTTTATGTTGTTTTCAGGAGGTGATGCATTTCATTTTCACTTCAGTCAATTGGATTTTATTGTCTTCAATAGAAATACTCCTAAACGAGAAGCAAAAGTATTTAGAATTCACGTAACAAAAGCAACTAAATGACATATTGAAAAATATAGAGACTAATGCAGAGCAATTTCAGTTAATAAATATAGAAGAAACAATAAAATTTTTAAATCACCAACTTGCCGCATTTTATGTAATAATGAATGAAGGCAATTATCATCAATGATGATGAAATAATTAGGTAAAGATTAATGGGAGAATTATGATAAATAGATCAGGCTAAAAACTTGAGCAATCTTAACACTATTGAGAATAAGTCAATCAGATATTTTGTTTGATGTAACAATAGGAAGTACGTTGAACCACATATTTTGACCCCCCCAAAATGAAGCTGAATCTAGGCAACCTTCTATATATATTCATCAGATTGTTTGAAATATGGGGCAAATAAATACCACAATTTATATTCTACAGATAAAAGGCCAGGATTCTCTTAAATAATTAGAATACAAGAGTGTATTTTCCATTAATGTAACTCTTATCTATTTATGTTTTTTATCACAATTATGTATTTCTTTTCTTGATCTATGTCAGATGATTTTACTAATCATATGCAAGTTAAAATTGTTACATCTTTCATGCAAACATAAATTTTTGTATATGGTGACTCTATATATTCTAAGTGATTTTGTCATTGCTAGAGGGGTTTTCCATTTGGTTCTTAATCAGTAAGGACTCATGTTACTACAGGTGCAATTTTTTAATGAATATTATCCTTCTGTTCTGTCTTTCTTGCATTTTTTTTTAATAGAATCTTGCTCTGTTGCCCAGGCTGGAGTGCAGTGGCGTGATCTTGGCTCACTGCAACCTCCACCTGCCGGGTTAAAGCGATTCTCTGGTCTCAGCCTCCCGAGTAGCTGGGATTACAGGTGCGTGCCACCATGCCTGGCTAATTTTTGTATTTTTCATAGAGACGGGATTTCATCATGTTGGCCAGGATGGTCTTGATCTCCCGAACTCGTGATCTGCACTACTCGGCCTCCCAAAGTGCTGGCATTACAGGTGTGAGCCACCGTGCCCAGCCAAAGTCTGCAGGATACTTCAGAAAGATCAGGTGTGCTAGTGTTAAGTGAAGGACTTGAAGCCAACGAAATTCTGTGAAAAATTCTGTGTTACATATTCAAAAACCAAGATAAATGAATATTCTCCTCAGAAAAACTAAGGACTCAATAGAAAATCTAAGATATTTCTAGAACCATAAAATAAATTAATAATTTTAATTTTTTCTACAACAAAAGCACCTGCCCCAGATAATTGTACTAACTAGTCTTAACAATATTCAGAGAATAGAAAGTCTTAAACTCATTCAAATTCTTCCAGAGAATAAAAAAGAAAAATTATTCATCAATTTTTTAAATAAATGGCTAAATTATGAAACCAAAATTCTATGAAAATGTGAATACAACATAAAAAGTATAGGGCAATCTCAATTATGATATAGCTGTAAAATTTAAAAACTCAAGTTAAGTCTATAAATATAACCAAAAATTATTACCAAATTGGGTGTAATGTCAGAAATGCACATATATTTTAACATAAACTATATTAGGATGATTAATATCTTTCAGGATAAGTGCCATGAAAAGAATCTGATAAAATTTATTATGAATATGGAAAAATTTGACTTCTGCTTCACACTATAACTAAAGTTAGTTAATTACAGATGGATTAAAAATATACATGTGAAACCCTAAAATTTTAGAATTTGGAAGGGCATATAGGAAACTAGCCCTCAGATATCAGGTTATCCAGGTATTTCTTAAACAAGGCACAACATAATCAGAAAAAAATGCAAAACTTACAACACAGACTGTGTTAAAAAATTATCAAAATATAAAATAAAAAGTAAAAACATGAAACCCCAGATTTAGAGAGATTTGCTGTATATGTGAAAAACAGAGTTGATATAAAGACTACATAAATATATTGTACAAATCAATAAGAAAAAGAAATAACCGAAATTTTAAAAATAAGTAAGAAGTATGAAAAAGTAATTCACAGAACAGGAAATACTTATGACCAATAAATAAATAAAAGGATGCTTACTAGTAATTCATGAAAATCACAGTATTAATTCAATGACCATTTCACAAGTTGCCCAGCATGTAACAGTCAAAAGTGCAAAATGTTTTCTAAGATGTGAAGAATGAGAACATTTATATACTGCTTCTGGATTTATAAATTGATATGAGTTTGGCAGTCTAGCAAAATTTATGAAATTGGAGTTGTGTCCTATGACCTAGTAGCTCCATTCCTACATGTATACAGGAAGAGGCATATACTAGAATGCTAATTAAGGCATTGTTTTTGTATAAAATACAACCTAAATATTTATCAATAAGGTAATAAAAAATAAGTAGTAGTATTTTTCTGCAATGGAAATATAGAGGCAGAAAATATGAAGCAATTAGTGCTCTATCTGTCAACGTGAATTGGTTTTACAAATATAATACTATTAGGTGCACAGGGGTAGGTTGACAGGATTCAAATGCTAAAGAAAACTTATGAGGTCCCAAATGACCATGTCTACTACAGGAAAGGATACAATGTTCAAACAATAATTAAATTAAAGGTTTATATCACAGCACAAAGCTGTCTCACAGCAAGGGATCTGAAGATGCCAGGCTCCAGCTCATATCCTATTTTCTGCCCTCAATAAAGAGGATATATATATATATATATATATATATATATATATATATATATATATATATATATATATATAATCTTGGATTAGAAACTACCGAAGCGTGAGCAAAATGTCAACAACATGGAGCCTTGGTCAGGGTTTGTTGCACCATACTAGGCATGTAGGCATACCTTTAATATAGACCAGCTTAATGGCAAAGTCTTCTGGATGGCATTATCAATCTTACTATTTCAGTCTGTTTTCACACTGCTGTAAAGAACTGCCAAAGACTGCGTAATTTATAAAGGAGAGGTTTAATTGACTCACAGTTCCACCTGGCTGAGGGAGGTCTCAGAAAACTTAACAATTTAAGCAGAAGGCAAAGGGGAAGCAAGAATCTTCTCCACGTGGTGACAGGAGAGAGAAGAGCAAGCAGGGGAAATGCCGGGCGCTTATAAAACCATCAGATCTCATGAGAACTCACTCACTATGACGAGAACAGCATAGGAGAAACTGCCCTCATGATCCAATTACCTCCCTTTCTTAACACGTGGAGATAACAATTTGAGATGAGATCTGAGTGGGGACACAGAGCCAAACCATATTACTTGCTGTTCAATCAATAATGCTGACAAGCTGAAATTCCTTGTATCCATGATTCCAAAGAAATACTATACATCAGTATGTTCCATGACTTTACCAGTGTTAGTGGCATACAAGAACTTTGGCAATAAGTTCAGAGTAAGTCCGGGACTGCTGGAATTAACCTTCACAGCACACTGTGGTGTGTGAGTGTGTGTGTGTGTGTGTGTGTGTGTGTGTGTGTGTGTGTGTGTGTTAGGAGAGAGATAAGAAAAAAATGCAAAAAAATTTTAAATCACATAAAGTCTGAAATCATCCTAAACTATGGAGATAAACGATTGCATAGTGTGTGTATACTGAACTTGTTTTAACATATGTTGTTTAACTATAATATGTACAAGTTAACATTTTCTTAACATACCAAAACATAAATATTATAATCATTAAGAGTATGATGGTGATAACCTTGCATAGAGGAAAGGGCATATGAGCAGGAGTTGTTTAAACTGTATTAATATTCTATTTTTATAATGTGTGAGAGTATATCTATTCACTCTCTTGTCCTCTGTAACTGTTACCTCAAATATTTCATAATTAAAAGACAACTATGATATAGAAAAGATATAGAATGAAAGAACTAGGGGTAAAAACGGAATCAGTTTAAATGTAGAATAAAGCATAAACAAGTGTGGGACTTAATATACCTAAAAAAAAAAACCTTGTATATTTATGTGAGAGTATCATGATTGTCACAAGTGTGAATGACAGAAAGATACATAAACAAAAGATACACAAGTAATCAATGTGAATTTAGGGTATAAGAAAATAAGTACATATATATGATTAGGCAAATTGGATTTACAGAACTACTGAACCAAGTTGATATATGGCTACCACGGCATCATCAGGTTTTTATTCAAATATGCACAAATGGTGATGATGCCACAGACTGGGGTGAGAACTGAACCCTTCTTGAAGTTTCCCCATAAACTGACTGTTGTCTGATACACTCTGCAGTTCAGACTCTTTTCTGCCCAGTTGGCTCGATGCAGTCCTCTGTAAACCAGACTGCATCTGTATCCCTGCGTAAGCATCTTACTCTGGATATTTACACATCAGTCCCTTTTATTAACCTGGTAGCTGTTATCAGTTATTCGCCGAGCTAACTGGTCTCACTTGAAATCCATGACACTACATAGAAAATGGACTCTAAAATCTGCCTGGCGATGATTCTACATTTCCCTAATCCCTTCACTTTCCTACTCTCCCCTACTCTCTTAGAATGTTCAGTATCTCCTTATCTTTCTTCAATCTCCCTGAATATTCTCCCTGTTCCTCACTTTCAGTTCATGAACTGGTGCCCCAATTTTTTTATGTTGTTTGATTTTTTTTTTTTTTTTGAGACAGAGTCTGGCTCTGTCACTGAGGCTGGAGTTCAGTGGTGCAATCATGGCTCACTGCAATCTCTGCTTCCCAGGCTCAAGCAATCCTCCCGCCTCAGCCTCCCCAGCAGCTAGGACTACAGGCATGTGCCCCTACACAGGTTAATTTTTGTATTGTTTGTAAGAGATACAATTTTGCCATGTTGCACAGGCCAGTCTTGAACTCCTGGGCTCAAGTGACCCATCCACCTCAGCCTCCCAAAATGCTGAGATGACAGATATGCGCCACCATGCCGAGCCACTGGTGCCCTATTTAACTAATATTGAAGAAATCACAAAATACATCTTACACACACTCAACCCTGTCTCCCTGATGCATGGATATACTCATCTTTCTTCTGGTACTATGATTTTGTGCCTATACTCATTCTACCTGTGGTCTAATTTTCAAATTGTGCAATTGATCTTATCCTTTCTCATCTACCCAATGACAGAGTGGCATTAATTTTATTATCTTATGCATTATCAAGTTCTACTTTGTCATTCTCAGCAGAAAAAGAGAAATTCTACCATTTCTTCCATTTTCATAAACTTTGTTGACCCCTCTTCTCCCACCAGGTAAGCCCCTGTCTGTGTTGCCCTTATGGTAAACATCTGGAAAGAATTGCTCATACTTGATATTCTCCATGATCTCCTCTTATCTCATAAACATAGCAGAATCAGTTCTTTTTTCTCCTACAGCTGCTTGGGACACTTTACTCTCTTGAATTCCAGATACCATACTATGCTAATTTTTCTCCTATTTCTCAGGTAACGTCTCGTTATCATTTGATTGCTAGTTCTTGCCCTTCTCCCTAAACACACTGGAGTAACTCAGGGCTCTATCTTTAAATGTGCATTTTAGATTACAGGCCCCTCTCACAAACATTCCTTATTTCAACTCCTTTATTTTTCTTTATAACATGTTTTGCTATCTGACAAAATGTCTGTTACTTGCTTAAATTTTATTGTAAATTTTCCTCTACTGTATTATAAGCTTCATAAGAACAGTATGTTTTCTCTTTTCTTTGGTGCTCTATTTCTATTACCTGTAAATGTATCTGGAAAAGGGTAAGTGCTCAACAAAAAATATATTAATTTAGTGAGTGCTGAAGGTGCCTCTCCAACTAAGCATGCTGTTTCAAATTTTCTCAAGGCAGTGACCATTAAGTAGAGGTTAGGACAAGCACAGGAACCCACTGTTAAAACAAGAACCCTAAAGCTTAAAGCCTATGTATTGATAAAAATACTTGTCTACAGTTACGCTTACATAAATTGGCCTTACTCTCCACCTGCTCACATACAAATAATTGAGGTGAAGTAGTGCCAAATACTCCTAAGGCCTGATGGTTAGTAAATTTTAGTTTTTATATCATGATCTTATTCCTTGGCCCTCAAACTCATACTAAAAATGTGCATTGCAGCCAGGCATGGTGGCTCATGCCTGTAATCCCAGCAGTTTGGGAGTCTGAGGCAGGTAGATCACAAGGTCAGGAGCTGGAGACCAGCCTGGCAAATATGGTGAAACCCCGTCTGTACTAAAAATACAAAAATTAGTTGGGTGTGGTGGCGTGTGCCTGTAGTCCCAGCTGCTGGGAAGGCTGAGGCAGGAGAATTGCTTGAACCTGGGAGGCAGAGGTTGCAGTGAGCCGAGATCATGCCACTGCACTCCAGCCTGGGCAACAGAGTGAGACTTCATCTCAAAAAAAAAAAAAAAAGTGTGTTGCAAAATGCTTTACATGTCTGAGACGGAGAATCCTCCTCAATGCCCAAGTAAGCTATGACGCGAAAGAAAAATGAACAGAGCCTATACTCAAAAGGCAGAGCAAATAAAGGTAAAGGAACATCCTTTTAAATTTCACAATCAACAGCTTCTAGAAGGCTAAACAATGGGCTTAGTCCACCAGTGTGACATCCTTGCCATTCCTGCGAAGGAGATATGATTTCAAATTTAAAATCTCTGTAATTCTTTTTCTTTTCATTGCTGCCTAATAGATGAGTTGAGAACACAAAACTTTAATTTTAGTTATAAATCATCAGATTATATGGAATCACTAGATGAATAAGGTAGAAACCTGTTCAAAATAGATGGTTAAATATATTATAATTCATTACATTGCAATGTAATTATAATTATATTACAAGTTAAATGTATTGCCATTGTTAAATGTATTATAAAATAATCACAACAAATGTAGATGGATTAGAATTTCCCAGTAAAGTCTTCATTATTTTTAAATAAAAACCAAATCTGTTGTTTGCCAATGACAGGACTACAATATAAAAAGGGACATATGAATTTAAGTAGAAATAAGAAGTCATAACAGACAAATTCTAGGCAAAGTAAGACAGTTGTTTCAATAGTCACATGCAAGACTTTAAGAAAAAAATAAATTTTAAAGATAAAAAGTTAATACATGATTATTAAAAAATCATTTTATCTGGGATTGAATAGAAGTTCATGTTATCTCTACTTTCCCCCAAAAGCCTGATATTTTGGATATGGGATGTTAGACACAGAAAATAAATAATAGTATAATGTCAGATGATTTAATGAACTAGAATTACTTCAAATATGGTCAGGTGCAACTATGTCCTGGACCAGGAAAATATATCCAAGGAGTATAAAAATCATTTCAGAAATACTTTGCCAGTCATGGCCTAGTTCGTAAAACAGAAACCATTATACATATTTTCCCACAACAGCATTGAAAACGCTAGAGGAGTGGGAAAAAAAAAAAACAAAAAAAAAAACACCTTGGCTTTCATATTAACTGCCACAGCTATGGGCTGGAGACTAGCCATGGTCAGAGTTTCCCAGGAAATTGCAGCTACCTCCACGTGCAGGCAAGAAGAGGATGGCTGGCAGGACAGACAGCTACAAAACACCTCCACATCTGTCAAAATCCACATCATGTATCATTGTCTTCTAATTCTTTTATATGTATATATCACTGATAGATTGTAAGCTACATCTAGAACATTAGATAGAAGAAAGTCAGAAGAACATAATCCTAAGACTTCCGACCCCTGCAATATAGGGAAGAAAATTAATGTAAAGAAAAAAAATTCAGAAAAATGAACAAAAATCTTCCAAGTGCATTGTTCCCATTGTTCACTGTGTGGTGACATTCACATTTTACACATTTACTTTTAAATTGTCCTTATCCTAATGTTACTTAAATTCTATCTATCTACCTGTATCTAGGAAATTAAAAAAAAAACATAAATAAAAATTGAATTTCTGAAATGTTCAATATGAAGTGTCTAAGGATGCTTTAAAAATAGCAATCAATTAATACCTACAAAATTCACACAAAAGGGATATTATAGGTGGCAAATTGATAGTTTAAGTACCTCACATAATGTTATCGTACACAGATGTGGTAAGTGCGAGATTTAGACCTCAATAACATAATACATTGCTTACGTTAAGCATTTGTTAAAACGCAAGGATTTTTCCTAACAAAAATATGCTTTATATATAAAAGAAGTAGCTAGTATGACTTTTATGAAATGTTTACCTAAATAAGAAAAATATTAAAAATTAATTAATGCATAAAACACTAATAAAGAATTTGGAAGTATTGCTATTGCACTTCTCTTACAACAACTAAAGTGATCTCATTTTTAATTGTGCATTTTTACAATTTCTTTTTGTCGACAATTATTTTATATTGTGAAACATTTAAATTAATATTACCAATATAGAACCCTCTTTTTACAATTTGTTTTGATATAAAGTAATTTGCATACATAGTAGAGTGTTCAAATAGAAATTTATAGAATTAAAATCCCATCCATGTTTCTACTATCTAAATACTAACAATTTCCTTATATTTCCTTTCAGGAAAGGGCTATCAATTTTACATACACAAATGAGACCGTATAATACCTATTCTTATACATTTTATTTTTTTGATAAAGTACAGTTTTTCTCTATCATCCCATATAGAACTGATTTCTATTTTGTTCTGATTCTCATGTTTGAATAAGTACATTATTGAAGTATGAAATCACACAAAAAAGAATATATGTTGAAGTTGCCATATATATTAACATTTTAAATCTTAACATTTTAAAACTTTTCATACAACTCAACCTTTTTTTTCACTGTTCACATTAACACTAGCCATGTGTAAAAGTCAGTTATTTCACTTCCTCGCTAACTGGTATTCTCAAGGTTTTTCATTAAAGCAATTCTGATAATTCTCTAGAAGTGTATCATTTGTAATTTTTATTTGCATTTCCCTAGTGGCTAATGAGTTTGAATATACTTTCTTGGCTTTGGCCATATGAACAGTGCCTTGTAAAATTCTTGTTAAAGTATTTATTAAGTTAACTTTTTCATATTGTTCTGTAGATGGTATTACTATATAAAACCCTTTATTCCAATGTTTGCAATTGTGTTCTCATAGTCTGTGGTTTGCCGGTTCTTACCGTACGTGCATCTTCTGATAAACAGTCATCCTTAATATTAGCATTGTCTAACTTATTAATGTTTTCCTTTAAGGTAAGTACTTTCTGGACTTCAAGATCATGAAGATTAATTTGAGTGATCTTCTATAATTGTTATTATTTTACTTTTATATTTAAATCTACAATGTGAATTGTAATTGTTCATTACAGTCTAAAATTGTGAAACATGTGAATTGGAAGTCAACTTCCTTTCTTTGCCTAAATATCTAATAAATTTAGCATCCATAAAACACCTTTATTTTTCCAGAAGTTATGATATTCCATCTTTGTCACTCCCTTGATAACTAATAATTGTAAATTGATTAAAAAACGGTTGCATCCTGGTTTTAAATTTTTTTCTCTGCAGGAGGAGTATCCAAACAGACCATCTTGTATGGTCTGTATGGGTGCATTATAACTTACTTTTTACTTCCTTATTGATGGATTATTATGTTGTTTTTTACTATAATTAAAATGATTACTATTGTATATAAATGTATTTCAACAGTATATATATTTTGTATATTTTTGGTAGTTATGGTCATTTGAAGTGCTAGGTTCTACTCAGAAATTTTGCTGGACATATTGTGATGGCCAAATTTTATGTGTCAACTTGTCAATTGTGTCCATTTTAAGTGTCAATATAGTGCCCAGTTTTTTGTCAAACACTAGCCTAGTTATGGCTGTGATGGCATTTTGTACATTTGATTAACATCTGAAACAAAAAGAAGAAATTCTACCTCAATGCTATAATTGAAATACTACCTGAATTTGTATCCAGCTTTCCCAACAAATTTTTCATCAAGTCTAGAATCTCTCTTGCCTAAGTTTCCAGCTTACTAGCTTGCCCTGTGAATTTTGGACTTGGCAACACCCACAATCATCTGGTTCAACTTTCAGTTTCTTAAAATACATTTCTTTACACATACATACTATTGGTTCTGTTTATTTCTACAGAATCCTAATATCCATGTCTTCAATGAATTATATTAAATGACATTCATAATTCTGTGGAAGGCAGGCAAAGTCCTGGGTATGGACAGAATTAATGGGAGAAGATGTATAATATTACGGAAAGTAAAAACAAAAACAAAAACAGAGGTAGGGGGAGAGTAGAATTTTTAAGTTGATTTTATCTGAGAGCTATATGTCTTCTGTTATCCCTTAATGTATGCCAATAGATTCAACAGTATGCTTGGATGAGCAAGCTATTTAAATATCAGTAAGATTAGATCCTACAGGAGATTATCATTAAAGCAACTAGGTGGGGCAGCAGAAAGCTCAGGAAAGAGAGAAAAGCCATTATGTAAATATATGGCCCTTTAAAGTAATTTAAAGTTACTTTTAGAAATCACTATCAGATACTGAGCAAAGAGAACCGCCAACTAGAATTTTTGTGTGTCTATGTTTTTAAATTTTGTTTTAATATTAGACTTTGGAAACATAATTGCATATATTCTAATTATGTAACTTATCTCTTACACACAGGAAATCAATCGGCATTCTAAACATATGTGATCTCTTTCTTATCCATCAATTTTATCTTTAAAGGACTACATAAGAAGGAAAATGCCATCAGCTTAAAAAGAAATGGGACATTAATGTATTTAAAAATAAGGAAATAATATGACATATATGATTTAGGCATTATGCCAAGGTACAAGGGATTAACATTAAAACATATGAAACCATCAGCAAATATTTCAGGATCTCCCTTTGAGAACGAGGATAATTCTTTTTTTTGTTTGTTTGTTTGCATTTTTCAATTGAAATTTCCATTGTTTTTTTAAATTTTATTTTATTGTTATTATACTTTAAGTTTTAGGGTACATGTGCACAATGTGCAGGTTAGTTACATATGTATACATGTGCCATGCTGGTGTGCTACACCCATTAACTCGTCATTTAGCATTAGGTATATCTCCTAATGCTATCCCTCCCCCCCCCCACCCCACAACAGTCCCCAGAGTGTGATGTTCCCCTTCCTGTGTCCATGTGTTCTCATTGTTCAATTCCCACCTATGAGTGAGAACATGTGGTGTTTGGTTTTTTGTCCTTGCAATAGTTTACTGAGAATGATGATTTCCAATTTCATCCATGTCCCTACAAAGGACCTGAACTCATCATTTTTTATGGCTGCATAGTATTCCATGGTGTATATGTGCCACATTTGCTTAATCCAGTCTATAATTGTTGGACATTTGGGTTGGTTCCAAGTCTTTGCTATTGTGAATAGTGCCGCAATAAATATACGTGTGCATGTGTCTTTACAGCAGCATGATTTATAGTCCTTTGGGTATATACCCAGTAATGGGATGGCTGGGTCAAATGGTATTTCTAGTTCTAGATCCCTGAGGAATCGCCACACTGACTTCCACAAGGCTTGAACTAGTTTACAGTCCCGCCAACAGTGTAAAAGTGTTCCTATAGTGTAAAAGTGTTCCTGTTTCTCCACATCCTCTCCAACACCTGTTGTTTCCTGACTTTTTAATGATTGCCATTCTAAATGGTGTGAGATGGTATCTCATTGTGGTTTTGATTTGCGTTTCTCTGATGGCCAGTGATGGTGAACATTTTTTCATGTGCTTTTTGGCTGCATAAATGTCTTCTTTTGAGAAGTGTCTGTTCATGTCCTTTGCCCACTTGTTGATGGGGTTGTTTGTTTTTTTCTTGTAAATTTGTTTGAGCTCATTATAGATTCTGGATATTAGCCCTTTGTCAGATGAGTAGGTTGCAAAAATTTTCTCCCATTTTGTAGGTTGCCTGTTCACTCTGATGGTAGTTTCTTTTGCTGTGCAGAAGCTCTTTAGTTTAATTAGATCCCATTTGTCAATTTTGGCTTTTGTTGCCATTGCTTTTGGTGATTTAGACATGAAGTCCTTGCCCATGCCTATGTCCTGAATGGTAATGCCTAGGTTTTCTTCTAGGGTTTTTATGGTTTTAGGTCTAACGTTTAAGTCTTTAATCCATCTTGAATTAATTTTTGTTTTTCACCCCTTGGCTCTACATTTGTTAAGAGGGTCTAACTCTCTGGATGCAAGCTTAAGAAAGAGGATAATTATTGGAGAGTTCATGCAGGAAAGCAATAACGTCTATGTGGTGAGATAATATTAAAAAGCAACAGGGGCTGGGTGTGGTGGCTTATGCCAGCAATCTCAACACTTTGGCAGGCTGAGGCAGGAGAAGACCAGCTGGGGCAACATAGGGAGACCCCATCTCTACAAAACAAGAAAAATTAGCTGGTCAGAGTGATGCATGCCTGTAGTCCCAACTACTTGGGAAATTGAGGCAGGGGGATTTCTTGATCCCAGGAGGTCAAGGCTGCAGTGAGCTGATTTGGTTCCACTGCATACCAGCCTGAGTGACAGAGCAAGACCTTATCTCAAAAATCAAATAATAAAATAATGAATAAATAAACAAATAAGCAACAGGACTGCAAACACATGGATAATGTAAATATATACTTTCCTGAGTAATCTTCCCCAAAACAAATTCCCACCAAGTGAGAGAAAAAGAAAGATCAGTAAATGAGAAACAGAAAATGTACAGAATAACATTAGCAGTGAAAACACAACAACAAAAAAGAGAATATATGTGTTTATGGAGAGGTAAGCAATAATCTACAAATGCTCATTATATGTACTTCCTCCCCAGTGCCCAAGTTAACCACAGAAAGGAAACCCAGTTCAGGTTATATTTATAAATCATACATATAGTTTAATTTAATTAACTATTCCACATTAGGAAATTTATAACTACTTATCAAATGTTTTGGATAAAGAAGAAAGTGCCACAAATACTCATTTGCCCTTGATTTGCACATCCACTAAAAAGGAATGATGTATTAATGACCATGGGTAACTTCTCTTGGCCTTTAACTTTACTGACATGAATTTATGTCAAGACCCCTCTACATGGAAAATTGAAGTAGCAAGGTAGGTCGTACAGTTCTTTTGTAGTGTAGCTCCACAAGTCTGCTTTCAATAGGTTTTATTTCATATCAGTCTGGCTCTCCAACAAATCTTTATTTTTTTATGTCTGTCACAATAAATGAAAATGTATCATTGACTTCCATTGATTTCTACAGCCACTCAGAGAAACCAAATTCTAATTATGAATAACTCAACAGTTGTATCTTACTGTAAGATAAATTTTAACCTATGTTGACATGTAAAAGATTTATGTTGTAAGTTAATAAAGGTTGTTTAAAGAATATATTTCTCATTCACGTACACCATACACAAAATCAAATTATGATCAGTATATTTATGTTTGTTCTCATATCCATGCTCCATTAATATTTATTAAGATATAATATCAAGTTACACAATTTTAACAGATTTTAAAAGTAATAAAAGTTACATCATATTTAAAACTCAGGAAATAAATGAACAATCATGAAAACTGGAAGAAAGATTAAAAAATAATAAATATACCTTATATTACTTATTAAAAATCAGAAGACATCCTTTCTTTGTTTTTGATAATTATAAAAATAGGGTGACATACTTACATTTGAAAATTGTAAACAAGTGGAATTTAAAATATAATTCTTAATTTGAAAATAATACAAGATAAAAGTGGACAAATATAACTCACACATCAAGGTGTGAGAAAAATTTCAAGTAAACAAAAACAGCTCTTCCAGCCTGAGCAACATGGCAAAACCTCATCTCTACCAAAAATACAAAAATTAGCCAGGCTTGGTGTTGCACACCTGTAGTCCCAGCTACTTGGGAGGCTGAGGTGGCAGGATCGTCAGAGCCCTGGAAGTCTAGGTTGTAGTGAGGAAATATCACACCACTGCACTCCAGCCTGGGTGACAGTGATGCAGAATTTCTGCTTCTTATCTCAGCTAGGTCCAGGTTCTTGTCTCAAGACCAGGAAGAATTAGGAATGCGGACACCAGAGGGTGAGTGGAATATAATTAAGCGAAAAGAAAGTTCTCAGCAAAGGGAGGGGTCCTGAAAGCAGGTTGCCAGTCACCCCCTTCACAGTTGTATACCAGGATTTAAGGTGCAAATTCCTGGTGGCTCCACCCCGTCTTCCAGTGTGCAGGCAGGCCCTTAGACTGAGCCACTCCATATTGATTTATTTCCCTTACTGCACATGTGTTAAGGAACGGAATTTTCCACTGCGGTCATGTTTAGGCAAGACCCCTGTGCAAGTTCCCTTATCTGCACAAAATATCTAGTGTAAGCACTTATGGGATGGGTTGCAGGTTTTCCAGGGACCCATGACTTACTGTCTGCCTAAAGCAAGCTGGCTAACTCCTTTCAACAGAGTGACACCATGTCTCAAAAACAAACAAACAAACAAAACAACAAAAAAACCCGGCTGTGTATCAGTCACAATAATAAGTGTAAATAACCACAGAATCATTTAAAACAATGTGTAATTAAATATATGATTCTCATATAAAAATATTTTTAAATAACTGACAAGAAAGGTAATGATTATAACTGGACAAACATAACCAGGCAAAATTAAAAATAAATAAGATTGGTAAAATCAGAAACACACAAAAGCAGATTTGAAGTGAAGTTTCTTACATGTAATAAAACAGATAATTTTATATCACAGTTAATAAACAATGAAGGCACTGAGATCATCAATCATAATGTGCCAAAAGAAATTCAGCAAGTAATTATAAATAAAAAACCTTAAGATAAAAATGAGAATTGGCCAGGCACGGCGGCTCACGCCTGTAATCCCAGCACTCTGGGAGGCCGAGGTGGGTGGATAACCTGAGGTCAGGATTTTGAGACCAGCCTGACGAATATGGCAAAACCGCGTCTCTACTAAAGATACAAAAATTAGCTGGGCATGGTGGCGGGTGCCTGTAATCCCAGCTACTTGGCAGGCTGAGGTAGGACAGTCACTTGAACTCGAGAGGAGGAGGTTGCGGTGAGCCGAGATCATGCCATTGCACTCCAGCCTGGGTGACAGAGTGAGACTCTGTCTCAAGAAAAAGAAAAAAAAAAAAGAGAATTGACAGAATTAAATATATATTTCAATTTATAATTACTACCATTAGTATGTGTCATATCTTATATCCAAAAATAAAATACATAGATAATCTAAGAAAAAAAACAGTATGTTTCAGAAATTTATGAATGTACAGCGCAGTTTGTATCTTAAAAACAGCAAAAAGGCCATGTAATACGGGGAGAGTAAGACTTAAATTTATATGAATAAAATAATCAAAAACGGAAGTGAAGCCAAATGCTGATTCCCAACCTGGTATCTTGTTTATATGAAATCTACATAATCAAGGACTTAACACTTTCCCCACTCACTGATGGAGGAAGAAATGTAAGTTACGATACATGTCTTAAATACTAGTTGAAGGTATCATTGTTGAAATTTGTTTGCAAGAAAACACATTCATTCATTCATTCCAGAAATACTTACTGAACATCTAATATGTGTTAGACAATGTGGTAGCAGCTGGGAGCACAATAAAGATGTTACTTTTAGAGGAACTTATGTTCTAGTTGGGGAAGATAAATGATAAACAAATAAGACATGTACTCTGACATCTGGTAATACATTAAATGGAAAAGTGGAATGCCGAGAACAGAAACTAAGCAGAACAAAGAATGGGCTTTTCCTTCTATACAGAATAGTAAAAGAAAGACTGAAAGCATAATGTCAGCATATAACTGAAGGAAAAATGTTACAAATTATGTAGTGGCCACAAACATTCATGAGGGAAAGGCAACTGCAAAGGCAAAAGTTAAATGGACTCAACTTGGTTGAAGAATAGTGAGGAGGCCTGCGTGACTGCAGCACAGAGAGCAACTTTGAGGGAAGTCATGTCTAAGTCAGAGTGGAATCAGGGGCCAGAGCTTGTAGGACTGTATAGCCAAATCAAAGAGTTTGGATTTCACTTTAAGTGACATAAAAATCTATTGGAATGTTTTTTGCTACAGAGTATAATGGTTTCGTTTACAATATTCTTTCTGACTTTTGTGTTGAAAAGGAATGTAGGAAGACGGGGGTGAAAGTAGGGATGAGAGGTGACAGCGTGCTGGCAGCCCTCACAGCCCTGGCTCGCTCTCAGTGCCTCCTCGGCCTTGGTGCCCACTCTGACCGCGCTTGAGGAGCCCTTCAGCCCGCCGCTGCACTGTGGGAGCCCCTTTCAGGGCTGGCCAAGGCCGGCACCGGCTCCCTCAGCTTGCGGGGAAGTGTGGAGGGAGCGCACGGGCAGGAACGGGGGCTGTGTGCGGTGCTTGTGGGCCAGCGTGAGTTTCAGGTGGGTGTGGGCTCGGTGGGCCCTGCACTTGGAGCCCCAGCTGGCCCCAGGCAATGAGGGGCTTAGCACCCGGGCCAGCGGCTGCGGAGGGTGTGCTGGGTCCCCCAGCAGTGCCGGCCCACCGGCGCTGAGCTCGATTTCTCGCCCGGCCTTAGCTGCCTCCCGGCGGGGCAGGGCTCGGGACCTGCAGCCCGCCATGCCTGAGCCTCCCACCCCTCCCCCTGGAGCGGCCCAAACCTCCCTGAGGAGCGCTGCCCCCTGCTCCACGGAGCCCAGTCTCATCGACCACCCAAGGGCTGAGGAGTGCGGGCGCATGGCGTGGGACTGGCAGGCAGCTCCACTTGTGCCCCGGTGCAGGATCCACTGGGTGAAGCCAGCTGGGCTCCTGGCTCTGGTGGGAACTTGTAGAACCTTTATGTCTAGCTACGGGATTGTAAATACACCAATGGGCGCTCTGTATCTAGCTCAAGGTTTGTAAACACACCAATCAGCACCCTGTGTCTAGCTCAGGGTTTGTGAATGCAGCAATCCACACTCTGTATCTAGCTACTCTGGTGAGGACTTGGGGAACATTTGTGTGGACACTCTGTATGTAGCTAATCTAGTGGGGACGTGGAGAACCTTTGTGTCTAGCTCAGGGATTGTAAACGCATCAATCAGCACCCTGTCAAAACAGACCACTAGGCTCTCTGTAAAATGGACCAATCAGCAGGATGTGGGTGGGCCCAGATAAGAGAATAAAAGCAGGCTGCCAGAGCCAACAGTGGCAACCTGCTGAGGTCCCTTTCCACACTGTGGAAGCTTTGTTCTTTTGCTCTTTGCAATAAATCTTGCTGCTGTTCACTCTTTGGGTCCACACTGCCTTTATGAGCTGTAACACTCACCGCGAAAGTCTGCAGCTTCACTCCTGAAGCCAGCGAGACCACGAACCCACTGGGAGGAATGAACAACTCCAGACACGCCGCCTTAAGAGCTGTAACACTCACCGCGAATGTCCGCAGCTTCACTCCTGAGCCAGCGAGACCACGAACCCCACAAGAAGGAAAAAACTCTGAACACATGCAAACATCAGAAAGAACAAACTCCGGACACGCCGCCTTTACTGTAACACTCACGGCGAGGGTCCGCGGCTTCATTCTTTAAGTCTGTGAGACCAAGAACCCACCAATTCTGGACACAGGGAGACCTCTTGGGAGGTTATAGTGATAATGCAGGGAGAAAAGAAAAACATGGCGGCCTGAACCAGATTGTTATTGGTGAAGGCAGTGAGTGCCAAGAGGACATATTTTGTATGTTTTTGAGTGTAAATATTAGATGATGGTTTGAGCATAAAGCATACAAAGAAAAAGTGGATACTAAAATAAATTTAAGATCTATTTTGCCTAAGTGGAAAGATGAGCTTTCCATTTCCTCAGCTGGAGCAAACTGTGGGACAATTAAGTTTTAGGTGGAAATCAAGAGTAAACCTTCATACTTGTAGTATTGAATGCATTTGAGTGAAGATGTCAAGTAAAGACTTTATGAATCCAGAACTATGGATATATATTCCAACTAGAAGTATTTGTCAATCACCCACAAATAGATGGCATTTAAAGCCTGTCAAATTGCATACAGCTGACAGAGTAAGTAAAATATGAACAGAAGACCACCTATTGAATTTAGCAAAATGGATAAAAGTGAAGATTTTAATGTTGGGTAAGAAAAGTGAAAATTAATGAGTTCAAGAAAGACTAAAATCAGAAGACAATAAGATTGTGAACAGTTTTACTGTAAAGTGGTACAGCAGGTGGGGCAGTTATATGATAAACAAAAAATAAATTTTTGATGGGAAAAGAGAAAGGAATAAAACAATGGGAGAAGGAATGATTCCTGAAATTATGTCCCCAAATACAGAGAAGTGAATGATATCTAGTGAACAGGTGGAACAATCCACCTGTATTAGCAAACGTAAGCACAGAACATACAAGAAGAGGGATGAGTGTGTGGGAAATGGGATACTGAGTATGTCTAAAATTTCTTTTATGTTACTATTTCTATTTTCTCAGTGAAGTGGAAGAAAGCTAAGATTGGGATAGAAGCGGTGGTGGTGTCACATTCTAAGGAAAGAAAAACAAATATAAAATACCTTCTTGAAGAGAGTGGGAGAGTTAATGGGCTGGGAAATTGTAAGAAGATTGCCAGGCCACGTTAAGGGCTCACCTGAGGTGAGGAATCATGATTTAACATGAGTCCAGTCAAGCAGGTTGGGTATTTTACTTCAAGCACAGGGTGGATGGAGGATTCCCAGATTGGAAATTCTCTAGGCAATTTTATGGGTAAAATAAATTATGTAGGCTAGTAATGATGTTTCAAGGGAATGACAATAATGATAAACCATGGATTCTAATCTGGATGTGGAGAAAACTGAGAACAGGATAGGTATGAGGACTGGATAATAGGTGCAGGATCAATGTATTGTCAGTTCCTTTGGGGCCAAATAATAATAGAGTCAAGGTACTGCAAGTGATGATTAAGCTCTGAAGAGATGTCACCAGTGTAAGCCCAGGAAAGGAAATAAGGTCCATTTTAAGAAGATTACCAAGAGACAATTGAGGAAATAAAAATAATATTTACAGAATAAAAAAATTTCTGCCTAAGAAAATAACTTATTAGCATTAAAAATCCACAATTTGGATTTTACAACAAAAACAGAATACATTTCTTGTTGAACTTCTCATACCTCAAGTAAGATATGTGTGTATCTTATGTATATTATAGGTATTATGTATATATCTTATGCATATCATACCTCAAGTAAGATGTGTATCTCATGTATATTATATGAGTTCTTATGTGTGTGTGTGTGTATGTGTGTGTATATATATATATATATATATATATATATGACTCTGAGGATATAGAAATAGCTTCAAACTACTTATTCCATTTTAAGTATATACCAACTGCCATAGCCTAAGCATTAAAAGACAAAACTTTTTATTTACATTTTAAAGGGAAAAACAAAAGTGGTTTCTGAAAGAATGGGGGGAGTTAGTTTTGAATATATAAGAATAAGTACAATAAAAATATGAAGAACCTGGTAACTCCAAAGAAAAATGAAGTATTTAAACTCACACTGTATAGCAATAGGAATGCGGACATACGGAGCAAATCACTAGCTCAAATGAGAACCATACTGAAAGCTTAGTGTATTCTGGGAAGAGCATCACTGTCTTCTTTGTGCTGTCTGTTTCTTCTTACGAGGGGATGAGCCAAGGAAGAAAAGCTTACAGAGCTTAGGTGAGAGGTATTATAAACATCCAGGACCAAAATTCCAAGTTATATGTACATTTGACAAATGTAGGAGACTATTCCTAAAGAGTCCTTTAAAACCGAGCTCTACTGAGGATAATACAATGGCACTAGTAGCTCATTATGCAACACAGAAGACCAGAATTTGACAGCTTTCAGCTACCTTTTCCAACAAAAGACTGTTTTCAAGATTTTTCATAGTAAATGCTTTTAATGAAGCCCCTGTAGGCTAGTTGTCAAGGTTTACACATGTCATTTTGCATGTTCCTCTTTAAAAAATACGATGAAAACTGCTAAGAACATCTTGGCTAGCACATTTCCACAGAACAGGAGTCTGCTGCTGACTTTAATGACCATATCCATAGTACCTTTATAATGATATCATTTCCTGCTGAATGTCTTGTTGTTGCCCCACAGGGAACACACTTACACTGCTGTGTCAGAACTGTTTAGTGACAATGCCTATTGTTACAGTCTCCATTTTCTACCGTCTGAGTTTTCGACACATTTTTATTATATAAGGATTTGTAAAGTACTACAAAGAAACTGCTTTTTATTCCTCAGCTGGAGCAAAGGTGGTTGGCCTGAGAATTTAACCAAATAATCAATTCATTAAAACTCTGTGATAAGTTTTATTATTGATAAAAACATATTTAATCTAAAGAAAATGTTTGAAAAAACACAAGTGCTATGTTTTTGCTTTTAAAAAATATACACAACATATTCTACCTGTGTAAGGAGTAATAACAGAGTTTTCTAGTTTATTCTAAGAATATAAAACAAAAGGATAGAAAAACTTCATTTCTGTTCTTTCTCTATAATTTTTGAAATATTATCTTTAGCTGTATTGAAATAATGGCTGTGTGCAACATATAAATATTAATATGTTGTTTGTTGATAATATAGAAAAAGACACCAGAATCTTTTCTGTATGCAGGAAAGATTAATACACTTCTACAGAATTGGTATAATTCAGATTTTTTTATAAGAAGATAGCACATCTGCAGTGTTGAGGAAAAATTCTAGACCTTATTAAATATTTGAAGAGATTTATTCTGAGCTGAATATGAATGACCATGGCTCATGACACAGCCTCAAGAGGCCCATAGCCCATGTACCAAAGGTGGTTGGGTTACAACTTGGTTTCATACATTTTAGGGAGACAGAAGTTATAGGCAAAGACATAAATCAGTACAGGCATAGTATACAGTGGTTCAGCCTGGAATGGCAGAACATCTTGAACTGGGGGCCTTACAGGTGATAGGTGAATGCAAAGTATTTCTGACTGGCAATTGTTTGAAAACGTTGAGCTTTGTCTAAAAGGTTGAAGTCAGCAGAAAGAAATGCCTGAATTAAGAGGGCTTATGGAAGCCAAGGTTCTTGTTAGGTAGATGAAGCCACTAGGTAGGAGGCTTCAGAGAAAATAGATGGTAAATCTCTTTTACTGGACTTTAAAAGATGTCAGTGTCATCGTTAAATCTCTTCTGGATCAAGAAAAAGTCTGGAAAGGGAAGAAGACACTCCATAGAATGCATATTACCTGTCCAAGAGGTAGATTTGCAGGGCCGATCCAAAATATGTCAAAGTAATATATTTTGGCGTAAAATACTTTGGTTTCCTATTGTAATATACTTTGATAGGACCAACTGTCTGTTATGTGATGCCATAGCAGGATCAGGTTGGAGTTGGGTAACTTATTGCTACAAAGAAGTGTCCCTCCCCATACAATGCCTGAGGTCAACCAGGTGTCTCTCCTGTTAGAATGCCTATTGTCAGCCAGGTGTCTCTCCCCATATAATGCCTGAGGTTAACCAGGTGTCTCTCCCATTTTATCAGTCTTAAGATTTCTATTTTAATGTTAATGCTGGTCAGTTGTGCCTAAACTCTGGCAGAGAGAAGGTATAATGAATGAGACATGTCCTTCCACCCTTCTCACGGTCTGAACCAGTTTTTCAGGTTTTCATGGGGATCCCTTTGGCCAAGGTAGGGGGTCCATTCAGTTAGTTGAGGGGCTTAGAATTTAGTTCTTGATTTATAGCAGTTAGGTTGATACTATTAGAGTCAGAAGTAATAATGTCAGAGGCGTTTGAACCAGAGCAACTCTGTCTTAAATAGGGTCTGGGTAAAATAAGGCTGAGACCTACTTGGCTACATTCCCAAGAAGTTAAGCATTCTAAGTCACAGGATGAGATAGGAGGTTGGCGCAAAGCATAGGTGACAAAAACCTTGCTGATAAAACAATGCAGTAGAGAAGCCAGTGAAAAACCACCAAAACCAAGATGGGGATGAAAGTGACCTCTAGTCATCTTCACTGCTCATTACATGCTAATTATAATGCATCGGCATGTTAAGAGACACTCTCACCAGTGCCATGACAGTTTACAAATGCCATGGCAACATCAGGAAGTTACTCTATGTGGTCTAAAACGGGAAAGAACCTTCAGTTCTGGAAATTGCTTACCTCTTTCCTGGAAAACTCATGAACAATCCACCCCTTGTTTAGCATATAATGGAGAAATAACCATAAAACTAGCCAACCAGCAGCCCTAGCAGCAGCTCTGCCTATGGAGTAGACATTCTTTCTTTACTTTCTTAATAAACTTGCTTTCACTTTAAAGACTCGCCCTGGATTCTTTCTTGCACGAGATCCAAGAACCCTCTCTTGGGGTCTGGACAGGGACCCTTTTCTTGTAACATCTTCCTGGGCAACTACAAAGGGATGATACTGAGGAGACCCCTGACCCAAAGGAAATAGACTGCAGCACCAATTGTCCCATGTTGGGTAACTGGTGGGGTACTGAGGTAAAGAATGGGATTGGGTTAAAGGCCCAACTTAGGGGAGTTAGAGTCTCTTCTAAGACAGAGAAGGTTAAAGGCCCCTCTCAATCAACGGCAGGACACTTGACCAAACTTGTGTTCAAGTCCCAACTTAGGAGGCTTAGAATTCTTTTTAAGATTTAGGAGGTTAGAGTCCCCTCTCAGTAAGAGGACTAGTTCAGACCGTGAGAAGGGTGGAAGGACGTGTCTCATTCATTATATCTTCTCTCTTCCAGAGTTTAGGCATAACTGACGATTAAAATAGAAATCTTAAGACTGATAAAATGGGAGAGACACCTGGTTAACCTCAGGCATTATATGGGGAGAGACACCTGGCTGACAATAGGCATTCTAACAGGAGAGACACCTGGTTGACCTCAGGCATTGTATGGGGAGAGACACCTCTTTGTAGCAATAAGTTACCCAACTCCAACCTGATCCTGCTATGGCATCACATAACAGACAGTTGGTCCTATCAAAGTATTTTACAATAGGAAATCAAAGTATTTTACACCGAAATATATTACTTTGACATATTTTGGATTGGCCCTGCAAATCTATCTCTTGGACAGGTAATATGCATTCTATGGAGTGTCCTCTTCCCTTTCCAGATTTTTTCTTGACTAAGAACAGATTTGGAATTATGGGATGTTAACCATTTATTCTGTTTGGATTAATCTGCCTTGCACTCTTTGCTGATGGCTGTGGGTGATAGGATTAGGCATGTACAGGACCATGGGAAATGAGGAGCTTTTTCTTCCCCAAATGAGGGAAACTTGAGAACTGACAGGACTGCTGGTAAAGATCTTTTCATGACTGACAAGCAGCCACCTGAAATTTTCAGTGTCACTGCAATGGGTGGGTCTTTCTGTGGCCTCTCTTAGCTCCTTGCCATCCTCACCCTGCTGCATACAATGTTTTTTTCTCTTTCTCTCTTTTCTCTTTTTTATCTTTTCTGTTACTTAGGGCAAAGATCTTGCCCAGAGACCACATATTGAAGCTCCCGGTTGGAGGTTGAAATAAAGATGACAGGGCCGAACCAGGGGCACATTTGACCCTTGCCAGTTTGATATTGGGTGCTAAATGAAGTGGCTAATGTCTATGTTTTGTCATATGTATTTTTCTCTGGCCAGAATGAAAAATGTTTATTTGGTTACCACAGGCAACCCCTTGGGTGGCATCTTGGTGATGTGGCTTGGCCCCCAGGAATGTGGTGTGTTGCATAGGGTCACTAAGGCTGCTCAGGGAAAAAGAACCCAGAAACCTAATATGCCAGTAAAACTCTCTGTGCAAACTGGTTGACTGAATGGTAAAAATCACTGTTTATCTCCTCTGTAAAGTTTTGATTAATGGGAAAAGGATTTGTGAAGCTTATCTTAAGCTGTAACAAATCTGGTGTGCTTTGTGCTATACATTTGTCTCTCTGTATCATTCTGCCATAAAGAGGAATACCTTAGGATAGAATATGGGCTTAGGACCCAGTAAGTCTGCTGTTCAAGATGGCCCAGCAAGCTGGTCAGTTGCAAAGTTTGCTGCAGGTCGCTAAAAAACTAGACAAAGTTTCCTTCTAATCTTGTTTTATGTCTTCAGAGCTTGACCTTGTACCAGCTGGCAGTACTTTCTCTTAGTCTTTGCAACCCGGAGGACAGGAATTTTGAAATTCATGTCGTAGTTAGCCCTAACCATTGTCTTGAGCAGTTAAAAGCCTTTTCAAGCTCAAAATTGGCTGCTCTAGGCTCTTTCTGGGAAAGGCAACGGGAAATGCCCAGTGCTGTAGGTTAGTAGCTAAGGCTTATTGGTATTGCTTGGGAGGTTACTTTTGGTAAAGTTTAAAAGTCAGAAGTATTACACATTTTTTCTGGCTAGAGTTGGGTAATAAGAGATTTAAAAGTGTTTTTCAAAAGAGTGCTATGGTTAAAAATCAACTTAATTAAAAGCAAATATTCAAGCTCTAACAACCTTGGACTCCTTGTGAAAAACAGGTGAGGCACCACAGACCCAGTTTTGGGAAAAGCCTCTGCTTTCCTCATAAAACCCCAGGAATTTGAAAGTAGATAGATCCCTCTCAAAATCTAAGTCTCTGTTCATTTTTGCATTGCATTATCTGAAGCTTTCAAATTTGGGGGTCTTCAGAAATTACTTTGCATTATGATTGCACTTTGCCGCATAATAACTAAGTAGGAAATATATACCTTTGGGGATAGCTAATGGCACTTATGGGGCAATATGCATCTCTTTGCATGTTTGGATCAGAGAAGCATGCTCTTAGCCACCTAGAAGCTATGGAAATGTCCCCAGCCTGCACTGAGAGATAAGACTCCCAGAGGAGACAGGCTGATTCCTTCTGTTTGGGATCCAGGAACTGGTATAAAAATGGGACCCTGAATTTTGGGGAATCTGTTTTGCCTTCTGGCTGTGCCTGCTTATTAGGCCATAGAAACTACATGTTTTAAAGAGAAACATAAAAACTAGAAAGTGAAAAATCTTGCAAGCACTGGATCTTTTTCTGTCTGTGTGCTTATGTGTGTTATATGTGTGATATTTATATATGAAAGAGCTTTGACTCATTGGTTCAAAAATAAAAAGGGCTTAAGTCAAATATTTTGTCTGAAAAGCAAAAAGAATATAATGCCTTTCAGTTCACATGACTTTAATAATCTTTGGGGAATAAAAACAGTTTTACATGCAAGGTGTGTAAGGAAAATGAAATGTATTTTCAGTAAAAGATTATAAGAAGGCATGGGAATGTGGATTTTAAAGGGTTAAAGGATTGTTTTAAGTTACATGAAAGCTGAAGGTTTGAACAAGTTATGGAAGGTTTGTGAAAAATTAATCTTGTAGAAGAAATATGTGTGTGAACATATTGGCTAAAGTAAAAGAGATAGTATTCAGTTTTTCTGTAAATCAAACAATGGAATAAAAGCAAAACATAGTTATTTTAGGGCGCTGATCTGCTCTTTAACATAAAATTGTAAAGGGTTATTCGAAAAAGGTTTATGAGACTCTTATGGTCAGACATTAAAACTGAAAAGATTTGTCTACAAGGTTTTATTAAAATTGGGGTTGGCTCGGTACTCATGCTGGTAATCCCAGCACTTTGGGAGGGTGAGGCAGGTGGATCATGAGGTCAAGGAATTGAGACCATCCTGGCTAATATGGTGAAAACCCATCTCTACTAAAAATCCTAAAAATTAGCTGGGTGTGGTGGCTTGCACCTGTAGTCCCAGTTACTTGGGAGGCTGAGGCAGGAGAATCACTTGAACCTGGGAGGTGGAGGTTTCAGTGAGCCAAGATCACACCAGTGCACTCCAGTCTGGGTGACAAAATGAGACTTCATCTCAAAAAAAAAAAATTGGGGTTGACATGAAGAGTGCACTAATGCAAAGGCAAATTTCAAATATCTCTTGAACAAGATATTCATGTAATATTTTTAAAAAGGAAATATTTTTGTTTGCCTTTTAAATAATCTCTAGGTAAAAATAAGGAATAAAAGAGACAAATTGTCTGGAAAGTTAAGTCTTCCCTCTGTTAATTAGTAAAGATTTTTGCCTTAAAGTTTTTGCATTATAATTTTGGCTAAATGAATAAAATGGTGTTTGGCTTTCTTTGGGGTGTGTTTGTAAAAAACGTTATTGGTATGTGTTCCAAAATTAGGAAACTTCTGTAATTCTGATATGACTTAATGTATAGAATGTTATTAATAATTATAATTGTTATGTAAAATTGCTGTATCCCATAGAAGTAACCAAATTCCTAGTCAAGTGTGTCTTTAATAATGACTGTCCTAACAAAAACTTTTTGTTATCCACAATTTTTCTCTTGTTTTGATCCTCTTCATAAGGTGGCTTATAATCAGCTATAGGACTTTGGCAGGTGCTCTTGAATGCAGATTTCTGATAACATTGGAGATTGTGACATCAGAATAGAGGAAGAAATTTCCAGTACTCATGAAGAGCTGAAATGTTCATGCGTATCAAGGAGAACCAGAGATAACTGCATGGACTGAACTAATAGAAGATTGAAACAATCTTTTTTGACTTTTTGCTTAAAATGTTGCTGATCCTTTGATTTGTTTTTCATTGCTAAGAAAAGTGTTCTTTTGATCTACTTACAGCTTTTAACAACTGCGTAAAGTATACTCCTGTGAACAAAATTTGGAGCATATTTCTCTCTACCTGATTTCTCCAGGATTTGGACACTCTTTGTGAGTATTCTTAACTTACTGCATTAAGAATCTGTTTTCTTTTGTAATGGGACACAATTGGAGAAACTGTTTATTTTACCAAAGATTTGACTGGAATGGTGTGCTTTCCTTTAAGTAATGATGGCTGACTTATAGAGCCAATAAAAGCCTACTGGGAAAAATGGCCTCGTACCTTATCTATACAGTCCCTGTACAGGTTTCCTGACCTGTTTATGAAGTGCTAAGTAAAGAATGTCACTTTATGACAGACCCAGGAGCCCCAACCTATCTTGGGACCTCAAGAGGAGAGGACCTTACTCAACCCATAGGTATTTGAGAGTACAAACTCATGGCTGGGCTCAGCTTAAAAAAAAAAAAAAAAAAAAAAGGTATTTTCTGATAATCCTTAGGGAACAGAGTTCCATCAAGCCAATTTGAAAAGCCTATGTTAAAATATTATTCTTACTGCACTTTATACAAAAAATCAAGTTAAGTGTGACAAATTCATCTTACCATGATTTGTCTTTAGTAAAAATGGAAGACTGGAGAGAGAAAAAAGTTACGTTTCCAAAACTATGGTACAACAGTTATTAAATTCTAGTCTTATCAGTTTTTGAGGCTTTTCTTCTGTAATTTAGACTGATTGCTTATTCCTGGGCACCAACCCGTGCTATCTGGCTGCTGTTTAGAAGAAATAAGTGGGATGGGTAATGTAAAAATCAAGATTGGCATTCTAATTCTGGGCATGTGTTATACTCAGCTAGTGTCTCCATATTAGATTGGTTCCAACAATTTCCCAGTTCACGAAGAGCCTTCTTATTTAGTTTATTTGGGATAATTTTGCTTATTTTGCCTTATGGTTGTGGAATCCATTGTTGTACTTTTTGTGTTGAAGTGCAGGATAAGCTTACTGAGTGTTTTCTTAAATTGAACACTTATTAATCTCCCAGATATCACCTTTTGTCAGAGTTATGAATGGCCCTTACCATACTGGATGCTTTCTGACTGAGCTCCTCTCCACCCTGAATACAAGAGACCCTAATAGTTAGGCAGAATTATCTTCACCCCAATGAATCTTTGTCCGTCTATAACCCTGAGGATTAAGGGTTTCCTTGTAAAAGAGATGGGGAAATATGTCAGAGGCATTTGAACCAGAGCAACTCCATCTTGAATAGGGCCTGGGCAAAATAAGCTGAGATCTACTGGGCTTCATTCCCAGGAGGTTAGGCATTCTAAGTCACAGGATGAGATAGGAGCTTGGCACAAGGCACAGGTCACAAAGACCTTGCTGATAAAAGGATGCAGTAGAGTAGCCAGCCAAACCCACTAAAACCAAGATTGTGATGAAAGTGACCTCTGGTAAACATCGCTGCTCATTGTATGCTAATTGTAATGCATTAGCAAGCTAAAAGACACTCCCACCAGTGCTATGACAGTTTACAAATGCCATACAACATCAGGAAGTTACCCTATATGGTCTAAAAACAGGAGGAATCCTTAGTTCTGGAAATTGCCCACCCCTTTCCCAGAAAACTCATGAATAATCCATCCCTTGTTTAGTATATAATCAAGCAATAACCATAAAAATAGCCAGCCTGCAGCCCTCAGGGCTGCTCTGCCTAAGAATTAGCCCTTCTTCATTTCTTCACTTTCTGAATTAACTTGCTTTCCCTTTACTCTGTGTACCCACGTTGAACTCTTTCTTGCACAAGATCCAAGAATCTTCTCTTGGGGTCTGGATCAGGACTCCTTTCTGGTAACAACAATAGATAAAGTAGACTGGGTAACAAACAGACCCAGGTGTACAATGCTCAAAACCAGAATATTGCTTTTTTGACTCACAAGCTGGAAGTAGAGCACAGGGAGGTATGATATGATTCGGGGAGTGCAATATCTTTAACACATTCCATGGAAGGTTTCCCTGAGTGTAGAATCCATCCCAATCATGGGGAAGTAGAAAAAGCTGGTGATAGGCACATGAAGGCTTCCAAGGGCCAAAAGTAAAGGTGGCAGCTACCCTTTTCACTCACATGGAGTCTGGCTGTAGGCCTATAGAAAAGAGAAAAATCAAATTGGTTACTAACCAGGAGTCTCTTCTTAGAGATCATCCTTTAAATCCTTATCAGTTTGCAGGCTTTATATATGCTACAAGCATACCAGTGGTGAATAGCACAATGCCCATGGATTAGTACATATTAAATAGATTTAAAACGTCTACCAATATCATGTACGTGTGATAACAGTGATGCTCTGTTTTTAAACACCCATTCATCCTCAGTAGGACACTCAGGGAAATATTATTCACATGGCTGTGTAATATCTCTCCTATTGCATCTTTTGTCATTTTCCTAGTTTGGGGTGCTGTATTGTTCAATTTTTGAATTCTATGTCATATTTCCTGGCATAATCAGCTTTTCTGATGTTAAACAGGCAAGTTCCCTGTCAGAGCTGATATACAAATGCAAACAGTTGCTATTTCTATCACATATAGTCTAAATCCTAGTCTTCATTTAAGATAAATGGCATTTCTTTCCATGAGTATAGCTGTAATATTAAAATATGTGAAATTTTAGAGGTACAACTCTTTTAAATTATAATATTCCATTAATTCAATAGAAAAGCCTTTATTAAACTTATACTATGTGTTATGCACATTACAAGGCCCTGGGGTTGCAGTGGATAAATGTTTTAAGGAATTTACAGGATAATATGAAGACAACATTGTAGACTGATTAGAGAATAATGTGAACACAAAATATTTAAAATATATCTGTATATCTTTTTATTTTGGGATACTGAGGTGGGAGTGTTTTAACTATACATTTTGACAAAATAAAATAACTAAGTAGCTTCTGCTCTAAGGATTATTTAAAAGAGTCTCCACTGCAATTACTTAAAAGTACATTATTTCCTGGAAATAACAATATTTCTTCTACTTCAGTAAGTGTGGTTTTAGAAGTACTGTATTAAAATTTGGGGCTAGTATGCTGGAATCAAGCTAGACTTCTAAATTTTCCTCTGAGATAAACATTTAGAAGAATGAAAAAGATAAACAAACCATTCAGCCAGGAAAACACAAGAGTAGTAAGACTAAAAAGTGTGAAGTCTTGTGTTCTTATCTTGGTGAAAGCAATATTTGGTGAAAGAGGAATTTTACATTTTTAAAAATCTTGCACTTTGAATCCATGTAGATTCCAGATCTCATTTCCTGTGCCCTATACTCAAAGAGTGTAAAAAAACTTACAGGTAGGTAAAAGAAATTCTGATAAAATATCTTACTACACACCCCCGCCAACACACACACATACACACTTGCAGAGAGAGATCAAGAAGAGAAGCAGAGAAGTAGAAAGAGCAGACATTCTCTCCTTATCACATTTACATCCCATCTGGGACAGGAAATGAATTCTGGATCTCACCTATTTGGTGGCTTTTGGCTAAAAAGAAGTTTAATGGATCATTTAGAGGTAATTGTCTTCAGCAGCACTTAAAAGAGAGAATGAAAATAATCCCTTTAGAAAGCAGGACAGGGTGCAATCTCAGATAAAATTAGATCTTCCAAGTGAATGACACGCAGGTTCACAGAAGAGAGATATCCAAAATCTGTAGTAACAAGAAGCAGATCAGTTGCCATGAGCTAATGACGGGCAGAGGGGAAGAGGTTTTTCCTTTAAAGAAGAACTAGGAAATATTTGATGTGGAGGAAGGGAATATTTTGAGTATTGTTTTGTTAACACAATTATCTATGTTTGTCCAAATACATGGAACTGAACACTTAAAGTGGCTTAATATTATGGTGTGTAGCTTATACCTCTCTAAATTTGTCTAAAAATACACCAACCAAAAAGAAGTATGGTAATCCACATATTCGGAAGGATCTCCTGAAAACAAAGGTGGGGAGGAGGAGATCGTGAGCTGAGAGTTGAACTGAAACTGAGAGAGGGAAGCTCCTGTAAAGTGGCGGTGCAGGGGAGCACCCTGAGGGCAATCCACAATATCTTTGCCACCGTTAGAAACGAGAGACCCCCAAATTGTAACAGAATCCTCTGAAGGGGAAGAAAATGGCTTCATACTATTGCTAGGTAGACAGAGATAAAACAAAATATGAGAGAATTTAGGAAACATGAAGAATAGAATGGGAAAGTCTATCATACATGGCTAATGAAATAGTCCAAAGTGAAAAGTGAAACGCATGGTGAAGACATGACACAAGTATTTTTTGAAGACATGATTGAAACATTTTCTGAAGATATTGAAGATATAAATCCGCAGGTACACAAAGCACAGTTTAAAATTATCGAGTAAACAAAAAGGTACACATCTAAAGGCATACAAGAATACTGAGAAACGCCAGTCTCATGGAAGATATTTTAAAAGTAGCTAGAGAGGTACATGTAAAGTCCCCTACCTAAGGGCAACTAGACCGATGAGAGATTTCTCAGCAATTAAAGCCTGAAGATAGGGTTCTATATTCTGGGTGTAGAATGCTGAGAGAACATCATCATTGTCCATCAAGATTTGTGTATCCAGCAAAAGTATCTTTTGAATACAAAAGTAAAGTAAAGGAAATTCTCAAATATTAAAAAATTGAGTTTCAATGATCAATTCTATACTACAGAACCTCTAAAGGAAGTTTGAACATTAGTAAAGGGGGAAAACTGAGTAAGAAAACAAAACAGAACAATACAAAAATCTAAATATTTTTCAGGGCAAGAGAAGAGAAAAATATGCAGAATACATAAATAAACATAAATAAATACAGGATAAAGAAATTCATAACATAAGAAATTAAAACTATCAATATATTTGCTTGTAATCATGGCAAATGTAAATAGATTAAGCCATCATTTAAGAAGAGGTGGCATATTGGATTTCAAAAATTTAGCTATCTGCTTTGCAATAGAAGACAAAATAAAAACAAAAATACTTTGAAATATGTAAGGGATGAAAAATAAATACTAGGTAATTATGAATCAAAATAAAGTTTATATGGCTTTAATTATATCAGGCAAAATAATACCTTAAGACACACACACACACACACACACACACACACACACACAAACATTAGGGATAGAAGGTTATTTTATAAGGATAAAAGTTTTAATTCATCAGAGAGTTACAAAAATTCTGTATTTTATGTACCATATAAAATAACAGGGAGAAACTGAGAAATCTCCCCTAAAATGAGAAACTTAAAACACATCTTGAAATTTTAGTAATCTTATATAGAAGAAACATTTATAAGTGTGTAGTTAATTTGAAATATGCAATTAACAAACTTGATTTCCAGAGGTTTATCTATAAATCAATCTTTCTATGTGTAATTACAAATTAGATATTCTTCTCAAGCTCATGTCAAACGTTCAAACGTTGATATGCTAGGATATAACAGAACTTTTAAAAAATGGTGACATGTACATACTCTACTATGACCACAGTGAAATACATTTGAAGTCAAAGAGGTAGATTCTTAATAAGAGCACTCAAATATTTAGAATTCTAAAATCATACTTGTAAAACAAAGAAATTAATCAAAGAAGAAAACATAATAACTTAAAATATTAGAAATGAATACTAAAGAAGTTACAAGTAAAATTATTATATTTAAATGTCTATTTTAGAAAAGACTAAAAGCAATAAGCATATTATAAATTTAAAATTTTCAAAAGAAATAAAAGAAAAATAAATCTAAAACAATTAGAAACATGATAAATACAGAAGAAAAATTGATAAAATGGAACAAAAACACAATGAAGGGGATTTGCAAAGCTAAAAGTTGGCTCTTTGAAAAGGCTATTAAAATAGAGAAATGTTTGTCAATATCGACCAAGAACAAAAGTTAGCAAACTAAAAAATATATATTACCATTAAAAAAATTGGAATTAATATCACCAATAATTCAGATACTATAAAAATCTACATGTCAAAAATATTTACAGCGTAGTTGAAATGAACACACTCCAAGATAAACTAACTTACCAAAACTGCATCTAAAAAGTACTTCTAAAAATTTGAAAAGCCCTGTAATCATTAAGGAATTGAAACTACTAGTCTAAATTTTCCGACCAAAAAAATGCTGGGAGCAATTTAAATTATTCCTTGAAATTTCTGCAGATATAATAGTCACAGATTATACCACTATTGTATAAATTCACTGAGAAAGAGGGAAAACAATAAAGAGGGAATGCTCCCCTAATTTGCTCTCTCCTGAAAGCAGATTTGGAGAGAAATACTTGAGCTCAAGTAGATTAGTTGGGAGGTCTGGTGGCCATCAACACGTGCCCTTCAGAAATCCTTCAAGAGAATCTTTGACAGGAAACAGAGGTAACAGGTGTTTGGATCCACGATTTCATTGTGCTGAGACCATACTTTCTTTACTCTGTTCCCAGTGACTGAATAGGATACGGCACTAGTGCTAGCACATTCTTGACCAATCAGGAAATATTCCAATGGGCAACGTGTGCTCAGGAATCCCCATTGGCCTAGCCTTTTCTTTTTCTTTTTCTTTCTTTCTTTCTTTTTTTTTCTTTTCCAGAATTCCAGTGTGTTCTGTGGCTCTTTTTATTCTATTATCCTTCTCCTCTTTTCTGCATGTCAAACATGCACTGAGGTCTTAATGTTCTCCCTATCTTCCCTGTTTCTTCCTTTTATGTTTTACCCACATGTCTCCTAATTAATTTTGTGCAGATCTAATCCAATCTTGGTGTCTGCTTCTCAGAGGAACTTAACATACATATCTGATACTGAGAGTGATTGAGCAATCAGTATTAAAATGGGGTTCGGTGACTGGCCACCAACCTACACTTGGCAAGGGACATGTCATCTTGAACAGAATGCATGAAATGCACAATCTCTGACATAATTTGGTGGCTCAATTGCTGAAAACAGAAATGGCAGTGACCTGGGAAAATTCACAGTTGCAAATCTCCTTGCTGTTTTGGTGATCCAGGCATTTAAAATAGATTGATTCAGGCATTTAAAAGAAATGAGACCAGGCATGGTGGCTCACACCAGGAATCCCAGCACTTTGGGAGGCAGAGGCGGGCGGATCACCTGAGGTCGTGAATTGGAGACCAGCCTGACCAACATGGAGAAACCCCGACTCTATTAAAAATACAAAAGTAGCCGGGCGTGGTGGCACATGCCTGTAATCCCAGCTACTCAGGAGGCTGAGGCAGTAGAATGACTTGAACCCGGGAGGCGAAGGTTGCAGTGAGCCGAGATTGCACCATTGCACTCCAACCTGGGCAACAAGAGGGAAACTTCGTCTCAAAAAAAAAAAAAAAAAAAAAAAAGAAGAAGAAACGAGGGGGAAATTCTTCGAAAGACAGGAGAATTACCTGGTTGTTACCAAGTTGCACTGACAGTCTCCAAAGGAATAAGAAGAAACTGGGAAGGTTAACTCCAATTAAAGGTAAATATGAGAGCCAGAAGACCTCTTTGGTATCTTACTAATGACCCACATCTCCTTGCAGCAAAAACACTCAACTGAAGAACAGCCATAGGATTTGGTAGTTTGAGTCAGAGAGCTTCAGTGATGTTGAAACACCCATGCTAGGCTAAGGTTGAGATTCTAGTTGAGGAAAAACACAGATCCTGAAATGTGCTATTGAAAAATCTGGTTGAACGTCTCCAAGGATTTGGGCCCTTCAGATCCTCCTGAATCCTCCAAACTTGCAAGAGGGGCTTACCCATTCCTAAGTAATATCTAGGCTTTCCTTGTGCAGGAAGACTCTACAGGAACCTGTCTACAAAAGGAAACAAGTATTACCCTCAGGAGCTTCCTGCACCTACTCTCTTGCCTGCCAGGCTGAAAACAAGAGATAAATCCCAGAATAACCTAGCTGTAAATATGACAAAACAGCTCTAGGAAGTAACTAGATGCATTACTGGGAACCAGGAGAAAACTCCTGGGAATGGATTTTGTGAGTGGTTGATTGAGTCAAGAATTCATTGACTTTGGGTCACTTTTCTGGAACATGGGATTTAACCCCCTTTGTGGACTCCAGACAATTAGGCATACTTGCAGCTAGAGTGGCCCAAAAAGCCTAGAAAAAGATATGGCTTATGCTAAGCAAAGTAGAAAATATGTGAGTTACTCTAATGGATGGTAGAAGGAATAAGAAGGCTCAAGGAGGTGGGCATGCTGAGATGTATATATGACGTAAGACTAGAATACTGGCAGATTGTATTTTGTAGGAGATCCAGAGGACATGCCATTACTAAAAACTATCTGAAAAGTTCTGGTGAGAAGAAAAACAGCATCAATAGGATATTCAGGGATGGATCTCCTCTGATGATAGCAGAGATGTCAGTCTTTTTAATAGAAATATGGTTGGCATCTTTATTAGAAATAGGGCTAATGGGACTTAAGTAATAGAAGCCAGGGAGTAATAGGTCCAAAGGTCCACGATTGCAATCTATGGTGATTGCCACTCTCCCTGAGTATATAATTGGGAATGATGTATTTCAGAACTGAAATAATTCTCCATAGGATCCTTAGCCTATGAGGTAAAAGCTATTGTAATGGGGAAGGTTGAATGAGAGCCTCTGAGGCTGCCGTTTTCTTGTCTCCTTCCCTTGTAGCCAAAGGAGTAAATGAAAAATCATATAACATCCATAGAAATATGATAGAGATTAGTGATACCATTAAAGTTGTAAAGTATGTAGGAGAAGTAGTTTCTATTATATTTCAGCTTGGCCCTGGTAGAAACTAAATGAATCCCTGAGAATGACTAGAGATTCAGCCAAATATATACCTGTACAGTAGCTATGTTTAAGTGTTTTCATTGCCAGAAAGCATGGCCAGAACAGATTAGTAAAGCCTTAGGTGTATGGTATGTTAGTCATTAATCGGTGAATGTGTATTTTTTTTTTCTATTCCCATCAACGTTGAGGATCAGCAAGAGTTCAAATTCATGTGAAATGGGCAATTATATTAATTTGTAGTTGTTCTGCAAGGCTCTGTTAACTGTCCTCCCCTTGGTAATATGGTTCATAAAGATCTAGATCATTTAGGTGCCCCTCAGAACATTACACGTATGTATTTTATCAATGGCATCATGGTATCTGGACAGAAGCTAAAAGTGGCTAGTTTGCCAAAGTTCTTGGTACCACATGTGTTTCAGAGATTGGAAGACAAACTCTATGAAGTTTCAGGGACATGCCACTCAGCAAAGAGTTTAGAGCCTGATGGCCAGTGGTGTGCGATAATATTCTCTCCACATAAAAGAAAAAAACTGTTTCACATTGCATCTCTACACCTCAGAAAAGAAAGCACCTGCTAGTTTTATTTTGCTTCTGAGAACAGCACATTTTACCCATAGGTATACGCTTCAGATTCCTTTATTGGGAGACATGGAGGCTGATAAATTTGAGTAAAGCTCAGGGAAGTAAAGTACTCTGCAGCAGGTCCAGCCTGCCATGCCAGCAGCCTTGTAGCTTGAGTCATATCATCTGAGTGATTCTATTATTTTAGCTAGTAGGGATGAGAAAAGATGTGCTTCAGAGTTGATTGCAAATTCCAGTGGAAGAATCACAAAGCAGGTCCCTAGGGTACTGAAAAGTGTCATGCCATTGACCCTGAGGAATTATATGTCTTTTGAGAAACACTTCTGGCATGTTATTTGGTCCCAATAGAGATAGAGTATTTAAGCATGGGATACCACATAGCCATATCTACAGAACAGGCTACGGTTGTGAAGAAGAGTAAGTGAGATTGGAGTGGTAGATAACAAAGGCAGAAAGGCAAATAAGAATGGATCATATGGAACATTGTAGAACAGGCTAAGGAACTTCAAATGCAATGATAAGACTGGGAACCAACAGGGTCTGATATATAATTCTTAAAGAACACTCTGGCTGCTGTGGGAAGAAGGACCAAAATGGACCATGCAGAAACAAAATGGAAGTGGGAAGCAGGTAAATTGACAGGTGATGAAGAATGAGACTGGTAACAAAGGGGACAATAAAAAGGAATCTCTTTTGCATTTGATTTAGATATAAAAGTAATAATAATGGCTGATAGATTTCAATGTAGCATTCAATATGTGGCAGTATTGATCAAAACATAATATTTATATGAATCATCCAGGGATCCTGTTAAAGTGCAGATTCTGAATCTGTAGGTTTGAAGTGGAAAATGTGATTTTGCATTTCTAAAAGTGTCCCAGGTGATGGTAGTCCTGGATCACACTTTGAGTAGCAACTACTCAAGGATTGGAATTGAGAATGATTTTAGAGATTTTAAGCTGAGCAACTAGCTGGATGATGAAGTAAGGCAGGTAAAAGAACATTACACTGTTGCTGGTTGGAGCAACGGTGGATTAAACATTTTGCTTGGTCAAAATAAATATAAAAATTGTCATTAAAAATCCATGTTGAGATAACAAATAAGAAATTGAATCTGTAATTCTGGAATGCGGAAGAGCAGTACAGATACTGTATTTTAGGATCATCAGCTGATAAATGGTATTCCAAGCCATGGCATTGTAAGAGCTAATTTAGAGAGAATAGGTACATAGAAACTCTAACTGGGCCAAGTCCTGAGGTCTGAGTCACTCTTAAATTTACAGTGTAAAATATAAATTAAGCCCTCATATTTTTAGGTTCAGAAGCTGTCAAAAGTATTTTTATTGCTGTGTTTTTCAGCTTTTGATGAAGGAAGAAAGCACAATATTGCAACCATCTCAAAACACACACACACACACACACACACACACACACATACACAATGTTGGAGGGTTACTTTAGCTTTTGTTTAGAACAAAGAAAGGAAAGGAAAAAATAGACAAGTCATTTCATTTACACGTAAGTGAATAGCAGGTTACGCATTTTATTAAATAATGTTTTTCCTACCACCCCACCCCCTAAAATATATGACCCTTGAAAACTTTCTCAAATAAAACAATAAAAACTTTCAAAGTTAATATAAACCTCAGTGGTCAAGTTTATATTTCACATGACTGAAGGGAGGCACAGTAATTTCATTTGGAAGAAATATTATTCTTAACTTTTACACTGAAAGAGAGAAAGATATAAAACAAGCATTCTGCCACTTACACCTGATCACAGAAAATGTTGCAGTTAATTGTCTAGTGAAGCTCAATCTCATTAGACGGCAGGCTTTAATTTTTTCCTTTATGGTTTGTAAGTACTCTGACCCTTAGTTTTTCTGAAAAGCTAAAAAAAAAGATTTATATAGCAGACTGTGAGAAATGTATATTTATATCTAATTGAAATACAGCACCATTGTAAAATTAATGCTGACTTTATATCATTAAATGGATACTTATATTTCTGATTTCATATTTTTCTTGATTAAAGAAAAGGATAATTGTTTTATGTCTATAAAATCTGAAAAAAAGACAAATTATTTGAATTCCATTCTACTAAAAATAAATGGATCTTTTCTTTAAATGAAAGCCAGCTCATATAGACAGTAGAAAAGAGGAAGAGAAGAAGGGAGGAAGAAAGAGGGAAATGTCAGGCAAAAGCAAAGGATCTTTAATAGTGAAACACTGGAAACCCTCTCATTAAAGGTCAAACAAGGCAAGGATGGCCACTGTCAATGTGTTCCTGTAACATTATTCTGGACACACTAGCAAATGCATTTAGTCAAAATTAACGTATGTGTGTGTGCTTTGTATAAGTATGTAGTCTAAATGGATATAGTATTTTATATTTCTAAATGAAGCAAAATGTTATTTTTAGATTATATCATTAGATCAAATGATATATAGCTGAAACACTCAAGAAAATCAGCTGAAAATTCATTAGAAGAAATGTGAGAATTCAGCACTGTGAGTTCTTCTTTAAATATAGAAATAGGATTTAGAAAAAAAATGAAAAAAGTCCTACACAAAATAAAAAATAAAACCCTGAAATTTTGGATGTTGAATTAAATAAATGTATAGAACATTTAAGATAAGAAAATTTTAAAAGTGTACTAAATGCCACAGGAAAATTTTACCAACTATCCATAGAAAAAAATATTATCTTTGGCAACTATTCAGCTATTTTATTTATATTTTTTATAATTTTTATATTTGGGGGGGTTTTTCCATGATTTATTTAATAGTAGTCAATAAAACTGTATTCAATTAAATTTTGCCTAGTGGCTCTTTGTAGGGTAAACAGGATTTTAACTGAAAATCTAAATAGCCCTTTTTTTTTCAAATTTTGTCTGAAGTAAATAAGTAATATATCAGAATGTGTTTAAATAAAGATGACCCAATTCGGCCAAGGTGGCTCATACCTGTAATCGCAACTCTTTGGGAGACCAAGGCAGTCGGATCTCTTGAGGCCAGAATACCACACCCTGGGCAAAACTTCGTCTCCACAAAAAGTTAAAAAAAAAAAAAATACATATATATATATATATATATATATATATATATATATTAGCCGCGGCATGGTAGCAGCTCTCCCAGCTACTTGGGAAGCTGAGGTGGGAAGATCATGCGAGCCCCAGAGGTAGAGCCAGGATCTTGCTACTGTATCACTGTATTCCAGACTGGCTGACAGTGCAAGACACTGTCGAAAAAAAAGATGAACCAGAAAGTGAGCCCTCACCAGACACTGAATTTGCTGGTGCCTTGATCTACAACTTTCCAGACACCAGAACATAATAAATCAATTTCTGTTCTTTCATGCTATCCAATGTATGGTATTTTGTCATGGCGGCCCAAACTGACTAAGACAAAAAGATTGTTTCAATATTCAAAAATTAGTTAATGCAATCCATCATCTCAAGAGTCTAAAGAAGTAAAACCATATAATCATGTGTGATATTATGATATATATATATAGACTTTTGTCCACTGTTTCTGGCTTACAACTCTCATAGCACGTGTTTATTTTTTTCCTAAGTTACTAAAACAATAAGCATATCTTCTGTTAAAGTATTTGGCTTTTTGTCCTTGGCTCCTGAAAAAGCTTTGAAACAGCTTTAGAGCCATAAAGGTGAGAGACAGTCTTTTGTTAAAATGTTGCAGTACTTTAGGCCTCGGAAAACAGAATCTCTTCTCTCTGACTTTCTTCTGCCCTCCTTTCAACTGCTCTTTTTTCTCCCCAACCGGACATGCAGTAGACACTAAAAATGCACTCTAATCATTCCCCGCCTTTCTGTTTTGGAGCTGGCAATAAAGATATTTTCTGGCTTACCTTGGTCTGACTGTAGGTCATAAGACCCCCATTTCAGGAGGGGTCCTGCCCCATCCCTGGAGAAAGAAACGCTGCACAGAGAGGCCGAGAAAAATCTGAACACACAGTTCTTGCTGAGTTTCCCCCACTCAGACTATTAGTATTAGATCATGCCCTTTTTATCCAATCACGTTTCTACAAAGTTATCCATACTTCAATCATATCTATCCAATGAAGTCTCCATGAAAAGCCCAAAGGGATGGAGGACAGATAACTTTCAGGTAGCTGAGTACACGGAAGTTCCTGGAGGCTGGCGTGCCTAGGAAGGGCATAGAAGCTCCATGACCCTTCCCATACCTTGCCCTATGCGTCTCTTCATCCGTAGCTTGTGTAATATTCTTTGTAATAAACCAGTAAACATAAGTAAGTGTTTCCCTGAGTGCTGGGAGCTGCTCTAGCAAATCAATCAAACCCAGAGAGGGAGTCGTGAGATTTCCAATTTATAGCCAGTTAGGAGCACAGGTAAAACAACATGGGGCTTGCAGTTGTCATCAGAAGTGGGAGATGGCCTTGTGGGACTGAGCCCTCAACCTGTGAGATCTGATGCTAACTCCGGGTAGATAGTGTCAGAATTAAATCAGAGGGCACCCAGCAGGTGTCCACTGCAGAACTGATACTTGCTTGATGGTGGGGAAAAATCCCCACACATTTGGTGACAGACGTCTTCTGCGTTGATTGTTGTGGTGTGAGAACAAAGAAAAAGCAGTTTAAGATTAAGAATAAGGCGATGTTTTTCCCTCACCACTCCTATTCAACATCATACAGGAAGTCTTAGCTAGTGCAGTATAAAAAGAAAGAGAAAGAAAATGTTCAATTGATTAGAAGAAAGAAATAAAGCTCTTTGTAGATGACACAATTACCTATAAGAATATCCCAAGGAATCATCATCAACAACAGAACCATTAAGCAATTATAGCAAGGTTGCAGAATACAAGGTTAACATATGAAAGTCAACTGATTTCCTACATGCCAGCAATGAACAGTTTGAATTTAAAATGCAAAGAATAATACCACTATCATTCGCACCAAAAAAGGAGATATACTTAGCTGCAAATCTAACAAAATATGTACAAGATCTACATAAGGAAAAAACAAAACCTCTGAAGAAAGAAATTAAAAAAATCTAAATAAATGGAGGGATATTTATGTTCATATATAAGAAGATTTAATACCATTAATTTGTCAGCACTTCCCAAATTAATTTATAAATTCAATTGCAATTAATGTCTTGACAAATTATTTTGTGGCTATCCACAAAAATAATTCTAAATTTTATACAGAAAGGCAAAAGACCAAGAATAGCTAAAGAAAACACTGAAAAAGAAAGATATAATTTGAGGACTGACACTACTCTTCTTTATAAATTATTATAAAGCTACAGTAATTAAGAGAATGTGGTATTGGTGAAGGAATAGAAATAGATACATAGATCAAAGGAATGCAATAGAGTGAAGAAATGGACCCATATGAATATATTCAATTGATCTTTGATAAAACAGCAAAGACAATTTAACAGAGAAAGGATACTCTTTTGAACAAATGATTCTGGAAAAACTGACTATCCATATGAAAAAAAAATTAATCTACACACCAATATTGCACCTTTCACAAAAATTAAAGCAACACAAAACATAGGCCAGAAGTAAAATGGAAAACTATAAAAACTCTAGAAGATACCATAGGAAAAAGTCTAGATGATCTTAGGTTTGGCAATAAATTTTAAAATTCCCCACCAAAAGCTTAATCAATGGAAGAAAAAATAGAAAGTTTGGACTTCTATACTGCACGTTATATTTTTAAATTGATACATTATATTTGCACCTATTTATGGGATACATGTGATATTTTGTTACATACATATAATGTATAATGGTCAAGTAATTATATTTAGGGTATCCTTCAAGCACTTATTATTTCTATGTATTAGGAACATTTCATGTCCTCTCTTCTAGCTATTTTGAAATATACAATATGTTGTTATTAACTATTGTTACTCTGCTATCTAACATTAGAATTTATTCCTTCTACCTAATTGTATGTTTGTACTACAGTCCCAAAGAAAATATTTGCAAAACATATATCTGATAAAGGACTTGTGTTTAAAATATAACACAAAAACAAAAGGGCTCTTACAACACAACAACAAAAAAATTAATAAAATAGACGAAAAATCTGAACAGTCACCTCACTAAAAATATATAGAGATGTCAAATAAGCATATGAACAGTTGCTCAACAGGATACATTATTAGGGAAATGCAAATTAAAACAACATTGAAATACCACTACACATGCATTACAAGGGCTTAAGTCCAAAACACTGTGCATACTAATTGTGGACGAGGATATGGAACAACAAGAACTCTAATTGATTCCTAATGGAAATACAAAAAGATACAGCTACTTTGAAAAACAGGCAGTTTATGACCAAGCTAAACATAGCATATGATCCAACAATTTCACTCCTAGGTATTGACCCAAATGAACTGAAGACTTATTTCAAAAAAAAAAAAATGTTTACGTGAATGTTTGTAGCAGCTTTGTAAGATCCCCTTCAATATGTGAATATATACATTATTTTATATATATTCATAAAATGTAATACTATTTAGCAATAAATAGAAATGAACTATCACCAAAAGATGTGGAGGAACCTCAAATGCATATTGCTAAATGAAAGTAGCCAGACTTTTAAAAAGCCACAAACTGGATGATTCTAGTTACATGACATTCTCAAAAAGGCAAAACTACAGAGATAGTAAACATGTCAGTGGTTTCCAACAGGTTTGGCAATAGGTGGTTAATAGCTGAAGTATGGGAGATTTTTAGGACGATGATGCTATACTGTAAGATACTGTGATGGTGGATACCTGACGCTGTACGTTTGTCAAAACCCATAGAACCTTATGACACCAAGAGTGAACCCAATGTAATCAACAGACTTTCATAATAGTGGGTCAATTTTGGTTAATCAACTGAAACAAATGCATCACACTAATATAAGATGTTAACAATTGGGGAAACTCTTGGAAACTCAGAACTGTGTGCTCTCTGCTCAATTTTTCTGTAGACCTAAAATTGCCATGAAATGAAATGTCTGGATCAGCACTTCCTTGGAGATGCACTGAGAACCCCCAAAATAAATACTTAATATTCCATGTAGTAAAAGTTTTAGGTCATCTCAAAAACAGCCTCCAATATATGTTACAAATTTTTCAGCCTTATGTATGTGTTATGTGATAGGAAAATACAGATCAATAGATAGAAACTTGATCGTATTAAAATAGTTCTAAGCTTTGAATTTACACAATAGTCTCAGCATCATTCTAATTATATTTATGTAAGAAATCCACACTCCATCAAGGGCTCAGCATCTTCTACGAGAAAGAAAGATGAGATCTTTCTAACAATACCTAGATGAGCCCTTTTTTGTCAGTTCATTTCATGTCATATTATTCCTATATGATACATCTGCACGATTTCTGGTGGATTAGGAAGAAGCGCAGCTGGCAGCAACCATCAAAACTCAAATCCACATCTGTTGTGATATTGCCAAAAAGAACTTTTCACTAATTTATTTGACAAAACATCTTTTACCCACCACCCCTTCTCACAGAAGCACAGACATTTTCAAAAAACATCTGGACCCTCTCCTAAAAGGAGGCATTTCTTATCTTGTAAGACATTATTTTCATTAGATGTTACTATAATTTGCTATTATTATGCAATGAAACACTGAGAATAATATATTAGTGACAGAGATATGTTAATTCAAAAGTGATTTTTTGGATTCTTTTGAAAATCTTTCTTAACTATTCCAACTGTCTCAGGCTTTCCAAGAAAACTAAAAAAGAGCAAATTACTTTCTTTTTCTAGTTCAGCAAATTTTTAAAATCTCTTATTTATTTTTCTCAAGAATTGGCATTATTAAATCTGCAAGTCTCCAAATGTTCCTTTAAAATAATTTTAGTAGTAAAGTATAAAATCCACAGTTTTTATTTTAAGGTTCTAAAAATCTTTTGTATTTGCTATATTGCACGTAATCATAGTGTTTATTCATTCTTTAAATATATGAGACTGACCACATAGTGGATGATTGAGTTAACCTTGATCTAAGAGTTTTAACTTAAGCATTTTCTAAGTACTTAGAGTTTACTACTCAATATTTATTGGTTCTATATGACACAGTATCTGTTTTAATTATGATGTAAGACATTAGGTGATATAAAATCATGAGACACTGTACTGAGATATGAAAAGCATTCCAAGTATAAAAATAATTTGCTGATTAGAAATGTGTGTTAAAACTCTGAGGTTTTCAAGCATGAAAAAAGTGTTTATGCTCAGAAATGTTAAAATGATCACATGAGTAAATTTATGTAACACTATGCTTGTGTGCAAATCATAAATTATCATTTCCAGCTGTGTTTCTAAAAAACTCTTACACTGTACTTTCAAAACTGTTTTTGTGTAAGTAGTTATAAAATAGCTTATAAAATTTACAAGACTGGTCTAGTTAAGTTGGTGCTGAACTTTAATGCAAACTGTTAATCTGATAAACAAATAAATACCCATTTTCTCTCCAAAATATCGCATTAACTATGTAGAAAAGCAAATAAACCAATAGGTTTGGACAGCAGTTTTTGAGAGGATGAGAGGTAGGAAATGAGTCAGAGAGCCATGAGCCAAATGAGGTAACATAGATCCTTTTAAGGAGTTTAAACTTAATTTCAGTTAGGGAAGTAATTTGGAGAGATTTAGGCAGACAGTTTCTTCTATATATATATATTTTTTTTTTTTTAAGTACTCTTTCTAATATTTTCCAAAAAAAGTTATAGGTAGAAAAGGGCATAATCTTGGAGGCCAGAAAGGAGGTGATGTTCATGTCAGTGACATGTTTAGTCAAAATACATATTTTTGAGAGCTGGCCCCGCAGTATGTTTAGGTAGCACAAATAAATTACACAACCATGTGTCCCAAATTACCACATCAACTACCTCTCTTGCATAAATATCTCTCCCACAGCTCACATCTATGGCCTCATGAAGGTTTCTTTATGATAAGGAAAAGATTTAGGCCAGGTTTAAGGTTTGGTCATATCCATAAGTTAGAAGAAGCCAAATATGGGCTGCTGCCAATGACAGTCCCACACTGAAAGACAATTGTTAGAATAAATAATATACAGATTTTCAAGCACTCCACCTGGTCCTCAAGTTTGTGTGGAGGAAGAGGTAGTTATTGGTAAGGTTGTACATAGACTCATGGGCAGATGTGGATGCGTTGACTGCTTGGTCTGGTCCTTGAAGGGGCAAACTTGGAATTCCACTGACAGAGAAAAACCTGGGGAAAGGCTTGTGGACCTATGGGAAGCAAAAGTGTATGAATTCTTGTGACTCATATCCTGGAATCATTTAAGCATCTTCTACAGAAGATATATATAACCATTATATATATATATATATGGTTTTATATATATATATCATCATAGTGTTTATTCATTCTTAAATATATGAGACTGACCATATAGTGGATGATTGAGTTAACCTTGATCTAAGAGTTTTATATATGTGTATATATATATATATGCATATATATACACATTTTATATATATATATACATATACACATATATGTATGGGTATAGATATATACACATATAGGTATATATATGTTTGTGCTCACACACACACACACACACACAGAGGGAGAGAAAGAGAATGACTCATTCATGATGATGTTAACCAGCACCCATCCTTAGTCACCACTGTACTTGCATAACAGTCCCATAAACAAAACTGTCATGATGCATGACATCAGGTACACACAGTGTGGATGAGCCCCATAATATAAGCTACCCTTTACCGAGGTCAACCTAGCTACTGCCAATCCTAAAATCACCAGCAGAGACCAATGAGGCCATAGATGTCGGCTGAGGGAGAGATGTTGATGCAAGAGAGGTAGTTGACACAGGGATTTGGGACATATGGTTGTGTAGCTACATTATCTTTCTAGCAGATCAATCATCTGTCTGATGGCAAGTAAATTCATCAGACTGGTCTCTTTCCCCATGGACAAAACAAAGATTTATCTTTAGTGGAATTATATCTATTTTATATATAAAGAAGGGATGAAGACATCAATTATGGCCTTGTAGCCTTTAATTTTTAACATTACTATTGTATTTATCATTCCAAAAGTTGTGATCATCTGTCACTGTGGAGAATTAGTAACTTAACATAATGAATAAATCCAACTTGTAGAAGGAGTAGTCCAGAGCACAGAAGATCCTGTTAGTGCTTTCATCTGGATTGTCCTGTCACATATTCCTTGTTCAGGATAACCCAATTGTTTCTTTTTGCAAGCGAGTGCTCATCATTTCTGCAAAGATTCCTGTGGATGTCAGAGCAGACTCAGCCTGTACGTTTGGCAAGCTAGAAGAGCCAAGGAGTTGATGACTCCAGAAGCTCATCTCAACCAACAACTGATAGAAACTAATGGATCAATATCCACAGTTGAAAATTGCTTGTAAAACACATGCTTCATTATCTATCTTTTAAAAATTTATTTTATTTTATTTTATTTTATTTATTTTATTTTATTTTTTATTTTATTTTATTATTTTATTTTATTCTATTTTATTTTATATTTTATTTTATTATTATTTTGAGACAGAGTCTCGCTCTGTGACCCAGGCTGGAGTGCAGTGGCATGATTTTGGCTCACTGCAAGCTTCGCCTCCTGGGTTCAAGGGATTCTTCTGCCTCAGCCTTCTGAGTAGCTGGGACTACAGGCATGTGCCACCATGCCTGGCTAATGTTTTGTATTTTTAGTAGAGATGGGATTTCAGCATGTTAGCCAGGATGGTCTCCATCTCGTGTCCTCTTGATTGGCCCACCTCGGCCTCTCAAAGTTCTGGGATTACAGGTGTGAACTACTGCGCCAGACCTAACTATCTTCCCTATATCTGCTTTCTGCTATTACTTTCAAACTAAAATATTTTCACTCAAATCGTTAGTTCTAGTTGGCTTATTGAAGACAGTGAAATGCATATTTCCTGCTTCATGTTCCCATAAATATGTAGAGCAATGCAAGTGAGAGCTCCCTTTCACTGTGATCCTGGTTATGTTTAACATAACACACCCCTCTAAAGAATCATGAAAGTTCAGGGGATTGAGTGCATTTTGATACTTTTTTTTTCCTATAAGTACTCCCTTAATTAAATTTATTTTCTATTATGACTCTAAGGTGCAAGTTGTATGTGTCTATGCGCCCTTTTCCACAATGGTCACTATATCCAACTCGTGGTGACAATATCCATTCCTCTTCTAACTCAGTACTACACTGGTGTCCTAAGCTAAAGGTTGAACTTTAAGGTCTGTATAAATATGCATGTTATTTGTTACTCATGGACATAAAAGTGGCAGCAGTAGAAACTGGAGACTACTTGAAGGGAGAGGGAGGGAGGAAGGCAAAGATTGAGAAACTAACTGTTGGATACTATGTTCAGTACCTGGGTGATGGGATCCTTTATAATCAAACTTCAGCATCACACAATATACCCAGATAACAAACCTGCACATGTGCTCCCTAGATCTAAAATAAAAATTGGAAAAAATGCATACGTATTATATAAAATAACAGTAAAATAGGAGAAGAGAATCTGGATCTTCTGGATCATATGGCTCAAGGGGCAGGGCTAGACAACTGCTTGATACATTGCCAACATATGATATCTATTACCTCTAAAACCCAAAAAGATTGGCTCCTTTTTGGGGTTAGAGAGAGTGCAACAGTGCAGCAACTGAAATTTTAGTTTAAAGCAGTATTTTTGTATGTCTAGACCACTGCATTCCAGAAGCTACACTGTACCCCAAATTTTGTGTTTTATTTCTCCTATCACTTGGTACATATATGTATGTTCAGGTTATCTACAGTACCAGTTCTGGTTTTCCAGGGTAATTAGTGGGATATACAATAAGTATGATGAATCTGGATGATGGTTCCAAGATGGGAGGCGCTCAATGATCCTGTAGACTAGATTATGACAGATAACAAAGTAAAATAGTAAGAACCATTCTTGCTATCACTGGATGAAAACAAATTATTTGTAGTATTGTGGGTTCCCGGAATAGTAAATATATGATTAGCTTGAAAGCTTTGTAAAAGATGACAGGAACTGTAATGATATGGGCAAGTAAAGAGACTGTATCAGGAAACCGAGGAAACTGTCTTCAATTACAGTTAATATCAGTTATGATTATGATAATCCACTTATATCCTTAAAGGTTCATTTGCTTTTTACATACAGTAAGTAAACTAAAAAATCAGGGAAGAGACAGGAACCACCAGTCCTCAACATTTTAATTTCTTGATACAAATCGAGATACCTCTAATCTGAAAATCCAAAATCCAAAATGTTCCAAAACCCAAAGGTTTTTGAACACCAACATGACATGATACCACAAATGGGGAATTTTACACCTGACCTCATGTGCCACATCACAGTCAACATGCAGTCAAAACTTTATTTTATGCACAAAATTATTAAAATATTATATAAAATTACGTTTGGGCTATGCATATAAGGTATATGTGAAACCTGAATTTTGGGTTTAGACTTAGGTCCTATCTCCAAGATATCTCATTATATACAAGCAAATATTCCCAAATCCATACAAAATTCTGAAATCCAAAACACTTCTAAGTCTATTTTTGGATAAAGGACACTCAACCCATATTGGTATAAATGTCTGAAATCCAGAAGAGATGTGGTGTTGCATGTTTCTTATATTATTTTAGTAAAGAATTAAAGGGATTGCACTGTGGCTCTCATATTACAAGAAGCCAGTGTAGATATTCTGCCAGGTTCTAACTATGGTTAATTCACATTTGTATGTGAAAAGTGAAGGAAATGAACACAGAGTAGAATCAGAAATGTACTCTTAATATCATTTTATGAGACATACTTGAACCAAAGTTTCATTCCTCTTCTGCCAAACCACGGTGACTTTCCACGACCCAAGAGATTCCTAGCAGCCAAGTCCATGAACCATATTCTCCGCAGACTGCTGCCTCTTCTCTGCATGTTTACATGTGTAGGTGGCCACAAGCCACACAAGCACACCTGTGGTAACGTCAGAATGTTCTTCCTCATAGGAATGCTGTTTTTCCTTTAAGGAGGTTTGTGTCTATAAACTGACTCAGGTTTAGAAATTGGGCGAAGAATCCTGATTCTTCGTTTTAGTGACTTCAGTCAGGTCACTTTTCTCCGGACCTGGAGGTTTTTTGTTTTGTTTTGAAATTTATTTTCTTTAAATTTTTTATGGCCAGTCTAACAGGACTTTATTAGATTGTTCATCTATTTTAGTCCTAGGGACGTCATGATCAATTGGCCCCCACCAAAGAACCTGCAGTTCAAATCATTTTGATTACAGTGCTGACCGTGCTATTCACACCAGTAGCCATGCTGCTTCTGCCTGTAGCAGTTACTTGCTATGGTGAATGATGGTTACAAGTAGAGAATCATTGAAGATGAATACAGAAAATACAAAACTGATCTAGTTATACAGAATATAATTTAATACAAGCAATTAGGAATAGGCCTTAATTTCACACCCATGTTGCTGTAACAGAAAAGTCATTAAGTACTGCAGCCACAACTGCTATTTGTGAGGCTCTCACTTTTAATACTGCCTCTGACAACCACAAAGCTAAGTCACTAGAAAACGGAATCTAGATATATCTATTTCACATTTTTACATGCAATGAGCTCTGCCTCCATTCTGCTTCACCCCCGCCTCCAACTTTATTGATGTATAATTGACAAATAAGAATTGTATATATTTACAGTTTACTCTTAGTAAATTTCAAGCAGACAGTACAGTATTTACCATGCTGTACATTATATCCTTTCAAGCCTTATTCTGTTGCATCTAATTGAGGCAATCTATTTTTCATCTATAAGTTTAGTTGCAAAAGTTGTGAAAATGTACTTTTTGTTTAGAATCCTTTCCATTTAGCAAGGTAGAGTACTTTCTCTAAGAGTTACTTTGCCTCGAAATAATTTTTTTTTTTTTTTTTTTTTGAGACGGAGTCTCACTATTTCGCCAGGCAGGAGTGCAGCGGGGAGATCTTGGCTCACTGCAACCTCCGCCTCCAGAGTTCAAGCTATTCTCCTGCCTCAGCCCCCCGAGTAGCTGGGACTACAGGCGTGCACTACCATGCCAAGCTAATTTTTGTATTTTTAGTAGTGACAGATTTTCATCATGTTGGCCAGGATGGTCTTGATCTCTTGACCTCATGATCCACCCACCATGGCCTCCCAAGATGCTGGGATTACAGGCGTGAGCCACTGCGCCTGGCTTCTAATTACTATTTATTTGCTTGTGCTTTCATTATAATACCAGTAACATAAAAAGTTGTCAGCAGGATAATTGGCAAAAAGTGATGAAAAATTATAATAAGTAACTCTTTTGAAGATTTGTGATGTGCTAAGCACTGTTTTTAGTATATTGCATGTATTAAATCTTATGTTTTACATCAACTTTACTGAGTACTCTAATTACCTCATTTTACAGGAAAGTAAACTGAAACATGAAATATTAAAGAAAACATCAAATATGATAGCAATAAGTGGCAAAACTGGGTGTCTAATATAACCAGTGTGTATTTCCAGAACACATGTCCTGAACCACTGTGATATACTATCACCAGTTTAATATTTTCTAAGAATGAGGCTCCACCTTGCTGGTCACTGATCATTCTCTTGGCAATCTCTCCACAGCTGTAGCAAGAATTCCACATTCTAAAACATTCTGAAAGTGTGGAGTCTCTTAACCTGTTTTTTTCAGTTCTTTTTTAAGACTTCCTAGGCACTCTTCTCTATGATCACTAAATTAACTAATTTCATTAAATAATCCTGATACCTCACTTTTCTTAATGGAAAACAAATTATTAAAAATAAGGATGTCCAACATGTACTCAAATATATCAAGTATTTATTTATTTATTGACCTATGTATTGTGAGTTCTGGTGACAGAGACAATCATGTTAAGTTTTTGCAGGAAGAAAAGGTATAGAACTTTTGTATTTGAAATAACTTTAGAGTTTATTAAAATTAACTTTGGACATCAAAATATATTTCCTAATACATTGTTTTTCTTTCCATTATAAAAACTTTTATTTCACTATCAGAGTTGTTTTGGGATAATATGTACATTGAATTAAAGACTGAAACAAAAGAGAAAGAAAGGTAAAGATAAACTAAGATAATTAAAAGAAGGCAGATGTTAGATAATCTGATGTAAGAAAGATATTTTCCAAGTTAGAAATTAATTAATTCACTTTCCTGTAAATATATGTAATAGAAGCATTAGGGTCCTGGCGTATGTGTGATTCTCTCAACAGGGAGAATGTGGTCAATCAGTTGATGCTCTAATGGGGACAATGTATGTAACCCTTGCTTGCACATCTGGGTTGCCCAAGTAACTGGTAGTGAATGGAGTTAGAAAGACAATATATATAGCATTGTATATAAGCACAAATTTGCAAGAATTTACCTTATGCCCTGTGGAGATAACCATGACACGAGTCTGACTTCTGTAAGCCCCAAATATTTCATTTGTGAAATTAGACCACCGGTTGCTAGGACTCCTTAAAGATGCTCTGAAATTCTACTAGTTGACAATATTATTCTATGTAGTTGAAAGGATGGATGGTTCAATCCACATATTTTGGTATTTATGTTTCTTAAAAATAACAGAATCAAAGAATAATTTAATTCATATAGTTGACCTCTACCACTGAAATATTTCTGATATCATACACTTCCAATCTGAGGGGCTTCGAACACAGTAGATCTTGTATAAAATGCAGCATTCAGCACTTCACTATCTCAAAAGCGGACCCTTACTAATTCTACTAATTGTTTTAAACTTTAGCTTCAATATTATCAGCTCAGATTGGAACTGTCTGAGAAACTTAATGAACAGAGATTTTTATATTTTATTTATATTTTATATTTTATTTGATATTTCTTCCAAAGAAAGAGGACTATATTAATGTTTGATACTTTTCTATTTAGATGCAACTGTGAAACCTGGACCCTTTTTTTAGGTTTAACATCAAATATAGAAAATAAATTTATTTTATGAGACTGTCCTATGATATTCTTTCACTAACCAAATAGTTCTCAATTTTATTAATAGAAATGAATGAATTTGGCTGGGTGTGGTGGCTCACGCCTGTAATCCCAGCACTTTGGGAGGCCAAGGTGGGCGGATCACAAAGTCAGGAGATCGAGACCATCCTGTCTAACACAATGAAACTCCGGGTCTACTAAAAATACAAAAAATTAGCCGGGTGTGGTGTCGGGCACCTGTAGTCCCAGCTACTCGGGAGGCTGAGGCAAGAGAATGGCATGAACCTGGGAGGCGGAGCTTGAAGTGAGCCGAGATCTCGCCACTGCACTCCAGCCTGGGTGACTGAGTGAGACTCTATCTCAAAAAAAGAGAAATGAGTGAATTTAAGGCCAAACACTATGGGTCACATCTGTGATCTCAGCACTTTGGGAGGCTGAGGTGGAAGGATCACTTGAGCCTAAGAATTGGAGACCGGCCTGGACAACATATTGAGACCCTGTCTCTACAAAAAAATAAAATAGAAATGAATCAGTGTATTGCCATTGCTTTTAAAGAGGCTATTAAACCAAACAAACATTTAATAATCACTATAATAAGAAATAGTTATGAGTAATTAAACTGTCTAGATATGATTGAATATATAATATAACCAAAACATTTTATGCATACTCTAGAACATATAATATTGAATAAAAATTTTTGAATCATGAGCCCTTGTGTCAATATTCTAACTGGCATACTTGTTTGCAAAAGGTAAAAAGCAAGGTCTAACCATCCTGGCATATTGCACTAACGTATAATAAAAATTCCCTTCCTAAATTCTTTTCAGCTATTATAGGATATCTTTCTGTTTCACAAAAACGCCCTTTCTCTATCTTGTGACATATGACTCAACTCTAAAAATTAAACTCCTTTAAGTTGCCAACCTTTTTGAACTCCATTTTCACTGAACACTATTAATTCAATTAATCATATCCTATTTCTATTGACTGATTGCACCTTGTCATTCCTGGAGAAGTGATGGAACTGAAACTGACATTCTTTTATTTCCTTTTATATTTTAAAACTGTAATAATTGTGGCATAGTTATGTCCCATTTCCTACTTCATGCATTTAAGAGAACTTCATTTAAAAACAGAGATAACTAGATTCATTCTGAGCAATGCCTATCACAGTATAAATGAATCCCTTTTGAATTTTTAGGTTAAGGAAGATTTGCAATTATCAGCTCATTAAGTATAATTTGAAAATTTTATTGGATAAATATGCTATTTTATCTGGTATATATTTTTAACTTGGTTACAGAGTATTCTGGATACCTTTTACTGTCATTTGTTGAATTAAAATTCTTAACTAAATCTCCTGCTTCAGAAAAATTAACTTTGGCTTTTCTCCTCTTTTTAAATTGCAGAGAATCCAATTGAATGCTATTATAGTTTGGATATTTGACCCTCCAACCAGCATGTTGAAATTTGATCCACAATGTTGGAGGTGGGGCCTAATTGGAGGTGTTTGGATCATGGTGGTGTATACTTCATGAATGGCTTGCTACTGTCCTCCTGGAAATTAGTAAGTTCTCACCTATTTTATCAACAATAGCTAGTTGCTAGCCCCTCACCTTCCCTTCTCTCTTGCTTTCTGTCTCTTGCATGTGATCTGTGACCATTTGCTCCCTTTGCCTTCCACCATGAGTGGAAGCAGCCTGAGTCCCTCACTAGAAGCAGATACCGGTTCCATGCTTCTTGTGAAGCCTGCAGAACTGTGAGCGAAATAAACCTCTTTTCCTTATAAATTACCCAGCCTCAGGTATTCCTTGATAGCAATACAAATGGACTAAGATAATTACCTATTTCAAAACATGCTTAGCTATGCATATATTTAGGCAAAACTTCCAATTAATTATCGATATTCATTTGCATGATTTATTTTTAGTGTTTTCCTTCTTATTTTACAAATAAACTTACAAAGATGGGACTCTAGCTTTCAAATGTGATATTAATGAAAATGTATTTAAAAATTCTGGCATCTCACGAATATTAGAAACATTTTTTAAGGAATCTACTTTCAAATTTTTTATTCTAATGTGATCAAACAATTTTAAATACACAAAATTGAATAATGGTGATTCTCTAGGGTTTTGTTTTTTTTTTTTCACTAAAAGCTTCAACATATTTTTGCCACTAACTTTTTATGGAGAGGTGCTTTGAGCTAGTCAGTATAACTGACTTGGTTTCCTTCCTCTCTTTTTTACATACTGGTCTTTAAATGTCTTTATTAATAAGCAACTATCTAGCCAAATATGAATATGATAAAGGATATAAGTATTGGTAAATAATTTTTTAAAAATGGCTTGTCAACTTGAAAAAAACCAAGTATTGCAGATTAAAGTAGATCAAAACAAAATAAAACATTTTAAACAATTAATTGTGACTTACAAGCAAAAACTCAAACAATGTGCTATTACAATTGTGGACTGAACTTTGTTTTCATATACTCAGTTAGGTGGATACATTACATTCCTAGTTATTTGGGTAGATTTTAAATTCCTTGACCAGAATCTTAAAAATTCTCACTCTACTTTTTATTTGTTGCTCTGCCATAACTCAGTTCTATAGAAGATGATGAAAAGCAGTTTTTTTTTCAATAAAGAATGAAGTGACTCCGTTTACAGGCAAAACCTATAAGTAGTCATCAAAGGAAGAGCTTTTAATATGATGGTAAACCATGAACAGTTTTTTTAAATAAACTTGTTTTGCAATAATTTAGTTTCACATAAATGTTACAAAATTAGTACAGAAGTTTCCTGTATACCACTCACCCATTTTCTCTTATTGTAAACATCTTGCCTCAATATGTTATATTTATTCCAACCAATAATATAACATTAATACATTGTTATTAACTAAAGCTTTTACATATTTAGATTTTCTTAGTTTTTACTCAATGTTCTTTCTCTGTTTCAGAGTTCCATGCAGGATATACGACATTTAGTTCTCATGACCCCTTAGGCTTCTGTAGCCTGTGACAGTTTCTCAAACTTGCCTTGTTTCTGATAACCTTGACCGTTGGAGGAGCATTGACCAGCTGTTTTGAGATAAACCCTTCTCAATGTGGGTTTATCTGATTTTTTTTAATGGTTAGACTTTGGTGACATTTTTAGGGGGAAGGAGGAAGATTACAGAGGCAAAGTGCTATTCTCATCACATCATATTAAGAATACATGGTATGAACATGTCATTAATATTAACTATCATCACATGGCCGAGGTAATAGTTCTCATTTTTCTTCACTGTAACACTACTTTTTTCCTATTTTCATACTATAATCTTTGAAAATAAGTCATTGAGCAGCCCACACTTAAGCATCACTTCTTGAGAAGGTATTATCTACATAAATTATTTGGATTATTCTGATGTTATATTTACCTATTCTGTTCTATTCATGTATTAAATCAGTTGCTTATATAAAGATGAATATTTATTTTAAACTTTTGGTTTTAATTCAGTTCTCTTTTTTGTTTCTGAAACCTTCTAGCTTTGGCCACTGGAAGCTCTTCCAGTTGGCTCCTATATCCCTTGACACACCCTTTCCTGTCTTTTGGGGTTTTTTTTGTTTTTTTTGTTTTGTCTTTTTGTTTTGTTAGTCCTTATTTTCTGGTACTACTTCAGGCCCAATTTCTACATTACTTGTCTCAGTTCTAGAATTAACCATGGCCTCAAGGAGCTCTGGGTCCTTTTACTGCAACATGTTATCAGAAGGGCTCATTGTTACTGGTATGAACTGACATTGAGGGAACGAAAGAGTCAATGACTTAGAATTTCATAGATAATCTAACTCAGTTGTCCCCGTTGAAACCTCTGACCCAGGTTTAGGGATAGTATTAAATGGTTAGCTTCTGTGCCCCTATCTATGTAAGGACTGTAAGGATGTCAATGTAACTTTTAGAACCCAATTTCTTCGTCTGTAAAATAATGAGCAAAATTAATAAATGGGGACTCTCCAAGAAGACAAAACAACCTTATCTTTAGTGTTTGGTGATTTATAGAATTTGGTCTTTTCCATCATGTAAATATCCCTAAGATGGCTGATTCGCAACTACTGATCAAAAAGCTTGTAAAAATTCCTTAAAATTGAATTATTAGTTATCTTGAGCTGATAATGAGTCTTGCAATACAAGACCCAGCCAACAATACAAGCAAGTGATAGACATGCAAATACTCAAAAATACATAGATGCAATTCACATAAAAACAAACCACATATGCACATGCATCATTTTTAACAATGAGAAAGGTAGTTTTAGTCTTTAACAACAAATGAAGTGTGCCACCGTGGGCTCAGGGAAGGGGCACCTTTGCCAATGCCTCTCTGTTCCCTTGCAGGCATTTTCCCACCCTTCTACATCATGGTATTTAAACCCCAGAGGGGATATGTAAATGTCCACATTCCTCAGAACAACATTAGTGCTCCCCAAGTGTGGCTAGGCTTCCAGTGGCCCAGGAGTTGCAGAGTTTTCTCCTGGATGAAAATTTGGATCCTGGTTCCCACTGCAGGCTTTTGTTTTTCAGGCACTCATCATGAGGTAGATGTCGGGAAGTTGTTTCAGAGCATCAGGGCCACCAGTGTTGCCTGCAAAAAATCCTGGTGGAGCACACGCTGTCCTTTTTGATATCTGAAATGGAGAGGCTGGTGGAGGTCCATGGGGCATTTGTTGACTAGCTCCTTTTGAAAAACAAAATTTTGAGTAATGCAAACACTACTGACTTTATGTCCTCTTTCACCAGGTCAAGGGCCATTGACTTCCAGACTTTCTTGATGGAGTTCCACTGCAGCTCTGGCTTAATTTTCTTCTTCTATGGCCAGGAATCCTCCTAGATGATGAGATAGATGCCATTTTCTGTGCTCAGCAGCTCTTACCTGGACTTCTCTTCCAGATGCAGTAGGTATACAGACTTGTGTAATTTTATCTTTATCTATTCAGATAGATAATTTTCTAGATATAGATCTATCTAGATATAATAGAGATTATATATATGGAAAATGACTAACCAAGTTAATAATCAGAGAAATGAAAGCATACCTGATAATCGGCCATTTCATGACAATTCTGGCAAAATTAATTTTTTTCTTAATTTTTATTTCCACTATTAGTAGAAACAAATAAGCCCTCACATGCTGTCATAAACTTAGTGGGAGAATAAATTGGCATGGCATTTTTAATGAAATATGAGGCAAAATCAGTCAAGAGTCTTGCAGTTCTTCATATACTTAAATCAGTAATATCATGCATTGACGTTATCCTAAATTAAATATCAATAAGATACTATTAATATGAAGAGTGCAGGCATAGAAATCAATATCTTAGATTTGAATCTCAACTCCTGAACCTCAGTTTTTTCTTCTGTAAAACAGTTACTGATAATAGTGCTGACTCATAGGATTATTCTTAGTATCACATAGTAAACTATCAAAAATATTTGTTTAAAAAGTACAATTACTATAGTACAATTTATAATAAAATTTCTAAATATAAAGGAAGAAATTTATATGATAAAATACTATGCAGACAATGAAAGCTGTTTTGAACATGACATTTATTTCTCTCCTTATACATCTTTCTATTTTCAAACTTTTCTACTGGGATCATGTATTATTTTAGAAGCATGTATTTACAGATAATTGTGCCATTCATTGTAAATACAATGAAATGATAGAATTAGCCCACATAATGTGCCTTCCACCTCTTAACACCATATTTCAACTCCATTTACTTAAAAATGTGATTAGCATATAAAATGAATGCACACTTCCTAATGTTATTATACCTGTCTTGTATGATCTTTTTTTTTTTCTCTCAAGCACCATTTAACTTTGTATAATTTTTTGGTTTCAATGTTTCCCTTTCCCTAATGACAAACATTTTTTTTCTGTGTTCCTCCCACCTCCAGCATTGTTGGTTTCTTAACCTTTATGACCAATGTTAGCTTGACCTTTAAGACAGCCGGTAACACCCAGATGTGTTGAGCAATTATAAAAGAGACTCCCTCATTGGGAGGGCTCTCTTATCATCTCACATATAAAGTACTTTCAGCCTTATTTCCCAAGTGTGGAAATAAAGGGTAGATGGAAAGTCTGCTTTTCACTTATTCTCAATGCTAAAGGAACACTTTATTTTCTTCTGTGGTCCCAAGTCCACTTCAGCTTTTATGCTTTTGCCACAGGAATTCTTACATGCACGATGGCTTAGAAAACAAATAATGTCAGATCTATTTGTCATGTTGCCTCACTCTCCTAGAGCCAAGACTTAAACCAAGTATATTTTTGGTTTTATAATTCATATAATCAGAATGGCTTGGAGTAAGTCAATCCTCCTTGTGCCTCCCCGCCAACTTTTCTATTTTGGCCACATTCCTTCAATTTATCCTACGCAAAATCTAAAAGACAATAAAAATACTTTTATGTAATTGATGACAAGACTACTTTCTGACTCCCTCGGGATTAGCAAGTTTTTCAAAGTGCTTTATTTCTGTTTACTACAGCTTCACATTTATACAGGTATTGTGTAAATAATAATAATGTTTTAAAAACAGATTCTTAGCCAGTTGGAGGATACAATGCCTCTGAATTTTTTTTTCTATTTTTAAAATTAGTGATAATCATTCATTTTGGGTTTGGAAGGTTTTAGAGAGCACAATTAAAAAACAAGATATAAGTAGACTTTCCAGGTGTCCTCTATATACAGAACATGGCCTGTATTTAATGCCTTTATCTTATGTTGTGTAATGACTCTGTCATGACTCCGTAAGTGTCTCATACTCAGATTTTCAAGCTATTATCAAAGCTAACTGAGCATTCTGTGTTTTACTTACTAAATCTGGCAACCCCAAACACAGTATTTATTTTACTATAAATACTGATTAAACAGGTTTTAAAATATAATTTATCTCTTTTGTAATTTCAAATTCTTGTAGTGAGAGATAAAAGCATACATATTAAATATTTATCTTAAAAACATAATAGAAACAAATCAGCAAGGAAAGGGCATTTCTACTTTTACATTTATTTGATCGGGTCATTAATCGACTAATCACCCTTCCACCTGGCATTGCTATACTCTTAATATTGAAACCTGTGATATTGTCTGGTCTCTAAAATGTAAAAGACATTGCTTCTCTCATTGGGCTACCACACTGCAAGCACTGAAATGTGGCTACTCTCTGGACAGCTCTCCTCTGTTAAATTCTATGTCTCCTACATCTAGTAGTAGTCGTATGCAAGTCTAACCAAGATTTGCAGATGCTTGTTTGAAATTTTTGTGACAGTAATGAAAATATCAAGACAGAGTGATAGACAACCTAGGAAAGGAGACCTCGAGGCCTGAAAAAAAGACAGACAAGGAAAGGGTGCTTGGGTAGTTAATGTTGACAAGGGTTTAAGTTACAGGGTCTGGTCTGCCTTCCTTTATATTCCAGAGAATAATTATCATCCAGACCCCTTTCTTTCTGCCATAGCCCTTTCCAATAGGCTACTTACCTCTCGGTCACCGTTTTCTCACACTTTCTGCTCTCATTCTCTCTTATTGGCTGTAGGATTTTAGGAAGTGCTATGGACTGAATTATGTATCCCTCTTTCCCCCAAACACAGGTTAAAGCCCCAAATCCTAATATGATGCTATTTGGGATTTGGAGATGAAGCCTTTTGAAGGTAATTAGATTCAGATGAGGTCATAAGGGTGGGCCTCATGAAGAGATTAGTTGCCTTACAAGGAGAGACACCTAAGAGCTCTCTATTTTTCCCTCTCTCTCTTTCCTTTTCTCCCTCTTCAAGGGGAGGAACCTGGTGGGATGCGATTGGATCATGGGGGTGGTTTCCCCCATGCTATTCTTGTGATAGAGTTCTCACAAGATCTGATGGTTTAAAGAGTGACACTTCCTCACTCTTTCTCTCTCTCTTGCAGCCATGAAGAGACGTGCCTTGCTCCACCTTCACCTTCTACCATAATTGTAAGTTTCCTGAGGTCTCCTCAGCCATGTGGAACTGTGAACCAAACCTCTTTCTTTTATAAATTACTTAGTCTCAGGAAGTATAGTGGTGTGAGAACAGACTAATATAGCAGCCCAAAGGGAGCATCCTCAACTAGACACCAACCCTGCTGGCACCTTGACCTTGGACTTCCAGTCTCTACAATTCTGATAAATATATTCTGTTGTTTAAGCTGCTCAGTCTTTTGGTATTTTGTCATGGCAGCTCTAATAAACTATTAGGGGTGGTAGCTCTATTAAAATTCCTTTATCTAATCACTTTTAATAGTACAGTCAGGCTTCATACTGCTGAGAGTATCCAAACTACCATCACAAGGGACACAGCTTTGGCCTTCTCACCTTGTTTTCAAAACTTGTGAGACTCTGCTTGGGCCAGTTTTCATCTTTCAAGGAATTTGTGCATTTCATGTAAGTTATTAAATTTATGTTTTTTAAATAGTTTGTAATATTTCCTTATTATTATCTAATGTTTGTAGAACATTGCTGTTATCTGTGTTGTCTCACCGTTTTGGTCATTCTTACTAGAGATTTATTTGTATTGATCTTTTTTAAACAATAGCCTTGGTATTCACTGATCTTTCTTTCTTTCTTTTTCTTTCTTTCCTTCCTTCCTTTTTTTTTTTTTTTTTTTTTTTTTTTTGATGGTGTCTCTCTCTGACACTCAGGCTGAAGTGCGGTGGCACTATCGTGGCTAGCTGCAGCCTCGACCTCTCAGGCTCAAGTAATCCTCCCACCTCAGTCTCCTGAATAACTGGGACTGCAGGTGCACACCACAAGCCTGGCTAATTTATTTTATTTTTTGTAGAGACAGTCTTGATATGTTGCCCAGGCCCTTGATCTGCTGGACTCAAGCCATCTTCCCGCCTCGGCTGCCTAAAGTGCTGGGATTACAGGTGTGAGCCATAGCACCCAGCCTGATTTGTCTTTATTGTTTTAAATGTTTTGTCAATTTCTTTCACTTTTGCTCTTCTCTTAACTACTTTATTTATCCTGCTTGTTTTGGATTTACTTGATATTCACCTTCTATATTTTAGTTCAAGGTATAAGCTTAGGTCATTGATTTCAAATTTCTGTTTTTCTAATATAAATATTTAGCTGGGGCCTACAAATATATAGATATGTTGTATTTTTAGTTTCATTCAGTTAAAAATATTTTCTAATTTCCTTTTTGTTTTTCTCTTTAGTCTGTGGATTATTTACAAATGTAGTACTAAATGTTTTACAAGCTATATTTCTGTTATTGCTTTATAGTTTGTTTATATCAAAATTTGTTTGATTTCAATCTGTTTGAATTTATTTAGATTATTGTATGGTCTAGAATATCAGCTATATTGGTAAATATATAACATGTACTTGAAAAAATGTATATTATAACTTTGTTTGGTGCAGTGATCTATAAATATCAATTAGTTCAATTTGACTAATAGTGTTGTTCAAGCCTTGTACATCTTTATTACATTTTAATGTGCTTGCTACATTTTATACAGAGAGAAAAATGTCAAAATATCTTAATCTATTGATTTTTTAATTTCTCTTTTCTGTTTTACCAGTTTTTTTCTCCATGTATTTTGAAGTTTTTAAATTGTTATGTCTTTTTGATAAATTGCTCTTTGTATTATAGAATGCCCCTCCATTTTTATTCCTGGCCTTATTCCTGTCTCTAAAACCTACTTTGTCTCTTACTCATACACTCATTTTATTTTTCTTTTGTTTAGTGTTTGCAGGCTAAAATTTTTCCCATCAGTTTTATTTTTAAACTTCCTTTAATTGTGTTTTGCATAAAAATTTTTTTTGTAGATTATTTGAAGATTTTTTCATAGGATTTTATGTGCTTGGTTCTTGGCTTTTGAATCTAACAGTCTCTCCCTTTTAATTGGAGTGTTTGTAACATTTATATTTAATTATCAGATTTAAATTAATCATCTTTTATATTTCTATTTATCTTATAAGTCTTTTACTTTCCTCTCTCTCCTTTTGCCTTATTTTGGCTTATTATTTTTACTGCATTAAATCTTTAGTGGTGGCCTCATAGATATACTTTTTTTAGCGTCTGTGCTATATTTTACCATATACAATTATAACTTATTATAGTCTACCTTAAAAAATTATAAAATATTACTTTTAGTTTATAAATGTAGTACTAAATGTTTTACAAGATATATTTCTGTTATTGCTTTACAGTTTATTTGTATCAAAATTTGTGTGATTTCAATCTGTTTAAATTTATTGAGATTATTTAAATAGTTTTCTTACTTTTTTTGTTTTAAAACCTATTATGTATGTAGTGAATACTCTTGCTTCCTGTTATTTTAAAAATCACATTTTCTCTTTTCCCAAAATCTTAATCAGTATAGTTATGGGTTTATTAATTTAATTAAGCTTTTTGAAAAGACACTTCTTGACATTGTTACATTTCTCTATTGTCTTATTTTCATTTCATTGTTTTATTTTGTGTTTACTTTTTTCTTCTTTATTTAGCTTTTTAGGCTGGAAATGTGTTTGTTGATTTAGACATTTTCAAAAGTTTTACTTAAAGCATTTAAGGCTTGGAGTTTATCATTAAACATCACCTTCACAGCATTCCCACACATGTTGATATGTTGTTGATATGTTATTTTATTTATTCATTTATCTATTTATTTGAGATGGAGTCTCACTCTGCTGCCCAGGCTGGATTGTAGTGGCATGATCTCAGCTAACTGCAACCTCCTCCTCTGGGGTTTGAGTGATTCTCCTGCCTCAGCCTCCCAAATAGCTGGGTTTACAGGCACCCACCACCACACCCAGATAAGTTTTGTATTTTTTAGTAGAGATGGGATTTCATCATGTTGTACAGGCTGGTCTCAAACTCGTGACATCAGGTGATCCACCTGCCTTGGCCTCCCAAATTAGTGAGATTACAGGTGTGAGCCATTGTGCCCAGCCTGTTGTTATGTTACCCTACAATGTAAACTCTGTGACCATTCAAGAACATTATGACTCTATAGTATATGTGACTTTCTACCTCATATGGTTGGAAAGGATACTCTTTCAAGTTTTTTACATTTTAGATGGAAGTGGAACATTATATAATTTTTATCTTTTTAAATTAGCTGAGCACTGCATTAAAACTGTATATAGGCTGGGCGCGGTGGCTCATGCCTGTAATCCCAGCACTCTGGGAGGCCGAGGTGGGCGGATCACGAGGTCAGGAGATCGAGACCATCCTGGCTAACACAGTGAAACCCCGTCTCTACCAAAAAATACAAAAAATTAGCAGGGCATAGTGGCGGGCGCCTGTAGTCCCAGCTACTCGGGAGGCTGAGGCAGGAGAATGGCGTGAACCCGGGAGGCGGAGCTTGCAATGAGCTGAGATCGTGCCACTGCACTCCAGCCTGGGCGACAGAGCGAGACTCCGTCTAAAAAAAAATAAGGAAAAAAAACCCTGTATATATTGTTCCTGTTGTAAACATACCATTTACCCTAGAAAGAATAGTCCTCCTGTGATTGTGTAGTATTTCTTAAATCTCAATTTGGTCAAAGTATTTGGTAATGTTGGTCCATATATATTTTTATTTGTTTTTCCAGTTCCATTTATTGCCCAGAAAAGGTATATGTAAAATGACTAAACATATTTATGGACGTATCTCCTCCTTCCTTTAATTCTGTCCATTTTATATTTTTTCTTGTAGTTTCAAGCTGTTATTAGGCACATGTACAATCATGTTTGTTAAGTCTTCATGATGAACTGAACTTTAATTTTTATGAGGTGCTCCTCTCATCTCAGGTAGTATTTTAACATAATTTTTCTGTGATTAATGTGGTCACTGCAGCTATCATGTGTCTACTATTTGCATGGTATAACAACTCGGAATGTGTACTTTTGTCCTATGTGTATTTTTATTATTATAATGCATTTTTAGGTGACCATTACTTGGGTCTCACTTTTTTATTTATTCTGACAACATTTGCATTTTAGTTGGTATACTCTGTTAAATAATATTTAATGTAATTTTCAAACCGTTGGATTGAAGTCTCCAAGTTTTCTATGTATTTTTCTGTTAGCCTTTTCTGGTTTCAGTTCCATTGTTCTCCCCTTCTGTCTTAAGTTAGGTTATTTTAAATATTGCTTTTAATTTATCTGTTGGATATTTAGATATACTTTTTTACCATGTAATTAAAAAATATTTGTTCTAGTGATTTCCGTATACATGCTTACTTTTCACAGTGTAACTAGGGTTGGCTTTCTACTACATCATGCAAAAATAATAAATGTTGAACAACAGAGGGAAGTTTATACTCATCCTTTATGAAATGGTGCATTTACTATAGTTACATTCTTAGAGTACAAATCTGCTGAAAATTAATTATTTCAATTTCACTGTATCAGTAAATCTCTTTAATTTCCTTCTATTCTGGAAGGATATTTCATTGGATGTAGAATATTGGGTTAACAGAGTTTTCTTCCTGCTGTTTTCACTCAGCACTTTAAAGTAATTGTTGCAAGTCTCTGTCCTCTGTTATTTGTGATGAGAAGTCAGTTGTTATTGAAATTTAATTTATCTATTGAATATTTGACACCCTTATAAAAATTGTCTAAATTGCTCTGTCTCCAACATTCTTAGATTGATTGCATATATATTTTGTTATTGTTATAGTTGTTATATCAGGCTTCTGTCAGAGAGGCAAAGTCAGTAGGAGCTATTCAGAGATTTGGTACAATGTTGTAGGTATGATATCTTTATGTTCTGGCTGCTTTCACAGTTTTCTCATCATCTTTGGTTTGTGGCAGTCTGATTATTGTGTGCTTAACTGAGTTTTGCAGATTTTTTTCTTGTTTTGCTTGTGTTTTTTTTTTCATATTTTCTGTATAATGATAGCGTAATTTCTTGGATTTTTGAATTTATACCTTTCACTAAATTTCAGAAATTTTTTATTGCTTTCTCAAATAGTGCCCTTTAATATCTCTCTTCTGTTCTGAGAACTCAACTACCCATAAGTAAAACATTCTGATGTTGTTCTAGATGCTTTGAGAATTTTTTCATTTATTTTTGTTTTGTTTTTATTTCTGCACATTAGTTTGAATAACCTCTCTAAGCCTATCTTCAAGCTCACTAAATTATTCTTTCTCCAATTGGCTATAAAGCCTGTAATCTGTGGTTTTCAAATTGTAAATATTACACTTTTAACTCAATGTTCAACTGTAATTTCCATTTCATTCTAGGGGTTTTGTCTTTTCATTTCTTATCATAGTTTCCTTAGTGAGTTTCAGCATAATTTTAATAGCTGACTTAAAGTTATTATTTGCTAATTCCAAAATCTTGGTCATCATGAGGTTGTTTATCATATTTTGGTTCAAGTTTTGAGACCCTTACAGCAGTCGTCTGCATTGTTCAGTCTGCAGTATTTGTAGATATATTGTATATAATTTGTTATCATTGTGGTGATATCAGGCTTCTATTAGAGAGCAGAGTTGTAGCAGATATTCTGAGATTTAGTACAAGAAATTGGTTTATGTGATTGTGGGAACTGACTAAGCAAGTCGGATAGTCTGAGAGTATGAGCAAGATGAAAGTCTAGGGGAATAGGACAAAGCTGCTGTTCACAGGCATAATTTCTCTTCTTTTTTGAGGAAGCCTCATCCTGCTTTAAATCCTTTTAACTGATTGAATCAGGCCCACCTAGATTACATAGTGTAATCCTCCTTAAAATTGCCTAATTTGAGGCTTGAATTACATCTGTAGAATACATTCAATCAACACCTCGATTAGAGTTTTGATTGAATATCTAGGGACTGTAGAGTAACCAAGTAGACATATCAAAAAAACCATCACAATTTTTTTGTTCTTTTTTCAGGATTTTAGTTATTATTTTTGGAAGGGTATGTCTGATAGGAGAAACTTAATTATCACTGAAGAGCAAACTCTTTAATTACTTTTTAATTTCACTTTTCTTTCTGATGTTTTCGCTTTCTTGGCTTTACTTAGTTTTCTGTAGAATCTTATCCTGTCTATGCTCTTTCCAAATTCATCTACATTTTGTGATTATTTTATTTTTTGTTTCTTGTTTGTACTAAGCTCTTTTAGCTTTGTTTTTATCTCACTCTCTTTTTTAAAATTTCCCTATTTTCTCTCTTTGTTTTATGTCTCTGAATTTTTATTTCTGTTTTGTGTTGTTGATTCATAAGTCAATTTAATTCATTTAGTTCTTTTAATTTATTAGAAAATAGCTACACAAAATATATCTACCACATTTGGTAGCATTTTCATATGAGGTAGCTTGTCTGCTTTTTGCTTCTTTTCATATTTTCCTTTTTTACGTGATGGCTTTTAAAAAATGGAACCTCAAATGCACAAAATTGGATTATTTATAATACTGTGTTCATAACCCATTTTTAAAATTAGTTTTTGCATGGGTCATTTTTGTCTAGTTAAGAATTTAAGTTTAATGATATAAAATAGGCACCCAAAAGACCATATCCGAAATGTGAGATAGGATATTGAAAGTAAGACATATCTTACTACTGCCAACCCATCTCCTGCTTCCTCTCAGCTTTAGACCAGGAGTTAACAAACCACAACCTATAGGGTGGACATCTGCTTTACAAATGAAGTTTATGTATGTATTGTCCATGCTTGCATTCCGAGTTGCATAATTGCAATGGAGACCATTTAGTCCACAAGCTAAATTAGTTACAATCAAACTCTTTAAGGAAGTTGGGTGACCATGCATTAAAAAGCTTTATAGTTTATGTGGTTTTAATGAATTTTTAACTCATTCCTAAGTTGCACATGCATACTTTGGTTGTTTTTAACTTTATAAAATGAATAGCATTATATAAGTATTCTTTTGTGTAGTATTTTCCCCTATAATTATATTATAAAAATCCATCTATATTAAAGTGAATTATTTAAATTCACTCATTATTATTGGTGTATATTCTGTTGTGTAAATATTTCACAATTTATTAATTTACTCTCCTTTTGAAGGAGACATTTTCTGGATTTTGGTGTTATGAAAATTTCTGCACTTTCAGCTGTGACATGACTATTAACTAATTCAACTGAAACTAGAATATATATTGAGATTTTTTTCTCCTTATCTTTTAGTAAATATATTATTTTCAGTATTACAAAGAAATGTAACAACTTCAGAGAAATGTTTACATTTAATATTCAAGTGACTACAGTTTTAATGTTAATGTATAATGATCTGTACACATGAAAATATTTAAACAATTGATTTAAGGCCTTTATAAACACATTCATTTTCTGAAAAATATTTATGAAAATTTATCTTTATTTTGTAAACTGGATCATATTAATTTAAATTGTTTATATATTTCCCCCCAAAAAACTCCATCTTGTGATTACAACTCTAAACAAATCCTGAAGTTCTTATGAAGAATTTCCATCTCAATAGTTGGATTCACTATAGTCACATCTTCGTTTGTATTTACTTTGTAAAATGTAGAAAACTTTGATTTAGATTTAAATATTTATTGGAAAAGTTAATGGTTCATGATTGTTATGAGCACTGTAGAAATCAAAATATGGCAACTATTTGAGAAATAAAATATACATTTTTAGAACTCAAGTGAAGTTGATATCAAATATAGATTTAGAAGTTTCTCTTATTCAGTAGAAAACACTTCATTATTTGGAATGGTAAAACACAATCTGTTTTGCACTGTATACAAGCAATTTCTCCTGATTAGTAATTTACACAAAGTACTATAAAACACAAATTTTGTTGCTGTGCAAACAGGGTATCTTTTTATAATATATTTGAACAAATTATATCCATACGCAATTTCTGTTGTATATTTTATATTTAAATAAAAACTAATTAGTCATAAAATGTAATGAAACATATTTTATTACTGAACTTTAATTATTATGATTTTTGTGTGTGAACTTAATGACCAGAAATAATTAAGTAAAGCTAATTAAATCCTACACATGTTATGGATTATGCTATTTGGTTGGATATCCAAGATAAAAATCACAACATTCGTAAGAGCTATTTTCAGTTTTGTAAAACAACTAATATTTTGAAGCGATACGCCTTTCTTTTTCATATATGATGAAACTTCCAAAGAATTAACTCTCACATTTTAATAGCTGTGCTTTGATATGCATCTGCTCATGAATAGCTGTAACAAATTATTTCTTATTATGATTTGAATATATGCTTGAATCCGCTGAACTAGACAATTCAGATCTTAAGTTCATTCATTGCATGGGCATGTGCTCAGGGAGGATACAAGTTATCTATATTATACCTACAGCGTTGTGCATTATACTTAAAATAATGGAAGTATAATTTAATCAATAGTGGTCAAGTATTTTTTGCTGATAGATCTCTTTTTCTCAAGCATATCTAAATTTGTGAAACTTTAAATGATTATTTTCTATTAGCTCTTATTATGAAATCTTCATCTGTTGCTTTAAGAGATTATCTACCGCTGGATATGGTCACAGCATGCCTGTAATCCCAGATACTCAGGAGGCCAAGCAGGAGAATGGCTTGAGCCCAGGAGTTGAAGAAGCCAGCCTGGACAATATAGCAAGACCCCATATGAAAAAGATATTTTTAAAAAAACATGCTCTCAATAAAATTTGGAATCTTTCTGGAAATTACTCTATGGCACTTTCAGGTATTTTTCATTCTCTGTGTTAGATATTTTTGAATCACAGTCATTTTCTCTGTTCTATTTACTCTGAAACATTTTTCACACTTAACACTTGTATCTTTCATTTAGGTCCTTAGAATGACTGTCAATACCTAGATTTATGTTTTATAATTATCCAGCACTTCACCAAAGATTGCTATGTCTCTTTCAGCAGCCTAACCAGAATATGTAATACTAATTATTACATATAATAATCATATATAATTAAATACATAATTTTAGTTTTCTTTTGCTTTAGTTTACTTTTCTACCAATCCAATTTGAGTCTGGTCTTTTTCCTGATTTTCTAAACAAACCTCATTTTTAGATAAATATTATTTTGGGAAGAAGTCGTTTGAATATATTTCTTAGACTGAATTCAAAATACTTTACTGATTTTTTAATTTGAACCTCCAAAATGGAATAGTACCTATTTAATAAAAAAGAAACATTAATACCTACATCCAATGCTTTAAATTATCCCCTGAACACTGCTTTCAATGTATCCCACAACATTTGATAAGTTGTATTTTTATTTTCATTTAGTTTTGAGTATTTTAAAAATTTCTTTAGAGACTTCTTATAATCTGTGTTTTTTTTAATAGTATGTGGTTTAATCTCCAAATATTTGGGGATTTTCTAGCTATTATTTTGTTATTGATTTCTAATTTAATTCCATTGTGGTCAGAGGACATAGTTTGTAGGATTTCTATTCTTTCACTTCTTTTAAGTATGTTTTATGGCCCAGAATGTGGTCTTTCCTGGTAAATGTTACATATAATCATTAGAAACATGTGCATTCTACTGCTGTTATTCGTGAAGTTGTTTATAAATATCAAGTAAATCAAGTAGATTAAAGGGGCAACTCAGGTCAACTATATTTTACTGGCTTTCTGCCTGCTTGATGTATCAACTTCTGAAAGGGGGTTATTTCATCCTCAAGCATAATCATGGATTTGTCTATTTCTCCTTGCTGTTTCATCAGTTTTTGCCTCAGATATTTTCACCTCTGTTGGTTGGTGCATACATGTTAAGAACGATGATGTCTCTTTGAAGAACTAACCCTGTTTTGATTATGAAACATCCTTGCTGATAATTTTCTGTTTTCTAAAATCTGCTCTGCTTTGTCTAATATTAATGTAGTTTGTCTAGCTTTTTGTTTTATTAATATTAGCATGGAATATCTTCTTTTATTCCTTTACTTTTAACCTATTTATAATTTGTCTATTTAAGGGGTTTTTTTTAGACAACATAGAGTTGGATAATTTTTTTAAATCTAGTCTTCTGGTCTCTATTTTTTAATTAATACAGTTAGGCCATTGATATTTAAATTGATTATTGCTATTATTACTTTAATATTTACCATCTTTGAAATTTTTCTAATTCATTACACTTGCTCTTTTCTTCTTCTCTCTCTGTGGTTTGAGTTGTGCATTATTATGTGATTGCATTTTATCTTCCTTTTTAATATGTCAACTTTACTTCTATTATAACATTTTTTAGTGCTTACCCTAGAATTAGCAGTATACATGTCCAATCAAAGCCCACTCACAAATAATATATTAAGCTTCATGTGTAATTAAGGTATATTATCAGGGAGTAATCCCAATTCCTCTCTCCCATTCCTTGTAACATTGTTGTCATTCACTTTATTTATTTATTATTTATTTATGTGACATAATCATGTAGTATATTACTGATATTAATATTTCAACAGTCATTTAGATGAACAAAATATTATAAAAATAAAATATTCTGTTTTATCTTTCTTTATTCCTTCTCTGATTCTCTTTCTTTAATCAATCTGTTTATGATCTATATTGTTTTCTTTCCTCTGAAGATTTTCCAACCATTTTTTGCACAGCAAGAAATTTGAGAAATTAAACTGGCAGTTAATTATCTGTTTTTTAAAGTTTGTGTGACAAGGGCCATTTCTTGTTCACATTGAAAAATAATGTTGCTGTAGGTAGAATTCTAAGTTGGTAGAGTTGTGCTCAATTCTCTTATTTGCAATGCTTGTAAAGAAAAGTGTAATATAATTCTTTCCCTTGTTCTTCTATATCTAAGTTTTTTTTCCTCTATTTGATTTAACATTTTTTATTTTCTCTATTATTATTTATTTATTTATTTTGTAATTTAAGCCTGCTATACTATACACAGGTGCAGATTTTTTAGTAATTGCCCTGTTTGGTTGTACTCTGAGTTCCAGCCATGGTTTGGTTTGGCATTAATTTTGCAAAAATCTCACCCATTATTACTTAAAATATTTCCTCTGCTTATTTCTCTTTTCCTTTCTTTTTTTTAGCTTTTATTTTTGGTATTTCCATTATGAAGATGATACCCTTTGCAATTGTTTTACTGTCTTTGAATATTCTGTTCTATATTTTAAAATTTGTTTTTATTTTTGTGTTTCAACTTTAGTCATGTCTACTAATATTTCAAGGACACCAATTCAGTGGTGGTCAGTCTACTGATGAGTTTATCAAACACATTCTTCATCTCGGTTACAGGTTATTTTTGTTTGTTTTTGTAGCATCTCCTTGTGACTCTTTTGTGGAATTCCTACCTCTCTTGTTCTTGCAGGCTGTCTACATTTAGAGCATTAAATATTAAAATTAGTCCATTTATATCCCCAATCTGATGACTTCAAAATCCCTGTTGTACCTGAGTCTGGTTCTATTGCTTTATTTTTCTCTTCAAGCTATGAATTTTCTTGTGTTTTAGCATGTTTTATAACTTTTTGTTGAAAGCTGAGCATGATGTATCTGGTAATGGGAACTAAGTTAAATAGCCCTCTGGTGTGGGTTTTGTGTTACTCTGGCTAGGACTTAGGCTGTGTTTTATTTCTGCTGTAGCAATAGGTGTCAGAGGCCTTAATTTGTTCTTACATACTTTTTTCTTCTTTATTGTCATTAGGTTTCCCTAAAAACTTATTTTTTATAAATAAATTTTGCTTTTTGCAGCTCTTTCAGCTGTATCAGCAGCTGAAATGCTGCTATGATACTGGAGTTATGTTCATGTGGTGATATGGTGGTATGGGAGAGAAGCATTCTGTAATACTATGATAAATCTTAGTCTTTAGTAGCCCTGTATTACTGGTCCTAATCTTCACAAATATTTTTCAGTTATTTTTCCCCACCTTAGTTGAGAAAGTAAGGCTAGAGGGATTGGAACTGGGTAAGGCTTCTCCAATGTCTTTGACCTTGTTCAGTGGGCCTTTGCCACAAAGAGTGCTGAGGGTTTATTCAAAAATGACTACTTTTCCCAAGAATATTCTTGGCCCTTTTCATTGTGAAAACAGGTGGGGTTACTGGAGGAAAAGCCCATGAAAGATTGGAGGGAAAAACCTAAGACAGAGTTCCAGAAAATTCTCACTTTCACACTAGTCCATACTCTGCCTCCAGCACTGAGTCTCAGTTACCATTTAAGTGTTCCTACCAGTTTATAGCTCTAAAGGATTTTAATCCAGATAAGCTGATCTCAGAGATGGGTCTCTGTATTCTCTGGGATCTCCATCTTAGTGGTGTTAGTTTGCCCTGTGACCTAAATATTCTGATAGCTCTCAGAAGAGTTACTGAGTTTCAGTTTGTTCAGTTTTTTCCTGGTTTAAGGACAAATGTGACAACTTCAAAGTTCCTTAGATGTCGACTAAAATTGGAAGTCATAACATCCATTATTTTTTTCTCCCCCTCTGTTTGATTAATTCATGACTCAGCTGTGGTTGAAATTCTACTCTTGGTCTTTGAATTTCAAAATTACAGTCAAAGGGCCGGGCGCGGTGGCTCACGCCTGTAATCCCAGCACTTTGGGAGGCCGAGGCGGGCGGATCACGAAGTCAGGATATCGAGACCATCCTGGCTAACACGGTGAAACCCCGTCTCTACTAAAAATACAAAAAATTAGCCGGGCGTGGTGGCGGGCGCCTGTAGTCCCAGCTACTCGGGAGGCTGAGGCAGGAGAATGGCGTGAACCCGGGAGGTGGAGCTTGCAGTGAGCCGAGATTGCGCCACTGCACTCCAGCCTGGGCAACAAAGCAAGACTCCGTCTCAAAAAAAAAAAAAAAAAAAAATTACAGTCAAACATAGTATCATTAAAATAACAGGTGCAATTTGAGAGATTATGCCTATGACTGACTAAATACTCATACGCAGTCACAGGAATGCACGTACTGCTAATCTGAACTCTTTCTTACCATAAAATCAGCAGCTCAAAATGAGAAGAAAAAAAATGAATTTTGAAATTGCTAGACAGCTAACCTAAAGCCTAGACCTCTATTTATCAATGTATACTCTTGTAAGCCATTCAGGGCTTATAATGAAAACAATCTTGAGAAATTTTAATGTGAATCCCTCTAACTTTTCTACCTTGACCAAGGATAAATGTCCATAATTATCTCTTGGATCCTAAGGCTTTTCATTTACTCTTTGTTGACTACATCACCATCTTCTGTAACTGCATATTGATTTGCATTTATTTGCAATGTTTCTGCTATCTGTGGACCATTTATGAGCAGAAGCTGAATAATTTTTTATTGTTCTTATTCTAATGCATCTCATATATCAGAAAGATAAGTATGCCTTATTAATGTCTGTAAACGTAATGCATTTCTAGAGAGCACTGCTTTTATGGCTTTGAGTTACTTTGATTTAGAGGGTTTAAAAGGAATTGCATATGATGTAACATATTTGAAAGTGTCTAGGTAGAAAAGTTTCTGAATTAATTCACCTTAAATGTTAAAAATATTCTAGCTAAAGAGAATGAACTTTTTCCCAAATAAACAGAAAAAAAATGGATATATCTTTTGCCAAAGGGTTAGAAAAATTAGAATCATTTAATTACAAGTCCATGCATGTATAGCACATGACATATAATTTCTTAAGTGTAGATTAATGCTGTAAATAAACTTCCATTATATAAATGAATAAATTTCCTTAACACCCCGTTATTGTACAATTCATTTTGGCATAAGATGATACTAGAGAGTATTTTCAAATGAAGCTCCATATTTCTAAAATATTAATAAAAATAAAATCTCAAAATGTTGCTTGTTGATGAAATTTCAAATATTTGGAAAGTTTGTTAAGTTACCTTGTTAAGTTACCTTGTTCTACCTAGTTGTTAAGCTAACTATGTTCTTTGATTATGGATGTATAAAATTCTTTAACATGATTTTTAAAAATTCATTTCAATTTATATTGAAAAATATAGTAAATTCGTATGTAGAAGAAATACATCAAACAATTTTCCCATTAATTTTATCTTATTCAGGTTGAACCCACTGTATTTTTGCATATTAATTGACTGAATATATTTGTAACTTACAGCTCTTTTATTTTTACTGCTAATAATAAAAATAATATGTTAGAGGCTGTGTATGTATTAAATCACTGAAACTCTCTGCAACTTTAGGAAATAGTTTATATTAAACCCATTTTATAGATGACAAAATTGAGTTAGACAAGTTAAGTAACTGCTCAGAGCTTTATATATACTAAATATCAGAATTAGGCTTTATCTCAGAACTCTTTGACTCCAAGATACAGGAAATTAAGAACTATTATACTTTCTCTATTTCTAAATGTAATACAATTCACACATTTTAAATATCTTAAGTGTCAATATCTGCCGTACATTAAAACAAGCTACATCAGAGAAAGTTTATTGTCTTTTTAAGTATTATTTGGAAAAAAATCTTAACTATGTACATATATATTTAAAACTACCTAGAATATATTTTCAACAATAGAAAATCAAATGAAGTAATAAATGCTGTGGTCCGAATATCTGTGTCCTCTTCAGATTTTTATGTTGCAATCTTAACCTTAAGGTAATGGCATTAAGAGGTAAGTCCTGTGGGAGGTGATACACTGATGGGGACATCCCATTAAGTAACCAATGGGCTAAGGCAGCTCATTTGCCATTTCTACAGTGTGAGAATGCAGCAACAAGGTGCCAACTATGAAGCAAAGAGCCCTTACCAGACAATGAATCTACTGACAACTTGATCTTGGACTCTTCAGCTTCCCAAACTGTGAGCGATAAATTTCTGTCATTTATAAATTACTCAGTCTATAGCATTTGTTATAGCAACACAAATGGACTTGAAATATTAGATTACAACAATTCTAACATTACAGTTGTTTTTCTTTTGTCTTTTTTTTTTGAGGGTATACTCATAACAAAGTTTATATAGTGTAAACCAAAAATAAAATTCTAAGCCCCTCAACCAACTGATGGACCCTCCTCTTGGCCAAGGGCATTCCAAAGTTAACCTGAAAAACTAGTTCAGACCATGATGGGTATACCCTAGTCCCTTTGGAATTCAGGTACAACTGACCAGCATTAAGATCAAAACAGAGACCTTAAGACTGATAGAATAGACTCTTTAAGTCTGATGGGGAAAATTTATAATCTATTCTCTCTGAAGCCTGCTACATTGAGGCTTCATCTGTATTACAAGAACCTTGGTCTACATAACCCCTTATCTTAACCTGGACTCTCCCTTCTATTGATTCCAGATATTTAGATAAAAACTCTTTCAATCAATTGTCAATTAGAAAATATTTGTATCCACATATAGCCTGGAAGTCCCCACTTCTAGTTGTCCTGCCTTTCTGGACCACACCGATGTACTTCGTACATGTATTGATTGATGTCTTCTATCTCCCTAAAATGTGTAAAACCAAGCTGTAGCCTGACCTTCTTAGGAACCTATTCTCAGGATCTCCTAGGGCTGTGTCATGGGCCAGCAGCTCCAAACCTTTTGGAACGAGGGACTGGTTTCATGGAAGACAATTTTTCCACAGACTGTGGGGGTGAGAATGGTTTGGGGATGATTCAATCACACTACATTTATTGTATGCTTTATTTCTATTATTACTACATTGTAAGATATAATGAAATAATTATGCAACTCACCATAATGTAAATTCAGAGGGAGTTTTGAACTTGTTTTCCTGCAACTAGATAGCCCTGTAACTGCCCACTGGGTTCACCTTGCCTGCTGCTTAGACAGAGTCAATTTCACAAGACAGAAAAATTGCAATGGACAAAGAATAATTCACACAGAGCAGCTGTGTGGGAGACTGGAGTTTTATTATTACTCAAATCAGTCTATCCAAGCATTCGGGGAGCAGAGTTTTCAAGAACAGCTTCATGGGCAGGGGAAGCCAATGAGGCAGGAGTGCTGATTGGTTAGGGATGAAATCCTAAGGAGTGGAAGCTCTCTCCTTGTGCTGACTTGTTCCTGGGTGGAAGCCTCAAGATCAGATGAGCCAGTTCATCAATCTGGGTGGTGCCAGCTGATCCATAAAATGCAGACTCTGCAAAATGTCTCAAGTACTGATCTTAGGAGCAGTTTAGGGAGGGTCAGCATCTTGTAGCCTCCAGCTGCATGACTGTAAAACCATAATTTCTAATCTTGTTGCTAATGTTAGTGCGGCAAAGACAATCTAGTCCCCAGGCAAGACTTGGGAAAGGGCTGTTATCTTCTTTGTTTTAAACTATAAACTAGGTTTCTCCCAAAGTTAGTTCAGCCTATGCCCAGGAATGAACAAGGACAGCTTAGAGGTTAGAAGCAAGATGCAGTCAATTAAGTTAGATTTCTTTCACTGTCTCAGTCATAATTTTGTAAAGGCCCTTTCAATCCCATCTGGGGGTGATGGAAGACAGTGACAGATCATCAGGCATGAGAGTCTCATAAGGAGCATGCAACATAGATCCTTTATGTGTGCAGTTCACGATGGGACTTGGGCTCCTGTGAGAATCTAATGCTGCCACTGATCTGACAGGAGGCAGCTCTCGGGCAGTAATGTGAGTGATGTGGAGATGAAGAAGCTTCCTTCACTTGCATGCCCCTCACCTCCTGCTGTGTGGTTCTGTTCCTAATAGGCCATGGACTAATACTGGCTCATGGACCAAGGGTTGGGGATCCCTGTCATAGGTCATGGGTCACTCATATTTGACTCAGAATCAATATCTTCAAATATTTTACAGAGCTTGACTATTTTTGTCATCAATAGTAAAAAACATGGGACTTTTGAGTTAGGTAATATTCTAATTTTATATTCAATGTCTGTTAATCCATAGCTAGATAAGTTAGATGCGTTTCTTATTGCCTTTGTGGCCCCATGTTTTTAGTTTTTAAGGTGTTTTTAGATTTTATTTTTCATCTTTGTTCTAGGGTTACCAACTATATCACATAATGGTCCTAAGGATTAAATGAAAAAAAAAATGCAGTAAGGTAAGCATTCAGTGAACGCTTCTTTTCCTTTTTTTTTTTTCATAAGGCAGGAAAATTCAAAGCACCGAGAGTGTGTATATATTTTTTTCTTTCTACCTTTACTTCTGCTTTGGTGAAAATAATTATATTTGAGGCACAAAGTACAATGTATTTTATCTTGTCATTGTTTTCTGTTTGAAAGAAAAATTGTAGTACAACTAGGTAACAAATTAATTTTACTAAAATAATTTAATAATATTTATTTTATGTGAAAAAAGTTCTCATCATGGTTAGGTTTAATGTGTTGTATGATACATACAGTAAATAAGGTCATTCTACAAATATGGATAATATTTCAATTTGTTTTCGTGTAAATAATACATGCATTCATACACATTTAGTGTTTGTGTGTGTGTAAATTTCACGTTTGAAGTGACATATTAATAACTGAAATTTTGAATCATCTTGTGGTGCTACATATGGAATAATAAGGTATATAAGGGCAATAATGGTTCAAATAGCACAGCATAATTTCATATGATTGAGCTCCATAGACATGACCCAAGAGATAGGTACTCTTGTAACAACCATGCAATAGGCAAGTGACTTTGAGAACACACAAAAAGTGAAATGACCATGAATTATATCGCCAGAAATGTTTCGTTATCCTTATAATGAAAGAGAATGGAATATAATTTATAATGAATGCAAAAACAAAAGCTCTTCATGTTCTTCTTTGTCATTAATATGAATGAGACATAATGAACAGCAGATTTATCTTAGAAATACCGAGGTCACTAAAATAATTTCTGAAACATCATGCAGGTAGATGTTTGGTAGTTTCAACAAGTTGTGAAAGTTGCTAGTTATGAGCTGACTATTATGATTTATTTTCCACTGAAATTTTCTTAATGATTATTCAATATATCATATATCATTTTAGAAACCTGATTGAAAACTCCAACTACATTTATTAGTCCGTTTTCACACTGCTGATTGACATACCTGAGACTGGGTAATTTATAAAAGAAAGAGGTTTAATTGGACTTACAGTTCCATGTGGCTGGGGAAGCCTCACAAACATGGCAGAAGGCAAGGAGGAGCAAGTCACATTGTATGTGGATCGCAGCAGGCAAAGAGAGAATGATAGCCAGGCAAACCAGTTTTCCCATATCAAACCATCAGATCTTGTAGAGACTTATTAACTACCATGAAAACAGTACGGGAGAAACCCACCCCCGTGATTCAGTCACCTCTCACTGGCTCCTTCCCATAATATATGGGAATTATAGGAGCTACAAGATGAGATTTGGGTGGGGACACAGAGCCAAACCATATCATTCTGCCCCGGCCCCTCCCAAATCTCATATCTTCACATTTCAAAACCAATCATGCCTTCCCAACAGTCCCCTGAAGTCTCAACTCATTTCAGCATTAACTCAAAAGTCCACAGTCCAAAGTCTCATCCTAGACAAGGCAAGTCCCTTCTGCATATAAGACTGTAAAATCAAAAGCAAATTAGTTATTTCCTAGATACGTTGGGGGATACAGACATTGGGTAAATACAGCCATTCCAAATGGGAAAAATTTGCCAAAACAAAGGGGCTACAGGCCCATGCAAGTCCAAAATCCAGTGGGGCAGTCAAATCTTAAAGCTCCAAAATGATCTTTGGCTCCATTTCTCACGTCCAGGTCATGCTGATGTAAGAGGTGGGTTCCCATGGTCTTGGGTGGCTCCACTCCTGTGGCTTCAAAGGGTAGAGCCTCCCTCCTGGCTGCTTTCACAGGCTGGCATTGAGCATCTGTGGCTTTTCCAGGCAAAAAGTGCAAGCTGTCAGTGGATAAACCCATTTTGGGGTCGGGAGAATGGTGGCCCTCTTCTCACAGAACCACTAGGCAGTGCCCCAGTGGAGACTGTGTGTGGGGCTCCAACCCCACATTTCCCTTCCACACTGTCCTAGCCAACGTTCTCCATGAGCGTCTTGCCCCATGCAGCAAACTTCTGCTTGGGCATCCAGGCATTTCCATACATCCTCTGAAATCTAGGCAGAGGTTCCCAAACCCCAGTTTTTGACTTCTGTGCACTCACAGGCTCAACACCACATGGAAGCTGCCATGGCTTGGGGCTTGCACCCTCTGAAGCCACAGCCTGAGCTCTATGTTGGCCCCTTTCAGCCATGGCTGGAGCAGCTGAGTCGCAGGGCACCACATGTCTAGACTGCACACAGCACTGGGACCCTGGGTCTGGCCCATGAAACCATTTTCTCCTCAGCCTCTGGAGATGGGATTTGGGTGGGGACACAGAGCCTAACCATATCATTACCATTTAAATCCATAAGTGTTTGTGAGCTATTATTTATTCCTTCCTTGTATTTTTATTCTTATCAAAAATAACTTACCTTATTTTGGAAGAAATATACTTTTCAATCTAGCAAATGCTATTGGAGAACCTGTTCTATTTATATTTCAAATTCCCATGACATCGTATCTCTGTCTCTCTCTCTCTGTTAGGCTCTACTTCTATTTCTTTCTCTTTCTCTCTCTAATCTTGTTCTTTTTTGTCAGGATGCATATTTATTTATACAACAATATTTCTTAAATATTAATATGTAAAATCAACTTTAATAATCTTCGCATGCTCCCAATGGAAACTAACTTCAAAGCAGTAATGAACATGGCTTTATATTTTTATTCAAGATACTTACGTAAGGTTAGATTAAGTTGTTTGAACTTCAGCCAAAATAAATCACAGATATTGTGCTTTATTTTTCATATTTTTAATTTAATGTTTATTATTTCTCTTAAATCTTAACCTGCCACAGTGTTCAGATAGAAATTGAGGATTATGGTAGAATTTTCTAGTCTACATAGAAATAACGTAACATATTACTTTATCAATCATTTTCGTAAGAAGCTATTTCATCAACTTTTCAGACATTATCCTTGAGATGCTTACTTGATGTCTACTTTGCTGCCACCCCTCTTCATATACCAGTGCAATGTCTATAAACAAACGTGTGAGTGCAGATGTTTTTATATTGCAGAAACTTACTGAGTATTTCAGCACACTATCATATAAGTGCATCTAAAGTTGTATTTATATATCCTATCCAGGCTTCCAAAAGAATAAACAAAAAAGCTGTCAAATATCATGGACACATTCAATAAAGAATTATTTCACATCAGTGATAGGACCCTTTAAGGCAGCTGCCAACATGGTCATGGATGGTTTCATAGAACTGCTGCAATGCTAAAGAATCCTTAGCTCTTGCATTAGTGTTCATCATGGTGTAACTGACCAGTGGTTTTTTTCTTGCCCCCTGTCCAGATAAAGCTGATTTATCAAGGTTGGAGAAATGCAATAAAGAAAGAGGTTAATTCACAGAGCCAGCTGAATAGAATACCAGAGTTTTATTTCTACACAAATCAGTCTCCCAGGTAATTTTGAGGCTGTTTTTTAATGGTAATTTGGGGGAAGGGGTGGGAGTGGCTAGACATTGGATGCTTGCTACTGATTGGTTGGGGGTGCAATCGTAGGAATGTGGGAAATGGTCCTCCTGTGTACTGAATCTCTTCTGGGTGGAGCCACAGGAGCAGTTGGCAGGTCCAAGTGGAGCCATCACTCATCAGACATAAAAACTGAAAAGATATCTCAAAAGGCCAGTCTTAGGTTCTACATTAGAGATGTCACCTACAGGAGTAATTGGGGAATTTGCATATCTTGTGACCTCTGCAATAATGGCTGGAAGTTGTTTATTTATACAGATTAGCAGAATTCAGGCTTCTCTATCCTCCTAGCCTGGTGGTGTCTCATTAGCTTTACAAAGGTGATAGAGTTTGTGGGAAGAGCTTTATCATTTGAGCTATAAACTAAATGTCTCCTGAAGTCAGCTTGGCCCAACCCCAGGAATAATTAAGGACAGCTTGAAGGCCAAAGGCAAGATGGGGGTTGGTGAGATCAGATCTTCTCCACTGCCATAATTTTCTGTTATAATTTTTGCAAAGGTGGTTTCAATGATAACCCATAAAAAAGACACAGATTTTAGATAGTAGCATATGCTTAACTTTATTACTGATTCTTCTCTAGTTGTTCAGTAAATATCTTGTGGGACACTAATCAACCAATTTAAAAAGACAAATCAACATTCTCAAATTGTCCTTGGATATTGGGAAGCAGAGTATAACCTTGAAAAGGAAAATTACAAATAATGTCAGGACCCCCCCCTCCCACAACCCCACCTGCAAACTTCTTATGCGAAAGAGAAGGTCTTGCAACACTCTCTTCCAAATGAGTAGTTGTTACTAGATTATGCATCAGCCAGATCCTCCAGGAGAGGTAAAAGGCCTCAGGCATCAGGAAAAAGACAGGCTTCTGGGATCATTCATGAGTAAATTCTTTGCTGGCCTCTCATAAACAAGGACATGCCAATTATAACTGTATGTCTACAATCTAAGTCTAGCTCCTAATGGACACTGAAAATGTCCATTAGAGGCTTATCTTCTCAGAGGTAGAACAGTCAAGACTCCTTCCTTCACCTACCTAGAGACATCTGCATAATTGACTCTTCTGTTACTCCATTTCTCTCTTCAGTAATTCACCTTATCTTAAGAGGTATTAACCTAAGCACCTACCTGCCCCCCATCTGCCTTCCTCCTCCTCTCATTTAAAGAAATGTATGAACACTAAGCCTTTTGAAAATCTCTTCAGAAAAACAGCCACAGATTTGTCTGTGGCTTGTGTTTTTCCTGGGATATGTCCAAAAGTGGCTTAATAAACCTCCATGATCAAGATTTATGCCTCAGTCACTCATTTCCATTGTCAATCTTACTCTAAAGAGAAATTTGAAAGGCCAGTTAAATAAGAGGTATACATGCTTTTTCTTTTTTGCTAGTTTTGTTAAATTTTTCTTTTCTTCCTTCCTGAGGCAAACTAACTTTGATACAAAGGATGTAAGTAACATTCTATAATAGCTACAGAGCTAGTTGAGGGCAAATCAGCTTTAAAACCCTTTCCTCAATTCTCAGAAGAGAGACCTCTCAATAGTTCACATTTGGTGGAAGAAAATATCACCAGCAAGGAGTTCAACATCATTAGAGTAATGATAATTGTAAAACAATCCTGCTGAGCCAGATAATCTTTACACACAGATGACAACAGATATTCAAATGTTCTGTTAGAAGACAGAAACAACCTTAGAGGGTCAAGTGAATGCATTCCACTCATTTGCAAGCAGTGGGGATCACTGAGATTAAAAAAAATGAGAACAAAACAGAGCATTAGGAGCACTGTCATTGGAAATAAGATGATTCCTTCTAAACATACACTTGCCTGAAATTTAGCCTAAACTTCACAGCTTCTAACAATGTCAGTCTTTGAAAATACAGTTTAGAAGAAGAATCCTGTCTTTCATGCCCACCTGACGGATAATTATGAATGACTTGAGAAAATATTAAATGATGAACACGATTAGGTGCTAAATAAACACTTCACCAATTCAATCGGAGGTTTACTAAAATCTCTAGTTGGACCCATTGCAAAAGATGCTGATACCTTATTGAAATGCTACCTTTACTGTAAGCACATATACCTATATGATGGCTGTTCTGGAATAAGGAGATGCCAAAAAGCTAAGCTTAAAATAACACTATATACTGGAAAATGTATTTGGCAAATTATCAGGAAACTAAGTTTTGCTATTGATTAACTTGCTTCTTAACTTACTTCATTTTAATTTCCTTAACTGCAAAGTTATTTTTACTATGATCTCTCAGTGTTCTTCCAGCATTAAATTATGATTCCAGAGATGTTTCAATCACATCATAACAAATTTCACAAGTGTAGGAAGAGTTGATCTGAACAAACATAAGAATAGCGTTAATTATTTGTGTTGATATCTAATAGTAATTATCAAAAAGATCCTTGGGGATTCGTTTGGTGGCTTTTCTTTAACCAAACAGTTCATTAACAAAATCAAGTCAATGCAATGAGTATTGATGAAAGTCAAGATATTTTTAAGACATAGATAGGACCTATTTTGAACATTTACTGAGTGATTCAAAACTATACAACACATACATCAATTATAAAAGAAGTCACTTAAATAAGTATAATCATTTTACACCTTATATCTTACTGCATTCAGTTAATCCCTTCTGATAATTTCCTGAGAAATATAGACGCTAAAGAACTACAATAGAAACATATCTGGTATATAATTTTGAAAGAATTAGAACAATAAAATTTAGGAAAATATTTGGAGAAGGTAACCTACTCTATTAAGAGAGCAACAGACTTTTCCTCAACTCCTTCCTCTCTCCCTTAGGTACAGAAATATGTGTCTTGGGGATGAAGTATTGTCTTTAGGTAGAAAGTTCGTGGAAAAATACCAAGAATTTTCATGGGTTTCTGGACAAGAAAAAAATACTAGCAAGAGATAGGCTTTGGGTAATTTACAACTTTTACCTCTCTAGCTGGCATCAAAGACAGATTCACTCAACATACATTCCAATCCCCTTATAGCTGCTTCCTTTTACTATAAAGACCAGGACAATTATAGGCAGAATAATAGAAGTTCCTGGTTTTGCTTCCCTGAGGCAGTTGTTGAGTGGATAGTTTTATTATCTGGAAGTTGTTGCTGGTCCTTTGCAAGCTTGCTTTACAGATGGATACCCTTGATGCTATAGGGATGTTATGGGTATTGATCCTGGTAGTTTCACACTCTAAGGTTTGGCACAGATTCATGATGTCTGAACCAATTGGTAACTGCAGACTTTCAGTACATTCATTTACTGTAGTCTTATAGTAGGGCCAGCTTTCTTATTACTGTTCTGTTTCTTAGTGAATAGACATCATAAAGCAGAAAAGGAATGTATGTGTAAGTAAGTGTGTGTGTGCGTGTGTGTATGTGTGGTCTGGGGCAAGGATGCAGAGTAAAGGAGTCCAACAAAGAAGACAGAGAAAAATAATACAGAAATAAACTAAGTGCATTTATATTAAAACTATTTAGCTAAAACAGTGTTGTCTAAGTATAATTGCTAAGATTGTGAAATAGGATTAAAGTAGAAGATTCGTGGAAGTGAAACATTATACCTGCCTAATTCGACCAATCAAAATGGTTTTGAATGTTTACAGTTCTAATTTGTAATATTTAAGCCGTGATGAATTGTTATTTGTCCCTAACTTTTCACCAATTTTTGTGGCACTTAAAAAAAATGGCCCTAGAAAAAGTCCATACTATTTTAACACTTTTCCTCAAAAACAAACAAATATGTGGGTTAATTTCTAGATATTTTATTTTTGCTTTGTTTTGCTGGTATTGTGTCCGGAATTGGTGGGTTCTTGGTCTCACCGACTTCAAGAATGAAGTCGCGGACCCTTGCGGTGAGTGTTACAGGTCTTAAGCTGGTGCGTCTGGAGTTTGTTCCTTCTGATGTGCGGATGTGTTCAGAGTTTCTTCCTTCTGGTGGGTTCGTGGTCTCGCTGGCTCAGGAGTGAAGCTGCAGACGTTCGCGGTGACTGTTACAGCTCATAAAAGCAGTGTGGACCCAAAGAGTGAGCAGTAGCAAGATTTATTGCAAACAGGGAAAGAACAAAGCTTCCACAGTGTGGAAAGGGACCGGAGCGGGTTGCCACTGCTGACTGGGGCAGCCTGCTTTTATTCTCTTATCTGGCCCCACCCACATCCTGCTGACTGGTAGAGCCTAGTGGTTTGTTTTGACAGGGCGCTGACTGGTGCCTTTACAATCCCTGAGCTAGACACAAAGGTTCTCCACGTCCCCACTAGATTAGCTAGATACAGAGTGTCCACACAAAGGTTCTCCAAGTCCCCACCGGAGTAGCTAGATACAGAGTGTGGATTGGTGCACTCACAAACCCTGAACTAGACACACGGTGCTGATTGGTGTATTTACAATCCCTGAGCTAGACATAAAGGTTCTCCACCTCTCCACCAGACTCAGGAGCCCACCTGGTTTCACCCAGTGGATCCCGCACAGGGGCTGCAGGTGGAGCTGCCTGCCAGTCCCACGCTGTGCACCCACACTCTTCAGCCCTTGGGTGGTGATGGGACAAGGCGCTGTGGAGCAGGGGGCGGTGCTCATCGGGGAGGCTCAGGTGGCACAGGAGCCCACGGAGGGGGTGGGAGGCTCAGGCATGGCGGGCTGCAGGTCCTGAGCCCTGCCCCGCGGGAAGGCAGCTAAGGCCCAGTGAGAAATCGAACGCAGCGCCGGTGGGCTGGCACTGCTGGGGGACCCAGTACATCCTCCGCAGCCGCTGGCCCGGGTGCTAAGCCCCTCACTGCCCGGGGCCGGCAGGGCCGGCCAGCTGCTCCGAGTGCGGGGCCGGCCAAGCCGACGCCCACCCGGAACTCCAGCTGGCCCGCAAGCGCGGCGCACAGCCCGGGTTCCCGCTCATGCCTCTACCTCCACACCTCCCTGCAAGCTGAGGGAGCCGGCTCCCGCCTTGGCCAGCCCAGAAAGGGGCTCCCACAGCGCAGCGGTGGGCTGAAGGGCTCCTCAAGTGCCGCCAATGTGGGAGTCCAGGCAGAGGAGGCGCGGAGAGCGAGCGAGGGCTGTGAGGACTGCCAGCATGCTGTCACCTCTCAGTATGATTTCTTATAAAAAATCAAGGCAATGTACAAAATGTGAGGGTGTAAGATTTTAAGCCTGGCTATAGAGAAATGTATGGATTAATGTGAGGGACATGCAAAAAGAATATAAAAAAGTGAAGAAAAGTTTGGCAGATGGAACTGTAATGAGTTAGAAACCATGAAAATGTAGCAGAAGCTATTGGTACAGTTCCGTTAATTTCTCCAGAAGCCCTTACCAGTTCAAAAGTTAAAGGAGAAAGCAGATGGTGAAGTTTTGCTTGGTTCAGAAAAAACGGCAGGAAAGATAACAAAAAGGAATAAAAAAGATGGATACTTTTATCCCTACAAAGCTGAAACCAAGATTTTCTCTAACTACGCTCCTTCTGAGAAGCATTTACTACATAAAACTGCTTCTGCCTTGATATCTGAAAAAAAGTGTATATGATACCAATTTGGGTGAAAAAAATTTGGACTGAGATGACACCTGTAAAAGCTGAGGATTTGCTTTTGTTTTTAAATCTTGTAGGCGTGGGGCCAGTTTTGTGACACTCTTTCAGTTTTTGTTAAATTTTTGAATTTAAACAAAACAAAACAAAACAAAACAAAACAAAGAAGACTTACTGTTGAACTAATTAAACTTTTTCTTAAAGAATCCATTTCCATTTCAGAAGACAGCCCAGACTGTAGGTGTTGAAACAACTTTATTTCTCTGGGGGAATCTATGTGAAAAGCCTGGGGCTGACAGCAAGCCGAATTAGAACTGCAGAGAATGAGAATTGATGTTAGGCTTCAATTTTCTTTTGGGCTTTAGTTCAGAAAGGACATATTTTGATTTTGGTTTTAATTCCTTTGGGTTCCAAATGAACATTAAAAATTCCTTCAAGTTAAAACAAAAAGAAATTTTATTGTATTGAATTCTAAGTTATAAAATTTTGTCTCCGGGAAATTCAGAAAGTTAAAGCCATGTTCAGATCATTCAATCCTATGTGTGTAGGGGAGTGTGTTTGAAACACATGTGAATTTAAATTTATTCTGTTGGGAATGCTGATTTTTGCTTAGTTGCTTTTCAGCTTTACAACATGTGTAATTTTAACCGAGGAGTTAGCATATGGATCCTGTGTAGCCCTGGTAGAGGATTTGTTTCTGATGAGTGGTTTTACATTTGTTTTGCTGGGAGCTTATAAAATGTCAATATTCAGGACCTGGTATTTAAGATAATTTTTCAAGTTAGGCATTCTGAGTTAGCAATAAGTAGGGCATACATTTCAACTTCAAAGCCATGCATAGTATAGCTCATGGTTACAAATTATCTAGACAGATTTTTTCTAACCTAAAAACCAGGTAGTGATAGAAAGACTTCTTTGCCTTCTTCTGCTTGTTAGTGGGTTATTATTTTTTCGATAGTTCACTTTTTTAATAATTAGTAAGCCCTTTGAGGATTCCTTCATCACATGAGGCTCTAAGATCAACCTTCAGCTCCCATGGGCTCAAATCTCATATCCTTCCTCCAACACGTGTTAAAACTCAGGCCCTTTGGTGACTAGAATGGTATTCTTTATATCATTCTAGATTAGCCAGTGCATCCTCCTATCTGCTAACTGAACTGGTTTATGTTTTTCTATACTCCTGACACCAAAGGTTTTAATCTACTCTAACTTGATTTGAAGCTATGCATTTAAAAAATATTAAAATTGTATGTAATATTTCTACGTATTTGCCATGGGAAGTGTTTCTGGCTGTCAAGTTAACAGGCTGCTGGAATCAGAAGTTTTTATTTGAGTATTAGTAAATATTTAAACTCTTAAAATAGTTTCTTCTATACTAATTCATCTATTTAAGTTCATACTTCCTGGGAAAATGTTGATAATTGATGTTTTACAAGAAATATTCTAATTATTTTATATTTTCAAATTTCTTATTATAGAGTTACAATATATTGTTAAGTAATGAACAATATTAAGGTTTATTGAGTGCCTCACACATTCTAGGCACTGTTGTATGCACCAGGGACGTAACGATAAACCAAATAGTGCTTTTCTCTGCCCTTCTTCAGTCTCCATTCTAGTGGGGAATTTATAATGCAAACAAATAAAAAATAAAAATGTAAAGGACTTAAAAAATCCTTAGGCTACATTTTGTATTTTTGCACATATCAAAATAATAGTGGTTTAGTAAGACAGAAAATTATCTCACAAAAAATATACAGAAGTAGGCAGGCAAATGTGAGGGCAGGAGTTCAACTATAAATCAAGGACCAGACACTTTCATCATCTGCCATCTTCAATATGCTGGTGGTGGTGTTTATAATAATGTTAACGTTGATGATATGGTTTAGCATGCTTATTGCTTTATGCTGTCACAGTTTGAAGAAATTAAAGATAGTGAAGTATTTTAGCTCATAATCAGTGTTTGTTTAGAGCGTGTATTATGTATTCCTGGAGAGTCTATCACCAATCATTTAGAAAAAAATAATAAACATATTTGACTTTAAAAATCCTATTTGACATTTATGTAGCCTATTCTTAGGGAGTATATTGTTGTCCATTTGGATTTCATAATAGTTGGGTAGATTGGTAGAAGGATTCATTCTCATCACTGTTTCCTCTCCTCTATATTTAATTTTAAGACAAATTATTAAAATACCTGACCTTCATTCAGTACAGATGCAAGTGAGAAGAGATAGTTCCCTTGACCCCTTCACAGAACTTGTAAAGGGGTGGCTTGCTTACTCAGTCCACAGTGCTCAATCCCCTTGAGAGTGGGGGGATCACACAGGTGAGTGGGTGCAGGAGCCAGGGCAAGGGCCTTTGGGCGCCGGCAGAAACAAACCCCATACTTTCCCACGACAGCGTCTAGGGGTTGCCTGTGACCTCTGGAGCCCTAGAGGGCATGTGTTACAGTGTGCTCCTTTAGCTTTGTCATCTGTGGATGGCTTAAGTGTTAAACAGCTCAGTGCAGAGTCAGTGTGACAGCCTCTTGCACCCACACCCGGCTCTTTGTCCGGTGTCTGCAAATCAATTGGAGGGTGGTAAATGCGGAGGATTTTACTAAGCAGTGGAAGTGGCTCTCAGTGGGAAGGGAAGCTAGAAGGCAGATGGAGTGGGAAGATAATCTTCCCCTGGAGTTCATCTGCCCCTGGCCGAACTCTTCTCAGAAGTCCCGCGGTCAAGCCATCCCTCTGAAGTCAAGCTGCTTTTCTCTAACATCGAGCTGCTTCTCTTCTCTCCTTCTCTGCCTCTCGCTCTGCACTTCTGCCAGTGGAGCTTGGGGTTTTTATGGGTACAGAGTAGGGGGCAGGGCAGGGCAGGGTGGCTTTGGAAAAGGTAACATTCAGGTGGGAAAACAGAAATGCATGTTCTTATTTACAGCCATGGTCCAGGCTTGAGGGTGGAGCCCTCACGAGAGACCTCACCATTTTCTACCTAGTATTTCCCTGTCTCCTGTCTATATCGCAGGTAAGCGAAGTGTTGTTTATATCTTGACTCTAGAAACATATGTAGAACAAGAAATAAGAACATTTTAAATAAACATGCATTGGGAATAAAACAATGAGAGGGTTTGAAGAAAAATAATTGTCAATCTGACAGGAGAAATTCAGGTCTTGAGGTCTTTTAATACATGTATTTCCAGTGATATGGAGGTTTAATACATGACCCTGCCAGAAGGTTGCTGATGTGTATTGGATATTGAATAATTTGGTTTTAAGGGTATTATCAATAAAATTATTTTTAAAAGTGTTTTTCACATTTTAAAATAATATAAAAATATAGAATAGTATATAAATCCATTTCTTTCCCTTTCTTGTTTTTTTAATCTTTTCTCTTTTCCAATTCAGTAATCATTATATTATTTAACTATTACATTGTCAGAGCAAAGTAGCAATATCAATATTTAATTACAAGTATTAATCACCATGTGTAATTTGAAAGTTTGACATTTACTAAATATTAAGTGTGTTTTGAAAATAACTTCTAAATAACTTACAGAAAGTTAAATAGAAGTGTAACTATAAAATATAAACTTCAACATGATTATCATTGTCATATAAATTATTATCAGCAAAGTAGACAAAACATAAATTTCATGTAAGTGAAAAATATTTATTCAGCCATACTATTTAAAGTAAAATGGTATGTAATTTTATTGTTATTCTTAGATGTAAATTTGTCATTTGTGTCACAATCCAATCTGGATAATATTTTTTACTACTCTTCCAGTTGCTAAAAGTGTTCTTTTAACTCTACTCCATGAGTAATGATGAATTACTTATAATATAATAATTCCAAATATTATTTTTTTGATTCCTTCATCTTCAAACAATACTATCTTTGCTTGATACTTCTGAGATCTCCAGAGTCATTATATAGAGATAAATATTTCAAAATAGAATTCATTATGTTACTTTTGATACCATCATGTTAATTTTTCACATAAGGAAGTCTTTATGCTAGAAAAAAAGATATCCTTGTAATACACAATTTATTATCTTTTTCCCTTTGAAAATTCTGAAATTATAAGATAATGCACTTTCTTGATATACAATTTTAATGTGTACTTCTGAAATGATACATTTTTAGATTTTATATATTTGTTAATATATAGAAATAATGGAATCTTACACTGAAAACTATGGATGCTGTATAACCTGCAATGTATACTGGAACATAGGAATTTAACAACTCTGATACTATAGTCGTTATAATCAGTATTCTAATCATCATTATTATTTTTATATTTTGAAAAATGTTACCAAAGAGCAGGGTGTAGTAGATCATGTGTAAGCTCTGGAGCCTTTATGAAAGAGGAGAACATAGTCAAAAAATCAATTAGAAAGAGGATGGTAAAAGTAGACAGAAGTAGTCCTTACAAACACACATGGACAGTCTATCTCTATCCATATATCTAACTACCTATCTACTTATCTATTTATCTATCATTTTGGCACCAGATTTTTTTCAGTCTTTGAGGATGAAACATAGAAAGACTAGATTTTTTTAACGTCTATAAGTTGGTATTGTAATTAGAGATATAAAAGATATAACAGTAAGATTACCATTTAATTGTGTGAGGTAGACCTCCAGACCTCTGCTCATTTATTCCTCATGTCTTGATGCTGCCCCTACTCTTTTACGTACAACTATACACAATCACAAACACACAGCCACACACACACAAACTGTTGGAGACACTTTTTATGGGATGATTTACCCATTTTTACTGCCTCCTTGTCCTCAGTCACCTTCTAGCTAAGAATAACAATGTAACACATTTCCGGAAAGTTTCCGTTTCCCAGGTGGAAATTACATTGTCATCTCTCTCTTGGATTGTTCAATAGAAACTGAACTTACCTATAATGCTGGGTGCCTCCAGTGCATATTCCACATTACAGCTATTTTTAAGTTCCTAGTCTGATTCTGTCGGCCTAAATCAGAAAAGTGGCATTGTAAATAAATGAGCTGAATAACAATGGTAGATATATCAGAGGCAGAAAGAAAAGCATGCAGTTAATAATGAGAAATGAAGGGTAATGAATGTCGATCAAAAAGGAGAGCAAAAAGTCAAGGGTACAAAAGGTTTTCTGATTTCGAACAACTGGCTAAATTGTGATTCTATCAAGTAAATTTGAGAATATAGGAGAATGAGCAATTTGGGGAAAAGATAACAAGTTACACATGGCTTCCGGAAATAAGGATGATGAAGATAGTGAATGGTCTCCATGAGTATAGAAAAACAGAAGTAATTTGTGACATTAGCAAGAACATCATATAACGAGTAACAAGGCAGAAGAGACTATGGCGAACATCGTAGTGTAACAGGAGAGTGAAAATTGAAAATTATGAAGATTAAAATAGTTTTAAAATTATTAGTTGTTAAAAATGTTGGATGCAGAAAAAGAGTGTGGAACCAAGGCAATTTTTTTTATTGTTTGTGTTTATTCATTTGTTTTTAAGAGGTGACAAATACGAATATTTTTAAATGTAGATGAGGACAAGATAGAAAAGGGGAGAAGACATTGACAGAACAAAGAGACTGAGAAAAAATGTACAATTGTTAGAACATGATCCTAGAATAGGTGAGCAGCTAAAATTTCCAGAACAGCAAAATTGGGGAACTGAGATTTGAACAGGAAAAGGCACATATTTTCAACAGTAAAAGGGGAAAAAATAAAATAGATGAGTTTATGTTACAAAAATACTGTAGATTTGTGTGAAGTAGCTCCTGGCCATAGCTCTATTTTCTCACTAAAGAAGAAAGAACTGTTGTTCTTGTGAAAAATGAATAGATAAACTGGATGTTCAGGAACTTGAAGATTTGAAAGATTGTGTGGACGATAGGGTACTGGTTGCAGAAACATGAATGGATTTCCTGTATCATTGAGAATCTTTTTGAGATTGCAAACTGCATTTTAAATAAATTGGTACCATATTTAATGGCATATTACTTTTTCTATGTATGCTTAGTAGCCCAAGATTGGATGAAAATGACTTAGATCAGGGCTACTAAAATATTTAACTTTGGAGAACCATTTCAAATATGGGGTTCTTTATAAAGAATTATCTGATCCAAGTCTTCATTCTTTTTTTGTGTTTACTTCATATTCTATATTTAACACTGCAGCATTTTTCAGTGTATTAGACATATTTATTTATGTCCTATCTGAGCTGATAATAATAAGGCCCTTTTACTCCTAGTGTCCAACACAGTGCTTTGCATTATCTACTTACTACTGGTTAACAATTGACCAGCTGGAAGAAAGTGCTCCTGAGATTTTTATCATGATTGCTTCTGTTGAGGATTAATCTCTCAGGCCTCCGCTGGGTTACAAAGGCAAAATCTGGAGTGAATTTATAGGGTAGATTAAAATGAAAGCATTTATATGCTGAACATTAGATACTGTATTCACTGAGATATCTAAAGTATAAACTTCTGCTGTTCAATATATTAGTCACTGGCAAGAAGATGCTTCTGAACACTTGAAATACAGCCAGTTCAAATTGAGATGTGCTTTAAATGTAAACTATAGCCCAGCATTAAAGAATCAGTATGCAGGAAAATCCCATATATGTATTTAATATATTGATTGCCTGTTAAAATGAAAATATGTAGATATATTGAATTAAATAAAGTCATCAAAAGTAATTCATTTTAATGACTTTCTTTTAACTTTCTTTTTAATGTAGCTGCCAGAAAATTTAATATTATATATGTAGTTCTCATTTGTGGCTCACATTATATTCCTATTTGATAGTGTTGATATAGAAAATAATACTGAACTAAAATGTATAGCTGTCTCTTTTATTAATATTCTTATTTTTAATAATGGTGTTAATTTTCTTTCTAATATCTTGGATAATCCAATTCCCAAGCGTGACTGAAGAGTTTTCAGAGTTTTCATATTCCTCACATGACATCCCACAAAACACATTCATTTTTTACACTAAATTCCTTAAAATAATTGCTAGAATTATAATGAGTATCAGAGTCCAATTATTTAATTATATGCTGAATTAATATTATTCTCAAATTAATTTCCTATGTGCTTGATATAATTCAGTTTCAGCATTTTGTTCCTCTAAGTCATTGAATTTCTAATTACAATCTATAGGCAGGTTGAGATCACTTAGTAAAACATTTATTCCTGCCCAGAATGGTAAATATGATATCTTTTTAACATAACAATTTTTAAATGTATTAAAGATAAATTTAAATAACTTAATATCATTTGGTGATCGTTTCTATAATAAAATACACATTTATAAATTTTATTTATGAGAAGTAACAAGGGCAACATATATAAAAAGAAATATTTATATAACTAAACACCACCATAAATTACAGAAGACACTGCTTTCAGTAAGTCGTTTGTAATACTTTTCACAGATATAATGTTAAAAAAGTTCTATAAATTGATGTCATATAGATGAAATGTTAGCTGTTTTATGAAAGAATGTATCATATTTGTTCCTATATATGTGTAAAAAATAGGAATTATGTTTACCGTTGCTACCACTGTTATGAAAACTTAATTTATATATTGGAAGCAATAATCTGAAACTTACTGCTAGAGTTTCATAATATATCTTAGACCCAACTTCCATTTCCCTTACACTTGCCGTCTGTCTATAATGCTGTTAAAGCTTTTCAAAATGCTTTGACACCATGAAAGAAACCATAAACAGGCAACAGAAATAATTCATGAAGACACTTTTGAATAAATAATTCAGACACATTCAAATGAATCCTCATTTTCTTATATTTTTATACTTCTCATAATTTTTATGAGTGTGTATACCACTGAAATTATTATCAGTTTATGTATCCTAAAAATTATTCCAAGTTAAACAAATGACGTGCACAATGAATTTCAATTTTACATATATTTTTACCGTAAGGAGTAGAGTTTTGTAAAGAAATGCCCTCAATTTTGGTTAATAATGAGTTATTTAACAGAATCAACACTGTTTACTGTTCTTGAATATCAAGACTGTCATATGGATAATGGTTTAGGTTTTCTCTTATATACCAGTGGAACCAGAGTGAAAGAATCCATTGCAACCAGAAATGTAAAGTTACTAATGAGAAGCAGTCATAGAGAAAGCAATTACGGAAAAAATATAAATTTTCAAATACCTATCATAGTGACCATTTGTCTTATTTGTAGCCATACAACATTTTTGACTACTTACCTTTATGTTTTGTATTTTTCACATTATGTATCTCATCTTCTCAAAGGTAAAGTCAGAAAACCATATTATCATGACCTCCTTGCAGGAAAGGTAGGTTTCACCAATCACAAGCATTTCTGCAAGATGTAGCAGCTAATGCTCTGTAAAAGATAATTGAATTAAATGGAGCCTCAGCCATTGGCCACTTCACTTCCAAGTGGATTTAACTAAACCTTAGCAGTTATGCTCAATCCACCTATTTATGTCTTATAAAAATGTTTTACAATTTTTTTTTCTTTTTTTTTTTTTTTAAACGGAGTCTCGCTCTGTCGTCCAGGCTAGAGTGCAGTGGCGCGATCTCAGCTCACTGCAAGCTCCACCTCCCAGGTTCACGCCATTCTCCTGCCTCAGCCTCCCAGGTAGCTGGGACTACAGGTGCCCGCCACCACACCCGGCTAATTTTTTTTTTTGTATTTTTACTAAAGACAGACGGGGTTTCGCTGTGTTAGCCAGGATGGTCTCAATCTCCTGACCTCGTGATCCGCCTGCCTCGGCCTCCCAAAGTGCTGAAATTACAGGCGTGAGCCACTGCTCCCGGCCTACCATTTTTAACATATAAAGATTTATCATATTTATATTTATTTTGCCATATAAATTTTGTCAACTGTGGTGCCTCTTTTGCTTCTTGTAGACTAAAATTTAGAAATGTATATTTTATGGTAGAACTTGAAGAGCACTACAGACATTTATCATAAGTGATCAGGAAAGCCAAGGTGCATGTCAGAGGAAAGAACATCACACATAGTTTTATCTGGAAAATTCTTAGCAGATTTAATTTAATATTTGTACAGAACAATTCAATTTAAAATAGAATAAAAAGTCCTGCTGAAAAATATATTTTATTTTATATCCCGAATGAGGCTAAACATTTTGCTAATTATCTGTATTACCAATAGATTGCAATAGGAATTCAGTAACTTGGAAGAACAAGACACTAATATTTGACTATATCAAATATGAGGGGAGCCATTTTGAGAATAATTTTATTCTAAAAATTATTAAATAATTGGGTTATGACATTCTTGTAACAAATTTTAAACGAATAACATGTAGGAATTAAGTGCTATTATGTGATATATCATATGGAGAATTAGAATATTTTCAGTCACTCTTTTACATTGAATTATTAGAAAATTAACACTATTATTGAAAAATTTTACTATTACCAAAAAATAGTGTAACCATAAATTTTACTTTGGTATTATTCCCCATATCAGCATAGTCCAACAGAAAAAATAATGTGAGCCACATACGTGAGCTCAATATGCAGTTTCAAGCTTTCTAGTATCCATATGAAAAAAAGGTAAAATAAAGCAGATGATACTAACATTAATAATACATTTTCTTTAACCCAATATATCTAACATATATGCCTTTAAAATGTAAGCAATATAAAATGTTATAAATTTTATGACTTTTTTTTGTACAAGGACGTCTAATTCCACGATTTATTTCACGCAGCACACCTCTATCTGGACAAGGCATATTTCAAGTTCAATAACATTACGCAGCTAGTGTCCACTGTTTTAGATGGTGTAGCATTTGCCAAAGTAGGCACATCCTCATAATCACAATCATATGTCCTTATTTTTATGTATGGATTATTTAATTAATTATGAAATTCCTGTAGCAAAAATAATTTCTGGGGAAAAAAAAGACATGAAAGTGTTTAAGAAGGTTGGAGAGCTGGACAGTAAGGGATGGCCTTTGTTCCCCCACAGAATCACTTGATTTTGATCTGAGGCCATGCTAATAAAGAATTAGCAGGCAGTTACTTTTTGCAACAATCTGGGCTAAATAACGAGGACTTCGCGGAATTATGAAGAATCCTTTTCTCTCCAGTTGTGCGTGGAACTCATTACTCTCTAGGACCCCACAGAAGTGAAGCTATAGCTGTAACAAGGAATTACTTTATTATTTAAAACCATGGAAAAAGTATTCTCTTCACAAAGGCCAGAGAAACATCTTCATGATATAACAAAACAAAACAAAAACAGGAGCTGGAACAGAAAAGGAAGAGCAGAGCGGACCTGCAGTCAAGACCATAACTGACAGATTGGTTGAGGAGATATTGGTCAGGAATTCAGTGTGACTTCAGGTGAGAGGAAGGATGAAGCATTTTGATGTGACAATCTGACAGGTAGAAATCCCCCTAAGAAGAATGTGAGGAATATTAAGTACATATATACTTATGCTGTATGTATTTGACACTAAATAGCAACTTTTTATATTACCCATATAATAACAATAAATGTAGTATTGGGGAATGGCTTTATTTCAAGTACCAAAATTCATGTATCTCCATTTCTGTCATTGATCTTATTTAAATACAGTAACAATGTATCCCGGAAGATAGTTTGATGTTGCTGAAGCAGTACTCATTTATAAAAGTATATGTAAACAAGTAACACCAAACTAAAGAACACATTGACAGCAAAGGTAGAGAAGTGATAACAGTGGCGCATTCAAGAGTTGTCTGTGTGAAAAGATGAGGCAGTGTGATCACAAGTATGAGATATTAAAACAAATGAAACCCTTATGTCGACAAGACAGCCAAGCTCTGGCTTGTTTACAAAAATTGATGGTGAAAGTCACAACCTGGCAGTATTTTTAATAATGAGGATTTATATTTTAAGTGAGGCTTTGAGAAAATATGAGTCAAAGAAAACCATGAGAGACAGCATTACTTAATAGAAAAATAAGGTCCAAGTAAGGTTCCTAAGTGATTATTACTCAATGGGCAACATTCTATGAAATAGCAGCCACTGCAAATCCTATAGACAGATGATTCCATGCAAGAATATGCAAAACATGACTTATAATACTAATATCTTAAAGTGCTGGAGAACTGTTAATGGAAACAAATATAGACATTCCTTGAATACAATGTGTTGTCTTCTGGGTAATTAGTTCCACATTAAAATGATAGGGTTTGAATATTATTTTTCTATAGAAAGCGTACCAAAATGCTATTCCTGTCTTGATCCCAAGACCTTCATGAATGTCAAACCCCATAAAATTTAATAGAGAAAAGTATGTGCAATATAAAACATAAATATTTCTAGTCATATGTAAGTAGTAACTTCAAGTAACATGTTTTCTTTAACTTAGTGAAAATTCAGTGAGCATTTCCTGCCTATATAGGCTATGAGTTAAGTTTTGTAAGGTAAACAACAGTGAATAAATGTATGATTCTAGCTTCAAGGGCTTTATTTCATATAGCATAGAAATAAATATATCTCATCAGTTGATTTATAAAAGCATACAAGAAATTAAAGTGCAGAAAATTGAGCATTTATATAAATCATAACAGGGCGAATAATTAGCCTTTGCTTCCATTTTACCAGCCTAACTAGGTACTATCAAGCAAGCGGTGCGAAGTGAGGCTACCTGGGATAACATAAGGGTGTTGCCTTCTGTCAATGGTTTGGAGCTGCAAGGTCCCCAAATGCAGCCAAAGCCAGAATGGCAAACACTCATCTTGTTTTGCTTTCCAACTAACTAACACAAGTACTAACTTTACGGATAACTATTATGGAGATAATTATAGGCATAGCCAAAAATATTAATAACCAATTACCCCTGTACTATCTTCAGATTTGGGCTCTGAAATAGTGATATTCCTTCTCTGCTACAGTCTAGGATTATAAGCATGTACTATCACAGAATGAGAGAAGGGAAAGTCAGAAATAGATGAAGAATTTCAGAACTGCAGAAAAAGAAACAACAAGGCCTGTGATAAGAGAACTAATGGGATTATATTTTATTCATGTAGTACTACACTGCACTGTAAGTTTCAAGTTTGGACACATTTTGTGCAATTCGTCCTTCTTTTTTTCTCTATTAGAAAGTAAAATGATACCTTCAACAAATGGTAAAAAGTTTTAGGATTTCGAAGAGTTTCCTTGGGGATGTTTCGCCAAGCATCTTTGGGAATACTGTTGGGAAAGCATTCATTAACTGGCTTGAGAAAGTAAAGAAGAGAACCTAATTTGTTCTTCTTTTTATCTCTTTTAAAAATTGTCCTCTAGAAACTGAAAGTATTAGTGATTTAATAGCTGGTCTTTCTTCTAAATTTAATCCTGTGATATATTTTTGTATATATTTTTGGGCAACCCGTGTTAATTTATATTCCTGCTTATATAAGTGGTTTCAGCCAGTCTGTAAGTATAATTGGATGAACACTGTATGGATCTCTCTAATTAGAATTTTCAGTAAGTTGAACAGGAACTGATTCTACTCTGATATGCATGTGTAATTTCCACTAAAGTGAGCAAGCATAACTAAGGGCAATGTTTTCCCCTTTGAGCACTTTGAATTCTATGCACTCCAGATGCTACAGAAACTCCTATGACTATTCCCTTATTCAAACTGTTGATTTGTCATGGCAATATAATTCCTTGTGAAATCACTTTTGTTTGTTTAAATGAAGTTTTAGACCCCTCCAAAGTAATATAAGTTCTGCTTATGGAGGCGTTAACTTTTCAGTAATGGAAGAAATATTTGTTAAGTGAAATGAAAATATTTGTCAAGGCCATCATGCTTCTAGTTTGATGATTCTGGACAGGATGCTGATACTAGCTGGCGGAAAGCTATGAACATCCTTGCAGATTAAAATGCAAATTTTATTGCTGAAAACAGCAATACACAGAAAGGCCATAGAGCCTTTTAGCTTTTCTGACAGCAGCTTGCAGAACCAGTGCACTGAATCACTCAATATCTTTAAGTGTCTATCCTATTCTGGAACTTTAATAAACATCTGCTCATACTGTACCCATTCCAAGTTCCAGTTTTAAGAATATACAAGCTTCAACATTAAATAACTGTTAGGTGAGCACTTTCTGTGAGTAGATTGTGATTAAATATACTCTTAATTAAAAAAGAAGGTGAGGTAAAGTAAAAGGTGACATATTATAGAAAATCATATGGAGTTCTTAAGCCTTGGATATATAATTATGATGATGTAAAAAATTACACTTGGGACTTGATTGATTTATACAGAATAGGAATGTTGTAGTGCATGCAACAAATGAAATATTTTAATTCTGAAAAGGAAACAAGAAATTAAGGGATTAATTCAACAAGCACATATGAAGTGATCCTCGTTACCATGGCCCCTACTAGTTTGAGAGGATACAGAGAGAACAATGAAATAGTCTCCACTTCAAACACTTAAGAGTTTAGCAGGGAGATACCCTCATAAACAACCAATTCCAGTAAAATATGACAATACCTTGCTTTAAGGGTGCATTCTATACCCAAGATTGATGATGGTTTTTGCAATCTCTCAATATAGAGAGGCCAAATTTTATTCTAACTTGGTCTTCGGTGATATGCATTCAGAGAAAGTGAAATTTAGTAGATGATCACAAAATCTAATGCTGTAATCTTTTAATGACCCACTGTGGTTTAGAATACAGCAATTAAGAATACCAAATTTGCTCTTGGACAGTGTTGGCAAATTAGTGATGAATTTAGGTCTCCTTTTTTCAGGCTTCATGCTGACTTACACTTACTAAGGGGTAAACCTTGGCCACTTAAAGGAATAGTAGGTTCACTCAGATACACATTAATATATAATTTGTTTTTTTTTTTTGAGACAGAGTCTCTCTATGTTGCCCAGGCTGGAGTGCATTGGCTATTCACAGGAATGATCTCACTACTGATCAGCATGGGAGTTTTGACCTGCTCCGTTTCTGACATTAATATATAATTTAATGGAAAATATTACTTCTGGAGATTACTATTATTATTATTTTTGAGATGGAGTCTCACTCTGTTGCCCAGGCTGGAGTGCAGCAGCACTATGTTGGCTCACTGAGACCTCCACCTCCACCAAGCAATTCTCCCACCTCAGCCTCCCGAGTAGCTGGGATTACAGGCGCAGGCCACCACATCCGGCTAATTTTTTGTATTTTTAGCAGAGACGGGGGTCTCACCATGTTGGCCAGGGTGGTCTTGAACTCCTGACCTCAAGTGATCGCCTGCCTTGGCCTCCCAAAGTGCTGGGATTAAAGGCATGAGCTACCGCACTCAGCCACTTCTAGAGATACTAAACTCATTCTTTTCATTTCCTCAAATTAAATACTTACTTAGATGACTTTAACTTCAAATATATAGAATGCCTTATTGTTGCCCTATGTACTTCATAAAATATTGTATTTTCCCATGTACTTCAAAACTTTTACTTTCTTCTGAACTTTGAACAGTGCAGTCAAAGCTGAGTTGGCTATAGATAGTTTAATATGAACCATATTTTATATTAAATTTTTTATTAACCAAAATAATTATAGGTTACTATAAGCAATTCATATATCAATTTAATATGGCTGGGCCAAATATAATTGTAAATGTACATATGTAAAAAAATCCTTGTATGTATTTTGAATACAAATAAAAATGATTAGAAAAGTTTTTTTATTATTTACTCTTAAAATGTATTTATGCCTCCACTTTTATCACTTCGAATAACCTAGAGGTAATTGTATTTGCCTTATCTTTAATTTCATTCATGAGGGCTTTCTTCCTGTCTCTTTCTCTTCTTTTATCTGTAACTTTGATAGAGGATTTAAGCTATATTTTACACAGCATAAGTAAGTGTTCTTAATATACACCTGACATTTCTTTACAGCATTCTTTGTTGCTAATATTTTTATTATATCACCACTGATTCTGAAAAATATTTAAAAAATTAAATTTTACAGACCCATTTATAGTTTACATGTAACATAAATTATTTCATATGTATTCCAGACAGAGTGGCTAGCAAACAAATGCATATTAAGGCTATTATTTTTTAATAGCTAAGAATATGTATCTTCCCTTTACATGTGGAAAGAGGTACTATGAAAGATAAAGTTACTGGATATTTACCAGTAATCTGAAGAAAGAAAATGACAGAAACGAATCATAACAAACCAATGCTGACTTAGTATTTTTACTCTGAGAGGGAGTTCAAATATTAAAACTTAACAAATGTCATCCTTATGCATTAAAGACAATAGTAAAAAAAAAAAGCATGGATGTATTTGTTGGTTGCAGTATAACCCAGCTCTCTCTTAATGGTTTTTGTAATTAAAACTGTTGAATAAAGGGAGGTACATGGCCAACGAGTGGTCACGCATTTCGATGAGAGCTGGGCCCAGGGCCATTGGCCAGTATTTATGGGAGTGAAAAGGCTTCAAAAATATAATCTTTCATCTAAAGTTCCTTCTATGAAACTTTTTAAAATCAAGGATAAAAAAAGTTAGAGAGATTTTACCAATTTTGGGATTCCCATATGTTTGATATTTAAAAAAGGTTATGTGAGGATCTCGTATATGTCTATTCAAATCTATGAGTTGGAGAAGAAGCATACACAGGCATGCTTCTCACATCCCACACACACTTACATTCAGGTAGTCATGTCCTCCTTTAATATTTTTCCCTCTGAATCTTTTATTGATCATTTAAAACTCAGCCTCGATGTTCTGTTTCATCCAACTGATCTGATTGCAAAGAGGACCGAGGCCAAGCATACCATTACCCAAGAATTGGTGGTTCCAATGCCACCAGAATAAGCCTGGTCACATTCCAGCCACTGCCACCCTAATCACATCGTTGTTGCAAGTCATTGACAGGGTATAATGAACACATGGCTGATATGCTTTGAATGATAATTCTTTCATTTTTGTCTTAGGGATCCAAAGGCTGTTCATTTTCTCTGAAAAAGCATCTCTTACAAAATTCTGTGGCTTTAATATTCATTTTGAAACTACATGTTATTATATTTAGGACATAAATTATATGATATTTTAAAGTGAATTCTGAGGGGAGAGGTGCCATTTTGGCATTTTATCATAATTTGGCATCTATTTGCTGAATTATGAAGATTCAATAATATTTATCTAATAAAAATAATGTACAGTTGAATTGGGAAAACAACATAAACATGGGTATAAAAGATATGTATTCATATATTTTTAAAAGGCAATGCAGAAAAAGAGAATTTGTCAGAAAACAATACATTGTAGCCAAGGGGGTGATGTAAATAATTTAAAAATAATACTACATCATATTTATATATTATTTATATATGATATTTGACATTTATTGAATTCTTACTGTTTACCAGCCACTGGACCAAGCTCTTCATATCATTTTACCCTGATGTATTTATACAATATTTATAAAAACTGTATAAGTTACATGATGAGTCCTATAAATTCATATCTGGAGTGATTATCCTGTAACCCTGTAATAAAAGGTCAAAAAATAATACTTTTGAAAAGGTAAAAAATGTG